>NC_132783.1:90910730-91510730 GCF_048418805.1 Vulpes vulpes | reverse complement strand
CCTTGACGCATCCAACTTTTGATTTTGTCTGGGGGTCGTGATCTCAGGGTTGTGAGATCTAGCCCCATGTCAAACTCTGAGCTGGGCATGGAGCCTTTTTAAGATTCTCTCTCTCTCTCCCTCTCCCTTTGCCCCTCCCACTTTCTCCCTCTCTAAAAAAGAAAAAAAAAAAAAGACTTACAGATCAATATCTCTCATGAATAGACACACAAAAGCCCTTAACAAAGTATCTTTAAATAAAATCCAACAATATATAAAAAGGGAAAAAAGATCATGAACAAGTTAAGTTGATCTTTGGAAGATAAAACTTATTCAATAGTTAAAAAGCAATGTGATTCCACATATCAAGAGATATCTATATGATTATCCCAAAAGATACAGAAAAAGTTTCTGGCAAAATTCAGCATCCATTCATGGACAAAACCTCAGCAAATTAGGAACAGAAGGGAACTTTCTCAACCTGATAAAATCCATCTAAACGATCCTCAGAATTAACATCGTATTAAGTCAAAGACTGAAAGTTTTACCCGTAAAACCAGGAACAAGGCATTCTGTTGTACTGGAGTTTACGGCATATTATTTGAATAAGTAAATAAATAAAATTTTATTCATTGCAGTAAGACAAGAAAAATAAAAATACAAAAGACAATTAGGAAAGAAGAAATGAAACCATCTCCAGGTAATATAATTTTAGCTGTAGCAATTCTAAAGTATCTACAATACTATTACTAGAATACATGAATTTAAGAATGTCACAAAATACAAGATCAATATACAAAAATCTACTATTTCTATGGTGAAGAATAACTGAAAATTGAAATTTAGAAAAATGACTTCTATTTACATACATTAAACCAAAATCCAAGAAATAAACAAAATCTAGGGGAAAAATAAAAATCCAAAATTTTAAAAAAGGAAATATTTAGGTACAAATCAAACAAAATATAGACAAACTCTCTATTTAAAAAAATCAATTGAAGAAATCAGAGATGACAAATAAATGGAGAGGTATATTCTATTAATGAATTTAAAGACTTAGTAGTTTTGAAATGTCAATTCTTTTACAAATTCAACTACAGATGAGTACCCCAACTCCACCAAATTCCTAGAATTTTTTGCAATAATAGAAAAGCTGCTTCTAAAGTTTATATGGTATGGTAATAGAACTAAAACAAACTTTGAAAATAAAGTTGAGAGACACCATACTACATCAAGACTTACTATAAAGCTATAGTAATCAAGAGAATGTGATATTGGCAAAAGGGCAAACACTGATCAAAGGAACAAATCAGAGTTCTGCAATACGCCCACATATATGTTTAAAGGCATTTCTGACAAAAGTACCAAAGCAATTCAATAAAGAAAGCCTTTTCAACAAATGGTACTAAAATATCTATATGCAATAAAATAAACTTCACTCATACCTCACAGCATATATAAAAATTCTCAAAACAGTCTGTAGACCTGTATGTTAAACTTAAAACCACAAAAATTCTTCAAATAAACAGAAAAATCTTTGTAATTTTGGGTTGGATAAAGATTTCTTAAATATGATACCACAGATTATGACCACAAGAGATATCTGACTTCAAGAGAAGAATTTCTGCTCTTTAAAAAACTATTAACAGAATAAAAAGAGAAGCTATGAACTGGAAGAAAATATTTGCAATAATTCAAGTAAAATAATGAGCATAGTGTCTAACTTATAGAATATAAACTGTTGGGGATCCCTGGGTGGCTCAGCGGTTTAGCGCCTGCCTTTGGCCCAGGGCGTGATCCTGGAGTCCTGGGATCGAGTCCCGCATCAGGCTCCCGGCATGGAGGCTGCTTCTCCCTCTGCCTGTGTCTCTGCCTCTCTCGCTCTTCTATGTCTATCATGAATAAATAAATAAAAACTTAAAAAAAAAGAATATAAACTGTTAACTATTTTTTAAGCAATAGTAACAACAAAAATAATAATAATAATATGAAGCTCTAGGGTTTATAACAGACTTCATTAACTCACTATTCTACAAAGTTACCTAAAAAGCAAATTCCATTTTTTTCAATATTCGTTTGTTTCATCATTTTCATGTCTGCTTAAGTACTTACATAGAAATACATAAAGAACTATCAAAAATCAATAAGACAACATTTTTGTTCATGGGCAAAATGACAGACACTAAGGAAGACACACAAATAGCAAATTAGGTACGTGAAAATATGCTCAACATCATTAATCATCAGGCAAATGCAAATTCAATTTACAGTGGATACCACTGCACATCTACATGAAAGGCTTTTGAAAAACAGGCACAAAGATGCAAAACAACTACAACTTTCATTAATCAATCGCTGGTAGGAATATAAAATCAGATAGCCACTTTGGAAAACAGTTCCAGCAGTTTCTTAAGTTAAATATATACTTACCGTATAACCCAACAATCCTACAACAAGGTATTTACCCAAGAGAAATGAAAACATGTGCACACGAAAACCTGTGCAGAAATATTTATAGCAGCTTTATTCATAAATGCCAAAAACTGGAAAGTGGCACAAGAATCCTTCAACTGGTAAATAAATTAACAAATTATGATACATGCATATGGTGGAATATTACTCAGCAAAAAGAAAAGATCAGCAATATGAGGACAGCACAAATGAATTTAGAATTAATTATGGTAAGTGAAAAAAAGCCAGAATCTAAGGACTAGATATGATTCCATTTATGTGATAGTCTTGAAAAACCAAAACTACAGAGACATAAAAAAGATCCAGTGCTTGCCGGGAGCTAGCAGTGAATATAGGGATTGACTGCAAAAGTTTGAAAAAAAAAAAAAAAAAAAGGAATTTGGGGGACGACTGTAACAGCTATGTAATTGTACGGATTTGTCAAGTTTACAGACTATACAATGAAAAAGGCTGAATTTTAGTTTTTAGTGTATGGAAGTTACACCGCAAAATAGCTGTACTAGATTGAACAGTGTCCCCCTAGAAATCCACGCCAATCCAAAACTTGTGACTGTGACTTCACCTGGAAATAAGGTTTTTGCAAATGTCATCATCAAGTTGAGGTCATAATGGATTAGCATCAAGCTTAAATCCAATATGACTGGTGTCTTTATAAGAAGAGAGAAATTTGACACACAGACATATAGGTAATGTGAAGGTCATGTGAAAATAGGAGGCAGAGACAGGTGTCATGCACCTACAAGGCAAAGGATGCCCTCAATTGCTAGCAACCAGCAAAAGCTAAAGAAGCAAAAAAGATTCATCTCCTAGAGCCTTCAGAGCACATGGCCCTAAAAACACCATGATTTCAGATTTCTAGCCTCCAGAACTGTGAGAGAACAGATTTCTGTTGTTATATGGCCCCCCAGCTTGTTGTACTTTATTATGGCAGCCCTAGAAAATTAATAAAAGACCAGACTTTAAAAAAAAAACAAAAACTAAAAGCAAACAAAAGGAGACAGTAACACCAGATAAATCTTAACAATCACAAGAAAAATAAAACTGATAGAATATAGATAGGGACGCTCGGGTGGCCCAGCGGTTCAGCACCACCTTCAGCCCAGGGCATGACCCTGGGGTCCTGGGATTGAGTCCCTGCAGGGAGCCTGCTTCTCCTTCTGCCTCTGTCTCTGCCTCTCTCTCAATCTGTGCCTTTCATGAATAAATAAATAAAATCTTAAAAAAACCCTGATAGAATATTACTATAACACAAGAGACAAGGTAGAATTAAAAAGTATTAACGAGGATAAAAAAAGATTTTAGTGATCAAAGAAACACTCCACCAAGATGATGTGCCAATTCCAAACATTTATATACCTAAATAACAGCCTAAAGACACTAAAACAAAAATTGATAGCATTAAAAGAATAAATTGAAAAATCTATAATTATAGCAGGAAACTAACACTACTCTAAGAAACTCACAGATCAAAGAGAAAACTTTAGTAAGGATAAGGTGCAAATAATACAATTAAAAAGCTTAATATAATAGAAATACTGCTACCTTAAATGTAGAGAATATATGTTCTTTACAAACAGACATAGAAAGTCACAAAAATTGAGCATACTGTAAGCCAGGGAATAATAAATTATGGTCCACAGGACAAATCCAGCCAGAGGTCTATTTTTATTATAGTCCATGAGCTAAGAATGGCTTTTACATTTTTAAATGATTGAATTTTAAATGATTTTATAAATATCGACTAAGAGCTGCAATTTTGCTTCTTGCCCAAAAAAGCTAAAATGTGGGGCAGCCCAGGTGGCTCAGTGGTTTAGCGCCGTCTTCAGCCCCGGGGTGTGATCCCAGAGTCCTGGGATCGAGTCCCACATCAGGCTCTCTGCATGGAGCCTGCTTCTCCCTCTGCCTTTGTCTCTGCCTTTCTCTCTCTCTCTCTCTCTCTCTCTCTGTATCTCTCATGAATAAATTTAAAAAATAATAATAATAAAAAGAAAAGAAAAAAGCTAAAATGTTTACTATGTGGCTGGCCTTCTATGGAAAAGTTTTCTAGCTCCTGCTTTAGGATACAAAAGCAAACATCGACACAATCCAAAGAACTTGTATCAGATAGATATCCTTTATTGTTAATGTACCAAGATTAGGAATCAATACAAAATGAAAGCACATACACAAACCACTATTTTTGAAAATTGAAAAAGAATTATTCTAAATGAAATAAATTTATAATACAGGCCAAAAACAATTGAGAGTTACTAATGTTTAAGTTATTTACAATGCCTCAAAGGAAAAAAAAATCCAATTTTTTTTTAAACATAAACTGTCTAGCAGTCTAGATTTAGGCAATCAAAGAGGGAAAAATTTATTTCCATCAAAGCACAAGAGCTTAGAGATCATTAATAAAATCTCCAACTGAATCAATTAATAAAACCATCTCCCCTCCAAATAACTGACACTAACCAATGGTAGTACTATTAAACCTTGACTCAAATAAAAAGTGTCCAAACCAAAATTGGGAAGAGCTTCTTTAAGCATTAGAGGGGGAATGGATAGAAAATTTTCTCTTTTTAAAAAACTGAGTAACAATCATGCATGTGATGGTTGTGCTTCATATTACATATACTAAGAAACTAACATTTATTGAACAATGCTGTCACAGTCCTAAATATTTTGCATAAACATATTTAACAAATGCACAGATGCAAAATACTAATAACCACAACACACTACTACACAAAAAATAAGCAATTCATAGTTAACAGACTGTCCATGTATACTGGGTTGCTTTATTGAGTAAAGTGTCTCAGCAGTTTCTATGGGTTCTAGTTAGGATTTTTGAACTCTAAATACAATTAACCTTAATTAACTCAAATGCCATTTACATTTTATTAAAGATTCAAAAAGATAAACTTTCCTTTATTCTAAGAGCATTAAGAGACCGCTGTCTGCAAGTCATCTTCCACTTTTCTATTTTGACATAGCATCAAGATAAACTTTTGTTCTAATATTATGAATCTTCCACATATTAACTTATTGGAAAACCCTATAACAAACTCCATCTTACCCAGGTGGTTCTTCCATGAGTTTGCAAAATCTGGGATCTTCCTAGGAGTTCCAGAGCAGCTGCAATGGACATAGATACTTGAAATGACTAACAAAAAAGTTTGGCAGCGTTGACCAATCTCTGCTGACAAGCATCATCAGTGATGTCAACAAAGCTGCCTTGTTTTTCAGATATGCTACAACATAATCACAAGAGGCATCCTAGGAAAGGGAGTAGAGGAAGAGGAGAGATTGATTTTTTCATTTTCTTTTTGAAAAGTTGCTCTTTTTAAAAACAAAAGTATATGGACGAACAATCACATCACATAGACTCTACAATGTGCACTGAGAATAATTTTTGAGTTATGCTGTAATTCACCTAAGGGATTTAACATCTAATCATTCAAGCTATATTTGAGAGGATTTCTAAAATAGAAACGTATAAAGCCTGATTTTCAATAAGTGCTTCAGAGATGAGGGGACCCTAACAAATGGGTGGAAAAAAAGATATTTTTAAAACATAAAAATCTGGCATTCAAATTGTTATATACGGATAGACTAGTAATATTGTAAGCAAACACTATTTTCAAATTTCTTCTGCTTAGACTTTCATATTGAACCAAATTGTATGTATCTGAGTCAGGATATCCTTTCCTATAGGTTCCTTTTGTCACTTGAAAATGTTAGTTATAAATTTCTTCTACTTTGTTTTAATTTAAAAAATAAACTCTTTAAATCATCTGTTTACTATAGTATGAACTAAATAACTGCTTCTATTTTTAAATAACTGCTTCTATATAGGTTTTTCCTCAACATTTACTTTATAATCCTACTGTGTCCAATTGTTTTTTAGTAGATCCTTCAGCCCATGTGTCTGCATTTTCTATTTTTTTCTGCTGCTTTATGTTTCTATTTGTGTCAGTACTATGTAGTAGCTCTAAAGAGTTCCCTCCCACCCCCCTTTCTCTTTTTGTCTTTTTCTTGTCTTTTTCAAAGAATGCAAAGAATAAGCTCTTTGGTGTTAACAATTTTGGAGCCACTTTCATGAATACCACAAATAAAGGTGTTTTGATTTTGACTAAAATGATATTACATCTATAAAAATAGTACTGGGAAGAACTATTAAGTTCCAACCATTTATTCAGTTTGTAACTTATCTTTTGTCCTTTGTAACACAACATTTTTATAATTATTTAATGCTTATATGTTTTCCTAGACTATAAGGTAGCTGTCTTGGTTACAATATTAATATCCGTAGGAGTAAGTTAATTTTTGCAACACTTAGCAAAACTTAGTCTTCTTATAGAACATACGTATTTCCTTCAACTCTTTTATACAAAATTTTGCAGGAGTCTTTATAAAATGTCACAAATATCTTTTAGAGTATTTACCAATGATTTAATGTTTTATTGATGCAGCAATCATTTCATATCACACCAAGTATACATATTCATGAATATGTGTGCATGTATGTGTGTATATATCTAAATAAGGATGTATGAACAGATAGTGGACAGTTATAAATATCACATTAAAAACAAATTCAAAAGTGATATTTGTCTTTGCTACTTGTGATGCCCCCTGATAGTGCCTAGACTATTTTATTAGGAAAAAATTCTAGTTACAATGGTCAAAATTTATTTCAAAACCCACTAGCCAGTTGTAATGTATAATTTTAAGAAGAAAACACTACATAAAAGACAAGAATTGTGGGCAGCCCTGGTGGCTCAGCAGTTTAGCACTGCCTGCGGCCCAGGGCGTTATCCTGGAGACCCGGAATCGAGTCCCACGTCGGGCTCCCTGCACGGAGCCTGCTTCTCCCTCTGCCTGTGTCTCTGCCTCTCTCTCTCTCTCTCTCTGTCTCTCATGAATAAATAAAATATTAAAAAAAAAAAGGACAAGAATTGTGCCGCCTTTCTTTTTATCTTCATTATTACTATAGTCTTAGTACTCAACAGATGCTTAATAAAATATACTAAATGATGGAATAACACTAATTAAATGAATACTAAAGTAAATGGAATTAGCTTTTTGAGTAGCCACATAAAATTTTGAGCAATGCAAGCAATTAAAAATCCCTGACCTTCACATTTTTTATTTTACACATCTTATATATTGTTAGTAATACCTCACATTTATTCATTGTTTTCCATGTATCAGACATTATGCTTAGCACTTTATCCAAATTTCCTCATGTATTCTTTACAACAGTCCCAAAATAGGAGCTATTATATTCTCTGTATCTTTTATAGGTAATTTGTCCAAGACCACACAACAAACAAGTGGAAGAACTGGTCTAAATTCACTTATTATTTTTTGAAATTACATTCATTTTTGTTAATTTTCATCATTAATATCTAGAAATTCGGCATTATCCCAATTATCCCACAACTAAAAACAACTCAAAGGTCTATCAACAGGTAAATGAGTAAAAACAAAGTTGTAGTATCTATATATGTGTATATGTATACACACACAAAATGCTCTTCAGTAATAAAAAGGAATGAACTACTGATAACCTCAGTAACACAGATGAATATCAAAACCATGATCGTTAGTGAAAGAACCCAGAAACAAAAAGAGTACACATTGGATGATCTCATTTAGATAAATTTCTAGAAAAGACAAAACTTAGTAACAGGACGCAGAGCAATGGCTCCCTGGGACAGGTTTGAGAGTCTCCAAAGGGAAATAAGAGGATTTCTGCAGCTATAAAAAAACTCTTTATCTACAAATGTAGACATATTTATCAAAATGTAAACTGTATAGGGATCCCTGGGTGGCGCAGCGGTTTAGCACCTGCCTTTGGCCCAGGACGCAATCCTGGAGACCCGGGATCGAATCCCACATCGGGCTCCCGGTGCATGGAGCCTGCTTCTCCCTCTGCCTATGTCTCTGCCTCTCTCTCTCTCTGTGTGACTATCATAAATAAATAAAAATTTTTTTAAAAATGTAAACTGTATAAAGAAAATGGGTGTACTTTATTTGAATGTAATTCTACCTTAATGAAGCTGATAAAATTTCTTTTTCTAACTTGCTCCTTCTTCCTCTTCACTATCTTTTCCCTTCCTCAACAAGCCATTAGGTGAGACAGAGCAAGATAAGCCTCTACCCTAAAAAAGCCTACGTAAAGAATATGTTCCTGCAGAGGGGCAGTTTACCAGGCATGTCAGAGTCCACAGGAGTAAAAAAGACATTCACAGAGGGAGGAGGGGATGATGTGATAGCAGAGTCAAGCCTGAGTAGAATGAGAAGGGCACATGCACTAATGGGCAGTCTGGAATGGACTGCCAGGATCCAAGCAGACTGAGGTGGGCACACACACATGGTGTGGCCTGGCAGAGGACTACTAGAACTCAAACAGTTGAAGAGGGCATCTATACAGGAGAAGAACTAGTGTCAGGTGTCAGAACCAACTAGGACAAGAAAGGTGTCCATGTGCTGGTATCAATGGACATATGGTATCAAGCCCAAGCAGAGTAAGGAAGCATCCAAATGGAGAGTGAGACTGGTAAGGAGTGTCCAAATCCATGGGGCTGGATGACAAGGCATCAGAGCCCAAGCAGAGTAAGGAAGGTGAACACAGAGGATTGATGAAATGAATAAACATATTAAAGAAAAAAAAAAAAAAGTTCTCACTGTTGGAGGAGAGAATTATAAACACAGAAAAAGAGAAATGCTGTATTTACATTGGAATTAAGCTTATGAGAATAAACCCACAGCTTCAATACATAGAGACAGATACAGAAATATAGTCAGAAGTATCCATATAAACACCCACAAATACATCCATGCATACTCACAGGCCCTGAGAGGGCTTAAGGGCACTGACAAGTCATTAACAATAAGCACACCTAGCCCCCAGATCGTGGCTTCTAAATATCATTCTCCACTAGAAGTAACCAGGGTTCCTTGAAAAAATGGCTGTTTCCAGACAGAAATAGGGGAAAAAAATTTTTTTTAAAGATTCTATTTTTTTTTTAAGAATTTTTAAATTTAGGGATCCCTGGGTGGCGCAGCGGTTTAGCGCCTGCCTTTGGCCCAGGGTGTGATTCTGGAGACCCGGGATCGAATCCCACGTCAGGCTCCCGGTGCATGGAGCCTGCTTCTCCCTCTGTCTCTGCCTCTCTCTCTCTCTCTCTCTCTCTCTCTCTGATGACTATCATAAATAAATAAAAATTAAAAAAAAAAAAAAAGAATTTTTAAATTTACTCATGATAGTCATAGAGAGAGGAGAGAGAGGCAGAGACACAGGCAGAGGGAGAAGCAGGCTCCATGCCAGGAGCCCGATGCGGGACCCGATCCCGGGGACCCCGGGATCACACCGTGGGCCAAAGAAAGGCGCTAAACCGCTGGGCCACCCAGGGATCCCCGGAATAGGGAAAATATTTAATAAGAATGGGATATCTTACATTTCCAAAAAAGTATTAAAAGAATGATGGGTACAAGTCAAAAATACAAAGAAGCCAACCCAAAAGAGTTCTCAAATTCCAAATCATGGACAGTGTGAGTATCGAAATAAATTATATTCACAGTTTGACGACATAAAATAAGGAACTATGAGTATATGCATAATTATAATAAATAAATCACTGGATTATATGGAAATATGACAAGGAATACAATATTTATATAGTTTCAAAATTCTTCCCAACAAAATACTAATAAAGGGGAAAAGAGTAATATTACAGTTGAGAAGCCTAGCAGACAATACCTTTATCAAGTCATGAAAGGTAGTATCACTAACGAGAAAACCAAAATCTTGAGCCACCTGACAATGAGCAAAAGGCAATGAGAACAATGCAGCGCTGTTTCTCTGTGACATCCCTATTGAAGATGTAGAACCTGAATCATACGGCTACACAGACAAACCCAAACTGAGGGGCATTCTGCAGAATAATTGGCCTATAATATTAAAAAGTGTCAAGGTCATCAAAGCTAAGGGAAAACTGAGGAAGTATTGCAGTTTGAAGAAAACCAGAGACAATGACAATTAAAAACAGTATGTGATTCTAAACTGGATCTTTTTGCTATAGTGGACATAACTAATGGCAAGCTGTGAAGATTACATGGTAATAATGCATCGGTGTTCACTCCCTGATTTTGATGACTACATTGTGGCTACACAAGAGAAAATCTTTATTTGTAGGAAATATACATTTAATATTTGGCAGTGATGTACTTCAGCAAGCAACTTACTCTCATACTGTTCAGGGGAAGAAATATGAAATGAAGAAAGTACTTAAAATGTTTTTGTAAGAAGGAGAATGTTTTTTTTTAAAACATTAAAAACAAAATAAAAAACACATTTCCTTCACCTCATAAAGGGTATCCACAAAAAGGATACAGTAAAATGTCATGCTTAACATTGAAACATTGAAACCACTCCTGTTAAGTTTGGAGCAAAACAGGAACAATTCAGTATTAAACTGGAGTTCCCAGCCAGCACATAAAGCAAGGAAAAATACAAACACTGAGAAGGAAAAAGAACTGTCATTATTGCAGATTATATGATAATATAAATAAAAAAATCCAAATAAATCTATGGATAAATTATTAAATAAGTAATAACTGTATCTAGGTTGCTGGATACAAACTCTTTATATCAAGAGCCTATTGCATTTCTGTAAACCAGTAACAATCCATTAGAAAATGATAGGACTTAAAATAGCAACAAAAACTTTTAAGAACTGGAAATAAATCTAAAAAAATTATACAAGTTTTTTAAATAAAACTATAAAACTTTATTAAAAATACCTCTTAAAATTGAATCAATGGACCTATATATCATGGTTTTGGATAGTAAGTCTAAATATTGTAAGATGTTAATTCTTTCTGAAATTGATCTATTATCAGTTCATTGTTATTCCCATTAAAATCCCAAAACAATTTTCATAGGACTCAACAAAATGATTCCAACATTTTATGAAAAAACAAAAGACTTTAGCATAGTTAAGATACTTAAGCAGAAGAACAAGATAGGGAACCATGATAATGCATTATCAAGCCCTACTATAAAAGTTAGATTGTGTTTCTTGAAACAGGGATAGTATCACTTATATGGACCAGCACTGCACGTCAGAGGAAAAAGAGTGGACTCTTAATAGTTTTAGTACTGGATCCACTATATGATTATTCATATAGAAGAAAAATGAGGGACGCCTGGGTAGCTCAGCGGTTAAGCATCTGCCTTTGGCTCAGGGCATGATGGTTAAGTGTCTGCCTTCAGCTGGGGTCATGATCCTGTAGTCCTGGGATGAAGCCTTGCATTGGGCTCCCTGCTCCATGGGGAGCCCGCTTCTCCCTCTCCCCACCTCCCCACTCATGTGCGTGCTCTCTCTCAAAAATGGATAAATAAAATCTTAAAAAAAAAAGAAGAAGCAACAAAACTAGTATCCACAGGACTACAAATATAGATGGTTAAAAATTAACAGACAAGGGAAATGCTAGATTCTGGAAGAGACGGCACTGCCATCAGGAAGGAATGAATATACAGGAGCTTCTCAATGCCTCATTTATTAGCCTGGGTATTAAGTATAAACCTGTTCACATTACTCATTTAACTGTACCCTTATGTTGTTATGTGCTTTCCATGTAGATTTCATAAACTTTTTTTTCTCCTGGAATGATGAAAGAAGTCTGGAGATAGAGAAGCATGCGTTCCCTGGCTTTTCTGTGGTTCTCCACGATCAAAAGGCATTATTTCAGCAGCTCCTTAATTCAGTACACTCACCTAGGATGCTGTTGCTGCTGCTGCTGCCGCCGCTGCTCCTGAACACACGCATGCACACATGCGCGCGTGCACACACACACACACTCACACAGAGAGCAAGAGTGATGGTAGAGGGCAGACAGGAGCATTATATGAGGGGAAAATTGCTGGTTTTATTCTCAACATCGAAGGTGAAAGGAAATAATTAAATAAAACATTTGTATTTACACTTGACAGTTCATAAAACACAATTATACATTTATTTTTATCCCCCAAACAGGTAGATAGGGTATGAATCATCAGGATCAATTATTTTACAATCCCAAAGAAAATGTCAGAGGTGTCATCATGCTCTTCTCATTATTCCATTTTAAGAGTCTTCACTTCCTACCCTAGGGTCAAAAGAGATACTGACAATGTGATAAAAGCAAACAGGGAAAATAATAAAAAGAAATGAGAGGCAAGAAAATGGATGAGCATAACAACTTTGGAAAACTGTTTTTGTACTACATACTAAAGCTGAATATCTACATACTTTATGAATCAGCCATTCCACTCACATAGACACAACAAAAATGCACATACCACATATGTTCACCAATATTATAGCAGCATTATTCATAATAATCCCAACTAAAAAACTGCTAAATATTAACTGTAGAACAAATAAACTGTGTATATTCACATCATATAATATTCTTATTTATAGCAATGTGAATGAATGCAGAAAATGGATGACTTACAAAATGTTGAGCAAAAGAAGCCAAACACAATAGAGTATAAATAATTTCACTTATATAAAGTTCAAACATAAAGAAACAAATCTGTTTTCAAAAATCAATAATCATTAAAAATGAGGGACAGTGGATGCTTCTGTTTGGGGTTTTGGTAATGTTCTATTTCTTATCGGGTGCTGTCTACATGTATATTTTCAGTTTGTGAAAACTGAAATAGACATTTATTAACTATACCCTTCTCTACATGTATATTATGCTTCAAGTGTTTGAAACAGGACATACAAAATTAAACGAGACAAAACACTAAAAATTATTTTTTCTGTATGTCCCCATGTTCTTCAGATCAGATCAAAATTCTTATTTAAAATTCCCTAAATTAGGCAACACACTAAGTGCTAAGCTAAAAGATTTCAAAAGCCCTTAGTTTAAAAATCATTCTGCATTAGAATGCAACTGTGTGACCTTAATAAAAATAATTAAATCTGGGAATCTCACTGCTCTGTCATTAAAATAAGATTACTGCAATCCTCTCTGTCCCATGGTGTCATTGTAATAAAGAAAATAGGGTACATGAAGTGTTGCTTAAACTGTGAAATAACCTTGAACTACATATAACAAAAACCAGATCAAAGGCCAAATACAATGGTTTACAATTTTAAATTTTAAAATTTTCTCATTGTGTGCAACGAGAACTCTGTTCAGGTGAATGCTTAAATATAGAGGCCTATTTAATAAAGATTCCAAAGCTGTGGGATTGGCTGAGGGGATGCAGGGTGATGTGATAGCTAGAAGTTGCCTTCACATTTTCCTTCCTCTCCCTGTTGTCCCCCAGTGAATCGCCTAAGAATGCCACTGTGTGCAACAGGCCTTGCAATCATGAAGATTGAGGTAAAAAAAAATCCTAGTTTTATTTTTTTTTTTAATTTTTTTTTTATTTTATTTATGTATGATAGTCACAGAGAGAGAGAGAGAGAGGCAGAGACACAGGCAGAGGGAGAAACAGGCTCCATGCACCGGGAGCCCGATGTGGGATTCGATCCCAGGTCTCCAGGATTGCGCCCTGGGCCAAAGGCAGGCGCCAAACCGCTGCGCCACCCAGGGATCCCCAAATCCTAGTTTTATAACTAATTAGCTATCTTTTATTTTTAAGATTTATTTATTTATTTTGGAGAGCGAGCCTGTGGGCAGGGGGAGGGAGTGTTGGGGGGGGGCTGGGGGACCAGAGGGGAAAGGAGAGAAGCAGACTCTTCCTCCTCCTTGAGCTCAGAGCCCTATGCAGCTCGCTCTCATGACACTGAGATCATGACCTGAGCTGAAATCAAGAGTCTGACACTTAACCAACTGAGCTACCCAGCTGCCTCACTAATTAGCTTTCTGAGCCTCAGCTTCTTCAGCTGTGAGATAAAGCAAGTTTCGCCTACTTTTCAATGACTAGAGATAATGTGCATTAGAAAAATGCTCGGTATGCAATACAGACAACTACATAAAAGTTTTACATACACAATTCTGTAGGACATATGCATGAAAGAGAACACAATTTTAACGATTTTCAAAGCAATTAAATTTAACAAATTTAGGCTAAAACTTGGATTCTGAAACACTCTCCTAAATATTATGATTTAACCCATTCCCTCTGATATTCATTTTCTGAAAATCCCTTCGAATAATATTTTTAAAATACCAAGCAGGCCAAGCCACTCATCTGGCTTACTACTGCCTAAAGAGTAATGTTCAAGCACCTTTTGTGGCCCACAGGCCCTTTACAATCTGCCCTAAGCTTATCACTATTGCTTCTTCTCTAACATCCTACAGTGAAACCATAACCCATTACAAACTGATCTTTGAATAGGATGTGTACTATTTCAATAACTTTTTTACTCCAAAATAGTAATACATATTATAGAAATTTAGAAATGAAAAAATGTAGATTTAGAAAAAAAAAAACATCGCATGCTCACCATCCAGGTATCATCACTATTAACACCTTAGTGCATTTCCTTCTGGAGATACACATATATAGATATATGTAAATATATATGATTCTAATGCGTATACTGTTTTATAACATGCCTTTAGTCAACAATCTCTATCTTTCCATTTCAGAAAATTTTTACCTCATTTAAGACATAAGCCATATTCAAACTTCCCTCAATGGGCCAAAAATGTCTGCCATAGTTGATCTGTCAAACAAATATAAATTTAGAATCTCACATTACATCTAGTTGTCCCTTAAATTTCTTTCAGTGTAGCACTTTCACCTCCCCGCACCAACTTTTTGGACACTAATAAGCTAAAAAGAATATTACTATTTTTCCTACAGAATTTCCAAATGTGAATTTGTCTGGTTCCTTCCTCTCTTTTTCTTGTATAAAAAGGAAGTTGTTAAGCAATGGCTTGAGGAATTAAAATTAAATGGTTTTGCTAGAATATAGTATGCACAATTACATGTATCACATGAGCAGATACATACTCTCAGGATAACTCAACTCAATAATGGGAAAACCATCTCAGGATTGGGGTAATGACAGTTTGATCTCTTCAGTGAACAAGTATGTTTTTCTCTTGTAACTACAAATAATTTATACGATGTTATTTTGACACACTAACTGACTAGGAACCCACTGCCCATTTATCTAACAGTTATAACAACAACTAATAATCTTGGCATAAAGCAGAAATTTCTTTAGGGTTTGTAAAATAATGTTTCTCTAATTTTATCACACTTTCTACATTTATTTGATGGCATTCTTCAGCAAACTTCCACCCTATTTCATTAAGGACTTAGTTACTGAAATACAGATCCCAATATAAATGCAGTATAAATGCTTAATTCTTCTTAATAAACATTTTTACAGTAAGAAGTTGTATTAATAGTTACCTCAAAGTGTATCAGGTAAGCACTGCTTTTTCTGGCTTTCTCTTTATTATCTTACATACTCATTGGTTTTCCCATAGTCATTATGACAAATGTAGCTCATGCTCTCAAGAACCTATAACTATAACTATATTCATACTATCTTCCCCAAATTCTGCACCTAACAAATTCAGCTTACAGTTTCACATCTCCATAATGCCATAGAGTGAATTTTTTCATCTCCATTCCCAGAGCAATTTTTCTATTTCATATACTACATAAAGATACCTCTAGTGTAATACTTGATTGCATATCTTTTTCATTCCCTGGACTTCTCTTTCACAAGTAAGGATAGTAACTTTCACCAGTGTGATTTACAGTTTGATTTGCAGATCATTTCTGGTACAAACTATATTCTGTCTGTGATACGCAAAAAAGCTTGCACCAAACTATAAATCAACTAGTCACTAAACACAGTTTAAGTTTTGGTTCAGTTTTTTCTTTGATAGCAAGAATTTCTATAAGAAGGATGAAATGTGTTTTCTATTCTGGCAAGAGCTACTTTAACTCCCCATGGACTAATAACAAACACTTGTATGAGCTACTCTGAATAGCACTGTCCAATCATCAATTTACCCTTAACTGCCAGGAACACAAAAGGAATATAAACAATTGTTTGTAGAAAAAGGCGGCAGCAAGAAGGAGTAAGGACCATGGGCATGTCACAATATCCTTTCTAAGGTGAAGAATAAGTCACTATCTATATCTTTCTATAACCAAAAATGATGTATAGTACCTAGTAGGCATGTTTGGATTTTGGAGGTAACATATTCCTTGTTTGGATGTGTTATTCTGGCCCATTTACCAAGTGACCCAAATAGCTGCTAGTTTTGAGTAGGACCCAGGAGGTTCTACAACAGGTCCAGGCTGCTGTGCAAGCTGCTCTGCTCCATGGATCGTATGGTATGGAAGTTTCAGTGACAGATAGGGATACCCTTTGGAGACTACAGCAGGCCCTTGAAAGATGAGTCTCAGTGCAGGCCCTTACGATTTTGGAGCAAAGCCCTGCCATCCTCTGCAGATAACTACAGTCCTTTGGAGATACAGCTTTTGGCCTGTTACTGTGTCTTAGTAGTGACTGAATGCTTAATCTTGAGCCACCAAGTTACCATGCTACCTGAGCTGCCCATCATGAACAGGGTATTTATTATCTGACACACAAATTCATAAAGTTGTGGGTGCACAGAAACATTCCATCATCAATCAAAAGTGGTATAAATTTGACTGGGCCTAAATAGGCCCTAAGGATACAAATAACTTACATGAAAGAAGTGGCTCAAATGCCCATTGTCCCCACTCCTGCTACACGGCCTTCTCTCTCCCAAACTACACTATGGCTTCACGGGGAGTTTCCTAGAATCAGCTGACAGAGGAAGAGAAGACTCAGGTCTGATTTAACAGATGGTTCCATACGATATGCAGACAACATCTCAAAGTGTTCAGTGCAACACTACAGCTCCTTTCAGGTACATCCCAGAAGGATAGCACTGAAGGGAAATCTTTCCAGTAGACAGAATTTCAAGCACTGCATGTGGTTGTTCACTCTGCTTAGAAGGAGAAATGTCCAGAAATGCAATTATATACCAATATACAGGCCATGGTCAGGGACTTAGAAGAAACATGACTGAAAAACCGGAGACAAGGAATGGGGAAGAAGTATATATGGATAGAACTCTGGGCAAAAAATAGCAAGATATTTATGTCTCATGCGAATGCTCACCAATGGGTGACCTCAGCAAAAGAGGATTTAAAGAATTAAGTGGATACTCTGATTCATTCCACGGATACCAGTCAGCCTCTTTCCCCAGCCACCTCTGTCATCCTCCATCAGGCTCATGAAAAAAATGGCAATGATGGTAGAGATGGAGGTTATGCACAGAGTCAGCAACATGGCCACCTTGGCTATGGTCACTGCTTCGTGCTTAACTCGCCAGCAGCAGAGATCAATATTGAGCCCTTCATATGGCACCACTCCTTCAATGATCAACCAGCTACCTGGTGGCAGGTTGATTGCACTAGGCTACTTCCATCATGAAAAGGACAACGTTTTGTCCTTACTGGAATTGACACTAGATATGGATTTGCTTCTCTGCTTACAATGCTTCTAATCAAAACTACCATCCATGGACTTAAAGAATGCCTCCCCAATGTGGGTGGGCCTCATCCAACCCACTGAAGGGCTGAATAGAAAAAAAGGTGGAGTAGAGGAAAATTCACTCTCTGACTGCCTTTGAGCAGTCTTCTGCTGCCTTTGTATTCAGACTCATTCCGCAACTTAACTGTTGGTTCTCCTGGTTCTCAGGCCTTCAGACTCAGACTAGAACTATATACCACCAGTTCTCCTAGGTTTCTAGCTTGTCAACTGCCGATTTTAGGATTTCTCAACCAGCATAATCACATGAGCCAATTCCTTAAAATAAATCTCATCTCATCTCATCTCTCCTCTTCTCTCTCTCTCTCTCTCTCTCTCTCTCTCTCAGTTCTTTTTCTTTGGAGAACCCAGACTAATTTCAAAGGCAATTCCTTCAAAGTAGTAATAGACACTCAGGGGTAATCTAGAAAATGCAAAGGTGGTTTCCTATTTGTTTTTATCAAGCAAGGCCTCTTGATCAGGTCCTGGTGATTAAGAAAATAAAGACAGCAATGAGAGGTCACTGGATTAAGGAATAACCAGCAACTAAGGCAGGTAAGGCAATTACAAAACTGTTGGATTAAAATCAATCTAACATACATTTACTGAGTCGTAGGTAATAGGACTTTTACATAATTATATGTAAAGTTCTTAGGAGCTCTATAAAATTCTGTTGTTTCCACTTAAGAATTAGGCTACAGAAATCATTTTTATGCTATTTATATTTTCATTAATAGTTTCTTTTTAGTTTCCTTTCTATAAATTTAATTCAATCTTTTTTAAAGATTTAAAAAAATTTATTTGAGGGAGAGAGCACACACAAGGGGGGGAGGGACAGAGAGAGGGAGAATCACACTCTCCACTGAGCACAGAGCCTGACTGGGGAGGAAGGCACGTTTTATGATGGGAATTAACTGGAAGTCAGCATAAGGCAAGAACCAACTTCCAGTCTTCTATCTCTACTCCAAGCAAAAAAAAAAAAAAAAAAAAATCAGGTTGCCTTTCTGGAGAAAATAGAACTAAGAAGGAAAAATCCTCTGCTCACTAGATATTGAAGGTCTCCCAATATCCATCCAGTAATACAAAATCAGGCCAGCCGGTTGACCAGCCCAGCCCACGTACAAAGAGCCCTGAATCAATTTTTTAGTTCCTCACTTTTAAATATTAATAAACAAATAATCATTAGATATTTGAGGAAAGATTCCAAAAGAAACCAAAATAAACACAAAGAACAAAATGACTACTTAGAAAAGAGATGTAATTCAAGGAACCTGAGAAATCTTAACAAAACCTAACAGAAACACTCAATATAGTTACTGACAAAACAAAAATTAAATTATATACATAAGGAATGGAATATAATAAAGAATTTTTGGAAACTGAGGATACAATTGCCAAGATAAGTAATTCAACAGAAATGGAGAGCTGGAAAATGATATTGAAGAACTATACCAGAAAAGATAATCAAATCCAAAGGAAAGTATGAAAGAAAAAGATAAAAGACTAAGTATCAATTCAGAAGTCCTAGTTAGCAATTAATAAGAATTCCAGAAAGATACAGTGAAAATGGGGTAAAAAAAAATCATAGAAATAAGAAAATTTCACACTATATGAATCTCTAAAGAGTCTACTAAATTACTCATATATTAAGAGGGAAATATACAAACAACTACAACAAAACTCAAATCTCAGGACATCATTGTGAAATTACATAATGCCAGAAATAAAAGATTAAAGTGCCAGAAAAAAAAAAATATTACAAATCCCTCAGAGAGATAACATAAACAGGCAACATAAGATGTAAAATGGATCAGAATGTAGACTCTTCCCAGTGGATAACCTGAATCCTAGAAAAGTAATGATTTCTAAGGGAAAATTCATTTCTACCCCTGCCAAACCATTAATATCAAATATCAGAGTAGACAAAAGAAATTTTCCATAAAGCAGTAACTAAAAAAAAAATTTACCATCCATTTGCCCACTCTTAGAAAGTAAAGATATACTCTCGCAAAATGAGGGAGTAAACAAACAAAAAAGAAGGTATACAAAAAACAGTGAACCCAATCCCAGAATTAGGACAAAAGGAAGGCCCTACATGATAGCTCCAGAGAAATCTTCAGATGGTTATCTGTTCAGACTAGAATGGTTGGCTGACATGGAGAGAAGGACAAAAATACTGCATTTTTATTGTCTCTGAATACTATGTGAATTTTTAAAAACTATATCACACTGAATTTCTTTAAATTTAGTAATACTGAATAGGGAAAAAATAGAGGTAGTTATATGAAACCTTAGACTCATTCAGCTTTTAATTTCTATTACCATTTTGGGAAATTTCAAAGGTGCCCTAAAAAAATTCTGCAACTTTTCTTCTCATAATTTTTTCACTGCATAAACAAAAAGTAAAGTTAACTTGGCCAGTGTTTACTATAAAACTTCGGAAGTCATACAATGACAGAAAAGAGCTATTAAGAGAGTTACAGTTTTTCTTTAAAAAGTTTTCTATTTTTATGGTGGTTATCACTGGTTATCAATTCATGTATTTCTCTCCTGAATCATGCTACTTTTCCCATTACGCCTGGTCTGATTAGCTGGTATTTATCATGCTTCATGCTTCAGGGCAATAAACCCAGACACAAAAGAGGCTATGTGGTATATACAATGACTGATTCAAAGTAGATACCTAACATATTTTAGCCATTCCCCACACCTTCTGCTTTCTCTTCCTTTGACTCTGAAGCTTCTGATGAGAAAAATCTCCCCAGACTAATGAGCAGAGAAACACTATAAACCAGTCTATCTCCTAGTTACAGTTAAAATTCTATGCTCTATGTCTAGATATTTCAATCATAAAATCTCTTTCTGCCTCTAGAGAAGTCCAAGAATCTCAGACCTGAAAAAGATCTTCCCCTTTCTTGCTCCTAGCTAGCATTTAGAAAGGTTTCTTTTCAAAAAGTAATCCAACATCCATAAAGAATGGAGAAGACTAGTCCAAAAAATCCATAATTAAGTATCTATAAAACAATTTACATGACTTTAACAGGATACTTATACTAAACATCATTACTATTACTAACACAGGGACTGTATTTCACTTCGGCTAGCCTTAACTGAGCATATATCAAGAGTTTAGTTTTGATGGACACCAGAAATTATTAGAATTGGTCCCTGTTCCTAAGAAGCTGTAACATACAAGCCTGACAAAGGTAATCCAGAAAGTAAGTTCAGCAGAAAAGCTAGACTGTTCTTCCTCAACCATAATTTTAAGCAAAATGTGGCTAGTCTACAACAAATAAAAATAGGTTTAAAACTAACCAAAACATATTCATGATTTTAAATTAGTGTTTTATTCCTTAGTTTTCTGCTATGTATCTGACCTATATTCAGACAAAAAATGTACTATTGAATGAGAAACCAGGTTCTACCATCAGCTCACCCTGTATCTTTGGACAAGTCCTATCATTGCTATGAGTCTAGATTTTCTCAAGTGAGAAATGAAAAGACTGAGGAAGACTAAACTTGAAGGTTTCAAATAAAAGTTAAATTATATGACTATGATTATATAAGTAAAAACTGCTGTTTATTTCCTACTCAGCTGAAATTATAGTAGCAGCCACTGATGACTAACTGCCTGAATACTATACTTCAGGTATTAGATCTCTAAATTTACAACTACTATTTCTAATTCTGTCAACAACCTTATAATGTAGGTACTATAAAAATAAAAAAAGAATATAGGAGAAAAATTGGGTTACTAAAAAATATCACACATTTCATAAATGTTGGAGATTGTACTGAGAGCATTATGCAAAATCCCATTTTGTTTTCTCCCACCAAAGTTATATACTATTTACATGCATTATTTCTACAGAAATTTGAAGACATTAGAAACCCAGTTAACTTAAAAAAAAAAAAAGTAAAGTCAATCCATTTTGCAATTCAAAATATTAGAGCTAAAAATGTTCATATATACTCACCTGATGCAACAGACGTTTCAGTTTGAGTAACTGAGTTTTTACAGCAGTACAATCTTGGACCATGTGCCGGAGTGTCATCTCATCCAGTATCACTGTATTTTCAGGTACATCTATAAACATCTTCTGAGCCTGGAAAAAGGGGGTCCCTCCATAGCTTTCAAAATGACCCAAAGGAGATTCTCTATAGGGAGAGCCTCTAGAAGGGCAGGGGAAAAAGTTGGGAGGGAAAAGATATACAATATAATTTCAGAAAGAAATAGGGTAATGAAATTATTGCAGAGATTATTACAAATCATTCATCATTATCCCATAGCCTTTGATTTTGCTTAACTCAGACACTCAATTTGTTTCTACCAAAATTTCTAATCAGTTCTAGTTCTCATTAACACAATTATCTTCTGTACTCCTCCCCCTTTTTGTGTATTTTACACATTGATGAATAAACCTTATTCCTTAGGACATAAGAAGAGAAACAAAAAACTCTAGGGACAGGCCTTGCCTAAAAAAAAATTATATTTATTTTCCTTGTTTGAATAGATCATCTGCTCTTTAGCTTTTGACTTTAATTGGCCAAGCGATACATGGCATGATAAAAAAAAAAAAAGACAGCAATAATAAATTAGCAAGGCAGTAAAACAAAAATATGGAGTCATCTGGCATATAAAGAGAAGTTTTCAGAGAAAAAAGTTGACATACTTTGGAAGGGTTCTTGGACAGGAAAGAACCTGGAATGAACTATAAAAGCATCAGGTTTGAATATGATGGAATGAAAAGTGAAGGCTTTCTGGAAAAAGAAAATGAAAAGCAATGGTACAAAGTGCAAGGCATGTTTTCCAGGGACAAGGAGACTCTTTAAATATGGCTTATGAGGCCACAGATAGCTTGAATCCAATTTATTCTTTAACTTCATCCTTCAACACATCTGCCTCCCTCAAACGGACTTCTTAATCCACAGCCAATTATCTGAGATTGCCTGAAGCACACTACAATCTCCCTCATCTCCAAACCTGTATCAATCTCTCTGTACTCCTGGCCAGGCTGCCCAGCCTGCCCTCCACTGCACACTTGATCTGGAGAAGATAACTCCTCTTCATCTAAAAGTAGTTGGCATTTCCTCAGGAAAAGCTTCCCTAATCCCCCAAAGCAGGGCTTGGTACTTCCACAGGTGTCCTTCATAGACCCTTCTAGTATGCCCCACCATAGTACTTAACATAGTATACTGTATTCATTTGCAATCTGTGCCAAATTATAAACTTCATGAAGACACAGACCATGTATTCTTTTCCTCTGTATCAGAGACCAGGAGGCTTTTTACTTGTTATTTATCTTTGTTATTGCTTTCACTGAATGATTAAGGAACATGGATTTTAAGCACTATGTTGTTTCTTTTCAAGCTTCCATTGCTGAAATTCTAAAGTTCTTTAGCTGTGACATAAAAAGTACTACTTTAAAATTATAATCTAGAAGCAGTCACATTAAAAAGTCCCAGTTAATAATCAAATTAAACTTTACTTTCTATGTATAAACTTTACTTTTCTATGTAATCTGTAAAATAAAGATTAGCGAGGAAGAGACTGAAGGAGACTGGTCAGCAATCTAAATATGAGAATAAGGTACAGAATAAGGCTTATTTTAGGTTGACTAAATATCAACCACATGCAAGGAACTAATGAATTAAAAACTTTCAAAGGAAGAGCCACAAATCTTTATCACTAATAATACAGGATCAAAGATTTGGTATCTAGAAAACTACAATGGTATAAAAGAGGCACCTCTTGCCTAAGATTAAGGTTTAAATCCTGACTAGACAGTAACTAGCTACTGAAAATACATGTAATGCCTTTGGGCCATAATTTCTTTAACTCTCAATGTTTTCCAGTGCACACCAAATAAAGTTCATCTACCTTAGGTTGCATTTCAAATACTTCTACCATGAGACCTAAAATGAAACTTACATGTTCTCAGCATACTAAAATGTTACTTCCTCTAAAAGCCCTTGCTGGGATCCCTGGGTGGCGCAGCGGTTTGGCGCCTGCCTTTGGCCCAGGGCGCGATCCTGGAGACCCGGGATCGAATCCCACATCGGGCTCCCGGTGCATGGAGCCTGCTTCTCCCTCCGCCTGTGTCTCTCCCTCTCTCTCTCTCTGTGACTATCATAAATAAATTAAAAAATAAATAAATAAATAAATAAAATAAAAGCCCTTGCTGATTCCCTCAACTAGATAAAATTAGCACTTTAGGATCCTTAATTTATTTAATACAAATTAAAGAAATCCATATACCTACCACACTTCTAATTAGATCACAAGCCCTCTGAAAGCAGGGCCATTATATTGCCTACACAGAAACCTGAGTTCAAATCTCAGCTCTGTCACTTACTAGCTAGTAACCGGACAAGCCTACTTTATATATCCTTCATTTTCTTGATCTCTATTATGATGATTATAAGAGTACTTACACCTCATTAGGTTGATATAAGCCTAAAATGAGGTAATATATGTTAAAGTGCGTGGAACAGTGCCTGATATATAGATGTTAAATAAAAACTAATTGCTATTGTATTATTATTATTACTATAAATAATTTCCAACTTCTTTATATTGAAAAAATTTTCTAATATAAGTGTCAAAAAAACACTATTATGCCATATAACCTTCACTTATATTCCCAAATTGGTAAATTTTACATGATTTGTTTATACTTGAGTGTTTGGTGTAAAACCATCTGACAATACATTGGAAATAACATAACACCTTACTGAACTTTGCTGGATAAAAAGAAGATAACTGAGAAGATCAAGAGGCAAAAGAAGACAAAGGTGGAACAGAAAGCAAATAGGTAACAGGGGTTATTTTCAGGAAATAAGAGGACACTATTAAAAACAGGAAAGGAAAAAAATAGAATAGAAAGATAATGAAGATTTTGAGATTCCACATTCTGAAAGGATGAATTTGAATCTGAACATTTGAATCTGAACATTTGAAATGAAACACACATTTGAATCTGAACATTTGAAACAGAATGAGAGGTAAAATCACTTTACAAGAGTGCAAGCAGAAACCCAGGGATGAATACATAAAGAAAGTAAAGAAAAATAAACATGAGACAATAGAGGAATTATTGGACACAATACTCATATTAAGTTGACAGGCATTAATCTGTATTTGTATACAGATTTTAACAATTGTGGATTTCTGGTAGAGAACTTAGACGGTGAATGCAACAGAAGACTGCATGCTGTTTTAGGCAATACACTGGATGGTTAGCAGCGTGTTAGCAAAGGCAGATTCTATGTAGCTGACCATAGGCTAGGTAGACTATTGAATACTGAACAAATACAGGTATGGTTAAGGCAAAAATGAGTTCAATAGTTACAGAAGCATGAGAAAGAAATGTCCACCATTACCAATATTATTTAATATTGTTCTGTAAGTATAGCCAATAAAATCATCCCCCCCAAAATGGGATCAGAATAACTTAAAAAAAAAAGTGAATCTCTAAGAGATAAGCATTTTTTAAAACCCATTTAAATTGAATCCATACATTAGCAGCACCTGATATTCAATCCACACACCTAATAATCACATCACTGCATAATCCTTATTGCAGTTTTATTTTTTTATATTTTATTTTATTTTATTATTTCATTTCATTTTATTATTTTATTTGTTCATGAGAGACACAGTGACAGAGGCAGATACACAGGCAGAGGGAGAAGCAGGTTCCATGCAGGGAGCCTGACATGGGACTCGATCAGGTCACAACCTGAGCTGGAGGCAGGCACCAAACCACTGTGCCACCCAGGCGTCCCTCCTTAATTGCAGTTTTATTTTTTTTTTTTAGGATCTCATTCCTTCTCTTTTTATTTTTTATTATTTTTTTAATAAATTAATTTTTATTGGTGTTCAATTTACCAACATACAGAAAAACACCCAGTGCTCATCCCGTCAAGTGTCCCCCTCAGTGCCCGTCACCCATTCTCCCCCACCCCCCGCCCTCCTCCCCTTCCACCACCCCTAGTTCCCTAGTTCCCAGAGTTAGGAGTCTTTATGTTAATTGCAGTTTTAAAGGAATCTCCTCAAATTATGTGGCCATACCCATATACTTATATCCTTCACTTCTATTCAAGCTTCTTGATTACTAAAATGTGTGATTCTGTGCTAATCTGAAGGCTTGTGACCCACACATTAGACTAGTAGGTAGAGATGTGTGTGTGTAAAAGACAAGGAGAAAGAATTTTTCTTCTTTATTTCCTAATCTGAGTCACATTTTGACCTCACAAAACCATTAATGTTTCTTTTCTCATCTTTAATAAAAATTGTATATTAAAAATAAATATATTATGTTTATATTCATGGTTCTTATATTTTTTGAATGTTAGATTCAACACAATCTCAATCAAAATCCCACCAAATTATTTTGTGAATATCAAGCAAAGTGATTTTAAAGTCTACACGCCCAGGAAGAAGAGCCAGAATAATCAATACCAAAGAAAAAGAGAGAATACTGGCACTATCTGATTTCCACTTACTACATGAAGTGACAGTAATCGAGACTGTGGTACTGATGAAAAAATAGATCTGCGGAACAAAAAAAGAGAATCCAAAATGTATCCACACATATAATCAAATGATCTTTGACAAAAGAACAAAGTCATTTCAAAGAAGACAGGATAACAGAAATACCATATTAACTTAATAATTCCTCTACTGAGTATTTACTCAAGAAAACAAAAATACTGATTTGAAAAGATATATGCATGCTTATGTTTACTGCAGTATTATTTATAACAGCCACAATATGGAAGCAACTTAAGTGTCCACTGACAGGTGAATGAAGATGATGTAGTGTGTGTGTGTGTGTGTGTGTGTGTGTGTGCACGCGCATATGTATGCACACAATGGAATATTACTCAGCTATTAAAAAAGAAAAGAAAAGATCTTGCCATTTGCAACATGAATGGACCTACAAGGTATGCTAGGTGAAATATGTCAAAGAAAGAAACAAACTTTTAAATACAGTAAACAAATTGATGGTTGCTAGAGGGGATGGGGGTGTGTGTGTGTGAAATGAACAAAGGGTATTAAGGGAACAAATTTCCAGTTATAAAATGAATAAGTCACAGAGATTAGTCACAGCACAAAGAATACTATTAGTCACATTGTAATAATGTTGTTTTGGTTGACAGATGGTGACTCTATCATGGTGAGTACTGAGTATAGAACTGCTGAATCAGTATGTTGTACACCTGAAATGAATATAACATTGTATATTAATTATACTTCAATAAAGAGATAAGAAAAACTAGGAAAAGACAAAAATAAAAAACAAAAAAGACTAATCTTTTCAAAAAGTGATAACAGAAAAACTAGAATTCATATGCAAAAAAAGAAAAAATGACCCTTCACACAGTTCACAAAAATTAACTCAACATGTATCAAAGATCTAAATGGAAAATGTAAAACTACAAGATAACAAGGAAGAAAATCCAGGTGACACTGTGATGGGCAATAACTTTTTAGATACAATAGAAAAAGTATAATCCATGAAAGAAAAAATTTAAAAATCTGCCTAAAATTTAAAACACCTGCTCTTTAAAAAAAAAATTAATTAGGAGATTTGAAAAGGCAAGTCACAGACTGGGAGAAAATATTTGTAAAATGTCTGATAAGGGATTCGTATCTAAAATATACAAAGAACTCTTAAAATTCAACAAGAAAACAAATTTGAAAAGGAGCAAAAGTTCTACGAAGACATCTCACTAAAGAATGGCAAATGGCAAAGAAACATATGAAAAAAATGTCCAACATTATATATCCTTAAGGAACTACAAATTAAGACAATGAGATATCACTACGGCTCCTATTAGAATGGCTAAAATCCAAAACACAACACCAAATGCTGGTGAAGATGTGTAACAACAGGAGCTCTTATTCACTGCTGAACAAAATGCAAAATGTACAGCCAATTTGTTAATTTCCTACCAAACTAAACATCTTATTTATATGATCCAGCAACTGTACTTCTTGATATTTATCAAAACAAGTTTGAAACTTACATATGTAAATACTTAAAGCAACTTTATTCATAATGGCCAAATTTTGGAAGCAATCAAGATGTGTTTCAGGAGGTTAATGGATAAATGAACTACAGTACAGCCACACAATGTACTTATTTAGTGATAAAAAGAAATGAGGTATCAAGCCATGAAAAGACATGGAGGAAATTTAAATACATAGTGCTGAGTGAAAGAAGTCAATCTGAAAAGACTACACCTACATGGCATTCTGGAAAAGACAAAGCTATGGAGACAGTGAAAAGATCAGTGGTTGCCATTAGTATTGATGGGGGCTGGGGGAGAAGGAAGGGATAATACAAGGACATGGAAGTCTAAGGACGTGAAATTATTCTGTATGAGAGGTAATGGCAAATACAGATCATTATGCATTTGTCAAAGGCTACAGGATGTATACACAGAGCAAACGAACCCTAATGTAAACTATGGATTTTAGTTAATAAGTGTATCAATAGTGACTCATCGATTGTAACAACTAGTGCAAGATGTTGATAATAGGAAAAATTGTATAAAATTGTATAAAAGAGGTAGTATACAAGGAGACTTTGCGTTCTGCTCAGTATTTCTAAACCTAAAACTGTTCTAAGAAATTAAGTCTATTAATTAAAAAAAAAAAGAGAGTAGGTATTTCTAGAATGGCAGAATAAAGATCTCCAAAAAGCTCATTCTTCCATAAAAGCACTGAAAATACTGGCAAATTTGTCAAAATCAACTTATTCAGTACTATGGAAATCAACCAAATGCTTGCCACAACTAAGGAGCACTTATTAAAAAAGAAGAAGAAGAAAAGGAAAGAAACCCAGTTTAATCGTGGTGAGAACAAGTCTATGGATTTTAATTTATTCTGTTGCCATGCCTATCTCCCCAGCTCTGTGTTAGCTTGAAAAACAAGAGCTTTACAAGCATAATAGCAGTGAAATGCAGCAATCACTAGGGGGAGGGGTAGATGGTAAACTGGGTTTGGAATTCTTTGAAAAGCACCATTTCCAGAAAATAGTTACTATTTGACCTAACTAGCACCTCCCTAGAAAAGGCCCATTCTCAGTTGTTTTATTTGACCTAATTCCGAGGTTTCTCAGTGGGAACAGCCTTATCTCTAGCACATTTGTTGAAAAAAAAATAGTGCAATTGCTTAAAAATTTAAGCTGTGTGAGATGGCAATAGCAATAGCAATTGGGGTAAACAAGAAGGTAATCAAATACCTTAAAAAAGAAAAACAAAACAAAACAAAAAAAAACTGAGGAAGGAGATGCCCACAGGAGGCTTTGAAAAGCCCCAACATATTCTTGGACATAGAGGAGGCCATACACCTGTATAGAGCTGCACACATGCTGAGGAAATGCCTGAGAAGGCCTTTACCTCTCACCCTTGGCTGACCCTGAGTCTCCGAGCAAGGAGGAAAAGAAGGCTAAGGCAGAGCTGCAAAATGCTTACCAGGTTGCTGAAAGTATCCTTAAACACACACACACACACACACACACACACACATAAAGAGCCCCTTGGCAAAGGCTGGGATACTTATTGGTTTAAGGCATTTTAAAAACGAAACAAAACAAAACAAACACCTGCTGTCTAGTCATTTGCTCAACTCCAAAATATATTAAGAGAAACACATCACAAGCTGTCAAAAGCTAAAGAAAAAGTGAGAATCCTGAATAAATCAAGAAGAATATGACTCATCAAAAGACATGCCCAGTAAGATTAAGATTGCTGACTTTTCATCAGAAAGCATGGGGGTCAGACAGCCCGGATGGCTCAGAGGTTTAGCACCACCTTCAGCCCAGGGCGTTATCCTGGAGACCTGGGAAGGAGTCCCACGTTGGGCTCCTGCATGGAGCCTGCTTCTCTGTGTGTGTCTATCATGAATAAATAAATAAAATCTTAAAAAAAAAAAAAAGAAAGAAAGAAAGCATGGGGGTCCAAAATGTTAAAAGGAAGATTGTCAACCAAGAATTCTATATCCCACAAAATTAGCCTTCAAAATTAAAGAGAAATTAAAACATCACCATATAAACAAAAACTGAGAGAATGTGTTGCTATCCAACCTTCCCTATAAGATAAACTGTAGTTAGAGACTTTAATACTTCTTCCTCATTAATGGATAGAACAAGGAAAAAGGTCAACAAGGAAACAAAAGACTTGAGCGACACTACAAACTAACAAAACCTAACAGATATCTATAAAACATCTATAGAGATTAAATTAGTAATCAAAAAAATTTCCAAAAAGAAAAGTCCAAGCCTAAATAACTGCGCTGGTGAATTCTACAAGGTCTTACGAAAACAGAAATGAAAGAAACACTTCCCTATTCAATATATATGATCATCATACCAAAAATACATAAAAAGCCATCTCAAGAAAAGAAAATTATAGACTAATACTTATTATGAATATATACACAAAAATCCTCAACACAATACTAGCAAATTGAATGCAGCAACACATAAAAGGATTATATACCATGACCAGTACAATGTATCCAAGAAATGCAAAGGCGGTTCAACAAATGTAAATCAGTCAATGTCATATACTACGTTAAGAGAATAAAGGCAAAAAAAAAAAAAAAAAGATTATCTCAACAGTCACAGAAATAGCATTTGACAAACTCCCAACACTCTCATGACAAAAACTCTCAACAAAATATGAATAGAAGGGAAAATCCTCAATTGAGAATCATGGCATGAACACTGGAAGCACTCAGGATTGCAGCAAAGCTTAAGATGAGGAGGAAAGGGTAAAGATTTTTGTCAGCATGGGTTAGGGACCATAAGGAGGATTTTACTCAGCCAAATACCCTACATCTCAAAGGAAAAAGACTGAAGAATACTACAATTAGAAGCAAATAAGGAGTGAAGACAAAGACCTCACCTCTAAACAGTAAGCTACTAGAGTGATTGGAAAATAAGAATCCTTCATATAAAAATACTACTGGGGGAATTAGTACATTTAGGAAAGTTAACATTTCAGCTACAATCTGTAGGCAGAGGTCAAGAATGCGAATTTTTTAGGATGTGAGAGAATTCCATATAGCATAGTGGAAGGTATAGAAAAAGAATGAGGTTGGGGAGAGAGAGGAGTGAAAGCTTAGGGCAGATGAAAAGAGAGCATAGTATTATGATAAAAAAAAATATAAAGGAAACCGTGGTTCTGAACTACCAGTCCTCTGAAATATGGGTAAGACATATTTCTATAATTTAAAAAAAAAAGACAATGATGAGAATTAAAGGACAGAAAGGAAAGGGAACTTACACTCAAGAAGTCACAGAATGGGAAAGAGATACTTTTGCATATGTAATGTTAAGGGATCCCTGGGTGGCGCAGCGGTTCGGCCCGTGCCTTTGGCCCAGGGCGCGATCCTGGAGACCCGGGATCGAATCCCACATCGGGCTCCCGGTGCATGGAGCCTGCTTCTCCCTCCGCCTGTGTCTCTGCCTCTCTCTCTCTCTCTCTCTCTCTCTCTCTCTCTCTCTCTGTGACTATCATAAATAAAAAAATAAAAAAAAAATTTAAAAAGGCTCTGGGGTTAGTGCATCCAGATTTTTAAAAATCAAGGCATGGAGAGAAAAGAATAGTTTTAAGGTATACTGGAGAGTAATGCTTGTCTTAAATGGGGTTTCTCTCTGTACCACCCAACCCATAACTAGCTCTAGGGGATCTAGAAGTCCCAAACCCAGATGGCCATCCTAAAGGGTCATCCCCCCCGAAGGGATCAATAAACTGGTTAACCTATAACTATTCATGATGAACCAGTGCCCACTTGTTGAAAAGTTCTCCATTGGGTCAAATGACCAACCCCCAAGAATATGGTGCATCTCTCTCTCCTCACTAAGAATCACCAGTGTGGAAGATCCACAAATCACTAGTCCTGCAAACTACACTGTCTAAAAGGGATCTGTGGTCCTATGTTTTGTGAAATGGCTATATATTCTATCTTTAATTACATTTTGCAAAATAGTAGTACTATATTTACATCTTAAAGGCAATGTAAAGCCCACTATTAAAAAAACTCATTTAACATTAATTTGTTTATTCCTATACTATTTGATCAGATAATTGCTCTTCTATACCTATTAACATCCAAGAATATGGTTTTTGGAAAGTGTTCTTTAACTTTTCTGAAGGATGACTCAGTCTCAGCTTTATTATTCCCAGGGACAGAGATTACTACCTCCATCCAGGTAATTCATCCATTTGGGACAGTCTGATTTATTGTTCCATTTCAGGTTGAAATTTGCTATTCTATCTTAAAATAGAGACTTTTGCTGTTAAGAGTTAAAGATCACATCTATTCAATCCTCCAAATGACCTGGCAATCCAGCTATGAACTCAGTTCACTGAAAATGCCAAAGTACAGATACATGGTTTTGCACATGCTATTTTTTCCATCGAAATACTCATCCTTCTCCTACAGAAACTACTCCTCTGCAATCTCTACAGTCATACTTACCTGTTCAATAGTAACTTCCTTTACATACCAGTACCCTAGACAAACATCAGATGTTGCATGCTTCTGGAATCTATATAAATCACTTTACTAAGGCACCTATCAACACTGTACTGCACTAATACTGCAATATAACTGCCTACATACCTGCCTCTCCCACAGACTCAACATCCAAGAGGTATTTACTATTCATTCAACTGTGGATGGGATGGAAGAGGCAAATCAATCTTCTACATACCCAATAACTGCAATGAAGCCAACTGAGCTCATGCATTTTTAGCATCCTCAGAACAATGCTCTAAGAAGCCATTACCAATCCACAGTTATCACCTCTCACACTATCTCCAAATTCATCCCAGCTTGAGAATTTAGCACAGAGTTGAACATACAGGTTCTCAATGAATAACTGTTAAATGGATGAATAAATCTTATCATAAGTATAAGCAATGGCTCACATTTTAGTTAGGCTTCTAAATTTTCGTAAGTTGGCCTTAAATTTACCTTCTATAAACCAACCATCAAAGATGAGAGAAGCATAATCTTCATTATTTGCAATCACGACTATCTACATCATATTCCTGCCTGATAATAAGAACTCTCCAATGTCCATTCCTTATCAAAATCCCAGCTATAAAAAACAAAAGCCAAAATAATGTCTAGAAAAATATATTCTCCATGTATTCTTCTAGATCTTCTATATTTTATCCTTACACCAAATTAAACCAACATAAGAATCTTTAGTTAAACCTCATTATTTTGTGACCCACTGCAGCACTGCCTTTTCCCACCTAGTGTAGAGATCTTTGTAGCTTGCACTGAAGAACATAAGTAAAAAACAGTCTTGAGGAATTTGTCATTATTTCTACTTTGAGAAGCTGAGACCTGTCCACTATATCACAAAGCATCCCCCTTTTAAGAACTCATGCAAAGCAACTTCTTTCAGGTTTCTGTCTCATTAAAGCAAATCAATTCAGGAGAAATACATCCTTTATCTCAGGTATAGTATAAATCTTGTAATGGATCAAGATTTGGTCTTTGTTTTTGCTTCAAGGAGTCTTAGAGCCAATTTTTTTTTTCTCACTTCAAGAACTATATGGGGTTATACATTTCCCTTCTATTGTTTCTTTATCCAATTTTATTATCTGTATTGTACCTATGTCTCAAAATGACCTCAAATCCCCAGTGAAATGAGATGAGGAAGTGAAAGGAAGAAAATTAATAACTATCACCACTGGGTGCACACTCTAAGCCATATACTGCTCAAGTACTTGTGTCCCTTACCCTCGAACGCTGAGAGAAAGGTATTATTAATTATGTTTTACAGGTGAAAACTGAGGTAGAGAAGGTTTAAATAAATTATTTCAACTCACAAACCTATTTGTGTCAGGCCAGGGTTTGATCCCAGGTTTGACTGTCTACAGAGCCATATTACACATAAAATCTTATCAAATTAAAGACTATGCAATGCTTCAAAGAGGCAAAGAATTCTAGCATTTAAAGTATCTTCCTCTGTTTCTAATTGTACTTGAGAACTTTTAAATTAACTTTTCAGTTACCTTCTAAGTTTTGATTTATTTATATAAGCAAAAGAAGATTAAAAAAAAGACAAATCACTTGGCACTAATTTCATACATCATTTTTAAATAATTAACTTTAACAAATTCTACGTATAATCATTCCCAAATGAGAGCTAGAAAATCACACCAAAACATGATGCCCAAATAGCAAACATAAATATTTTTAGTTATGATAAAGCTAATGAAAAAAGATTTGGGCCAAAAAGAAAGAATCAGACATATCATCTAATTAGCACCGCATACAACTTGAAGTATTTTTTGGTGCCTCTAAAAACCAGATTAAAAGACAGTTTTGTGGGGGCAGGGGAATAGTATGATTCAAAATTAATCAAAAGATAAGAAATGTAATCTAAATTAGACTCACCTGCTCAAGTCACTTTTTCCATGGTGATGATAGTGGTCAGGATGGCTGAGGTGGTAATGCTCCTGTCCACTCCACCTCTGGGGCGGCCTTTTCCAAAATCCTTCCTGAGACTGCCGAACATTTCTGTCTGACCGGTCAAAGCGGTTCATATTGTCACACTCCACTAAACAGATTCAAAAGCAAAACACTATAAACATGTACACACTCTATAAAAGTTAACTACTTATAGCTTGATAATTAAATGCTGCAGAGAATATAAAAATGATATGCTAAAAATACCAGCCAATTATATGGGCTAATTACAAAATCAACATTTCCAGAGGAGAAGTAACCAGTTCTTTTGGTAAAAACTGAACTCTACAGTATTCAAACTGAAGTAAATCATAAAACTTTCATATCACAGGCACTTAAGTAACAACGGCCTCAGTGTTTTAAAACAAGCAAATTATCCTTGTTATGAACATTATACATTTTAAACACCAGTAATCAGTTTTTAGTGGTTTTCATCATTATCACTGGCTGGTTCTGACTTCAGAATGAAAATGATCTGAAAAAATAGAAGATTTTAAGTCTAGCAGAGAACTCGTTCCCAAAAATGAACGCTACAATTAGCTTCCACTGATTTCAAGAAGCACAAACTAAGTTTTCGTCACAAACAGATCGTTATTTCTTAAATTAAGCTCACAGTTTAGAAAGTAAGAGGCTTCAATCTGCCTACAGTAGAGCGTGTTCAAAAAGTCTAAAATGCCACTGAAAACAAAGCCAGTACTTTGCAGCAACAAACAGTACACTCCCTGAAATCCAAATGCCACAAAAACAAGGAAAGAATCTCCTTGAAACACCCCAAGCCTCTTCTTCACTTACCCAAACACTTTTTCCTCACATATCTGAGCTCTCACTAGGAGAGTTACTCTGTACAAGGGAGACATTGTGTCGCCGGCTGCCTACTCAGACATAGTTGCATACAAGGCTCTGACAAACAGGCCTTCCTTCCTGCTCAACTCCCAGCCCTCCCTGTGGGAAGCAAGCCCAGTTTACCCTGTGACTCCATCTTCGCTCAGTGGTTACATAGCTACTGAGTTAGGACTGTTACTAAAAATACAACCAAACACTAACTCAAGCCAGGAACAGGAAAGGTTTCTCTGAGAATTATCACATGAGAAAGTTCAAACCCAGAATGCTCAAAATTCCTTGATAAAGACATTAGAAAGCAATGTAATCCCCAATTTAAAAAAAACTCATTACTTAAAAGATTATTTTCACTTAACCTAAAACTTGAAGTTGAAATATGAAAGTGTTTCATTACAGTACACCAGATAAAAACAAACTTCTCCACTCCAAGAAAGTAGTTAAAATAAAGTATAACTGTTTAATTCTCATAAACATTAAACTCACTGTAACATTTCTAAATGCATAATAATTTCACATAACTTTTTAAAAGACTCTGAAACTTTGTTTATAATCATTAGAGAAATCAACTTTGGGGAAAAACTATACATTTTATAGTTTTAAAATTTTTTAAAGGAAATTTTTTTTTAAAAAACCTTACATTTGAAATTATTTCAATTTCTTGTCATTTTATTGAGATTAATTATAATCTATTTCTTTAATTTTTTTAAGTTCAATTACAGAAAACCTGACCGTTAGATAAATAAAGGCATGGTGACCATTAATAATGAAAAAAATCAGGTGTAGAAGATGAGATCAGAAAAGAAAAATAAACTTAAAAATATCCCAGAAATAGGGATCCCTGGGTGGCTCAGCGGTTTGGCTCCTGCCTTCGGCTCAGGGCGTGACCCTGGGACCCCGGGATCGAGTCCCGCATCGGGCTCCCTGCATGGAGCCTGCTTCTCCCTCAGCCTGTGTCTCTGCCTCTCTCTCTCTCTGTCTCTCATGAATAAATAAAATAAAATCTTAAAAAAAAAAATCTCAAAAAGGCTTAACACTGATTTTAGTTCACATTTGTATGAGAACTCAGAGACTCAGTTAAGCTCACTCAAGTACTTCTCAAGCTCATCAAGTATTTCTCATGGCATTAAAATGTTACTTTGATTTAAGCAATTCTATACAGCTGAGGGTTAATCTGTATCTACTTTCATCTGAGATCATATTTAATTCAAAGCAAGTGAAGTTCTTCTACTCACTTCCCAAACAAATTCTGTCATAATAAAAATCTGATATGCAACTAGGATATCACCAACACAGCACATGCAGAGTAATAAGCAAATAAACCAGGCATATAGGCCAGGAGATGGGGTTAAAAACTGTGGGAAATTAAAGTGCCTAAAACTGACATACCATTTTTGTGTTTACTAGAGAGATTGTTGATACTACACACAGGCTACAAATTAAAGCACCTGTATTGAAACAAGAGCTCAACCACAGGCACTATGGCAAATAAACACTGGAAACAAACATTTGCCATGACCACAAAAGGCTATTGGTAGAAATGGAGATAGAGGGGCCTAAATTTTCAGATAAATGACTACTCCAAGACTCTTCAAGGGTCCTGCTTTATACAGCTGACCTTTGAACAATGTGAAAGAGGTATGGGACCTCCTGCATAGTCAAATATCCGTGAAACTTCTGACTCCCCCCAACTTAACTATTAATAGCCTACCATTGACTGGAAGCTTTACCAATAACAGTCATTTAACACATATTTCACATATTATATGTACTACATGCTGTGGTTCTTATGATAAAGTAAGCTACAGAAAATAAAATGTAAATAAAATTTTAAGAAAAAATGCCGGGATCCCTGGGTGGCTCAGCAGTTTAGCGCCTGCCTTTAGCCCAGGGCATGATCCTAGAGTCCCAGGATCGAGTCCTGCGTCGGGCTCCTGGCATGGAGCCTGCTTCTCCCTCTGCCTGTGTCTCTGCCCCCCCCCCCCCCCCCCGTCTACCATGAATAAATAAATAAATCAAACCAAAAAAAAAAGAGAGAGAGAGAGATCCCTTGATAAAGGTAAAAGAAAAAAGTAAGAAAATTAAAACAACTGTGTCTTTCAGATCTTTCCTAATCACAACTGAAGCCTAAAGTCCTTTCTCCCTTTATTCTTCCCTCATTCTATGCTCCTCCATTTTGCTCTGCCCCATCTCTCCCTTGACCTGTTTCCCTACCCTGAAGCTGGCAAGAAACCTCAAAGGCTCACTACATCTTTTAAAGTTAAACATCTTTCAGAAGAGGAAAACCCCATTAAGGTTGGTCTCATTCTAAGCTGAGAGTCATGGCTGTATGTTTTCTAAGGTCTAAATAAGACTGAAGCAATTTGCAGAGGAATTTAGAATACTTTCAGGAACTGATAACCCAGGATCCCTAGGTCTATTAGTTCATACGTTAGAGGAAACCCCAGGTGCAAAAAATAAAATGAAAGAGGCCAGTGTGAAGAATCTGAAGGCCACGTGACTTAAGGACCTGTGATTGATTATGTAGAAGAGGAAGAGTTGGGATCCCTGGGTGGCGCAGCAGTTTGGCGCCTGCCTTTGCCCCAGGGCGTGATCCTGAAGACCCAGGATCGAATCCCACATCGGGCTCCCGGTGCATGGAGCCTGCTTCTCCCTCTGCCTGTGTCTCTGCCTCTCTCTCTCTCTCTCTCTCTCTCTGTGACTATCATAAAAAAAAAAAAAAAAAAAAAAAAGAAGAGGAAGAGTTTTTCTTGACCCTGACAAGGCAGATTAACAGAAGGAAAGCATACAAACTTATTTAATATGATATGTGACATGGGAGCCTTCCCAGGAAATAAAGACCCAAAGAAACAGACCTATGTATTTTTATGCTAGGCTGATGAAAAATGGTCAGTCATGGAGGAATACTATAGCTTAAGGAGTAAGAGGTAACTGCAGTAAACTGAAAGAAACCTAGCAAGCCCTATATTTTTGGGATTCTTCTTGGGAATCCCTTTGTCTTGGAATTAAGAATGTGCCTTTCCTCTGGGTATAGGGAAGGTACCTCTCAGTGAGGGTTATATGACCTCCTTCTGGGGAGGAGCGTGAGGTGGGGAAGAGGTCCAAGTCACTTTCCTGCTTCTGCCATTTTCTCAAATCCTTGAGCTTAAAATATTCAATACACCACAATGCCATATTTTGGGGTAATATGTACTGAACTCCCATCAATTGCATAGGAAACTAGAAGAGGTTTAGAAAAGGACTTCCAGATGCTGTCAACAAAGTCTTTATGAATGCAGACTGGGCTCTGATTCAGTTCTGTAAAGAAAGAAAAGATAAATCCACTGCAGACTTTAAGAGTAGACTAACGCCTTTAGGTAGCATTCAGGGATATATACTGAAAGAGGTGTGACCTGTCTGTCTCCTAATGTTCTATAACAGATTTTTAAGGCAGAAATAGGATAAATATAGCCTCATTGCCAGACTTCTAATACTCAGAAAGAGCCTTAGAAAAGTGGAGAATACAATGCAAAATAAAATAATGTCCTCCACATATAACAACTAGATGCTTCCACCACAGCCAATCAAACACTAGAGAAAGAAGTCTCTCAGTATGCTTATAATAGCAGAGTATTGAAAAAACATGTATTCTGTATCACCTAAGAAATAAAAGAAAAAATAAAGGTGATTAATCAAAGTGTTCTGCAGGGGAAATCAAGTACTCAATTTCCAGTTTTACCCCTTAGAAGATCTTGCAAATGTTTTACTGCTAGAGGAAGTACAGTATCAATCTTAAACCCTATATTATATAATCTCCCCCTCAGTGTCACCAAACAACTCAGTTATGGATACTTCCAGTAACTCTCACTTCCCAAATCCTAGCCCCTAATAATCCAAGAAACACCTGACCAACAAACATTCTTTCCGCCTCTGTGTTATTACATATGCTACCTAATAGGTCATGATTTACTACACAAATGTAATTGCCACCTGAATATTCTCCTCATGGACTCTTCCTTGAAATCCCAGAAGATTCCTTATGAATAAGGAAGTCATAACAAGCTTGTGTCCAAAATCAAACCCAAACTAAAGATCTCAACAAGGTTTCAGTCTCTTGTTGGTAAAAATTCCACTGATATTGGCAGAATTAGTGATGCTGATCATACCAGCTTCACTGGTATGACCCATTCAAAACTCAATCCAAATTTGCTTAATAGCCACCAAAGCTAAAGGGAATGAAAATCAATAGTCAAAAGTAGATTACAAATCTCCTTTAAACCTAGTACCAGTCCTTGTAATATTCTTATCCTCCCAATCTAAAAACTCAGTGGGTGGATATAGTCATCCAGGTCCTCAGAGCTATAAAGAGAATAGTCATTCCTTACTCCCCAGTGGTACCAAAACTGAATACTATATTATGTCTGGTGCCCGTGAAGGCTACGTATTTTAGACCCATGTTCTGCTTTCTTCAGTGTTCAGTTAGCTCAAAACAGTCGATATCTGTTTGCCTTCTCCAAGGAAAATCTGTAATGTGAGATGTTATGTCTCAAGGGTTCCCTCCTACTTTTCACAGTCCCCAATCAAGACTCAAAGACTTTAAATTTCCCTGTGATTCTAATTTTATCTAATATGAGGGTAACTTTTTGTTGTCCTCTAAAGAGGACGCAGGCTCATCTTTTAGCTCAGAAAGGGTATAAAGTTTCCAAAGAGTTGTTAAAATCTGTCAAAGTAAAATGCATTATCTAGGATGTGATTTATTCCAAGGAAGTATATCCCTCACTCCTCACTACCGGCCCTTAAGACTTCATGTGAAGTCTCCTAGATCATCATCATCTCATTTTCCCCCCATAATTGTCAATGGTTTATATTTTCCCTCTGTGTTCTACAATATTTTTCCACTTGATCTTCCAGGCCACTAATTTAGATTTCAACACCAGCTATGGTTTCTGTCATCTAGTGAACTGTTCTTTTTTCTTTTCTTTTCTTTTCTAAAGATTTATTTATTTAGTCATAAGAGACACAGAGAGAGAGAGGCAGAGACACAGGCAGAGGGAGAAGCAGGCTCCATGTGGGGAGCCCAATGTGGGACTCGGTACCAGAACTCCAGGATCACGCCCTGAGCCAAAGGCAAACGCTCAACTACTGAGCCACCCAGGCGTCCTGACTGAACTGTTCTGTTGGGAAATCTTTTATAGCTCCAGAAAGCATTGTGCTGCAACTGTATTTCCTTGTGTTTTCATTATTTCCTTGGGCCACTCTAATCCTGGGAGTTCTGTTGTTTTTCCTCCCCGTTCTTCTTCCCAGATGCTGGCTTGATTTTTCCTTCTCAGTTGACTGGAACTCAGCTCTGGTTACCAGAGTACCCCAGGTGACAGCAAAACCTCGAGAAGGTGTAACAGTCTCTACCCCTATGGTAGAGTAGATAATGTTCTCAGCTCTTCATTCTCTTCTTTAGTAGAATAATATATTCAGTGTCCCCTGTCACAGAGTTTCTCACTACAAACAGAATACACTCCCCAGTCCTACTGGTATTAGGCTTGGCCATGTAACTTGCTTTGGCCAACAGAATGTGGGCAGAAGGAACAGTATGTTGGTTCTAAGTCAGACTGTAAGAGATACTAAATTCATGTTTCTGCTCAACCTATTGTCCTGCCATCTGCCATGAGAGCAACTTGCTCCAAGTAATTCTGGTCTCAAAAGAAGAAACTAGGAGTAGACCTGAATTCAATTCCACAGCTGGAGCTGTCCTAGTTAACTGCTAATCTACAGATCCATGAATAAGGAAAATAAATGTTTATTTTGAAAGCCACTGAGATTCTGAGACTGTTACAGAGCATTCTGGCAGCACTGGAGGGGGAAAGAAGTGACAAATGTGAGCTCCTAGTACCCTCAATAGCATTAGAACAAACACCTACACTCTCCGAAATATCCCTGGCATTTTTCTAGCATCATGTATTAAAAGGACTTCATCACCTTCTTTGGTTCGTTCATCTCTCACCCCTGGGAGGCCTGAGAGACCAGGCAAATGTTGACTGACAGGGAATCCACAAATCTGGAGCCAGCCTTCTCTCCAGAAGGATTTCCATTTCAACTAGAACCTTGCCCCAGGGACTTTTTTAGACTAGTCTCTGATTCTAGATCCGTCCTTAAGATAGAAAATCCTACAAATACTAAGTCATTGGAGGCAAGAGTACCTAAGCCCCTTTTACATACAGACCATCTAAATCACTACCTCAGCACTTACTGGGATTCAGAGAGGAAGGCAGATTGGATTTGGGAATAAAAAAAAAAAAAAAATGGAGTGATTCATTCAGAAGATCACCATTTTCCCAGAATTAATGTTTTTTTTTAATTTTCAGAATTGATCTTTTAAAAATATCAACTTAACGAGTTTTGGCACTGTTTTCACAAGTCAAATGATATCTGTTTCTCAAAATGTATTTCTTCTTAGAATCAAAATAAACAAAAGGAAGAAAAGTTGTATATGCACAAAGAGGGGAAAAGGACAAATCCTATCTACTACTTACTTTGTGATAGAGATATACAATTTAATTGGATCATACAGAATTATATCTAAGACCTACAAAACCAAGGTTTTAAATGTTTAAATAAGCTTGCAAATGAATCTATTTAACATCACTTAAGACTGCTTCTCAGTCTCAAAAGACTTCCTCCATTGAGATTAGGAAGTTTGTAAATAACAAATATTAAATTAACCATAGACAAGCAGCCCAACTACATATAGGTCCCTGGGGTTTCAATTTGTCTGCACTTACCATTTTCAAGAGGTGCATCCTCAGGCAGATCCACATCAAGCATAAGGTCATCGTCCTCAAGGTCACATGATTCAAGATTATTCAGAATATCCTGTGAACAAAAACAGTAATAAATGCTATAACCTATTTCAAAAAATGTATCTAATCATTAGTTTTGAGAACATCTCTGTGAGTCTTAATTTACTTAATATTTGTGTTGTAAAAATCAACTTTTAAGATAAAATTTTTAACAAAAAAAGATTCAGTTAGTTTACTTGTTAAACTATTTGTAACATCCTTCTCCTACTCTTCCTCCCACCAAGAATTTTTAACTCATTTTTAAACTTACACAATGCTCATTGTCTGCAAGATACTGTACTAAGTACTTTGCTAATATTAATTCATTTAATCTTCAAAATAACCCTATGATTTAATGACTAGTACAATTACTTGAAATTAATGCACAGAGAGCTAAAAGTAGGATGCAAACACAAAAAGCCTACCTCCTGAGTCCATGCTTTTTTTTTTTTTTTACCAATTTCCTTGATAACATGAGTAATTAAAAATGGTAAAGAACCTCCCAAAATTTATTCATATCTGGTGTAAGAGGTTGTGCTTTATTATATATAGGGATTGGACCACTCATGTAAAATAATGAAAGCATTTAACAACATGATTATTCCATTTCATTCCTGGTGCCAAACCCATCTATAGTACCACCTTCAGCACCACTACTAACTTGGCTTGGTTTGCCTTAATTTTTTTTTTTTTTTTCTATAAAAGACAAATAGGACTGGACTAGTCAAATTGGTAAAAGCCGCCATTCCTGGGTTCTAGTTGTAACCTTGCCAGCTACCACCTATCCTGAGAAAAGTAATGTTTTGCTTTCAAAAATTTTTGTTCTGAAGTCTAATTAGCAAAATAAACAAAAACTAAGTTTAAAGTCAGGAACTGGGCAAGCCAGGGTGGCACAGTGGTTTAGTACCGCCTTCAGCCCAGGGCCTGATCCTAGAGACCTGGGATCGAGTCCCACACCAGGCTTCCTGCATGGAGCCTGCTTCTCCCTTTACCTGTGTCTCTGCCTCTCTTTCTCTCTCTCTCTCATTAATAAATAAATAAAGTCTTTTAGATAAATCAATCAATCAATCAATAATAAAGTCAGAAACTCAGTTTGACCTGTTGCCCACTAACGGATCCTTCCAATCCAAGAACCAATTCAATACTGCAAGATCTTTTGTTAGTAAACATAAATAAAAAGATTTAAAAATCCACAAATTTTTAAACTAAGAGATTATGGACTTGAAAAACTCATAGAGGGAGATGTTTACAATATTTATTACAGATGATATGAGTAAAATTAGAAATTGTTTCCTATGTTGGGTATTCTATACATAGCTTTCCAATTTTGTGTTGTTGGCCTTCCTTCCAGGATGCATTGAGGTCTAAAAGCAAATGGAATAATTGTTTCTGGAAAAGCAGAAACAAAAACACACCTCTGGATAATTATTTAACTTTGACACATAAAGGGATTATTTCACAGAACCTCTTTCCATCATGAAAATCCCTGCTGTCCTTAATATAGAAGCTGTCCTAAAAGCAAACAAAACAACAACAAAAACCAAAGGCCATAATAGATAATTCACAATATATAAAATAAACAGCTAATTAATATAATGTAGGAAAAAATGCTAACAGTAATTCTGATTTACCACAACTGAAAATAATCTAGTACTCTTTAATATTCCAGATGGGATTAGATTAATAGACATTATGGAAGACAGTTTGTCAAAATTTAAACCTTTTTTAAAAAGACAAATTTTCCTTTATAAGAAATTATCCCTCAGAAATAGATAAATGAAAAAAATATATGTGCAAAGTATGGTTATTGCAGCATTATTTGATGGCAAAAAAGTAGAAATGCCCAAGAACGGAAAAATGGCTAAACGCAAAGTACGACACAGTCATACAATAGAATACCGTTTCCTTAAAAAATAATAATGAAAATATATAGACATGGAAAGATGTCAATCAGGGAAAAAAACAGACTTAGGTTGTTTCTAATCTTGGATAAATCCCTATAAGTCAAAAATAAAGTAAGTCTAATTATGTATTAAGTCGATGGCATTTTACTCAGAGAAATTATTTCAAGTGAGGAAAAATTTTCAAGCTATTTTCAGTAATTATATTATGGATGGCAGTACTGGTGTTATTCTGGCTGTGCATACATGAGTATAAATGAAAACAGTTATACTGGTGTTTGCTGAAAAGTGGATTCTCATATTAGGAAAAAGGAAGTAAGGATGTAAAAACCAATGAAATTAAATTAAAAACTCTACATTCCTGAATATAAGTGCAAAGTATTGGTGTGAACACAAAATGTTTTTCATCTTAAGTGAAAAAATACATTTTTTCCGCTGAAAAGGCCTAGATATTAACTAAAAACTAGGTCTATAAAACAACATATACAGAATTATCCATTTCATGAAAAAAAATTGTATAATATGTATAGAAAAAAGCTGAAAGGAAACCAAAACATAGGTTATGGAGTTTTTCTTTCTTTTCTTCTGTTTTTGTAATAGTAACTGTATTTTCTCATTTTCTGCAATAAGCAATGACTTATTTACTAAAAAAATCATATCCCCTATATAAACATTTGGCTTTTGTGTATGTATAAGTATGTATGAAACAAAAAATGCTGGGTGCCCCAAGCCAGCTCTAATAACTAAGGACACAGCAAAGAATCAAAGGCAATAGAGAACCTTGTTTTCTAAATCCAGAGCAGGTCTTGGCTTGCTGAGACACACCAAACAGCAAAAGCAGCACTGCTACCACCATCAAAAAGATGTTCAACTTTTAATAACTAACTAAACCCTACATTTGTTTTGTGTGGTTTTCTGTAGGTTTCATTTTATAACGAAAGGTTTAAAAAATTAGTCTTAAAGAATGAGCCTTAAAGTGATGGAATGATTATGATATCACTCTGAGAAGGTCCTAAGAAAGCCCACTGGAAAAGGAAGGAGAATATAGTTAACAGTAGTTACAACAGGGAGGAAGACAGGGAGAGAAAACCATCCAGATTTATGCCTCAAGTTAACACTCACCAATAAATCATTGCATATGTTTCATAAATGTATCTGGTTACACAGGAAAATGGTCTATAGCATGGGAGGGAGGGGAAAGAAGACTGCATATATACAGTATGACTTCATCTTCAATGCTAAAAAATACATTTAAACATCAGGATGGTAATAAACCAAAGGATTATTATAAATTTCCATTATGTGAAATAGTATGTACTATGCTTTTTATATTCCTTTTTATTTTTCTGTAGTAAGCTTTTATAATATGCAAAACTTCATGCTGGAAAAGTCTACCTCCCTTGGTATCAGCAAGGGTTCAAACCACACAAATATAGCCTGAGTGTGGGAACCCATCAATCTAGCACATCCCTCAACCACAATAAAAACCAAGCTACCAGCCCCTCTTAGCTTCATTCAAACTATTCCACTCTGGGTACCTGTCCTGCTCTTCCCAGAAAGCCTCAGTATGTGAGTAATAAATCTTTTCATATCTTCTTAGTGCATATGTGGCACCAATAGTTTTGACATCTAAACAAACAGGGAAGTTGACTCTGTCCCTCCATGTCGCAACTGCAAGACACACTCTCTGTAACTCAACACATATAAAAACCTATATATACAAGGCATGGGATATACTCATAAAAAATAATCCCTGTCTTTGTCAAGAGTAGAGCCAAACTACTCTATGGTATCGCTGCCTTGGCATCCATTTTGTGTGCCCAAGGGATCTGCAGGGGCCTTGAACTGAAACCAACCCCTCCGGTGACTGCATGCCCTAGGTAATAACCCCAGCATCAGAAGCAAATGTAAATTGCTGATACGACTTCCTCAACAGCCCTTGTGAACAATAATCACCCTGTCTCCCAGGGTCTTCCTTTTGTGTACCCCTTAGACAGACCCTTGTGGGGCTTACCAAAACCCTGCTCTTTTTGGTTTGAATTGACCAATCCAGACTTAGTTCAGGAATCCCAAAGCACTCTAGTCATCAACCCTAATAAAGTCACATACCCCAGATCCTGTGACTCTCCCTATCTGCACTGGTATGGCCCCTCCAGGCATGCCAACTACCTTCCTTCAGAACCTGTTATTAATAAACTTCTCTATTTCAATTTCCCGTGTGGTCTTTTATTGAATTGGGGTTCACTATCCAACACTCCAAGGCTCTACTTTACAAATGTTAATTTAACAAATTGGCAACAGCACTCCAAGGCTACTTGTTTTCCCTCGCAGACAGTTCCTTCACAATATGGTAATGGCTCAATTACTAGGAAAACACAATGGATGGATAGCTAAGTCTTGAAATGTCAGAGAAAATCTAAAATCAAGTAAAGTCAGAGAAAATCTAAAGAACAAGCAAATATGGCCTCTAGAACATGGAAGAGGAGAATGCCTTCTGAATAAACACTATGCTAAGAGCAAGGAAGTAAAAGCATAATGTTACTATTCTAAATGATTGATACCAAATTTGTTTTTCAAAGACAAAAAGTAAATACTTAGATTTTGCAGGCCCACAGACAAAATCAGCGTATTATACAGGTACTTATATACCCATTTAAAGTGTAACCACCTAAAATGTAAAAAAACCTTATTTTTTAGGTGGTGAAAAACAAGGTAGTTGGTCAGATGTGACTTACATAACACAGTTTGCTGACCTGCTCAATGTAAATAATTGGAAGTAGTTCGTTAATACCTGTTATGGATTTAGTGTTTGTATTTTCCCAAAGTTCTTATATTGAAGCCCTAGCCCACAATACAAGGGTATGTGGACATAGGGTCTTCAGGAGGTTATTAGTTTTAGACTGGTTCATGATGGTGGGAACCCTATGATGGGATTAGCATCCTTACAAGAAGAGAAAGAAACCAGAGCACACACTCTCTGTCTTCCCGCCATGTGAGTATATCCTGAGAAGGTAGCTGTCTGCAAGACAGGAAGCGGGTCTTCACTAGGAAATGAATTTGCCAAACCTTGATCTTGGACTTCTAGACTCCAAAACTGTGAAATAAATAACTGCTGTTTAAGCCACTCAGTCTACAGTATTTTGTTATAGTAGCCCTAGATGATTAAGACAACACTCACAGAGTATAATAGGAAAAGACAGAGAAGTAGATCTACATCACGAACAACTATTTAGGCCAAATTAAGACCCTGGATTTTATGTCAATGACAGGGGTATGACTGATGAGTTTTCACAAGTGGTAAACTGAGATTTACATTAAAGAAATATTATTTTGGCTGCTGTGTACAAAATGAATTTAAGTAGGAAAGATAAAACAGTTTTGTGGTTATTGAAGAATCCATGCAACATATATGATGGTAGCCTGACATTAATCAGTGTCAATGAAACTGAAGAATAAGCAGTTATGAAATATACAAGGTAGTTAGGATCTATATAACCAAAGCTCACCGAGAAGTAAGAAAAGAGCCATCGATAATTCCTTGGTTTCTGGCTTAAGAAACAAATGGATAATTCCTATTCACTGAAATAAATTATAAAAAAGGAAAACCAAATCTAATTTTAGAACCTAGTAATTTTGACATGCTTACTGAATCTTAGAGAAGGCATGCTCAGGAAATGACAATATATGAATGTAGCATTTGGCAGAGAGATTTGAGGTGTGGGAGTCAGCACCACACAGATGCCATATGAAAGATGCTGAATAAGGAGTTTCACAAGAGAGACAGTGCAGAGTCGAAGACTGAATTCTAACATCTGTTTTAGATGATTTTCCCCTATTCATCTTTATAGGAGGTCTATGTTTCCAGAGTTATATCAGAGATATTATCAAGACTTTTTAGTAAGGATCTGGACAAAGAAAGAAAGAAAAAAAATTGATCTACTGTAATTTTTCTTCACCAGCTTACAAATGTGTCATCTGCCCAGGTTAGGAGCTATATCATTATAGAAAGAAAACCATGTAGCATGGAAATTGGTTAACATGGGAAAGGGTTTCTGTTCCCATGTTTGTTTTGCCAGGCTCCTCTAACTGACAAGCCTGCACTTTTTGAGAGCCAATATCCACATATACCTATTTTAGTTGGGAGACCATCTAATAAGACCATTAGCTGGGAGTATGACAACAAAAACCTAAATCTGTACACTCTGGCTCCTACAGGCTTTCCACAAGCCTCACTGGAATTAAAACTCTGAATACATATTAGCAGAATCGTCATAGAATTTCCTTGGCCTCTGAGAATACTTTTCCATTCAAATAGAGCAAGCTATGAGATGGTAGGCCAGTTCTTCCTTCCACGAATTCCTCCTTCACTAATAAACTGGAGAAAGCCTCTAATTTATTTTTGACAAATGAATATCACTATCTGCTGTAATTATCATGAAACAAAATTATTTTCTCATGGAATACAGTTTATGAATTTTAAAACACATATTAATTTGTATAAATACCAATACAATTATGAGGCAGAACTGTCACCTCACCTGAAATAAAACTATAAAATAAAACTATAAAATATAGTTTGTAACTCTTTCAGACTGGCTTCTTTCACTCAACAGAATGCCCTTAAGATTCACCTAAGTCATGGAACATAAAGTAATTCATTACTTTTATTGCTAAGTGGTATTCCATTACATGGAAGTACCAGTTTGTGTATCCATGTACTCAATGAAGAACATTTCAGCTTTTCCAGTTTTTAGCTGTTATAAATAAAACTATTATAAACATTCATGTACAGGTTTTTATGTGAATATAAACTTTCATCTCCAGGAGTGGGATTGCTGGGTGACATAGTAAATATACGTTTAACTTCTTAAGAAACTTCTAAACCCTTTCTCAGAGTTGCTGTAAGGTTCTGCATTCCAATTATCAGTGAGTCTGGCCTTTCCTATATGCCTCTCTGCAGCTTGACTGCAAATCTGAAAACAGCAGATCTTGTTCCCAGTTTAGGACCTTGGTTCCTGTTTCCATAGAGCTCAGTGGAGACCTTATTCCAAAAACTTGTATTTCTCTGTTCTAACTTGTCTGGGATTACCTGAATGACTGACACAAAGTGTATGTCTTTGTTCTGCCTAACTTAGAATTCACACAGGGTGGAAAAGTAATGGGCATTGCTCAAAACCACTGTGAGGCAAACAATCCACAATTACCCTGGAGCAAAATATTATAGTTGATATATATAATTGAATACTGAAAGATTGAGAAAAAGGCCAGGGAGAGTGTTCCCTTGGGAAATTAGATAATTCAAAGGTGCCATGTATAATAGGGAATTTATTCTTTATTTTGAGAGATAGAGAGAAGTGGTGTATGCATGTACATGGTAGGGGAGGGATGGAGGGAGAGGGAGAGAAAGAATCTTAAGCAGGCTCCACACCCAACACAGAGCCTAACACAGCGCTTGATGTCACAACCCTAAGATCATGAACTAAGCTGAAATCAAGAGTCAAACACTTAACTGATTGGGCCACCCAGATACCTCTATTGTGGGGAATTTAGAAAGCCACAAAAAAGCCCAGGGCAGGATGCATCTCAGTAAAAACCTAAGAGGACCCAAAGCTTTCAACTGTAGCTGATGTCTAAGCTCAGAAAAAAGTAGTAAGTGTAGGTTAAGATAAGAGTTGTAAATGATCAGACAGGCTAAACACTGAAGGAGCACCCCAACACAGAGCCAAAATGCAAAGATGAAAGATGAGAAGGTTTTTTTTTTTATTTTGACTTTGAGAAATTTTTATTCCTCTGCTTTGAATTCTTCATTCTTTCTCTACCACCCTCTTTTTCTTTTCCTCCTTCCTTTCTCTCTTATTCTCACTCTTCTCTCCTCCTTTTGTCTTTTTTTTTTTTTGTCTTTGGCATTCGAGGAAATCTCTGTATAAAACACCAAACAAACACAAGCTAAAGTAACATAAACTTCTTAGACCAAATATGACAAGCAGAATGACTTCACAAAAATAGTTTAGAAAAACTACTTAAAAAGCAAACACCTACAGCCTACAGCAAGTAACAAAACAAACCCTGAGAATAAAGAATAAGATTTCCAGTGTTGCCACATTAAAATATTAAAAATGTTCAGTTTTCAACAAAAATTAGGGTCATGCAAAGAAAGTATCATCCATTCACAGAAAAAAAAAAACAAAACAAAACAGAAATGATCGCTGAAGAAGGCCGAAACATTGAACTTTGTCTATTGACAAAGACTTTAGAACTGTTTTAGTATGTTTCAAGAACTCAAGAAAACCATAGGTAAAGAAGATTTACCCAAGTACAGAACATCAGTGAAGAGGGAATTAAAAAAAAATTCTGGAATTAAGGTACAACAAATGAAAAACTCACTGAAACTCCTGGGTTTATATTCACAATAACTGAAAGCAGGATCTCAAAGAGAGATCACCCACATTCACTGCAGTTTTATTCACAATAGTCAAGAGGTGGAAACAATCCAAATGTCCATCAAAAGATGAATGGATAATTGTGGTATATATACATATAATGGAATATTATTCTCCTTTAAAAAGAAGGAAACCTTATTACATGCAACAACATGGATGAACCTTGAGGACACTATGCTAAGTGAAACAAGCCAGTCACAAAATGACAATGCTGCATGATTTCACATATATGAAGTAACTAGAATAGTTAAACTTATAGACACAGAAAGTAAAATGGTGGTTACCAGAGACTGGGGGGAAAAGGAGAACTTCTTGATCAATGGATATAGAGTTTAATTATGCAAGATAAAAAAGAGTTCTAGAGATCTGTAGCACAACAATATGAATATAGTTAATGCTACTGAGCTATACTTCAAAATAGCTGAAATTATAAATTTTATGTAATTTTTTGTCACAATTAAAAATTAAGAAAGAGCCATTAACGGATAACTCTTATGCAATTATACGGTTGTAAACCTACGTTTCTGCATATCTACTTGATGCCAGGTATTATAAGCATTTCAAATAAATTATCTTGATCTAGTGTTCATGAAAAAAAAAAGATCACGAGAATTTCAACAGCAGATTTGAGCAGGATTGGAAGATATATCCAATGCAATTATTCAGGCTAAGTAGAAAAAAAAATGAGTAAAAATAAAAAGCCTGATCAAAATTACGACGAAATATCACTTCATATGGATCAGAATGGCTACAATTAACAAGTCAGGAAATGACAGATATTGGCGAGGATGCAGAGAAAGAGGAAGCCTCTTACCCTGTTGGTGGGAATGCAAACTGGTACAGCCACTCTGGAAATGAGTATGGAGGTTCCTCAAAAAGTTAAAAATACAGCTACCCTATGACCAGCAATTGCACCACTGGGTATTTATCCAAAGGGCACAAATATAGTGATTCAAGGGGCACAGGCACCACAATATTTAAAGCAACAATGTCCACAATAGCCAAAATATGGAAAGAGCCCACATGTCCATCAACAGATGAATGGATAAAAAAGTTATCGCATATATATATATATATATACACACACACACACACACACATATATACACACACACACATATAATATATACACATTATATATACACATATTTACATTATATATACATCATATATATAATGAAATATTACTCAGCCATCAAAAAGAATGAAATTTTGCCATTTGCAATGACAGGGATGGAATGAGAGGTTATTGTGCTAAGTGAAATAAGTCAGAGAAAGACAAATGCTGTATGATTTCACTTATATGTGGAACTTAGGAAACAAAATGTAGGGGGAGGGAAGGGAAAGGGAACATAGGGGAAGGGAAGGAAAAATAAAATAAGATGAAAACAGAGAGGGAGGCAAATCATAAAAGACTCTTAACTACAGGAAACAAACTGAGGGCTTCTGGAGGGGAGGAGGGTGGGAGAATGCAGTAATTGGGTGATGGGCATTAAAGGAGGGCACTTGATGTAATGAGGACTGAGTGTTATATGTAACTAATGAATCACTAAATTCCACCCCAAAAACTAGTAATATACTAGTTGTTAACTAAATTGAATTCAAATGAAAAAAAAAAATTTAAAAGCCTAAGAGATTTCCAAAGACACAGTAGAGGCACTTCAAAATATGCATGATAAGAACTTCAGAAAGAGAAGAGAATGAAAAAACAGGCAGAAAGAATATCTGAAAAAATAATGGCCAAAAGCTTCTCAAATGAAAAAAGACAGGAATTTAGATATTAAATAACCAAACTGAATTACAAAAAGAATACATGCGGACAGCACATCAATACATATTGCAATTGAACTGTCAAAAGGCAAAGATAAAGTGAAAAGATGTAAAGCACCAAGAGGAAAGGAATGCACTATGTGCAAGGGATCCACAGTAAGATTAAGAACCAAGTTCTTATCACAAAGCATGGAAGCCAAAAGCCTATGGAATGGCATTTTCAAAGTGCTGAAAGAAAACTAAGAGTTCTCTATCCAGGAAACCTATCCTTCAAAAATGAAGGAGAAATTACGAGATTACACATTAAAAAAAAAAAAAAAAAAAAAACAGTGAACACGTTATTCACAAAGTAAAAACAAAAAGCAAAATTTGTAACTAGTAGGCTTGCCTTACAAAGATTGCTAAGGGACAAATACATAAAACAAGAATTAAATGTTAGTGGGTACACAATGTATTACGATATAATTTGTGACAATAACATGAAGAAAAGGGGAACAAAATTGTATAGGAGCAGAGTTTTTATATACTATTGAAGTTAAGTTTGTATCAATTCAAACTAGATTGTCATAAATTTAGGATTTTCATTTTAATTCCTAAGTAACACAAAAATTATTTTAGATAAAATTTTTAAAATTAGAAGAGAATTAAAATGATATATTGCAAAAAATCAATTAAACTCAAAAAAGTAGCAATTGAGGAAATAAGCAAAAGTACAAGACATGCAGAAATAAAATAGCAAAATGAAATAATAAAATCATTCTTTATCTGTGACAACTGTAAATGTAAATGGGTTAAATACTCCAAATGGTTTAAACCACACAAAGACTATCAGTGTGGTTAAAAAATTTTTTAAAAATTCCAACTCTATAGTCAATATAGTCAATATAGTCACCTGAGACTCACATTGTATCTAAAGACACATATAGGTTAAAAGTAAAAGGATGAAGGAATCTTGTCTCACATTTAGATCTTTCATCCATTTTGAGTTTATCTTTGTGTATGGTGAAAGAGAGTAGTCTAGTTTCATTCTTCTGCATGTGGATGTCCAATTTTCCCAGCACCTTTTATTGAAGAGACTGTCTTTCTTCCAATGGATACTCTTTGCTCCTTTATCGAATATTAGTTGACCATAAAGTTCAGGGTCCACTTCTGGGTTCTCTATTCTGTTCCATTGATCTATGTGTCTGTTTTTGTGCCAGTACCACACTGTCTTGATGACCACAGCTTTGTAGTACAACCTGAAATCTGGCATTGTGATGCCCCCAGCTATGGTTTTCTTTTTTAAAATTCCCCTGGCTATTCAGGGTCTTCTCTGATTCCACAAATCTTAAAATAATTTGTTCTAATTCTCTTTTTGAACTCAGCTACAGTAACTTCTTGCAAGATACATCCAAACAAAAGAAACAAAAGCAAAAATGAACTATTGGGACTTCATCAAGATAAGAAGCTTTTGCACAGCAAAGGATACAGTCAACAAAACTAAAAGACAACCTACAGAATGGGAGGAGATATTTGCAAATGACGTATCAGATAAAGGGCTAGTTTCCAAGATCTATAAAGAACTTATTAAACTCAACAGCAAAGAAACAAACAATCCAATCATGAAATGGGCAAAAGACATGAAGAGAAATCTCACAGAGGAAGACATAGACATGGCCAACATGCACATGAGAAAATGCTCTGCATCACTTGCCATCAGGGAAATACAAATCAAAACCACAATGAGATACCACCTCACACCAGTGAGAATGGCGAAAAAAAAAATTTTTTTTAAATTTATGATAGTCACACACACACACACACAGAGAGAGAGAGGCAGAGACACAGGCAGAGAGAGAAGCAGGCCCCATGCACCGGGAGCCCGACGTGGGATTCGATCCCGGGTCTCCAGGATCGCGCCCTGGGCCAAAGGCAGGCGCCAAACCGCTGCGCCACCCAGGGATCACCGAGAATGGGGAAAATTAATAAGGCAGGAAACAACAAATGTTGGAGAGGATGCGGAGAAAAGGGAACCCTCTTACACTGTTGGTGGGAATGTGAAATGGTGCAGCCACTCTGGAAAACTGTGTGGAGGTTCCTCAAAGAGTTAAAAATAGACCTGCCCTACGACCCAGCAATTGCACTGTTGGGGATTTACCCCAAAGATTCAGATGCAATGAAACGCCGAGACACCTGCACCCCGATGTTTATAGCAGCAATGTCCACAATAGCCAAACTGTGGAAGGAACCTCGGTGTCCATCGAAAGATGATGGATAAAGAAGATGTGGTCTATGTATACAATGGAATATTCCTCAGCCATTAGAAACGACAAATACCCACCATTTGCTTCAACGTGGATGGAACTGGAGGGTATTATGCTGAGTGCAGTAAGTCAATTGGAGAAGGACAAACAGTGTATGTTCTCATTCATTTGGGGAATATAAATAATAGTGAAAGGGAATATAAGGGAAGGGAGAAGAAATGTGTGGGAAATATCAGAAAGGGAGACAGAACATAAAGACTCCTAACTCTGGGAAATGAACTAGGGGTGTTGGAAGGGGAGGAGGGCGGGGGGTGGGGGTGAATGGGTGACGGGCACTGAGGGGGGCACTTGACGGGATGAGCACTGGGTGTTATTCTGTATGTTGGTAAATTGAACACCAATAAAAAATAAATTTATTATAAAAAAAATAGACAAGGAGAAAAAAAAAGTAAAAGGATGAAAAATATGTTACATGCAAACAGGAACCAGAAGACAGCTGGAGTGGCTACATTAATATCAGATAAAATACTGTAAGTCAAGAATCACTACAAGAAACAAAAAAGGATATTCTATATTGGTAATAGATGAATTAATCAAGAAAGTATAATTACAGACATGTATGAAACAATCAACAGAGCAAAATATATAAAAGCAAAGATTGACAAATTTGAAGGGAGAAATAGGGTTTTACAATAATATCTTTAAATGTCAATAATACATGTTCAATAATGAAGAGAATATCTGGAGAGAAGATTGTTAAGGAAATAGAGAACTTGAACAATACTATAAACCACTGGACCTGAAAGATAAGTATACATATAGGTAGACACAGATATATAATATTTAGATATATACAACATATTTATATTTATATAAATTATTATAAATATATAATCATTTTTATATATGTTACATGTTATATATAAAAATTCAATTATATAAACATACATATATATGTATACACACAAAATAATTTACCCTATAAAAGCAGAATACACATTCTCATGTGCACAGGGCATTTTCTCCTCCAAGATACATGTTATTCACAAAATAATCCTCAATAACTCTTTAAAAACTGAAATCATAAGAAAATCTTCTTGGTCCAAATGTAATAAAATTACAAATTATAAGAGAAAGAAACCTGCAAAGTTCACACATACGGAGATTGAACAAAGCATTTTATTAAGAACTTTATAACAGTTTTTTTTACTAAAAATACGGAATGTTTCACAAACTTGCACGTTATCTTTGTGTAGGGGCCATGCTAATCTTCTCCATATCACTCCAATTTCAATGTATGTGCTGCTAAAGCAAGCACTCAACAACATATTCCTTACTCAACTGATCAAAGAAAAATCAAAGAAGAAATCAGAAAATATTTAGAGAAAAATCAGAGCAAAAATATAACATACCAAAACTTAGGGGATGGAGCTAAAAAACAGAGCTCAAAGTGAATTTTTTTGCAGCAAATGCCTACCTTAAAAAGATAATAAAAATAAATAAATAAATAAATTTTTAAAAGAGAATAAAAATATAAAAATCAATAATCTAACTACAGCGTATGGATCTAGAAAGATAATAGAAAACTAAACCCCAAAATTAGCAGAGGAAAGAAAAGAGAAAGATTAGTGCAGAACAAAATAAAATAGAAAACAGAAAAAAATCAATGAAACCAAAAGTTGGTTATTTGTAAAGCAAAATAACCATACTAACAAACCATTAATTAGACTGACAAAAAAAAGAAAGACAAAACAAAAATAAGTAAAATCAGAAGCAAAAATGGGGACATTACTACCAATCTTACTAAAACAAAAAGGATTTTAAGAGGATATTATGAACACTATGAACAGTACACAAATTAGACAATTAAGATAAATGGACAAACTTGTAGATACATAGAAAGTACCAAAATGACTCTAGAAAAAAATAGAAAATCTGAACAAACTTAGAACAAGAGACATGATCAGTCTTCACAAATCTCCCAATAAAAAAACTACCAAATCAGATGGCTTAACTGGTGAATACTACCAAAAATTTAAAGAAGAATTAACACCATTCCCTTTCAAACTCTCCAAAAAAATATAACATTTCCTAACTCATTCCATGAGCCCAGAATTACCCTGATACAAATGCCAGACTAAAACACTACAAGAAAACTATAAACCAATATCCTTGCGAGATGAATATAAAAATACAAATATATTCTAATAAACTCAACCAATCAGCATAGCAAAAAGATTTTAGGCCTGGGATTTATCCCAATAATATAAGGATACTTACATGTATGAAAATCAACCAATATAACATATCACATTAATAGAAGGAAAGGAAAAAAACCTCATCACCTCAATTAATGCAGAAATAGCATTCAACAAAATTGATCATTCTTTCATAACAAAAATATTCAGAAAAGTAGCATATATAGAAATATAATGGAATTTTTTCAACATGAAAAAGGACCTTTATAAAAAAATCCACACCTAACACACTCAATAGTAAAAGACTGAAAATTTCTTTTCCTAAAATCAGAAGCAAAAAAGGATGTATGCTTTCACCACTGCTATTTAGCAATGTACTAAAGGTTCTAGCCAGAACAATTACATAAGAAAATTAAATTAAAAGGCATCTGAATTGGAAAAGTAAAGCTCTCTCTTTTCACAGATGACATGATTTTTTACATATAAATATGTATCACTTCCATATATAGACATGATTTTACTTATATATATCATTTACATATATGTATCATATAATATATCTGACATTTATATCATATATATTTTTGGGACTATATATATATATATATATCATATCCACTAAAGAACTACTAGAGCTAATAATAAACTCAGCAAAACGTTGCAGGGTACAATATCAACACTGAAAAATCAACCCCTATTTTTTTCTATACACCAAGAGGAACAATCCAAAAAATTTAAGAAAACAATTCCATTAACATGGCACACAAAAAACAAAAAAATGTCTAGAATAAGTTTAGCCAAAGAAGTAAAAGACTGATATGCTGAAAAGTACAAAATATTGCTGAAAGAAATGAAAAACGATAGATATCCTAGATATCCTAGATAAATGAAAAGACATTTGTGCTCATAAACTAAGAACTGACATTAAAATAGCTACTAATCAATCTATAGTTTCAATGAAATCTCTTTCAAAATTCAAATGGCTTTTGTTGTAGAAATGGAAAAACAGATTCTAAAATCCAAATGAAAATGTGAGATGCCCCAAGTATCAAAACAATATTCAAAAATAAAACAAATTTGGAAGACTCATACTTCCTTCTTTTAAAATTTATCTTTGTGATTAATCAAAAACATGTGATTTCAGATTACTACAGTATTCAAAACAGTGTGCTACTGACAAAATGACAGACATACAAATCAACAGAATAGAACTGAGAGAACAGAAATAAATGTATACATCTCTGGCCAACTGATTTTTGACAAGGGTACCAATATCCCTCAATAAGGAAAGAGTCATCTCCTCAACAAATGGTGCTGAGAGGGGATCCCTGGGTGGCTCAGCAGTTTAGCGTCTGCCTTTGGCCCAGGGCGTGATCCTGGAGTACTGGGATAGAGTCCCACATCAGGCTCCCTGCAGGGAGCCTGCTTCTCCCTCTGCTTGTGTCTCTGACTCTGTGTCTGCCTCTCTCTGTGTGTCCCTCATGAATAAATAAAATATTTTTTAAAAAATGGTGCTGAGAGAGGGTAAATACCCACGTGCAAAAGAAGGAAGTTGAGGATCATCCACATTATAGCCTGTATGGGTACTCCATTCCTTTTTAAAGGACCATTACTTCACACCATATAATCTGTACAAAATTAAGTGGGTCAACAAACTAAATATAAGAACTAAAACCATGTTAAGTTTAGAAGAAAATATAGAGGTAAATCTTTGTAACTTTGGATTTTGCATTCCTAAGATATGACACCAAGAGCAAAAGCAATGAAAGAAAATATAAATTGGATTTCATCAAAATTAAACTGGACTTCATTAAAATTGTGCATCATAGGATATTATCAATAAAGTGGAAAGACAACCTATACGACAGGAGAAAATATTTGCAAATTGTGCATCTGATAAGTGTCTAGTATCCAGAATATATTAAAAACACAAGCACCAATTTTTTTTTTAAAATGGGTAAAGGACTTAAATACACATTTCTCTGAAAAAAAGATATAAAATAGCCAGCAAACACATGAAAAGATGCTTAACACATCACTATTCATTTGGGAAATATAAATACAAACCACAATAAATACCACTTAGCATCTAGTAAGATGGCTTTAATTAAAAAAAAATATATTTAAGGTAAAAAAAAATAAAGGAAAAAAAACAGAAAACTATTGTCAAGGACATAGAAAACTGAAAGCTTTATACATTCCTGGTGGTTTATAAAATGATTCAGCTGCTATAAAAAGTTTGGCAGTTCTTCAAAAAATTAAACACAGAATTAGTACAAAGTACATGCTCCTCAAAATTAGAGCAGGTACTCAAAGAAAAACATGTACATGCATGTTCATATCCGCACTATTCACAATAGCCAAAAGACAGAAACAACCCCTATGTCCATCAACGGGTGAATGGAATGTATATATAATGGATATTAATCAGCTTTAAAAAAGAATATACTACCAATACATGCTACAATGTGGATGATCCTCAAAAACATCTTGGCAATAAAGGAAGCCAGACACAAAAGGTCACATATTATATGATTCTGTTTATAATAAATATCCAAAATAGATAAATTTATACATACAGAAAACAGAGTGGAAGCTTCTAGAGGATGGGGAGGGGCAGATGGGAAGTAAATACTTAATGGGTATGAGGTTTACTTTCGTGTGATGAAAACATCTTGAAACTAGACAAGAGTGGTGGTTGCACAATATTGCAAATGTACTGTCACTGAGATGTTTGTTTTAATATGGTCAAATTTATGTTATGTGAATTTCACCTAAGGGGAAAAAAAACTTTTGGAAATTAAAAATTATTGCTCAAATATCTTGCAAAATTACTTGCACATTTAACCTTTGGTCCAACATCACAATTCTAAGTATCTATTCCCCAAAATACAGAAAGACAAGGCTATTTATTAAAGATTTGCTTGTAACAATAAAAGCGTAATACATATGCTTAGAAATTGAAAGGAAGTAAATATACACAGTATTTGCTTACTTTTTCTAAAATCACTGAAGTAACAAAAAAGTAAGTTAAAAAATTTTAAACAAAAACAAATATATTCATATCCTTTCCACTACTTAGCCTCCATAATATTATGTTCTTATGTAAAATAGATACTATTTGGATATTTGGGCTGTTTCCAATCTTCTCACAATTATAAACAATGCTTAAATGAGTCCCTAAAAATCCAAAGTAGAACTATACACACAAACCCAACTATGTATCAAGTTCATGGACTAACCACTCAGGGAGAAACTATTTCAAGTAGGAAAAAAAGGGAAAAAGGTCCTCAAACTGTTTTCAATAATTATATTGTCAGTGGTAGAATTATTCACAGAACAAGAGAATCCCATCAACTGTTGCATCCCCAATAGTAGCCTCTATCATTTAAGGCCTCACCAGGCAGTTCTGGTTTTACAATATGAGGTAAGGCATGATATTATTTTGCATAAAGCATTCAGGAAAAGGAAATCAATCATTTCACATAAAGCTTGTTTAAACACTCTAGTTTCTCATCAATCCATACATTACTATAGTCTCACAGTCTAAAAGTAGCCACAGTTAGGACATCATTTACAAGTTTTGATACCAAAGTATATGCGGCTCCTGCTAAGGAGTACCAGAAAGGGCTTGTTTAAACCCAGTCATCATTTTACCCATTTGTGTATATAAGGCCTTAGGTCCCCAGAGGGGAAGTGTTAGGAGCCAAGGGACCCAGACCCTACTTCAATCTTCATTTTGACTTATCTACCAGACCACTGTCCCAGGGGATTCCAGGTCATTTGCATCTTTGCCTTTCACCTTTTACATTCTTCCAAACTGGGATATATAGAGAGTGGCCTTATTTAGGGCCTTTTAAGGTCGTGGAACCAGCACTGGCTCCCACTGGTACACTCAATGTTCAATAGTATTAGACTGGCAACTCTGCTTCAACCTCCCCAATGTTCGATACATTCATCCCATTTCTAATAAACATCCACCCTGAAAGGACAAGTCTCCAGGCTCTCCCCTTCTGTCTTCTCATCCTTTCTTATTAGTGATTCTTCTTTGTTTTTAGAGTCTTTAATAGCTATAAGGGAAACTGAGACAGCAAGTACAACAAAGGTTCTTGAACAGCTGCTTGGATTTACAGCATGCTTATATGCGATGCCCATGTAAACAGGGCCCCCTTACTCCTAGCAGGTACCATAATCTGGGTAAGGAATATCAGTAGATGATTATCCTAATCACCATAGAGTCCAGCAGGGCCTGCTGTAAGGTATACAGGCACTTCATCTGGGGTTTTCCAGTAGGCATTTATAGAGGAAAGACTTTCTCTCTTCTCATGTGAACAAACTTCACAGCAGCTTTTATCCAGTCTACCAGGATACCTGCTCCCTTGGGAATCACCCACTGTATATAGCAATTTGTGACTGTAACATAGTGAGCTGTGGGTTCTATATCACCCAAACATTCTCTTCCACTCTATAGCATTCAAAACCAAAGATACTACCCCTAAATTAGTCCAACCCATTTCAGTAAAAATTCTTCAAGAAACTGACAATGAACAGATCCACAAAATCAGACAACCCCTTGGCACTGTAACCACTGGTTTCAGAAGTTTCTTGGTTTTGCCCTCCCTCCAACAGGACTAATTTTCCAGTAACCAGGGGTCACAGCAATGCTGTCTGTCGTCCTAGGATAATTGTTCCCATTGCAGGTGGCTTCAAGACTACTGATTGTAGTTCAATAGGACTGAAATCTAAGCTTGGCTCAGCATCAGAATCAGCTCCAGAACTCTACATTACTTTCATTTTAGCCATTACATATAACAGTAATCAGGGAATTGTATGTTTAGTTTCTTTCTTATGTATGTATCTGTGAGCCATCTCATTGGGAGATGAATCTATCATCATTTCTAAATTCCATTCCATAACTTTTGCCTTTACTGATGGATCACAGCACAGCTGCAGTTTCTTTTTTTTTTTTTTTTTAAATTGAATGGTGCTTTCTTTTTTTTTTTAATTTATTTATTTATTTATGATAGTCACACACACACAGAGAGAGAGAGAGAGAGAGAGAGAGAGAGAGAGGCAGAGACATAGGCAGAGGGAGAAGCAGGCTCCATGCACCGGGAGCCCAACATGGGATTCGATCCCGGGTCTCCAGGATCGCACCCTGGGCCAAAGGCAGGCGCTAAACCGCTGCGCCACCCAGGGATCCCACAGCTGCAGTTTCATATCATGAGTGAATATATATAGCCATTGAAAAATAAAAAATTCCTCACTCTTTTGCCCCTTCATCCTTTCTCTTCTCAAACTACATGTTTCAGTGAGTCAGGGTAATGACACAAACTCCCAATGTCTTTTCATGCTAGCTAACCAGAGTTAAAACAAACTTCATAGGTTAAAAGTATAGTCTTCCAAAGGCTGACCTTAATTCTGACACTGCCAGCTAAAACTCACGGGTGCCCCAGCCCTAGAATAATCGGCTGGCTACAAATCCAGAGGTTCCCAGTACTCCCTCAGGTTCAATGATTCACTAGAACAACTCACATAATTCAGGAAGGCAATATAGTTTACAATTACAGTTTTATTACAGCAAAAGTGTATAAATCATGCCCAGCCAAAAGAAGAGACACATAGAGCAAAGTCTGGGATGATCCCAAATGCAAAGCTTCTGTAGTTCTCTCTCTGTGGAGTCAAAACAGGTCATTTCCTTGGTATAGTGATGATTAACAATATGCAGAATATTGGTAGCCAGGGATGCTCATCTGTGATTCAGTGTCCAAAGTTTTTATTGGAGTTTCATTAGAGAGATACAATTGATCAAATTACTGGCCATATACTAAAGTCAATCTCCAGCCCACTTCCTCTGCTCCTCAGAGGTCAGACTAATATCACATGGCTAAATGGCCTAACCCTATAGTCACTGGTGTGGTTTTTCTTGTATTGTTTACCCCCATCCTGAGTCACCTCATTAGCATTAACTATCAAGGCCATCATGAACAAAACACTCCTACCACTTGTGAAATTCCAAAGGTGTACTGGTTCCCATGCACAAACTGTATACAAAAGCCAGCTGAATTCTTTGTTATACAACACAAGACTTACTTACTGTAAAACAAAACAACACAATAATACAGCATGTTATTGGCTAAAGAATAGACACATAGATCAACAGAACAAAACTCAGAAGTAGACCCACACAAATATACTCAACTGATTCCGACAAAGAGGGAGGGACAATTCAAAATAGAAAGGACAGTCTTTTCAACAAACTGTGCTGCAACTCTTAAAATTATATGAAAGAAAATTAACCCAAACACAAGTATTAAACAGAAATTAACTCAAAATGGATCACAGACAAAAATGTAAAGTACAAGACTATAAAACTTCTTAAAGTAGAAAACCTACATGACCTTGGTTGGGTTTAATAATGATTTTTAATTACAATACCAATAGCATTATCTTTGAAAGAAAACACTGATAAGCTGGAATTTATTAAAACTTCTGCTCTGTGAAAGACACTTTTAAGAGAATGAAAAGACAAGGCAAAAACTAGGAGAAAATATTTGTAAAACACATACCTGATAAAAGATTTATATCTAAAATATACAGAGAATTCTTAAAACTCAACAATAAGAAAACAAGTCAATTAAAAAATGGGCAATGGATCTAAACTGACACTTTACCAAAGATATATAGATGACAAATAAGCATATGAAAAGATGCTCAGCATTATTATTAGGGAATTGCAATTTTAAAAACAATGAGATACCACTGGACACCTATTAAAATGCCTGAAATTCAAAAAACTGACAATACCAACTGCTGATAAGAATGCAGAGCAACTGGAACTCTGTTAGTGGGAATGCAATATTGTACAGCTACTTTGTAAAATAATTTGGCAATTTCTTTCAAATAAGGCTTTTAAACATAGCCTTACCATATGATCAAGCAACTGCACTCCTTGGTATTTTCCCAAGTGATTTAAAGAAACATCTGTTCCGAGAAATACCTGCATGTGGATATTTATGGCAGCTTTATTGATAATAGCCAAAAACTGGAAGCAAGCAACATTTCCATTGATAGATGAATGGATAAACAAACTGTGGTACATTCATACAATGTAATATCACTTATCAGTTTAAAAAATGAGGTATCAAGCCACAAAGAGGTATGGGTGAATCTTTAATGCATATTGCCAGTATGAAAAAGCTATATATTGTATGATTTTAATTATATGACATTCTTTAAAAGGTAAAACTAAAGAGATTGATCAGTGTTTGCCAGGGGCTCACTGCGGAGAGGAGTAAACAGATGAAGTATAGGGAACATTTTAGGATGGTGAAACTACTCTTTATGATACTGCAATGGTGAATACAAAACATTAAGCATTTGTCCAAATCCACTGAACTTTACAGCACAAGGAGTAAACCTTAATGCATCCAAATTTATTTAAAATTCTTTCAGGAGTCAGGATCTCTGGAGGAAGTATAGAATATAACAAACATCTAAATGTATTTATTACAAGTGTATGAAACAACTCACTGAAGGGGATGAGTGGAATAAGGTGCTGACCTAAATAACTTCAGAAACGGAGTCTAAGACTAAAGGCTATGAAATTCTATAAGCACTGTACTCTAGTTGATAAAGGTATTTCCTGTAGAGGTATAAATTAACAAGCCTGAAATGACTATACATACATATATACTAGAATTGAATAATTATACAAATGGATGATTGAAGGTAAGCAGTTTTCTTTCTCTTGGAGTGGGAGGTTACAAACAAGCAAGGGAAAAAGCAAGAATGATGCACATGGTAATGTGCATGGTAATGTGAAATCATATTTAGCTCAAAATGTAAATGGTTACATACAGAAATTTTTATAGATAGGTGTATATATACAGGTTAGCACACATATATCTCCTCTTTCAGCTGACAAAATCTAGAACCCAAACCTTCATTGCCACACACCTCAGATGCAAATTTTCATTTCTTTTTTTTTTTTTTTTTTAATTTTTTATTTATTTATTTATGATAGTCACAGAGAGACAGAGAGAGAGAGGCAGAGACACAGGCAGAGGGAGAAGCAGGCTCCATGCACCGGGAGCCCGATGTGGGATTCGATCCCGGGTCTTCAGGATCGCGCCCTGGGCCAAAGGCAGGCGCCAAACCGCTGCGCCACCCAGGGATCCCCCAAATTTTCATTTCTAATACAATTATCCAATTAGAAACAGGCTCTTTGGGTGCCCAGGTAGCTCAGCTGGTTGAGTGTCTGATCTTTGATTTCAGCTCAGGTCATGTCTCAGAATCCTGATATCAAGCCCCCCACGCTGGGCTCCATGCTCAGCAGGGAGTCTACTTGAGACTCTCACCTTCTGTCCCTCCCCCTGCTCATGCACTTTCTAAAATAAATAAATCTCAGAAAGAAAGAAAGAAACAAAGAAAGAAACAAACAAACAAACAAACAAACAAACTAAGGCTCTTTGGAGAAAGGGCTGATTCTAATACTGAGGCAGAAAAAAATACAAGGGGAGTTTGGAACATCTTGTAATGCCAGAAAGTTTAAAAACAGAAAAAGTTACCCAAAACCAAAGCCACAAAAAAAAAAAAAAATACAATGATATGGGTACAAATTAGAACCAAAAGTATAAAATATATAAGTCCGTACTGATATAAAGAAATGATGGAATAAATAAGCAAGTGACAAATGAGAGAAGTCCCTTTCCATCTTGGTCTTCTATCCAAAAACATATTTCCCCAGTCTAATCATAAGGAAAGCATGAAACAAATCCCAGTCGGGCAACATTCTAGAAAATATCTGACTACTAGTATTCTTCAAAATTCTTCTTTCAATGGGATCCCTGGGTGGCGCAGCGTTTTGGCACCTGCCTTTGGCCCAGGGCGCGATCCTGGAGACCCGGGATCGAATCCCACATCGGGCTCCCGGTGCGTGGAGCCTGCTTCTCCCTCTGCCTGTGTCTCTGCCTCTCTCTCTCTCTCTCTCTCTCTCTCTCTCTCTGTATGACTATCATAAATAAATAAAAATAAAATTTATAAAAAAAAAAATTCTTCTTTCAAGGTCATCAAAATCAAGGAAAGTCTGAGACTGTCACAACCAAGAGGGGTCTAAGGAAACATGACTACTAATTGTAATACAGTATCCTGGAAGGAATCATAGAACAGAGAAAGGAGGGGAAAATGAAGAATATCTAAATAATATGGACTGAGTAATGAGATATCAATATTGGTTCATTAATGTGATAAATATGTCATATTAATGTAATATGCTAAAAAGGGAAAAGGAGATGTGGGATATACAGGTATATCGGCAATAATTTTATAAATCTAAAACTCAAAAGTTTACTAAAAACTGAACATTTACTGGGATCTTAATGATATTAAGAAATGACTTAATTTTTTAGAGGTACAATAATGAAATTTAGCTATGTCTGAATAAGAGTCCTTATCAGTAAAACGTTCAGAAATAACTAATTATTAAGACATACTGAAATACCTACATATAAATGTACAAATGTACATTTATATGTAAATATTTTATATTACATTACCACATAAATCATGATGTGTGTAAGACTCACTCAACCCCATTTGGGGAGAGGAATGGGTAAATATGGATGTAAGTGAAAAAAGGTCATGATTTTGATCATCCTTTAAGTTGAATACCTGGTATAGTGAACCCCCTTGGCTCTTCTCTCTAGGTTTGACTATGTCTGAAACTTTGTATAAAAAATTAAGTAACTGCCTGATCTAAAACTTAACAGAAGGGCCAGAAGATAAGACTCTAGAAGATAAGACTACCCTCAGAAGGATAAAGGACAAAAGAAAAAAAAAAAAGTTAAAAAAAAATGAATAAAGAATGAGCAGAAATAGAGAAACAGGATATAATAATCAACTATTAGAAGTTCTAGGAAAAGGGCACAGAAACAATGGAAGGGAAAAAATAGAAAAAAAAGAAAAGGAAATATTCCAGATTTGAAAAGGATAATGGATCATTTAAGAAGGCTTGAAAAATTTTAGTTTGTAATAATCTCACAGATACCCAAAATATAGTGAGCAAAAATAAATAAATCCAAACTAATACTTAGCCCCAGTAACTTCTAAAGCAGTGTTTTTCCTTTTCTCTCACTCCCATCAGAACACTGAAAAATTTCTGCTCAGAGCGATTTCAGATATAATACTTCTACAAGACTCTTTCAGAAATAAAGGCTAAGACAGTCTAACCCCAAAGAAAACCCAAATGGCCAGAGGTGATGACAGTGACCAAGTTTAAATAAGCTTGTAAAATATCACTACAATACAAATATTTTACAGAAGAAATTTCCTTAAATAGAGCTTGTTCCCAGACTAAGAGATTAGAACAAGGCTCTATTGACATGTCTACTCAAATTCTTTACAAAGACAATGACACAAAAATCTTAAAAAAAAAAAAAAAATGTAAATGACCATCATTGTATTCCCTGTGAATTATGTAACCAGAAAGAAAAGACTTCAGCTATAGCTCAATGCTTTATAAATTTCTTTTGCTCTCAAGACACACTTATCTTAGATTTTCTTCCATCCTTCCCAGGAACAAACCTACCTTAATTCCCAGGAACACCTTAAAAAATAAACACAGTATACAGGGTCACAAATCTAAGAGCTCCAGATGACAAATAACTACTCACTGTTTCATTTTGGGATCTCCATGCTGAAATTATGATTTCTCATGAAATATTTTTAAGAATTCTACTGCAGAGAAATGAAATAATTTTCCTGATAAGGAGAATAATCCCTGGAATAACCCCTGTGAATATGTTAGGTTACACAGCAAAAGAGGAATTAAGGTTGCAGGTGGAATTATGTCCGCCAGTGAGCTGACCTTAAAATAGGGATTTTATCCTGGATTATCCACATAGGTCCACTGTAATCAGAGGAAGGCAGAAGAAAGGCAGAGGAAGAATGGTCAAAGAGATGCAATGTTGCTGGCTTTAAAGATGGAGAAAGTGGGGAGGGAAGCATCATTAAAGGGCAGCTGCTTAAAATGGAAAAAGTTAAAAAGAAAAAAAAAAAAGGATTCTCCCCTAGAACCTCCAAAAAGAACACAGCCCTGCTGACAACTTGATTTTATCCCACGGAGATCTGTGTCTGACTTCCTACCTACAGAACTATGAGATAATAAATGAGTATTGTTTTAAGACACTAGGTTTGTGGTAATTTGTTAAAACAGCTAGAGTAAACTAATACACTGTTTCTTTAAATTCTATAATAAGACTTATTTCAGTTTCTTCTGTTTTAAATCCAATCCTGTTCCCATTGCCTGAAAACTTCGTAGTTTAAGTATCTGTTCCCTCCATTCTGTGATACTTCCCAGGGCTGAAAGAAAGGCCAACACATAAGCACACTCCCAGCTGAAAAGGAAAGAGTCAGTATGTGACTTGTGTGGTATTTCTGGTGGAGGCAGATAACTGTCTCTGCCCTGCCAATCTTATAATACACTGCACACCGGGGCGAAAAATCCAAGTCAAGTTCTGCTTGACTTAAAACCTTTTTAAAATTTACTTTAGCCTTTACAGGTTTCAGATGAGTAATTTTAGCCACACTGATTATCATGGGTGGCAGATTTCAGTCAACATGTATGTTTGTTGACAGTTTAGCTGAGCTACTCCATCATATTGCTGCCTCAGCATAACATTTTTCAAACAAACTGCCAGCAAGGGCCTTAAACTGATCTTAATCCCCTGTGCAAGTATAAACCCTAGATAACAGCTCACAGTCACAAGCAAATTTAAGTTCCTTGCCTCCCAACACCTTCCCCTTGTGTGGCCCATAGGCAAAACCCCTGAGAAGCTTACCAAAACCTTGACTGGGTCTAACTGGGCAATCCACCTTAGCCCAGGAACCCTAAAGCCCTCTAACTCACAGACCCTAATAAAGGCATATGCCCCAGTTCTTCACTCTTTCTGCCTTGATCTTTTTGTGTGGTACCTCAAGGCAAGGGGTATACTTTCTCCAGGGCCTGTGAGTGGAAAAGTTCTCTTTGTTTCTCTTGTGGTCTTTTGACTCACCATCCAGCACCTTAAAGGTTCTATTTAAAAATGTTGATTTAAGAAAATCATAACAATGCTTAATAAATTGAAATGCCAAATGCAGTAATGATTTAGTGTAGTACTCTTGTTGGATGATGGAAAAACTAATGTATTTAATGGCCCCAACTCCTTCAGTATTCTGAATTTCCTTCTTTGAGATTCAATTTTCTGTCCTTAAAACCATTCAACTTACAGCATTAGTGAGTGCTCACTTTTAGCTGGGCATCAGATTTTTTTTTTTTTTTTTTTTTTGCACATTACATCAAAGGGAATTTAATATGCCTCTTTCTATGCCTAAAATGAATGCTCACCCCTCTCTTTTCCTTGGCCAACTGGTCAATTTTATACTCATTCTTTGAAACTCAACTCATTGAAACCTGAACACACAGAGTTAAAACTCCCTTCTGCATTATTTTGAGACCACATGCATAGTAATCATAGTGTGCATATCAGTTATAAAATTACACTCTGATTACTTATATCTGCCAATCATACTAGACTTTGTATTCACTAAGGACAAAGACAGCCTTATCCATATCAGTATCTTCAGCACTTAACAGTATGCCTGGAACATAGTAAAAGTTCAATACATAACTAGTAAATTTAACTTCAGATTGTAATAGACAATCTCTAAGAAATAATAAAGAGTGAAGAAAAATATGTTTCAAGGGTCACCACAACTATATTTGTTAAATTTAAATTTTTTCAGGGATCCCTGGGTGGCGCAGCGGTTTGGCGCCTGCCTTTGGCCCAGGGCGCGATCCTGGAGACCCGGGATCGAATCCCACGTCAGGCTCCCGGTGCATGGAGCCTGCTTCTCCCTCTGCCTGTGTCTCTGCCTCTCTCTCTCTCTCTCTCTGTGACTATCATAAATAAAGAAAAAAAAAAAAAAAAAAAAAGAACCAACCGGAATTTTAAAAAAAATAAATAAATAAATAAATAAATAAATAAATAAATAAATTTTTTCATATATAAAAGTTACATTAACAGGTCAAAAAAGAACCTACAACAATAATTAAATGCAAATGGAAGATTTACTAGTTTGACAAAAAATATATATAAATTAAAAGAAATTTAGTTTCCTCATCTCATTTTGTCCCCTTATCTGTAAAAGCAAAACAAAAAACAAAAAATGATTTGGATCCTTCTATGTGTTCAAATTCTGTATTCTCTATCACAGTATAGCTGAAAGTATCAGTTTTAAATTTTCATTTACCTATATTAAGACGGTCTCAACTTTCTGTAAGCTGTCCCTCCACTATGACGTCTATGCTAATGTCACATTTTTAGTTACTTGTACCTTGCTATTATGACACGTGGTACCTTAGAAACTTATTTTGTAAATAGGTTATGTCACAATATGAATGGAAAAATACTGAGTAGTATTAAACAGCACCTTTAGTTTTTCTATTTATCTCAAATTAAATGGCTTGTCATTACAACACCAATTTCAACAAGAATATATTAAGCCCTTACTTAGTGCCAGAAACCTAAGAGTGATGAGAGAGATGATGAAATATCCAGTATATTCAAGTATATTCTCCAACGTAACAGGAGGTTAAAAGCAACTAGACAGACCAGCATAAGATGATAACAACCCACAAAGAACCAGTCAAAGGAGTATAGATTTGACATTATAAGTAATGGGAAAACCAAGAGAAAAATAACAAGTCAAACCAACAATTCAGGATAATTTTGGCAGAATGAATAGAACCAACAATATTAGTCAGAATTTCTAAAAGTGAGGAGGTTTAACACTATTCTCCCCTACACTCAACAAATTATGCAATTTTGCCAACTGTACCCTCTAAACCTGTTTTCAAAATCACCCATCTCTCTAGATCTCCATTTTTCCACTTTAGCACAAGCTACTACCATCCTTTCGGGAACAATAACTTCCAGCATCTTGTCTAGCTCCCTTCTAATTCAATCTTCATAAAGAATATTTTTTAAATGTAAATCAAATTATGTCCCTTTCAAGCTTAAAATCCTCCCAGAATCCCCTTTTAATTTTTAGGACAAAGATCAAATCCTTTGAGCTCCATAAGAGCTCTGTACTTATAGCCTCCTCTCCTGCCACTCCTCCCTTCTGTGTCAGTGCTCAAGCTACAGTAAGTAGCCTTCTCATAGTTCCTCAAACATTCCTTAATCCCTTCCTGCCCCAAAGCCTTCCCACATGCTGTTTACTAAAACACATAACATACTTGTAACTATGCATACCCTAAAGCTAAAGCCCTAGGGCAACTTAACCTAAATATCATTTCCAAAAAATGCCTTATCTAACACCCACACTACACCATGTTTTCCAATTACATACTTTCATACTTTGCAATTCTCCTCTGTAGATCTTTCCCCACTTAATAACTGAAGATAGTTACTAAGCTAAGTATTACAACTATATCTGCCTCATTAGGATGCTAGCACCACTAAAATAAAAGCTCTAGCTCCGTGATCAACACATCCTCAATATCCTGCACCTAACAGTCACTCAAATATGTTGGATGGACTCATGGGGACCAGAGAAAGAATGGTGCTAGGAATGACAACAGAAATAAAATTGAATGCCTAAAGAGTTTACACAGACTTACATTTAGTTTGAAAATTTAATTTCTGAATATTTAAAATTTTTTGTAGTATTCTAATGCAGGAGTCAACAAACTTTTTTAAAAGCCCAAATAGTAGGGGTGCCTGGATGGTTCAGTCAGTCAAGCATCCGACTCTCGATTTCAGCTCAGGTCATAATCTCAGAGTCATGGGATCGAGCCTCGCATCGGACTCTGCCACTCTCAGTGCAGAGTCTGCTTGTCACCCCACCCCCATCCCTAAAATATATAAATAAATAAAATCTTAAAAAACAAAACAAACAAAAAAACAAAGATGACCAAATTGTACTTTTTTTAGGTTTGCGGGCAATACAGTCTGATGCAACTATTCAATCCTGCCATAGCAGCATGAAAGCAGACATATACTATATGCAAATTAAAAGGCATGGTTGCACTGCAATAAAACTTTATTTACAAAAATAGGCAACCTGCAGGCTACAGCTTTACTGGCCCCTATTAATATATCCCAAAGAAACAGAAGGCAGAAATTAAATGCAAAAAATAAAAACTGTTCTCTTTTCATTTTAAACTCATAAAGAAACTTTTTTTGAAGTGCCTTACAAACTTCCCCAAACTCTGAACTCAAAATTAGTTAGCAAGCATTAATTAAAAGCATACATGGAATCTTCCTTTAATGGTCAAAATTAAGTTTATCTCCTCTCTTAATTTGGATCTTAAAGTTCCTGTTGAGGCAGTAACTGTCTCTATTAATATGTATGTCTCATAACCAGAGTACAGAGCACATAGTGGAAATTAAAAACACATGCTGAACAAACGAATGAACCAACCATAGATTAGTCTTTCCCCTTTTTATTCTAGTCTGCTATAGTTTGGTGCAGAGACAAGAGGAGAAGCAATTAATCTGAATGTTTTGATTGTCAAAAAAAGGTATTCTCCAGTAAGACTGAAAAGAAACAATTTTCCAAAAGGCAGACATTTAATAACAAAGAGAAAACAGAATACAACGGTAAACATCTACTTCTTTACCTTAAAGAAACCCAGTATAAATTTATGGTGCCACATAGTGCAGTAGAGATAATAAACTGGGAGCCAATTTATTCCAAGTTTTAATTCCTCTGTTTCTTAAGGGATTGTGTGACTTAGCTTTTCTAGGTTTCAGTATCCTTACCTATAAAATGAGTGGATAAGAGTAAATGATCTCTACGTCCTCAATTCCAGAGTATCTAATTTTTCTATATATAAAAGCCAAGAAAATGAATGAAAACAAATGCAAAATCTCATAAAACTGAAAATAAAGGGTAGGAAAGGGTAGTATACAATCTCCATTGTGATAAGTATGACCAATAGGTCTAAAATGAAAATTCAGAATGTATAAATTGTCACAATATATGTAGATCCAATGTCCAAGAAAACAAAAACTGGGAGTTAAAAAGTAATCCCATCCTCCTTTATTTGTAAAAATAAAAAATCATGGTGCAACACACTTAAGCATGCTGAATAGATACATGTCAACAGAAACACAATGGAAATGCAGGACAATTAAACAATCAAAGGAATGAAAATAGTCCACAGGAACAAAACAAAAATGAATAAATAACAAAAAATGCTTTTATCTCAGAAGAAATCTAGATCTGTAGTTATTTAAGGCAGCTATTGATGTAAAGCAATCAATAATATCAAATAGACATTTATCATATGCACTGTTAGCAAATAAAGACTATTATACTTTGTAATCAACACTGTGCTAATTCATGTTACACTTATTTTACAGTACTGGACACTGTATTCAAGTCATTTCTATAAACAATTCTTCCTAAAAATTGAATTGAAAATATCTAACAGACCAATAATTCCATTATCCTCTTAGTTGCCTCTCTTAGAAATCAGTAATCTTTAAATTCCATGTCAATTTACAGAAAATACAAACACATACACATACACACACACACAAGCTATTGTGAGTTATTTCCACTTATTGGAAGATAGCAAATACTAAGAATAAAAATATTCCAATATTTCTAGATAATAAAACCTATGATTAGCTTCAGTGATAACAGACCTTGGTGAAGGCCACTTCAATAACTATGTCATCAGTTCAGAATAACTTAAACTGAAAAAAAATGAGTTTTGATAAACTGTGCTTAAACTTAACTATTTTATTTATAGTACAAGAGCTAAATTTATCAACGTCAAATGAATAATTTCTTTAAATTAATAACCATATTATTTTTTTAAAAACTTAAAAGTATGTCTCCAGTCATGTTATGCAGAAGCATAATGGCCCCCTCAAAGATGTCCATATCTTAATCCCTGGAACCTATGAATGTTAGATTACATGGCAAAGAAGAACTAAGGTTACAAATGAATTACTATTGCTAAGGAGGAGACCTCAAAATAGGGACAGTCTGGATTATTCAACTGGGCCCAAGGTAATCACAAGGGTCCTTATATGGAAGAGAGACAAGGTTACAGTAACATGATGTGAGACTCAACCTACCATTCATTGTTAGCTCCATAGATGGAAGGGGCTATGAGCCAAGCAATGTGTGCAGCCTTGAGGCTAGAAAGACAAGGAAAGAAATTCTCCTCTAGAGCTTTCAAAAGGAGCACTGCCTTGCCTACCATTTTTTTTCAGTCCACTGAGAGCCTGGGTCCTAAAACAGTATGATAAGTTTGTGTTGTTTTAACCTATCAAGATTTTTGGTAACTTGTCACAGCAATAAGAACAAACTAATACACCTATAGATTTATAAATGTGTTTTTAATTAAAGTCTGAATCTGATTACAAAAACAATAAAAATCAGAATGCCTAGCATCCTTAATAATGAATCCTATTCTTCTTTTAAAGAATAGCAATTATGTAGTTCTTTACTGCTACAACACACAACAAAGATAGTATTATATGTGCTATATTTTTTCCAAATAAATATTTTTTTTCCTCTTTGAAACAGTTTTGCAATAAATGCCTCTTTAATCTTAACGGTTGAGCTCATCCCAGATTCTCAAATATCCTTCCAACACAAAACACTGTGCACTTTCCTCATTGATTATAATTTCACTGAACATTATGATAATCTAATTCACATTTCCTAAAAATCAGAGCAGTTCATGTCAAACTTTGAATGTAACCAGTGTTTGAAAAATGAAGCTTTTAGCTCTCTGGGCACTTCTACACCCAAATTTCCATTTTAATCACATAAAATAAAACAGATTCTATAAAATTTGCTACATATAGAAGCATTTTCCATGATTTTTATGAATTTTGTTGTCATTAGCGTTGATAATAAAACAGATACATGTATAGATCTGGAAATATTTATACTGCACTGTATTATTAAGATTAAGATGTCCAAGAGCATCTTCATAAATATTCTTTCAAATGGGCAGGTAGGATTGGGGGTGGAGGAGTGAGGCATGAGGAGTCAGAGACTGGGCAAGCTAAGGAAGACATACATACAGAGCAGCAGTGAACATGGGGAATTGGAACCTGAGTAATGTGAAAAGAGTATCCATGCTCAGGTTGGCCTAGCATATCAGGGCTTGAGCACATCAGGAGTAAAGATGGGTGAAAAGGGGGCATCTGAGGCTGGAAGTTGGCCTGGTAGGAGATATGAGAATTTAAGCAGAAATATGTGGGGGATGGCTTGATGTAGTAAGTCAGAGCCCAAACAGAATAGAGACATTATCCATGCATGGTGGTGACCCACTGGGCTTCAGAGCCCAAGTAGGATGAGAAAGATATAAATGGGAAAGACATTATCCATGCATGGTGGTGACCCACTGGGCTTCAGAGCCCAAGTAGGATGAGAAAGATATAAATGGGAAAGAGGAAGTGGTGGCAAAGAATAGAAATCCATTACACAGAGGAAGATAGATCACATAAATAAATATTTTAACGATAACAGAAGTCAGGTATATCAGCATCAGAGAAGGGAGGTCACAAATCATAAAGACTCCTAACTCTGGGAAACGAACTAGGGGTGGTGGAAGGGGAGGAGGGCGGGGGGTGGGGGTGAATGGGTGACGGGCACTGAGGGGGGCACTTGACGGGATGAGCACTGGGTGTTATTCTGTATGTTGGCAAATTGAACACCAATAAAAAATAAATTTATTATTAAAAAAAATATATATATATATATAGAAAAGGGAAAACTAGAATGAACCCTGTGGCATTGGATTGGAATTGGAGGTATTAATATGAACTCATGGTTTTCAATACATAAAGATAATGTAGAAACAAATATTGGTGTAAATGTGTATGTATATAAGTAAACACACACATTTATATTCCCTCGTTCTTGGTCGACTGAAGATGCCTGGAAGCAGCAGCTTTTCAACAGCAGTGAGTCCTAGCTCCCAGAATTTGGCATCAAAAACAGCATTTTCCCCTAAAAGGAATCAAGGCTTTTAGAGAAATGGCTGATTCCAGGACTAGGGCAGAAAAAGTGTAAAGCGAAACTAGAAATGTTTTGTACAAGAAAGCAAAAACTGCTCAAAGAATGACAGATCTAGCAGAAAAGGACACAGAAGTCAGCTACACATTGGCCGGAAGACTAAAGAAAGACCACAACAACCAAAACCAGCATGTGATTCTAACTTGGATCTCTTTGCTAATAGAAGATATTATTAGTCAACTGGAAAAACCTGAGTGGCATCTGAAGATTAGAGAGTAGTCATGTATTAATGTTAGTATCACGATCTGAAAGGTCATACTATGGTTACATAGGAGAATGTTCCTGTTTCTCAGAAATTTTCATTAAAGAATCTGAGAGTGATGGGGCAGTAGGTAGGCAATTTACTCTCAAAGGGTTCAAAGAAAAATAAAATCATTTGTACTATACGCTGTCACTTTTTATTATGTACAAATGGTCTCTGGATCATTTGTAGATAGTATCAATACCATTTATCCCAACCTCTTATCATCATCTTATAAATATGAATGACGAAAGATCTCAAGAAATATTAATTCTTAAATCTATTAAGAAGAAAAGACAAAAAAAAAAAAAAAAAAGAAGAAGAAGAAGAAGAAAAGACAAGGGATCCCTGGGTGGCGCAGCGGTTTGGCGCCTGCCTTTGGCCCAGGGCGCGATCCTGGAGACCCGGGATCGAATCCCACATCAGGCTCCCGGTGCATGGAGCCTGCTTCTCCCTCCGCCTGTGTCTCTGCCTCTCTCTCTCTCTCTGTGACTATCATAAAAAAAAAAAAAAAAAAAGAAGAAAAGACAAACATGAATGAGGTCAAAAGTTTAGCCATGCAAACAGCATTATGGACCACAGGCCAAAATCTGAGACTTTATTCTAAGCTTAAACAATAGAATTTAAACATAAATAACAAGGAGCTTAATAGTGATGCAAAATCTATGGTAAAACCTCTGGGGGGGGGGGGGTACAAATACCAGAAAATGAAAATTTTACAAAAGTAAATTAAAAAGTTTATATATATAACTCACATCACTGGCACTTCACTTATCTAGGGTACTCATTTCACTTCACAATAGCAAGTTCTACCTCAAGATAGGAAGAAAAGTGAATAAGACATAGTCCAGGGACTCCTGGATGGCTCAGTGGTTGAGCTTCTACCTTTGGCTCAGGGCGTGACCCCAGGGTCCTGGGATCAAGTCCCATATTGGGCTCCCCGCAGGGAGCCTGCTTCTTCCTCTGCCTCTCTCTGTATCTCTCATGAATGGATAAATAAAACTCTTTAATTAAAAAAAAAAAAAAAAAAAAGGAGACGGACCAGTTCTTGCCTTCCAAAGTACTTCAGTGTAGGTGGGGAGACCAATAAAAAGCTATATACCTCAAGGCAAAATAAAGTTGCTAAAGCTAGGAGTAGGAAGATGCAGTACAGTTAGAAGAGAGGACAGAGTAGTTAATTCTAATTGGAAAAAATAATTTACATTGTTCCTACATGTATTAAGTCAGATTAGGGCAAAACTAGAGGAAAAAAAGGCAGTCTTTACCATCTAACAGGAAAAAGAAAAATAGAAAACCAGAATATGAGTGAAAAAGTGCTATAGGGTCTCATGACTGAACAGTTAACCCTTCCGGAAAGGGCATGATGAGGGAAAGTCTGAAGCCTTAGGAGGTGAACAGACTTGATAGGCAGAGGAATCATGGGAAGAGGCATGCTAGGCTATAGAAAAGCTTAGGCAAAGGCAGAGAATAGGAGCATTTAGAGAACTGTAAATAAACTCAAATGGTCTTTGTATATGGATGCCAGGATACAGAGCCCCTGAACACAGATACAAATTTAAAGCAGCAACAGCAACATGATCTCACTGGAGTTTAACGAAAACAGTCTGACAGTAATGTGAAAGACAGTTAAACAGGGTGAAAACCAAGCAACATGGAGACAAGACCAACCCTGAGAAAATTTATGTGAATACACTTTAAAAAGATTAAAACACCCCCAGTCTCTCCCTTAAGTAAAAGTACTGCTGGCGAAATTAAGAGTAAGACCACAAAAATTAGAGAATAATTTAAAACTTCCTGAGAGTTCCTCTAAAATTCACAGTAAAACCAAATGAAGCAAATACAAGCCAGATTTGATATTCCTCTCCTACATTTTCAACTACAGAAAAATTTAAAATTCAGTAGAGAACTCCTATTCCCCTAAACTATAGCTAAGAACATTTATGATATTCAGCACACATTTAAGTCTCAGCAAAGTCTAGCAATGTGAGTCACTGAAGTAGAAACCCAAATCTAGCTAGTTGTTCCCTTCCTAAATCACAGGTAGAGAAATGTGGAATAAAGTGTGGTATCATGAAAAGTGAATGCACAACTACTTATTGGTGCACCAAAAGCATTCAAGCCAAAGTTTAAATATACACTTTAAAATAAAATATATATATATATATATACTTTTAAAGATTTTATTTATTTATTTGAGAAAGAGAGAGTGACAGAGAGAGGGAGACAGAATCTGAAGCAGATTCCACACTAAGCACAGAGCTTGACACAGGGCTCACCCCTGCAACTACGAGATCATGACCTGAGCCAAAATGAAGAGTCAGACACTTAACTGAGTGAGCCACGCAAGCATCTCCCCGCCCCCCCAAAAAAAAAACTATTTTAAGAGGTTAAACTTGTTTTCTGTGTGAAGAAGATAAGGCTGATAAAACAGAAAAACAAAGCTAGGCACTTTCAAGGATTATCTGGTTCAGAAACTTCTAGGTATCCTATAAAAATCCTTCCCAAAATAAAAGCACTGTATGTGATGATTTAAAATTATCAGCTGCTGGGGCAGATCGGTGGCTCAGTTGGTTAAGCATCCGACTTGATTTTGGCTCAAGTCATGATCTCTAGGTGGTGAGATCAAGCCCCTGCTGGGCTCCGTGCTGGGAATGGAGCCTGCTTAAGATTGTCTCTCTCTCCCTCTCCCTCTGCCCACCACCACCTCACACAGGCACGACTGCATGCACGCTCACTCTTTCACTGTCTCTCTCTCTCTCAAAAAAAAATATCAGTTCCTAATTATTTCAGTGTTAGGAAATCAGTCATCATGACACTGTACAAACCCCTCTTCAGTAAGAGCTTGCATATTGGCCATGGCATTGCAACAAGGGGGATCCAAAAAAGTTTTTGCCTAAAATCATGCACATACAATATGATTCTGATAATTCTAAGGAAATAATTGCTCTATTTAATTTTCAACAACAAAAAAAGTTAAATATCATTTAAGTTTATTGAGTTAAAAGAAATGCTAGTTATCCTGAGTGGATGTAAGGCTGAAAGCCAAGAATACCAGACTGACTATATAATAATTAGTAAACTAATTATTCCCAACCTACTAATATTAATTCATTCAACTCCTCTGAAATTCATCCAAATCTGAAACAAGGGTTAGTGATTGGTCCATAGCTTCTCCAAAAGACTATCATAAAAAATATAAAACTGTGTGTGTGTGTATAAACAGTACAGAGTTTCCTCAAAAAATTAAAAATTAGGGATGCCTGAGGGGGCTCAATGGTTGAGCGTCTGCCTTCGGCTCAGGTCGTGATCCGGGTGTCCTTGTATCAAGTCCCATATCAGGCTCCCAGCAGGGAGGCTGCTTCTCCCTCTGCCTATGTATCTGCCTCTCTCTCTTGTCTCTCATGAATAAATAAACAAAATATTTTTAAAAAATTAAAAATTGAATTACCATATGATCTGGCAATTCCACTAGTAGGTATTTACCAAAAGAAAAGGAAAGCACTAAATCAAAAAGATACATGTACCCTATGTTTATTGCAGTATTATTTATAATAGCTAAGATATGGAAGCAACCCAAATGTCCATCCATATATGAACAGATTAAGATGTGTTGTATATTAGCTATAAAAAAGAATGAAATCTTGCTATTTCCAACATCATGGATAGGACTGGGTATAGTGCAAACTGCAATAAGACAGTCAGAGAAAGACAAATACCATACAGTTTCACTCATATGTGGAATTTAAGAAACAAAACAAAGAAAAAAAGATAGAAAAAAGACACAAACAAAAAGCGGACTCTAAATACAGAGAACAAACTGGTGGTTGCCAGAGGGGAAGTGAGCAGGAGTATGGGTGATAAAAGGAATTAAGAGTACACTTACCTTGATGAGCACAGAGTAATGTACAGAATTGTTAAACCATCATATTTTACACCTGAAACTACTATAAAGCTGTATGCTAATTACACTCCAATAAAAAAATATAAAAGATGATGAATAAAAAGATACTGTCATTCAGTGAACATACATAACTTTGTATCAGTAGCTGTCAGAATCCTCAAGACCATCCCCCAGTTAGATGATTCATAAGGACTCACAGGACACGATATACAGTCATATTCACATCTAAGATTTGTTCTAGAAAAAGGACATAAAACAAAATAAGCAAATATGGGGCAAAGTTTAAGAGAATTACATGTAAGATGTCTAAAAGCCCTCTCCCATTGCAGTCACACAGGATGCGCTTAATTTTTCAACGTCCACAAGCTGTGACAACACATGAAAAGTGTTGCCCCTTATCAATGTTCCTAAGAAATGTAGTGATTTAAACTGGGGACTAATCATGTGGGCACCCTCTGCCCAGCACATACCACAACTCCAAAATCTCTAAAGGAAAGCAAGGGCTCAACATAAACTATGTATTTGTATAAACACTTCAGGCACAGTGAGCCACTTTTCTCTCTTAAGGAAAGGTTTACATCACTGTAGGGGAACCCTTTAGGAGGAAAGAGCTAGCGTTTCTGAGGATAGGCAGTATCAGGCCTGCTCTGTCAACTTTTTTCTTCACGGTACCCCATGTACATTATGAAGAAATATTAATAAGGTTAAATTATTATGCCTTATGCCAATTTCAAATAAGTCTTAAATTTAGAACAATTAAAACTAGAAGATAATAAAATAATAAATAGCTAACATGTACTAAGCTCTTGCTATAAATTCTGGCATTAACTACGGTATACATATGACCTTATTACATGTTTACAGCAACCCCATGAGATAGAGATGATGCTCAAATACTCAACACCACAATCACATGGCTGTTGCACTACTCAGGCATGTACTTCCTAATACTAGCCCAAGAAGTAGGTGCTATTATAATCTCCATCTTCTCAAAAAAAGGAATAAACCTAGAGAATCCAAGGATACATAGCTAGAACATGACAGAATGGGATTTTTAATTTAGCTTGTTCCAGAGCCCTGGCTCTTAATCACTGTGCTATATTGCCTCTCAATATGCAAAATACCTATATGGTCCTAGGATAGGAAAAGATGTCTTAAACACACACACACACACACACAGTAAAAACTATAAAGAAAAAAATTGCTAAATTTAATTATATCAGAATTTAACACTAGACATAGTAAAAGGTATAAAAAACAAAGTTAAAAGCCACTGGCTAAGAGATTATTTGTGACACATTTAACAAGAATTAAAGTCAGACCACATAAGAAACTTTCCTTATCGATAAGAAAAAAGGCAAAACAACACAACAGAAAAATCAGCAAAGTAAAAAAGTAATTCACACCAAGGAAATCAAACAGCCAAGAAACATATGGAAAAAAGATAAAATTAATAATTATGTAAATGCAAATTACATGATATACAATTTCACTCTCACCAGACTGGCTAAAATTTTAGTCAGATAATAGCAAGTGGGGTGAATATGAAGAATAATAGAAATCTTTCTTCTAAGAAAGATGGTAAAATCATTTTTGGAAGATATTCAGCAGCATCTAGTAAAGTTGAAGATCCAAATATCCTCTGATCCAGTAATGTTATTTTTAGGTTTATACACTATATACAATATGAGTAAGAATGTTCATTGCTGCACTATCTCAATATTATTATTATTATTATTATTATTACTATCAGTGAGGAATAACTTGAATGTCCATTAGCAGGGAAAGAAAAAAAACTGTCATTTAAGTGATATTACACAGCATATTATACAGCAGTAAAAATGAATGAATAAATTTACTTATAATACACTTGTACCAAAAAAACATAAAACTAAAGAAAGAAGTTGCAGAACATTATGTATCACTTATATAAGTTGTAAAAACACACAAAGAAGTATTATTGGCCTCCTGGGTGGCTTAGTGGTTGAGCCACTGCCTTTGGCTCAGGGTGTGACCCCCAGGGTCCTAGGATTGAGTCCTCCATTGGGCTCCCTGCAGGGAGCCTGCTTCTCCCTCTGCCTGTGTCTCTGCCTCTCCCTCTGTCTCTCATGAATAAATAAATAAAATCTTTAAAAAAAAAAAAAAAAAAGAAAAGGAAGAAAGCCAGTCAGTCAACATGCCTACCTACCTAACATGGCTTTAAAGCAAGGCATATTAGAAAAAACTCACTGCTAAATTTAGTACTAGGGTGCTATTCAATGCATTATTTACCATATAATAAAGTCTTCTATTTATGAAAAATCAATGTATACAATAATAATAAAAAAACAAAGGCTGAAAAATCAATACTGTAATTTCCATGTCAAGAATTCTGGGGGAGAAAAAAAAAAACTAAATAAATAAAACTTAAAAAAAAAAAGTAGAAGGAAGGAAATGAAGATATGAGCCAAATCAATAAAACAGAAAAAGAAAAAACAATAGAAAGAAATTAGGAAAGCTCAATTTGGTTTCTGAAATGAACAAAAAGAGAGGAAATGCCAATTATCAATATCAGGAATGAAAAAACAGACATCACTACAATACCATAAAGATATTAAAAGATAAGATAAAATCCTGAATATCCTTTTTTTTTTTTTTTTTTTGAGAGAGAGAGAGAGAGAGAGAGAGAATGCATGTGTGAGTTGGGGGGGAGGCAGAGGGTGAGAAAGAATCTTAAGCAGACTCCACATTAAGTGCAGAGCCCAACACCAGGCTCTATCTCATGACCCTGAGATCATAACCTAAGCTGAAATCAAGAGTCAGACACTTAACTGACTGAGATACCCAGGCACTCCTGAATAACTTTAACCAACAAATGACAACTTAGATGAAATGGGCAAATTCTCAAAAAGCAACACAAAAAGAATGGGCAGATCTACTTAAAACATATTTGTTATTAAAAACTTCTCACAAAGGAAACTCCAAGTTCAAAAGTTTTCATTTGGTGAATTTGTAGACATTTAAGAAAGAAGTAATATCAACTGTACATAAATTCCTTGGAAGGGCAAAAAAAAGCAGAATACTTCTCAACTCATTTATGAAGTCAGCACAACCCTGATACCAAGTGTGAAGAGAAGAAAAGAGAAGAGAAAAAGAGAAGAGAAGAGAAGAGAAAAGAAGAGAAGAGAAGAGAAGAGAGGGGAGGGGAGGGGAGGGGAGGGGAGGGGAGGGGAGGAGAAGAAGAAAAATAGAGCCATCTTGCTCATGAACATAAATGCAAAAAATCTGAATAAACTATTAGGATATCAAGCCCAACAACATTTAAAAGAATAACACATCATAACCAAATGAATTTATTCAAAGAATAGAAAGAAGGTGGTTTAACATTTGAAAATCAAGAAAATAATCTACCACACCAACAGAAATTATATAACATATAGCAGGAAAAATTTTTTTGATGATTTTAATAGACGTGGAGAAAAATTAACATCTACTCACATAAAACAAAAAATTCAGCAAATGAAGTAGAAGGGAACTTGCTTAATCTGATGAAAGATTATCTGTAATCACCCCGCCCTCATATGTACACACACACACAGAAATTTTAATGGTGAACTATTAAAACCTTGCTGAAATTCTATCACCACTTCAACATTATGATGGAAGTCCTAACAAGTTGAATAAAATGGAGGATGGGGACATACAGACTTTGCAAATGGTATGACTTTATCGTAGAGGTAGAAATTCCAAAAGCATCCACGGCAAATTATTAAAAGTAGTAAGTAAATTCACTTACTTACTAAGTGAGTAAGATCATTGGAACAACAGCTCAAAATACAAAAATCAAATACATTTGTACATACAACAAAAACTTATTAAAATTTTAAAAGTGGGGGATCCCTGGTGGCTCAGCGGTTTGGCGCCTGCCTTTGGCTCAGGGCATGATCCTGGAGTCCCGGGATCAAGTCCCACATCGAGCTCCCTGCATGGAGCCTGCTTCTCCCTCTGCCTGTGTCTCTGCCTCTCTCTCTCTCTCTCTCTCTCTCATGAATAAATAAAATAAAATCTTAAAAAAAATTTTTAAATGGTACCATTTATAGCAATGAAATCAAAAACCTAAAAATAAAGCAAATATGTATAAATTTTTATAGAAAAGTCAAAACATAAGCAAGAAATATTTCTGAAGTCCTAAATAAATGGAAGAACACACCATATTCACGAATTGGAAGATATACTGTAGTAAATGTGTCAATTCTCCCCAAACTGACCTACAAAGTTAATGCAATCCCACTCAAAATCCCTGCAGGTTCTGTGTAGAAATTGATATGCTCATTCTAATAATTAAAGAGATTGCAAAAAGTGAGCTAGGGAAACCTTGGAAAAGAACAAAGAGTAAGACATTACCAGATGTCAATATTTAAAGCTACAGAAATAAAAAGTGTAGCATAATACAAGGATAAAGGAAGAAACCAATGAACTAAAAGAGTCAAGAAATATATTGATATAGTCACTGATTTATGACAAAGATAACCCTGCAGCAGAGTAGGGAAATAACTTTTCAAAAAAAGAAAAAAAAAATTAATCTTGACCTCTATCTCACACTATGGACAAAAATAACTTTTAGATGTCTCATATATCTAAGTGCAAAAGATTAAAAAACAAACAAAGCTTTTAGAAGAAAACATTGTAATATATCTTTAAGACTTCAGGGTAAATGAAGATTTTGCGGTTCCAAACAGTGCTAACAATAAAGGAAAAAATGTAAACTACCCTATATTGAAATTGTTAACTTCTATTCAAAAGACACTATTAAGAGTTTTAAAAAATAACCCATATACATGGAATATATACACATGTATATAAATGTGCATGTATATGTGTGTGTAAAAAAATTTATGTTCCAAATATATGAAGTTTTTACAAACTGAAAAAGAAAAAATGCATACAGTCCAATATAAGGCGTCACAAAAGAGTATATCCTAAGGGCAAATAAACATATGTGAAGGTACTCCATAAGCAGTTATCACAAAATACAAGACAAAAATCTCAGTGCAATACTATACCCCCACCAGAATAGAAAAAGAGAGAGAGAGAGAGAGAGAAAGCACCAAAAGAAAGTGGAAATTTCTAGAACGCTCATTTACTATAGTAGGACTGTACAGCCACTTTGGAAAACTAATAGCATCTAAAGCTATATACATAAATACTTAATCCAGTGGTACCTCTCCTGAATATTTTACCAACACAAATGCATAAATGTTCATCTAAAAGTATGTAACAAAATCTTCCCAACAGTAGCAGTTGCCAAAAACTGGAAACAACCTGAATGTCTATCAATATCGGTATAAAGTAAGTTGTATTATCTACACACAAAGGAATATTATATAACAAAACCATAAGCAAACTACAAAAAGTATAAAATATTGGGTCAAAGAAGACATATAAAATAGACATGTTTATAATTCTACTTTTATAAGTATATATAGGTAAAACTAATCTATAGTGATAAAAATCAAAACAGGTTGCATCTCTGCGGGGAGGGGTTGAGAAAATGACAGACAAGCACAAGAAACATTCTGGGGTGATAGAAATATTCTCTATCACAATGTGGATGACTTAAACAATTATACACAAATATTCAAAATTCTCTGTGCTGTATGAAAAATATTTGTGCATTTAATTTAATGTAATACACAACAAAACACTATGCATATTTAAACAACAACAACAAATCACCTAGATTCTAGATAAGTGATATGCAAAGTAATCAGTCTACAAATCTATCTTGTTAAGAGTCCATAACAAGATAAGGAGCTTGCACTACAATGAATATCAACACATTACTTTCTTCAAAAAGAAAGTTTTACCATGAAAACAGAATCAACTAAACTAAATAGTGGGTTGAATTAAACCGTATTAATAAGTGACACAGTGGACTCACATTCTAATGAAAGCTCCTTATCTTGACCTGGGCTGGAAGGAGCACCACTGTAGAGAACAACCATGATGGTGATTGGAGAACTAGGTGAGATGGGAGGGGTGTGGGGAGAGGAGACACAGGCTTTGGTGAGAGGGTTGGGGAGACCAAGAAAAATGAGAATATGTTAAAGTTCTTTTGGGATTAAATTTTAAATATGTATTTAAACTACTCTAGGCAAAGAAAGGAGAAAAAAAGAAACAGAAAAAGGGAGACAATTAAATAAAAATAGTTAAGATGGCAGAATGAAGTCCAAATATATCAATATATGCAAACATAAAAGGACTAACCTCATTGGTTAAAAGAAAAGAAGAAATTGTAATTTAAAAAAATTATAACCTTTTTGCTATGTATCAAAAAGGTTCATAGTAAAAGGATGGAATATACATAAATAAAACTGATAAAATATACTAGTATCTGAAAAGGCCTTAAGACAAAAAGCATAATGAGGAATAGAGATCACTAAATTATGACTGTAAGTTCAATTACACCAAGAAAACAACTCTAAACAAGTACTTACCTAACAAAATACACTCAAAAATATAAAAAGCAAAAAAATAATAGATTTTCAGAAAATGGTAAATCCACTATCACAGTAGGAGATCCTAACACTACTTTCAACATTTGCCACCAATCTTCCATCCTTTCTCAGACTGTTTTCCTCTTAAATCAGAAGATCTAAGGTCTTCAAGACCAATGGTCAACCCAGGTGCGTCCTGAACTCTTTTAGAGGCATCATTAAGATATAGGAGACACAATGTCAGGTACTACGTGGATTATTGCTGCCATCTGCTGGACACAATGTTCATTCCCACGTCGATCATAGTTGGCTTTAACAAGTCCTAGTGAGAAAGCTTATAAAGCCCTAAACTGTAATCTTTTCTAAACTTGTTTTATCTAATGAAATAGAGATACTCTCTCTAAATTAAATATGTGTCCCCTCTATGTTTGTGGAATTAAACAATCCTCTAGTAACGATGCTTATTCTTTTCAAGTCACAGGTTTATAAGAGTATAGAAAATTACAATGCCTGAAATCTACTTGGAATTTAATATATCTATGAAGACTACCAATCTTTCCATACAACTACTGCAAAATCATATTTTATACACTGAGTAATTATAATGAGTCACTTCAAACATACCAACGATTCTCTACTCATACAGCGTATTAGCCACATTACTTGCAGTATCTCTTAAAATTTGCCTTCCAGGCACACAGGAAAATTACACTTCCTGCCCAGTTAGTACTTAAAGTTGCTAGGGTCAATGGTTGTGAGTTAAAGTACCATGTGGCATCTGCACGCCAAGGCAAGTAACTGCACACGCGAAACCTGGCTGCATTCTCCCTCTACAACAGCAACAAGACGGGGCCTCCAAAAGAGATGGTGAAGCCACCTTCTCTTGGAGATGGTGAAGATGAAAGCAACTTAGAACACTGAAGAAAGTTGCCCTAGAGTTTTCAGACTTAGAATAGACTTGGGAAGAGGAAAAACAAGCTTTCATTGTGTTAAGCCACTGAGTTGGCACTTAACTGTTACCTCAGCATAGCCTAACCCAGGATTTCTCAAAGTGGCACTACTGACACCTTGGGCTGAATAATCCTTTGCTGTGGGTACCACTGTCGGGAATTAAGCAGCATCCCTGGCATCTTCCCACTACTTTTCAGTAGCACTCCTCAATATGACAACCAAAATTAGCTCCAGACATTGCCTTCCTCCCCAAATTTGAGAACCACTAGCCTACCTTAGCCTGAATACAGTATATATATATATATATATATATATATATACATATACGTATGTATATTATTAATATGTATGAGAGTATATTTAACTCAACTGTCATATGACACAAATATATGCTTTATTAGGTACTAAGGTCAGACGTTTTATAGGCTCTTAACAGATATGAATTTCCTTTCTTAAACTAGGAGAGCTAATTTATAAACTTAAAAAAAGTCCAATCAGTATCACAAGTCTTTCCATAAGAAGGTAAACAAAATGTTGCAAAAGGACATGTAAATCCATACATACAATGCTGTTCATTTCCGAGGATTCATAGCTCCCAACTGGATGGACATTTCCAATGGGCTCCAAACCCTCTTCATCCCACATGTATGTTCCATCAGAGCTATCAGATGGAGAGAGCTCAAATGAAGAACCAGCTCTGTAATCTGTATCTGGTGAAATCAAGTTATTCCCAGAAGTATGTTTTGTACATTCACTCCTGTCTTCAATTGATTTTTTAAAAAGAGAAAGAAAAAAAAAGTTGTTAATTCACAAAAATGTATTTCTCAGGTTCTGAAGAGATAAATTCTAATAATTTATTAAATAAAAAAACTGGCAAAAAATATTAGTAACTACAGTATTTTCTAAATCCCAAACAATAAAAAAAATCAATCTTAAATAACCTACTGAAATATTTTCCAATACACATAAAGAAAATTCATTGAGCTATCTTTCACTTCTGGAACATTTCTAGAATTATAAATAAAGCCTCATATTCTTTTAATACTTCCTAAGATACTTACTTTTGCACACTGGCCATGAACTCCTTACCCTGTATATAGCATTTAACCTTGCAATTACCTCCTTATAAGGGAAACACTTGTTCTGGTATTCACTTCTAACTAGAAGACCTTCAGACAGTCAAGGGTTTATGTATATCTTTAAGCATGGCCTAGACCCTTCACCAGATCACAGGCCTACACCCAATCCCTTCAGTTTGTTCTTTTTTTCAGGCCATACAGGCACCTAGATATTTCTCCAGACTTTTAGTGCCAGGATAACCAAATATAAGGGAAAATGTTTAAACAGGTACTAATCTCACTTTCCTCAGTTAAAAATATAAAGTTCCTCTGAAAGTATAACTATAAAGTTTATTAAACAAGAAACCAAGTCCTCCTTTTAAAAAAATGTATATTTCCTAGGATAAAAACATTCATTAGATTGGACATAACCTATATTATTACCAGTTCATTTACCCTTTGGCACAGCCTTACTCTAAACAAATAGCATCCATTACCATAAGGGAATAGATGGTCTAAACTGGCATGCCACTGTCGAGGAAGTGGGGGGAAAAAAAAAAAAGAATTCTGAAGCATGACAGTCAAACAAGAACAAAGGTAAGATACATTAGGGGAAGAGTATTTTTACTGACATTGTTTTAAATAGTGAAAAATAAGACCCAGAGCCAAAGCCACAGGAAAATAAAAGTTGCCCTGCCCCAATTTTATCTAGATCCATCCCTCCACAAAATTGACAGTATCTTGGAATTAATCAAAAGGTAATTCTAAATTTAAGTTCAGTTATATTATCTAGGAGAAAGCAAACAAACTTAAGGATATTAATATTTACCAGAGACACTTATATCTATCCACTCGTCAGTTTTACTTTTTTCATTTTCCTTGGGGGAATCAAACATATCCTTTGGTGGTACATTTTCATGCTTTTCTTCTTTGAGACAAATTTCCTCTGGAGTTATTCTAGTTCTGTTGGAGTCTTCTATATCTATAAAATCATCACTAAAATCTTCACTTAAATCATTCTTATCAGAAGATGACAAAGACGACAAGGAAATATCATCCACATCATCACTCAAGTATCTAATTTTAGCATCATGCTTCATGGTCTGGTCATTTTCTGTTCTGTAACTATCATTTGCAATTAGTTCTTGGTCCTTATTAGTAGTTCTGTCCTTAGCCATAAGTTCAGCATCTTCTTCTACACATGAATCAGCAGGTGAATTTTTATTACCATCAACTGTGATAGTGCCAGAAAATGGAGGTCGGTTAGATTTCAGTAGAGAGGGATGAACCATCCTATAACCCAAAGTGGAAGTTACACCAGGGCCATTTGGTAAAGCCAACTTCTTTCCACCGGCAGCATAAGGCCTATTAAATCCATACCCTAAGTGATCATTCCCATTGAGTACCTCTGACTGCCGGGAATTTCTTGCTAGCATACTTGACCTCAGAGGTACTCTAATGGGCAGCTGTTGGCTCTGATAAGGCTTTGTAAGATCTGCAGCTCTATTGAAGGAATGTGATCTGGTTATAGATGAAGGTGGAAGGAATGAATTCTGAATGGAATGTGAAAAACTCTGTGACCTTACCATTTTTTCACAAGTAAGAGATTTAATATTGTCTAGGGATTGTACTAAGCCTTCTCCAGAACTGCTTCTGGTGGCACAGGAGCTTGCTCTAGGCCTTTGTATGCTACTAGCTGAACGGTTTCCATATAATCCATTCAACTGTGATTTTGGGGCACTGACTGAAGAATATGAAGTCCTTCCTAATAATGTGCCTTTGGTGAATTTACCCAAACTAGGTGGTCCAGTCAAAGACTTTTGGTTTAACTCCTCTGTAGATGACACAAACATAGTGGATGGCTTTGCTAACTTTGATGAGAGTAAAGAAATACTTTTCAAGCCTCCCTTTATCCCATTTTTATCAAACATTCCTTGAGTAGGTGCATGTTTTTCAGGATCAATTACTTTATCGCGTGAAGTTTGAATACTGTTCCGCTCTTCAACACTTTGTGCACTAAGCTGGTATTTGGTTGCCGTTCTCCAATTAAATGAATGGGATGATGGGCAATCAGAGCCATTATTTTTGATGTAACTTTTGACATTGTTACTCTTAGAAGTTCCCAATAAATCAACAGGTGTCCCATTTGACATTGGCTGCAGTGTACTTCTCACAGATTTTGTTCCATACTTTGGCAACTTGGAACCCAAAAATGTCTTGATTTGTGTTTTTTCTTCCATGAGCTATAAGATGCATTTGTTCTTAAAATTTGACAGAATCTGAGGAGACAAAAAAGGAGATAAAATGTTCTTAAATAAGCATAATTACATGGGTTATAACATAATAAGAATATATATTTGTAGACAATTAAATGCAGCAAAGCTCAAAACCTACTTATGCTTCCTACCAAACTCTCAATAAATATTGAATGCACTAAATTAATAAATTGTCATTAGGAGAAAGTAAAGAAATTTTTTTTTAAGATTTATTTATTTATTCATGAGAGACACAGAGAGAGAGAGAGACAGAGACACAGGCAGAGGGAGAAGCAGGCTTCATGCAGGGAGCCTGACGTGGGACTCGATCCCAGGTCTCCAGGATCACGCCCAGGGCTGAAGGCAGACGCTAAACCGCTGAGCAACCGGGGCTGCCCAAGAACATTTTTATAAACCTGGGCTATGCATAATGATAGCAAAATCCAGAATTAACAAAATTAGACTGCCAATTTTTATTGTATTTTTTTAAAAAGAAACACTTCTCTAGAAAGAACGCCTATCTTCCAATTTCCAATCCAAATTATTTTTTTTTTTCACTTTGGTCATTATCTCCTTTAAAATAAGAAAATGTGATTTTATTATTTTTTTAAGCACATTTGATCTTATAAAACAATACATTTTTAAAATTCATCACTAAAATCATGGTAGGATGTAGGAAAAGAACACAATAGCACCAAAAAAAATTCTTCTGATGTTAAGTTGCATTGTATCCATCTCAAAAGAGTTTTCAACTGGTAATATAAACAGACACTATAGTAGGTGTCATGGTGAAAAGTATAATAGTTTTGATAAAATTGACTAGTCCACTAATCTCTCCCAATCCTAACTTTAACAGAAAATGATTATATAAAAATTCTAAGCATACAAAAATGCAAAATATGAATAAAAGTATATGCCTTATGGTCACTGATGGCTTTTAAAATTATATATCTTACAACACTGTTATTTGTTGGTTTTGTTTCTTGATTAAAAAAAATCTGATTCTAAGCCATCCCTATACTTTAAAAATTCAAAGTTTCTAGAGTATGCATGTTATTAAGTCAAAAGTAAACATTTAGGGACTCATACATTCAAGTAAAGATGGTGCAGCAGCACATGCGTAAAACTTTTAAATGAATAAAAATATGTCTAACAGGCATGCTTATCCTAAGTGGTTCTGCCCATAGGAGCATACAATCAAAGTTTGGAGGCTTCTGGTTTAGACTTTGCAGAGGGGTGAAGCAGAATTCTAGAATTTCCCAACTCCAATAACTAATAAAAGGAGAGGAAAAAAAAATATATATATATATATATATATTCCTGTGTGTGTGTAATTTTTAGCCAAAACTCACCAGCTCTGTCAAACAAAAATTGTTTAAACTAAGTATCTCTAAACTTTAAAAAGTAGTGGCCAGAAAAAGATTGTGTACAATGTGGTCTGGCTCCTAGCCTGATGACACTGACTAAAAGCAGTCATGGGAAAAATAAGTGAGTTGATAAAACTTCAAAGTTGTAATAAACATCCTCCAGTTTGGATAGAAATATATGATTTGGCATGCTTTAGAAAAGTACAGGAAAACATCTTCAGCACAGAATCTCTGAAATCTCAACTGAGGCACAGTAGGACCAGAACCCACTGACTTCCAAGACACTCTTCTGACTTAAGGGAAGGGTCTGAAGCCCCTAAAATTGTACTACACACTCAGCAGGATGGAGTGAGGCTAGCAGACACTTAACAAAATCTACGGAGACAGGAGAGCCTGGAGCACCAGAAGAGTCCCTCCCACAACACACCACCTTATACCCTTACCTCAGAGAAACAAAAAAGAGAACAGCATACAACAGCTCAAAAGGTATATTGAGGGGGTACAATAAAAGGAGGAGAAAAAGTAACAGTCAAGGAGAAAAAGGTACCAATGGGAATTCACCCCTGTTATACCAGGGCAAATACAAAGTCCTGATCCAGCTATTCGAGTCTCTAAATAAAAAGATAAAAAGAAATGGCCACATAACCATATAAACAAGAGAGTAGAAGGAGGTAAAGTAACAAATAATGACTATGGTAAGCAGAACAAAGGAAGAACCCAGCCTGAAAGAAAACAACAACACAAGAAAATAAAATTCCCAGTTAGTTCTTTGTAACAGAGAACAACCTAGGAAGAACAAACATTTAATAAACAAGAATTCAAATATAAAAAGACAAAACAGGTAAGTTGAGATGAGCTAAGGCAATCAATTAGGAAGGAAAGAAGCAAAGATTGAAAATTAATGGGCAAGGAGAAAAATCTTAAAATAACCTGAGTACTGAGGAGAAAAAAAGACAAAGAAGATGTAGGACAGAGATTGAATGGAAAGATAATTAGTCTTCCTGACACAGAATAGCTAAACAAATAGAAGAAAAAAAGCAGGTCGACATAATAGCAATACCCCTAAAATAAAGGGAAAACAACCTACAGAAGGAAAATTTTAAAAATTTTAATTAAAAAACTAAACCACATATCTAAGTACATATCTAGGTTAAGTTAATAAAATATCAAGGATGGATAAAGAAGTAATTCCCCAGTAATGCAAGAAAAAAAAATCACTTTGTCACAATGACTGGGAGTTCGATTTCATGGACTGCCATTTACTAATAATCCCTGATGGTTTATAGAGACCTATTCTGTGTTGAGTGAGAGAAAAAGGAGAATTTGATCCATTAGTCATTTGTTCAATTATCTCTCCCGTTTACCTATTCTGAGTTCAAATCAATTAAGAATCTCACACTGACCAGAAAGAAGAATAGCTCTTTGGTATCTGGACAGGTTAGGTTTTATGTTTCTGTGTTAACTCTGTAGCCACAGCTAAAATTGTAGAATTGGAAACAATAAACTCTCAGTATCTGGGTGGCTATATATCCACAATTTAAAAAGGTCTTTATTTCTCATCCCAAGTACAGATTACTTTTTCTACTCCTGAAGAGTATTAATAAATTAGATTATAAAGTCTCTTAAAGTAGCTCTGTTCCAATTAGCTTACAGAAACAAATATGCATTTATAAATTGAATATTACCAAAATTCCCAGAAAATTGATCTTCTAATATTTAAAATGTGTTATACTTTTAAAAATTATTCTTACAGAAACTAAGTCAAAAGGTTTTAAGAACCAAGTCCACATAATTAAGGTAAGTATCTGGTAAACAAACCTAGTTTAATGGAACAAATCTGTCTTCTGATTTTTTGTCAGTGTTAAATATAATGTAAGCATATATTTTTATCCCAGTAGAGTAACTTTAATGAAATACATACAGGTTTGGTGATCAAATAAGCCATTCTTATTCATAAAACAATGTTTAAGATTATGAAAATGTAAATCTGTGTTTAAACCGAATGATCATTCTGACAAACGTTTTATTTCAATAGTAATTATGTTTTATGGTGTCAGCTTTATGGATAATTTTCAAGAACTTTAAAGGTAACCTAAAATGTTAGGCCAATATTAAATTGAATTAACTAATGAATAATCATTAACTTACTAGATCATTTCTAAGTAAGACAGAATACTAAAACATTAATTACACAGCATCATTTCAAGTTTACATGCTTTTCCTTCTTGTTATTACAGAAACTTCTTGTTATTATACAGAAAGACTATACATTTGAGACAGGTAAATGAACACACTAAGTTTTGATACTTTGAGAAACTGTACACTGGATCCTATTTTTATAAAGGCAGCGTGACAGAAATCACATAAAGATGTGAGTGCACATGTATGTTTAAACACAACAAATTGTTAATAGTTGTTATCATTAGAGAAGTGAGAATCAGGTGAAGGGAAGGCTTCTTTTTACCTTTACATCTTTATTATTTAAATATTCTAAACATGCCCATATTTTTACAATGTAAAAAATTTTAACTACAAAACTGGGTCTTAAAAACACCCATTTATTCAACATGAAAACAAGTCTTTTTAAAAATTTATTTATTTATTTAGGTAATCTCTACACTCAATGTGGTACGCAAACTCACAACCCCAAGAGCTGCACGCTCTTCCAGCTGAGCCAGCCAGGCACCCCTCAATATGAAAACAAGAATTAACAGTTTAACTAAAAACAATTACTCAAAATCCAGTTCAATATTATGTGAAATATACTTAAAAGACATAAAAAATAGAAGATGTCTGAATAAGAAACAAAGGACTTTTTATTCAACAGACAGAACATCTTCATAAATTACCATTTCTATTTCTCCAGACCACCTCAATTCAGTATGTTTCACTTATCAATTTTACCTTTAAAAATGTATTTGAAACTCATGATTTCCATTCCATAACTCTAGTTCTTACGCTCATCATCTCTTTTAGTATTTCTACAAAGGCTTCCTATGTTATAAAGACTCCCATCTCACTTTTATTCAAACTGTCAACAGTTAGTTACACTCTTATAGCACAGATCTGATCATATCCTTCTACTGATTAAAAACTATCAATGGCTCAGGAACAACAAAATAAAATCCAGAATCCACTACAGAGATCAAATTTCTCTATTTGGCTCTACACTATCTTTGCTGACTATACATTCAAGCTGATGCATTGTTGGTCATTCCCCTAAATCTATTCTGTATTTTCTACTTTCTATGCCTCTGCTATTATAAAGACCACCCTCAAGGCTCCACTTTCAAAGTTGAAAATCCCTACACCCACAAACCTTTCCAGTTAGAACTGATTTCACATCCTTCTCTATTCTCTTTGTAACATTAATATAGCTGTCTTATAATTGTGGGCATGTCTATTTGACCCATTAGGAAGTAAATCTGTTAAGAGCATAAAATGAGTCTTAAATACTTTGAGGCCTGCCACAGGACCACAAATTTGAAAGCTCCTAAACTTTTAAGTAAATTCACAATCTCTTAGTGCAAGTTAATTGAATAAATACTAAGTCAAGACTGAAAAATAACTTTGCTTTTTGGGCCTGTGATTGTAATGATATTAGATTTAAGGGTCATTTTGCAAATCACTAAATAACATAACATTAAAAATTCTGTCCTCTGGTGAATTTGTCTGTGAGTCAGGAAGGCTTTAACATTTCCCTGTCACATGTAGACTAAGGACAGAAAATTCTATTCTTTCACTTCTCTATTCCTTTATTTTACTGTCTAAAATAAGAATAATGTATATTATCTCCCAAGAATATCTTAAGTATTAGTAACTTGGAGGCATAAGATAAGCCCACAAGAAAGACACACTACTGCTACAAAGTGTTTGGGGGGCTGCCATTCAGAACAACAACAACAAAAAAAAAAGATTACAACCTGGTTGCACTATTTCCTATCAAGAGTATATATTGATTTCTAAACACACAAACAATTTTAATAAATGAAACCCATCATCTTGGGCTGTGCTCTTAAGTCAAAACTAATCTGATGGCTCAACTGTAAAGCTTCCATATCGGCTTATATTATGAATATTGTCACTTCATTAGTTGATTCATGAAACTTTCTCCTACATTTGCTTATATAACTATGACATGAAATAAAACTGACACTGTGAGTCTGCCTCATTTTAGTAGCTATAGTACCTCTGATGAACTCTCCCTGATATGTAGTCTGTTAAGTGATTAAAGAATGCAGTCATAACAATTTGAAAAGTACATGCTGGCTACAAAATATAATGATATCATCTTCTCTGAAACACTTCAATATTGTCTGAGAGCTTTAATTTAATGGTGAACTAAAAATAATATCTGGCACGTGGCTTAGAAATGTCTGAGATTTTCGGATTTAATTTCTGTAAAATGATTTTTACAGTATAGCACATTTATAATGTCAGTATTTCACATTTGAAAGAATCTTCAAAACTACATATAAATTCCTTTTTAAAAAACTAGTAAATCAGGGGCGCCTGGGTAGTAGCTCAGTCAGTTAGGCTCCCTACTCTTGATTTTGGTTTAGGTCATGATCTCAGGGTCCTGAATCAAGCCCCATGTTGGGCTCTGTGCTTAGCGGGGAATCTGCTTGAGATTCTCACTCTCCCTCTCCTCCTGCTTGTTCCTCTCCAACACACATTCTCTCTCTCTCCCTCTCTCTCTCTCTCTCAAATAAATAAACCTAATAAATCAAAGTTTCTTGGTTTTAGGTTTTATTTTTTGTTTTATGCTTTTTAAAAGGAATCCACAATTGGATGAGAAGGGGAAAGAAAAAGCAAACTTTATTGAGCATTTACCTGATGGGTATCATGCCTACTATTCTATCCTTGTTTAATCTTCATAACGCTGTAAGGTTGTGGATGTCCTCCCATTTTAAATAGATTTGGAAAGGCTAAAATGCTTGTCCAAAAATTCATACACTACTGAAATGGATTCAGGTTCAAGTCTACCTGATTCCAGAGTCCATGCAGACTGCCTTCCTGACAAAGGAATAAAATATTCTTTTCTTTTTAAAAACTTATTTATTTGAGTGAGAGAGACAGAGAGAGATCTCTTGGAAGGGGGCGGGGGCCAAGGGAGAGAGAATCTCCAGCCAACTCCCTCCTACCCCAGCAGAGCCAGACTTGGGGCTAGATCCCAGGACCTAGAGACCATGACCCTAGCTGAAATCAAGAGCCTAACTGACTGAGCCACCCAGACATCCCAGGAATGAAATATTCTGAGAGGATTACTGAGAAGTACAAGGGACTCAATAGCTAAGGTTGGGAAGTATAAAGACTGCAAAGAACCAAGGTATAATTAAATCAAAAGTTTTGCAAAGCAACAGTAGAAACTTTCATTTTTTCAAATTCCTTTCATATCCATTACCTTATCATCTGAGGAACCACCCACTCACATTCTTTTTTTAGTTTTTCAAATAGCTCTTTAGAAGGTATGAACTGCCTGCATTTTAGGGATTTACATAGGCATAAATTCACTACTGAGACCCAAAGCAATTAACTGAACAGTCACTTCTTAATATGCACTTTCACATTCAAATAACTGTATATTAATTTAATTTTTTTGACCTTGTATTACTCAACCACTTCCCCCAAATTTCCTTCTGCCCTGTTTCTCCTAGCTTTCATCTGTGACATAAACTGATTCAAAGGCTTGACTGCAATAATCAAATAAGCAAAAATGACACCTTTATCCAAAAGTAAAGGTTTAAAACAGTACCTCAATCCAGATTGTTTGTGGTTTTAAAAAGAGCACACAAAGCTCGACACAAAGCTCCATTACTGTATCAAGCCGACTTTTCTGTCCTCCAGCTACAACTTTTTACTCAGGCATATGGAGATCAAAGCAACTTGTGAAAGTGAGGCTTTAAACTAATTTGTGGCTTAGGAATATTAAATAATGTTATTAAATTTAGATTCAAGGCATATTATTTTCTGAAGTTTTTTAATTTAAGGAACAGGAGAATACTAGTAGATAAAGAGGAACCAGAAGCGCCCTTGACCAAACCACAAAAATTCTCTCCCAATTTTACCATTTAGTTCTGATAAAACTTAAAAACTATGTGGGGCATGCAAATGACATTAAGGTGCTGACGGCTAGGTAAAGATGACAGGTGCCAAGCTGCTTGAATTATGACCAAACCTAATATCTTAGTTGTGCTTGCTTTTTTTTTTTTTTTTTTTTTTTTTAGGTATGGGGGGCGGCGGGGCAGAGGCAGAGGGAGAAGCAGGCTCCATGCAGGGAGCCTGACATGGGGCTCGATCCCGGGTCTCCAGGATCACACCCTGGGCTAAAGGTGGTGCTAAACCCCTGAGCCAACAGGGCTGTCCAGTTGTGCTGCCTCTTAAAATAGTATACAGGCACAACAATTAACCAGACATTTTATAAAACACCGGGTATTGAAAAATCACAGTATGCAATCCTTTAACATTTTGGTCTATTTAGGACTTGCTCAAGTAAAGTTTCTAAATTAAATAAGGCAATGAGAACAGGGATATAGAGAATCAGGTGTCAGAGAGAAGAGTGACAGGGGTAACATTAATACAGATGGATCATTGCTAGGTTATAAATTCAAGGACGGCACAGACTGAGTTTGATACACCAGTGTATATTACCCAAGCCTATGTTTGTTCAGTATATGGCACGCACTAAATACCCTAAAATGAAACATTTGATTAAGATTTATTAAGATTTACTGAAAGAATACTTTCTAAGAGGAAAATAAATTTTAGTAGGAATTTTGACCTAATAGAATACAATATGGTAATTAAAAAAAAAAAAGAGCTATTGGTTACATACAACAATACAGATGAATCCAGCAAGATCTTTTACACAAAAGAATCCAGATGTTTAAGAGTATATATAGTGTGGTTCCACTTATAGAAAGATCAGAATGTCACTTCCACTTAGGATTTAGAAAGCTACAATGAATGTCACTACTACCTAATAACCTGGAATAGATAATCTTCAAAATCCTAATTTTTCTTGAGCCTATCACAGAGCCAACATCAGAATACAACCAAATCAGCCAAATTCCAAATGGAGCCAAGACCATCTAAGAAGGGACATGACATTTTTTTAAGTTTGACTTTCAGCAGAGCATAAAATAAATGACCACCATAAGGAGTAATACACTAACATTTTCATGGATGCTTAAATGCCAAATGTGGAGTAAAATATCAGTTTGGAATAGCAAGTTCTTTTCCATGGGCCTTAACCTACTATTCAAGGAAAATACACTATAGAGAGCTTCCTCTCAGTGGCACAAGCATGCAGGAGATAAGACGCTAAGCTGGGACAAGGACAAAGCCCCACTAGCTTCTATGCATCCTTCTGTTTTATACAACAAAGCCTTCAACTGCTGGGGACAAGGCAGCAAGCCCTCTTACCCCTAGGATACAGGGAAAGATCCAGTGCACCTGGGGAAATAAAATGGAACATAAAAAATGCTCAATTGATTCATTTATATAAAAGGAAGGTCAAGAACAAACTAATTTTGATAATAAGGATTAGAATAGAGCAATGGATCACCAATGTTGGTGTGTATCAGAACCACCTGGGAGGGCTTATTAAAACAAGATTGTTGTCCCACCCACACCCTATAGTTTCCAAGCCAATATGTCTAAAAAAGAGTAAAATATGTCTAAAATACAACATGTATTTTTTTTTATTTTAAAGATTTTATTTATTTATGAGAGACACAAAAAGAGAGGCAGAGACACAGGCAGAGGGAGAAGCAGGCTCCATGCAGGGAGCCCGACATGGGACTCGATCCCAGGTCTCCAGGATCAGGCCCTGGGCTGAAGGGCGCTAAACCGCTAAACCTGGGCTGCCTACAACATGTATTTCTAACAAATTCCTAGGTGATACTGGGGTTACTGATCTGAGGTTAACATGTTGGAATAGAGATTACCTCTGTGAGAATTTGCTGACTGAGGTGTCGGTAACAGCTATAAACTTAATCTGGATGGTGTTTTTCAGGTGAATGGTTATGTAAAAATTCACCAAGGGCTACATCATTTAAGGTATATACATTTTATTGTACGGAAGTTATAACTCAAAAAAAAGTTTCTCTAAAGAATTAAAAAATCTTTACACTAGTATTTCCTATATTTCAAGGTAATCAAAAAATTGATGATAAAAGTTTTCCTTACAGAAGAATCATAACAAATGCAGAAAAAATGACAGAAGCACAAAATAAGACAACCAAATATACATGTTGTTGGGTGCAAGCAATCCCTAATTAATATATCCCTAATAAATATATCCAAGTAGCAATCATTAATGACTGTTAACTCCATTAGGTGAAAAGATACCTGATTCTGAATCAGTCTTATGTCCTATTATGAGACAACAGGACCTACACAGTAACATCTATGAAATAGTCTTCCTAAAACAAACTCAACTTGAATCTATTCAAGCCTCTTACCAGTTTACAGGAAAGACAACGAACAGAAAAATACGTTAAACATTAGCACATCATCAGCAAAATCCAGAGTGTGAAAATGCTACAAGAGGGAGGATTTAGTTTCTTTCATCACCAAATAAATGGGAAGAAAATGTTATAAGTTTAAGAGATATATTAACCAAATGCAATGTGTAGACTTTGCATGGATTCTAAATTAATCAAACCTCCAATGATAACTGTTTTTGAGACAATTCAAACATGAATTGAGCATGAAATGGGCACTGGGTCATACGGATTTTATTTTTTGTTGTTGTTGAGTGTTAAGAGTATAATGCTTCTGGGATCCCTGGGTGGCGCAGTGGTTTAGCACCTGTCTTTGGCCCAGGGCACGATCCTGGAGACCCGAGATCGAATCCCACATCGGGCTCCCGGTGCATGGAGCCTGCTTCTCCCTCTGCCTGTGTCTCTGCCTCTCTCTCTCTCTCTCTCTCTCTGTGTGACTATCATAAATAAATAAAATTAAAAAAAAAAAAGAGTATAATGCTTCTATTTAAAAAAAAAAAGTGTTATACATAAAACAATACTGACAACTCCTAAAAGTTGAGTGATAAGACACTGGGGGAGTCACTATACAGAGAAGTATATCTGATACTCGATACATAATTTTTTCTTTAAAAAAGTAAACATTGAGGCACCTGGATGGCTCAGTAAGTTAAGTATCCAACTCTTGGTTTTGGGTCAGATCATGATATCAGGGTCCTGAGGTCTAGCCCCAAGTCCAGCTCAGCATTCAGCACAAACTTTGCTTGAGATTGTTTCCCCCCTCCCTCTCCTTCCCCTCTGCTCCTCCCATTGCGCCCATGTGTGCACTCCAAAAAAATAAAAATAAAATAAAAAATAAAAACCTTTAAAAAAATAAATGAATTTAAAAAGTAAACCTTAAATAAGGATGTTTCTATTAGAGGAAGAGAAATATAATAAAGTTTAGCACATTCTACATGTTCCCCTCCTCCTCTTAGCATTCATTTTACCCTCCAACCTCCTCCCGCCTCTCTTTCTTCCTCCCCTCCCCCTCAACCTCCTCAGGAGTACTTTTCTGTTTTCCTCCAGTAATACTCAGTTTGTACTTCCATTCAGAGAACTCCCAATGCCTAGATCTCTACATTTAACTTCTCCGACAAAGGCCTCTTGATTTAGCAGCACCAAAAGCCTCAAAGGCCTGAGAGATTCTATCAAGAGAAAAACTATCTTGCCAAGTGATAAAGGGTAATAGATAGAGGTAATAGATAGAGGGCTGTGGAGTTGCCCAGATTAGAATCTTACACTCACCACTTCCTAGGAGTGTAGCACAGGACAACACTTGGTCTCTCATTAAATGTTTTTCATATGTAAATGATAGATAAATAATAGTACTTAATCATAGCTTTTATCTTAGACTGTGCTGTTTTTAGATTAACATTAACAATCTAATCTGATTAAGCCAGTCTGGACCTGTTTTTTTAACATTTGCAAAGGGATATTTAGTGAAAACACTATCAAGTAAAGAACAACAGGCACCCTTGGCCCTTACACACATGAGTTCTACCCTAAAACAAAGCTCAGAAATGATGCAAAAAGGGTTGTGTCACACATGACTTTGTGGTTCACAAAAGTGAGATACTTAATATTTATTTTTTAAGTAAAACAAAATGTTTCCACCAAAACATCTAGGTCACAATACAATGTATCCATTTTCAGTTTTATTATCAGCATGGCACAGAACCTCTCTATAATACTCCCAGCTCCCTTCCCCTATTTAAAAAACTTTAAGCTTTAAAGTTTAAAACTTTAAAAATACTGTTTAAAAAAGAAAACTATTTAATACAAGACATTATATCATAAAGCTATTTTAATATTAATCTCAAATGTAACTTAACAAATACTTAAATAGTAAACCAATCTTGTAAACTAGGTAACAAATTGTTCCTGATAACCAAATACTGAGTAATATAAGGAATTAAATAATACACACTTGGTGCAAGATCTATAGTAACACCATAACGTAAGCTTTCTCTAATGATTCAGGAAGCACCTCAAGACCCCAGGCTCCGTCTCAGAGTTATCCCAACTCAATTATTGTTGTGAAAAAATGGAATAGAGATTTCACTGATTAGAGATTTCTAACTAAAACAGCTGTACTGAGGCACCTGGGTGACTCAGTGGTTGAGCACCAGCCTTTGGTCGGGATCACGGCCTTCGGTCGGGTAGTGATCCGGGGTCCTGGGATCAAGTCCTGCATTGGGCTTCCCCACGGGGAGCCTGCTTCTCCCTCTGCCTCTGTGTGTCTCATGAATAAATAAAATCTTTTAAAAAAATATATCTGGATTGCAGTCCTCCATTCCTACATAACTTCAAAAGAATGGACATCTATGTTTTCTAGTTCCTTCACAGTTGCAGATAAATCAAGTTTCTGGTAATTCTTGAATTATATACAATAGTATTAGAAATAACTGAATTAGCTAATCCTTTAGAAATAAAGCTCTTAAAAAAAAAAAATCTGTCTATAGCTGAGTTAGATGTCCCCACCATTTGAATCAGTAATAGCGGGAGGAAGTTACAGGAGTCCTTTCGAGGAGCAAGCTTCACACAGCCAATCAGGCTCCTGGGACCACAAGACAAGAATAAATGCTGAAGGTTCACAGATCCTATATACCAAGGCTCCTCTACTCACTTTCTATTCATAAGCTGCTATACATGTGAGAATGAAGCAAAGTGAAGATATGAGAAAAGATACAAATCTTTTTCCCTCAATCATTCTGTTTGTACATGCCCATCAGCATAAGAATGTTACCATGAAGGGATCCCTGGGTGGCGCAGCAGTTTAGCGCCTGCCTTTGGTTTGGCCCAGGGCACGATCCTAGAGACCTGGGATCGAATCCCGCGTTGGGCTCCCGGTGCATGGAGCCTGCTTCTCCCTCTGCCTGTGTTTCTGCCTCTCTCTCTCTCTCTCTCTCTCTCTGTGACTATCATAAATAAATAAAAAAAATAAATGCCTACAATATTATAAAAAAAAAGAATGTTACCATGAATATGATACTATCTGAAGATAGACTTTTCTTGCATCAGCTAACTACTTGAACTAATGCTCCAGCAAAGCTGCAAAAACAACAAACAAACAAACTAGGTTATCTTAGGTCACCATCTAACTTTTCAAGGGCAATTGTGACATTATGAGATTTTTAACCTACATGCTAACTAAAACCTAATTTCAAAGATGTCCTTTGTCATTACGTAGTATGTCTTCCAAATTACTGGAGGCAGAAGAAATCAAGATAAACAATTTAAGATCACATGTGTGTTCTCTATGAAGTCTAAATGGCTAAACTACAGCCAGCAGGTAAGGGAAGCAATCTGACCTGAAATTAAAAGGAAAAGAACCCATAGCTAAAAACATGCATTAAATCACACTCTCTTCTCCAACAAAACTATTACTATATGCTTCTCATAACACTTTTACAATGTTATCTTTAATACCATTTATTCATTGACTTAATGTTCACTGAGCACTCATTATAAGCCAGTCACTAGACAAGGTCCTGGGGAAACAGATGTGACTAAAACAGACATAAACCTTGCATTCATATAGCAAAGACTGGACATGCATGTAAAGACAGTAAAACATGCATAAAAGTGTAATCACTATAATAAAAGATGGTATCAGGACATACAATAGGAATCAAGTCCAATGGAAGGGTAAGGGGGGTGAGGGAATTTTGAAGGTTTCTATGGATAGTGTAGGTAGTCATCTGCCCATAAGCGCTCATGGTTGATCTGTTGAGTTTTGGGACTCATAGCTCCCACAAAATATCATGGTCTCCCACTAACATATGTTTAAACACAGAGTTTCTTCTGGCTGGAATGCACAACCCCTCACCCTTCAGAGTATCAAGCAACCTTTGCAGAGCCCAGCCCATGAAGCTAAAGTTGTGGACTCTTATATTTTGTCAACAAACCAAGAAGTACTCCTCAGACCACCTCAGGTCTATGTTCCCTCCACTGGAGGCCAAGTTCTTTGAGAAACCAGACTCTATGCCTTTCACTCATCTGTTTCTTCACTCTGGCCTTAGGATGTAGCATGGCACAAAACTGGTGTTTTATAAATGTAGGTTGTTTATAAATGAACAGCATATCCCTTAACAATGTCTTGCTGAGAATTGTTTTACTTCAAATCCACAATATTAACATTTTTGTATAAAAAGCTTAAGACAGCTTGACAGAAAATAGGCAGTATATTTCAACAAATATCTAAGGACCTACAGAACTGACTTATAAGCTTCTGTTTATAAGCTCCTCTTTTCCTAGGCAAAAAAAAAAAAAAAAAAATCCAAATCCATGATATTGGTTTTTTCCTCATCCTTCCACAAACCACAATGGATTATGAAACCCAGTGAACAAACCATTCTCTTACCTGATAGCTCCTTTCTTGGTTAGTAATTAATTCTAATTTGGAATCCCAATCCCTACTCCTATCCATGATGCCTAATTCTTTAGTCTTTTTCAAGAAGAAACCTACAATTTTTGGAATAAGACACCATTGAAAAAAACTAAATTACAAAAGAAATGTGACATGACACAATCAATCGTAGTCTAAGAGTGCTTTTTACCTGCTGACCCCTTGCGTGATTTAGTTAGAAGTATTCTTTTAAAGCTTTATTTAGTTAAAAGAGAGAGAGCATAAACAGGAGGGGCAGAAGGAGAGAGAGAATCCAAAGCAGACTCTGCACTGAGCCCCAAGTGGGGCTGGATCCAACAACCCTGAGATCATGACTTGAGCCAAAACCAAGGCTCCGACACTTAACCATCTGCATGCACCACTTAGCAGGCCCTAATTACAAAGTATTTTAGATAATTACATCCCACGACTTTTAACAGCAAGTAGGATATACACACTTTAACATTTTTAAAAAGTAAAAATCCCCAAACTGGTTAACAGCATTTAATCAATCCCTAGAGTACTGACAGTGAGAATCTTCTTGATTTGACAAATATCATAATGATTAAAGTTGGGTGCAATGTTTCCATCTATAAATTATGATATATGGATAAAACATAAGGACCATTAAATATAAGAATAATCTTACTGTGCTTAAGACAAACACAATTCAACTTTCTCCTCTGCAGGGAAGCCCCACTTTAAGCCACTGCATACCTACACCTCTGGTCACAACACTTTTTTATTAAGCATCCTTGTCTCATAGACAAGATACTGATAGACAAGATGCTGAAAAGCAGACAAGGTAAGATATAGTACCTTCTAGGAGAAGCTTAAGATCTAATAAAGGAATTCCTACCTAAGGAAAGAATGTCTTATTATGGTAATTACTTACATTTACTCAGTCATCAAATGCTTATTGAAAGCCAATTACAAATCAGGTTCTATGTTTGAAGGTTCAGATACAATAAGACATTCCATACAGAGAGAAAAACATAGATAAGGAAAGGGCAACGAAGTTCTATAATGGCCATAGGAGAGTCCATAGAGTAGCACATGGGAGTACACACACACAGACTCCTTAATTGGGAGAAGGGGATATCATAAAAAGCTTCATAGAGGAAGCAATGTTTAAGGTGGGTCTCAAATGATAAATAGCGAATAATAATAAAGACATTGAATGTGAAAAGTAATACAGCCTAAGAGCATAAACAAAAGCATAGAACCAGCATTTGCACATTCAGAAAACAGTTATTAACTATTATTAAACAAGAGTAGAGAACAGATTTCAAAGAAATGCAGCAGGAAAGGAGAACACTAGAGAGAAAAAACAGCCCACAAAAAGCCTTATGTGCCATACTAAGAAATGAACTTTACTATGGGAGTTAGGAAGTCAAGGGTTTTAAGCCAGAAAAACATTGATTTGACCTCAATATTGAAATTTTTGAAATTCTGAAATGATTTCAGTATGAAGGAAAGACTAGAGGAAAGGGGAGATAGGTCAGATTATGACATGAGAAAAATGGCAAGAATTATAACAAAATGGTTAGAGAAAAGGTACAAACACAAAAGGTATTTTTTATGGCAATATTGAACCTTAAGAATTTTATCACAACAGTGGGAACAAACTGAGAGTACATTGTTTAACTGGAATAAATGGATGACTAACTAATTGTGATTAAATGTAGGAGATGAAAGCAAAAATAGGGCTCAAAAATTGCAGGCTGTCTGATTTGACAGACGGTAGTACCTTTAGCTGAGAGTAAACATTATTGTCTGGAAAAAAGAAATCATGAACTTAGCATGTCAACCTAACTTTGAAGCACCTACAAAGGGTACAGGTGGGGTGTTTACAAATTATGTAAAGAAGTCTGAAAAGCAAGGACAACATCTAAATGGAGATGATGATTTGGGAATTGTGAGCACAGAGATATGGTCAAATGTTCCACAAGAAACAAGTGAGGTCACCTAGGGAAGATGCAGAACAAGGAGAAAAAGGCTAAGGGCACTGTCCAGGGAATGGATCATCAACACTTAAGGAATGAACAGAAGGGGGGGAAAAAAAAGCAAGAGAGAAGGCTAAGAATATATAACCCAAGAAGAAAGAAAAGAACTGGAAGATAATTTTTAAATGGGAATAGTAGTGTCAAATTCCATAGATAAGGAAAGAAAATCTAAAAACTAAAAAGAATGATTGGACTTGGTAGTTTACAAATTTGGTCATTTTCGCCAGAGCAGTTTCAGGATACAAGTTGAGGCACAAACAAATGACTACAGCGAGTGCAAGAGTAAAAAAAGATAAATGAAGTCAGAAATATAACCCATTCTTTTAAAGACAAGAAAGAAAAAGGCAATAACTTGAGAGGATATAAATACAATAGTTTGGGGTTTTTTTTTTTTTTCTAATTTTGTGCTCTCTTTTCTGTTTCTAAGATGCAAGGAAAGAGCTAAAAGAGAAAGTTAAAAATAAAAAATAAATTAAAAATGGTGGGAACAATAGCTGGAGCAAGCTCTCACAGGATACAAACTCTAGGTGGATATCAGTCCAATTATAAGGCTTGGAATGTCAGACAAGAAGACAAGGCAAAGGTTCTGATTTATAGCTGTGTTGCAAGGAAGGTGGCAGTGTAACAGGTGTAACAGGCACACGGTTCAGGGCTCTAGCCCCAGGAACACTGAATACTGCAACTATGGTAGCCACACTAGTTGTAGGCCCCATCAGCCCACCTTAGTCAGGACTGGCTGAACCTGTAGGGTACGGGAATTATACCTGCAGCTGAACGGAGCTAGAGAAGGTAGCAACCAGCTCTTACTAAATGTTACGAGCACACAGGAAAATTACACAATACAAATAACTTCAAAAATGTTAAGTATAATGAAAATGCCTATAGCATATAATCAATAGTTTAATTAAAAGACTCATATTTAAAAAATTCTCAGCATCTAGCACAGAGTCTGACACATAAAAGACCTCAGCACATACAACTGAATGATGTTCTGGGGCTACTTCAGGCCAAAATCTCAAGAGAAGGAAATCTGTGGAAGGTATACTCTGCAGTGTTTCCATGACTTGAACAAGAAACTCTTTTTCCTATGGGACCAGGAGGGTAGAAAGACCTAATTGTCCCTGCTGAAGACCAGAGAGGACAACATGATTGTGAGGAGCCTTATGATAATGGCTAATTTTTATCAAGAACAGTATGTGCATGGTACTGTGTTAAGCAGTTTATAAGAATTATCGTATCTTAACCTCACAACACATTAGAAATACATTTATTTTCATTTCAAAGATGAAGAAGCTGAGGTTTGCAGACATCAAGTAACCTGCCCAAGTTCATATGGATATTACGGGACCAAGACCACTGACCCCAAGTCAGTGGCACTCAATATAGAGTACGGTAGTAGTACTAGTGGTAGGAGTAGGAACAACAGAAGTAGCATCTAACATTTTTATAGCTCTTACTATGTGTTAGGCAATGTTCTAAGGATTTTACATATATTAACCTATTTAATCTTCATATCTACTTTAAGAGTTAAATATCATTATTCTACAAACAAGGAAACTAAACAGAGAGGGGTTAAGTAGCTTTCCCAAAGTCAAACAACTAGTAGTAGTGGGGCTAGAATTCAAATTTAACCATTACCCTATAATAGCCTCTCTCCAATTCACTTTCTTAAGCTAACACTCAACATGCCTATGTTTTCCAAACTGCGGATCATGACATAAATATATTAGTTTATGACAAGCAAGTTTTGTTGTACATGAAAAGACTAGAATAAAATGGACCTCCACCCCCTGCCCTTCTTTTCCCAGTACCTTCTTTAGTACTGGACAAGGTGGCTGAGATCCTGAAGGTGGCAAATTGCAGAAAAAGCATTAAGTAATGGATGTGTTTAATTCTGTAACAGGTGACGAAAAAAAAGAATTTAACAGTGAAGTATTCAAGAACTTATTCATGGAGCACAAATCAGAAAATCTGTTTTCTTCTTTTATGAGTGTAATAGTTTTATAGAATAGATAAGAGAAAATGTTTGAAGATTATTCAAACTATAAAGACATAAAAAAATCTTTTTTTTTAAAGAAATCAATACCTCAGGGAAACTTCTAGAAGAATATGAGGAAAAGGGTAGGAAGTTGAGAAGAGAAAGCTGAAGATGCTCAACTTAACTCTAATAAAAAACAAAACAAAATAAAACATAGCCACTGAACACAAGTATGAAAAATTAAAAGAAAAAAGAGCCAGTTACCAGACCCTTTGAAGAACTGAAAACAATATACAAACTGCAACTTTTTCAAGAATATCATAGTAAGAAAAAAATTCATTTTTTGACAATGAACTGTAACATGGGTAGGAACTGTATCTTAAAATAACTTATTTAAAAAGTTGTTTTTTTTTTTTTTTTTTAGTAATCTCTACGCCCAATGTGGGGCTTGGACTCATGACCTCAACATCAAGAGTCACAAGCTATTCTAAATGAGCCAACCAGGCACCCCATGTATCTTAAAATAACTCTTTATGCAAACATAGCTAAAGCTAAGAAAATTAAATATGAAACATAAATCAGAAGAATACTACAAACAAGAAAAGAATTAAAGTCTCTTCTACATTAACCCAAAGAAGATACTTCTCACCATAAAGAAATTAGAGGTGGTTAAGAAATCATAGAAATAATTGAAAAGTAATGCGCTAAATTGGAAAATGACCCCAAAGAATACAAAAACACTAATTCAAAAGGATATATGCATCCCCATGTTTACCGCAGCAATATTTACAACATCCAAATTATGGAAGCAGCCCAACTGCCATCAATAGATGAATAAAGATGTTGTGTGTATATACACCACACACACAACAGAGGAATATTATTCAGCCATAAAAAAGAATAAGATCTTGCCATTTGCCACAACATGGATGGAGCTACAGAGTATAATGCTAAGCAAAATAAGTCAGTCAGAGCAAGACAAATAAATACCATAGGATATCATACGTGGAATTTAAGAAACAAATGAACAAAGGAAAAAAAAGGGTGGGGGCAAACCAAAAAGCAGACTTTTACCTATAGAGAACAAACAGATGAGTGATGGGAGACAGAGGAATGGGTGAAACAAGTGAAAAGATTTAAGAGCACACTCATCTTGAGGAGCACTGAGTTATATGTAGAATTGTTGAATCAGTATATTGTACAACTAAAATGAATATAATACTGTATGTTAGCTATGCTGGTATTAAAACAAAAATAATAATTAAAAATAATAATAAATAAATATGAAGATGGCAAAAGAGCGCTGGAAGAAGTGGCTGATCCAGATGATGCAGAGAGAAATTCTGAAAAGCAGTTTGAGAAAGAAATATTAAGTAAAAGGAGAAATACTGAACTGAAAACAAGTCAGCTCCATCATTTTAAGGAAGTTTAGGAGCAAATAAGGAAAATAGTAGCTATAAAATGGCAACTGAAAAATTTTCAGTAAGACAAGACAAATGAAGGAAGACTGATATTTTTGTAAAGAGGAAAGAGGTGAAGTTCAGGGAAATCTAAAATTTATTAAAGAACAAATAGAAGGCAAAGAGATGTTGGAAGAGTACACACATACATGTAGGTATTGATTGTTTGAAAGGGAAAAATATCAAATGGAAACTGATGTAACTGAGAAATCAAAATCAAAACTGTCTCAGGGTGAAAAAGAATTATCTTACTTGGGGTGAACTACAAAATACCCCTGGAATGAGCCACTATAAGAGAAAACACTAGCAAAGGAGAACAGAAGTTCTCAATTGCCTCAAAAGGCTTTATCTGAATTCTATAATTCAGATAGATTGTCAAAGCTGTCAAAGAAAGATTAAAGTAGGGAACCTAGGTGGCTCAGTGGTTGAGTGCCTGCCTTCGGCCCAGGAAGTGATCTTGGGGTCCTGGGATCGAGTCCCACATGGGGGTCCTATGTCTCTGCCCCTCTCTCTCTGTCTCTCATGAATATATTTTTAAAAATCTTAAAAAAAAAAAAAAAAAGAAAGATTAAAATAGATTAATGATTGTAACATGGTTACCGACAGTTTCTTCACGTGGAGTGATTCTATTTGTATATACTACTGATCTTTTTTTTTCTTTTTTAATTTGAGAGAGAGAAAGAGCATGTGCCAGCAAGCGTTAGCGGGGGGGGGGGGGGGGTACGGACGGGCAGAGGGAGAGGGAGAAGCAGACTCCCTGCTAAGCTGGGAGCCCTGTGAAACCAGGCTCAAACCCAGGACTCCAAGACCCCTGAGCTGAAGGCACGTGCTTAACCGACTGAGCCACTTACGTACCCCCCGGTACTGGTCTTATTGTCAGGTCAAAAAACCAAGGCATGTCACATTCGGTGGACTTAGAGTAAGAAATTTGTTCACAATGTTTCTTAAAATTAAAGCAGTACAGTAAAATTATTTTATGTAAACTTTTTTGCTTTTAAAGTGTCTCTTATAAGGAAAACCAATACAAAACCTTAGATGGTTATAGCTTCAGCAGTTTCTATAATGTACAGTTGGATTTTCAAAATTAATTTTGCAACATTTCAGTCATTTTATATTTTGGAAATTAGATTTACTGTAGTAATATCCTAAAGCAGACTTTTCCTATTTAGTAGTAAGTCAATATCCTTGTTACACATACAATAATAGAACAGAATAAAAACATAAGGCAACAGGACTACAAAGTGTTTCATGACACTTTAGTTTGTTATGTGTGCATATACATGTGCAGCCTGTAAAATGTTCTGAACATCATAAGACTTAAAATATACAGGATAAAACTTTTTATGTAATGTCTAAGAAATTTTTTTTCTGCATAGGTATTGCTTAAAATATAAAGACTATCAACAAACTTCTGCATATAAAGAAATCTTCTTGCACCTTGGCCACCACTCATCCAGAAGACTGTTCCCCTCATTCTTCCTCTTTCCCCAGTGCTTGTCCCATAACCAGCTGATCTGAGTGGACATTGTCACCTTATGGCCAGTGCAAAGAAATGTATGTCTAGGGACCCAGCTTATACACCTACTATCCTTCATTCTATCCTCAAGACTGAGCCTCTTTTGCCTTAAAAGGACTATGCAGACAAGTCACCATTTTGTCTATCTTCACTCTCATAAGTAATCCTATACCATACAATTTCTTATTGTGGCACTGTCCACAGAACTTTCTGTGATAATGCAAATGTTTGATGCCTGTCCTATCCAATACTGTAAACGCTAGCCACACGAGGCTATTGAGCACTCAATGTGGCTAGGGTGACTAAGGAGCTGAATTTTTACTTTTATTTAATTTTAACTCATTTAAATTTAAAAAGCTATATGTGTATAGCTAATAGCTACTATAATGGAAAGCACAGTCTTACATATAAACATAAAAAACAAAGTATTTATCCTTCTCCCCTTCTGTCTTTTAAATCCTTATCCAGTTATTATTTCAGAGGAAAAAAGCCTTTTATTCATTTTCATTCTGGATATGAATCAAAAACAAAGCATGCCTGTGGAAGACAGATAAAACTTGAAAAATAGATAAACCACATCTGTCAGAATGGCTAAAATCAACAACACAAGAAACAATAGGTGTTGGTGAGAATGTAGAGAAAAAGAAGCACTCAAGCACTGTTGATGGGAATGCAAACTGGTGTAGCCATTGTGGAAAACAATACAAAAGTTTCTCAAAAAGTTAAAAGCAGAGCTACCCTATGACCCAGCAATCACACTATAGGGTATTTACCCACAGGATACAAGAACACTAATTCAAAGGGATACATGCACCCTATGCTTATAGCAGCATTATTTACAATAGCCAAGATACAGAAGCATCCCAAGTGTCCATCAATAGATGAATGCATAAAAAAGATATATAAGGGTGACTGGGTGGCTCAGTAGGATGAATGTCCAACTCTTGGTTTCAGTTCGGGTCATGGTCTCAGGGTCGTGGGATCAAGACCTGTGTCAGGCTCTGTGCTAACAATGGAGTCTGCTTGTCCCTCTCCCTCCCCACACTTGCACTTGAATGCTTGCTCTCTCTAAAATAAATAAATAGATAAAATCTTCAAATATTTATTTAAAACCCAGAAGATATAGTATGTATTTATAATGGAATATTATTCAGTCATAAAAAATGAAATCTTGCCATTTGCATTGACATGGATGGGGGGGCTAGAGTATAATGCTAAGTGAAATAAGTCAATCAAAGATAAACACCATATAATTTCATTTGTGTGTAGAATTTAAGAAACAAAACAAATAAGCAAAAGGAAAAATATGAGAGAGAGAGAGAGACAAACCAAGAAATAGACTCTAAATTGTAGAGAACAAACTGATGGTTACCAGAGGGGAGGTGAGTAGGGGATGGATTAAATAGGTGATGAGATTAAGGAGGGCACTTGTCCTGATAAGCACTGAGTGACGTATGGAATTGTTGAATCATATATTGTACACCTGAAACTAATAGCACACTGTATTATAACTGGAATTAAAATAAAACTTAAAAATAAAATAATGAATGAATCTATAAAAATATTTTGTCCAGCATGGTTATTTATGATTAGAAGGAATGTTAGCTGGAATGTCCTAGCTCATCAGAACCAGAAATGGAGTCTCTTCTTATGACTTTAAGAAAACGTAAAATTTTCCACACACACAAACTTATTACTTTCTCCATATGAAAATACAAAAGTGACATAAAAAAAAGATAAACCAGATAAAAGTAACTTCTTAGCAAGAACAGTATTTTGAAATGAAATATTTTAATGTAATAGAAGAAAGGGCTATTAACTTCTATACCATTGAAAATGCTACTCTGTCATACAATGTACTTCAATAAAGCAGAATTTTAGAATTGGGAAATTACAGCTCATACAGGAAACCGAATCGAGAAAAGTTAAGAGAATTGCCATTCAGAGTCTGCTGACCGCAGAGCCAGTCTTTCTCATACAGGATAGGTCTAGCAATTCTTTCAGAATTCACTCAACAACCATTTATGACAAATTACTAGATACAAAGAATAATAAGAAAGAAACCCTGCTCCCATTCTTTCCAAGTGTCTACCTATCTCATCTAATAAAACTTGATTTTTTTCATGTACCAATTAAAAGAACAATTCCAGTTTTATTTTTTAAATTTAATTACTAACATCCAATGGTGTCATTTTCTATTATTCTTGGTCCGCAAATATAAAATAATGCTTTCATAAGAAAAAAGCTTTCCAAGTTTGGACATTAAATAATTCTTTTTTTTTTTAAATATATTTATCCATTTATTCATGAGAGACACAGAGAGAGAGAGAGAGAGAGTGAGTCAGAGACATAGGCAGAGGGAGAAAGAAGCAGGCTCCATGCAGGGAGCCCGAAGCAGGATTCAATCCTGGGTCTCCAGGATCACGCCCCGGGTCGAAGGCGGCACCAAACCGCTGAGCCACCCGGGCTGCCCCTGGACATTAAATAATTCAATGCTAAAGATATTTTTCTGTAAAAATAAGGTATGGATTTATTTTTAAGATTGCTTTTAAATATGCTAATTTCAGCATATTAAGCTTTGTCTCAGAAACAACTGCCTAAACTAGTTATAATTACTACTTATTAGTTTTGATTATAAATAATATTAGGGATGCCTGGCTCAGTAGTTGAGTGTCTGTCTTTGGCTCAGGGTATGATCCCAGAGTCCCGGGATTGAGTCCTACATCGAGCTTCCTGCAGGGAGCCTGCTTCTCCCTCTGCCTATGTCTCTGCCTGTCTGTCTTTCTGTGTCTCTCATGAATAAATAAATAAAATCTTTTAAAAATAATAATATTATTAAAATATTAACCTATTTTAGGACAATTAGAGTATTGGTACAGAATATTCAAAAAATATACTAGCAGTACTTTGAACAAATAATTTAGACAGCAAAAAATGCCTTACACAATCCCTTGGTCATTCACTGTATTTCAGGTCTCTACCCAATTTGATATGTTACCATGAAAAATTCAAATATTTTTTAATCTCAAGAAACCAAATTTTGCTCCTTAGTTAACAATTTTAACTGATGAGTTCAAAGGGGTTAACAGTGTGATAAGGCCACAAAACAAGCAATCTTACTACTACACTAAACGGAACATAGTATCTAAATCAGAAGAGTTAATGCAGACTATTGAAGGCTCACTTCCAGCTGGGAAGACATTAACAGTTCTAAGCATTACATTTTCCCCTTATGAAACTAACCATAAACTAGTCAGTTGGCTATAATAACTAGATAAAATTTAACATTTTACTTTTTACATTATTTTAAAGTATTTCCCACATTACTACAGTTACATTTATTATTTTAATTGCTACAATAGCTACACTATATTACATCAAGGTAATATGCTTAAGTCATTTAACCACAAATTACTAGACCAGAGATTATGAACATCTTTATTCTTTAATATGCCACTTTTAGAGTTACTCTGACAAAATGGATATATACAGAGGGGCTAAGAGTGAAGAACTGTTACATAATATAAAGCATTTACAAATGTGTTAGCCTATCCAACAGAATATATGTTACTATCATATAGTTTAAGGTGTCAGAGAGGGACAGAAATAGGATTAATGGATAAAAATAACTGAAAGGCAGTTTCAGCTCAAAATAAAGAAAACCTTTCAAACTATTAGAATTACTGAACAAGGTAATGTGCTGTCACATAAAACACTAAGGTGTGCCTCTGAAAACATTCTAAAACAAGCTGAATAATCACTTGCTGAGAGAGTGCCGACTCTTACACCGGGCGGGCAGCAGACCAGATAACCTCTCATGTTTCCTTTTACTAGGCATACTCAAATATTTAATCTCTTACCATGATCCTAGCAAGGTGCTAGGTGCTAAGTATACAAAAGTTGACAAAACAGACCTGGCCTCTATCGCTTTTGCAATCACAGCCCAGTGTAGGAAACAGAGAAAAAGAGAAGGAAAACAAAGACAAGAACAGGCAAACAACTATGAATCGTAAGTCCTATGAAGGAAAAACAACAAAGTGCTATAGGAGAAAACACAAGAATGGGCATCAAGGAAGGCATCTCGAGGAAAAGTATTTAAGTTATAACCTAAAGAAAGAAGAGTAACTAGACAGAGTGCTCTGGCCCAAAGGAAAGCCACTGAAGGTTATAAGGAGAGTGACATGATCTGATTTTCATTTCTAAAAAGTCATTGTGGCTGCTATGTGGCAAATGAATTGGAAGGGAGAAAACACTGGAGCAGGGAAATAGTAAGCAGCTAGGCAGGAAAGAGCCTGGATGAGAAATGATGATGGACTGAGCAGGTTCAAGTAAATGGGTAGAAAGGAGTAGAAGAGTTAGTTGAAAATCCAGGCAGGAGGAAATGGGAACTGTTTTACTGGGTGATAGATTAAATGCAAGGGATGAGGAAAAAGGGAAAAAGAGAAATCAAGGATGACTCTCAGGTTTCTGGCTTGAACAACTAGTCAAATGGTGCTGCCATTTTCTGAAACGGAAAGACTGGAGGAGAGACAGATTTGGAGTAAAAGGGGAATCCAACTTTAAGTTTCTATGATTTTCTTTAGATCCTTAATAACCAAAAATCTCATTCTTTATTTTCTGCTCTTTAAAAGGCAGTCTGTATAAGGAAAGAAATGCTATAAAGGAGACTTGGTCACTGAAAAAAAAAAAATGGAATGCAAATGGTAGATTAATTGTATCAGTGTTAAACTTAGTGAAGTCCATAACTGCATAGTGGTTCGATTTTTTTTTAATCCCCATTCTTAGAAAATACATGTGGAAAAAAAAAAAAAAGAAAATACATGTGGCTGTATTTCGGGGTAACATATGCAACTTACTCTCAAATGCTTGGGTGGGGTGTGTATATGCATGTGTGTACAAAAGACCACATATATGTATACAGACATGTATGTACATGCATATGTACATACGTATATATGAAAGAAAGGAAATAATAAATAGCATTAAATTTTGACAATAGGTGAATCTGGATAAAGATTATTTGAATATTCTTTGTACTATTTTCATTCTTGCAACTTTCCTCTGAGTATGAAATTATCTCCAATTTTTTTTAAATGTTAAGCAGTCAATACTACACTTATCTTATTAAAACTAAATAATTCTAATTATTTTTGACTCACTTCTTTTGTATTTCTCCCCAACCAGTCATTCTGTCTTTTCTATTACCCATAGTAGTATCCCCATCGGGAGACACGAAGCATACACAACAGCTCCACAAAGACAGCATGACAAGAAGTGAGGGTATAACAACAGGCTTCTTGGAATTTGTAATCTCCCATGACATACAATATCTATATCTCTGCTCTCTGGAAGGTACTAAGTCCTATGATCTGATCTGTATCAGTCTGCTAGATGACAGTGTTTTGTAGTTTTACTTCTCATGTAATATATAGCAATAAACTCACTGTAGAATCAGCATGTTCATGTGACACCTGCCTGGATTAAGTAAGTGCTCCTCCTCTATGATCCCATACACCTCTGGGAATAGCAACTGTCCCACCATTTTATTTTAAAAGCATATCTACATGTGTTCTACTGTCTCTATTAGACTGGGAGCTCCTTGAGAATAAGGACTACAATATATTTGGGTTTTTTCAATTCCTAAATACTATCATAATATGTAGAAAAAACATCCAATGAAAGCTATTGAGTGAAGAATGAAAGTTACTGAAAAACCTAAATATGCATGACTGCCCTTTTACTTAGAAGGTATTCTATTTCTTCCCCTTGGACATAACAGTATGTATAAAGAGTCACTCTAATTCCTTAGCAAGGGAGACATAATTTCTAAGTGTTGCTGATAAAGAACTGAAAATGCCAGTAATACTACACACAATCCCCAAATAGTGTTTACTTCAATTACACAAATAATTATAATTTTATAAAATACGACTAATAAAATGTAAAAGTGTATACTGTAGGCTAAGGCCTAAGAATCAACCACACCTTAAAATCAAAGTACATTTATATTTAACCTATACTCACTAATGGCCAATCAATGCAAGGACACTTCGGTGACAAGAAAATACATGTCATAATATTCTAGCCAGAACTTTGTTCTATATCATCAAAGAGATTTTAAGCAAAATTATGCAAAGTAAGAATATTCAACTTAGTAAATAAAATTTATTTTACTAATCATTTTACTATGAAAGGTAGTTTTTTAAATGGTACAATTAATGTTGCCAAAGAATATATGATTAAATGAGAATATAAAGTACTCCAAAAATAAAATTATAAAGCAGATATGCATCCTTAAGAAAAATGACTATATGTTAACATTTCAAAATGTCCCAAATATCAAATGCTAAAATACCAATGTTTAAAAGACACTTCTGAACTTATAAAAGTAACAAAACTTAGGTGAGTCCCTAGTAGGGCCTGATCTGTTTTTAGCACTCAGAAAGGGCAGAACCCAGAGATTCAAATTGAAATATAATTTAAAACCGTCAGTTTGTCTTTCCAGCCACTTAGGAATTAGCTCTTCCTCTGTTTCAAGCTTGATACTGGTTAGGTCTACTTGTGGTTTATATCGTGTCTCTCCTGCACTCATGAGAGTTTCCTGATACTTGGTACACTGTCCCTGTGTGCTGCCCAACGTTATTGCTCTGGACTCACCTAGAGGGGCCCAAATACTCCAGCCCCACCTAGAGAATGGTAGGCAGCCCAGCTCTGCCATTAGACCCCTGACAATGGTGAGTATGTGCCTCTAACCATCCTCTTCAGCCTTCTCCCATTAATGAAAGAAAAAATACAATGTCTCCTACCCAGCTAGGTACTCTGTCTACATCCTTGCTATTTTCCTAGTTAACTTTAGATTTTCCCAACTCATAAAATATAACGCACATGTCAATTTCTTTTAAAGGCGGGGGGAACAGAGGGAAAGAGTGAATCCCAAGCGGGTTCCATGCCCAGTGCAGAACCCAACACAGGTCTTGAACTCACAACCCTGAGACCATGACCTGAGCCAAAATCAAGAGTCAGAAGTTTAACTGAGTGAGCCACCTGGGGGCCCATATATGTCGATTTTTAGTAATTCTCAAATCCATCCTGTCTTCTCCAACACCACTTAATCTAGACTTTTACCATCATTAGCCAGAATTCTAGCATAAGGTTCCTTAATTCCCTATCTTCACCTTGTTTCTGTTAATCCACCCTTTATACTTATCTCAGACTTAATACTCAAAATTATAAATCTGACCATGTTACTCTTCAATGGCTCTCCAAAGAACGAATGCCTTAAAGCAGTACTAACAGTAGCAGCCGGTACCTACTGAGCATTTGTGTGCCAGGTATCTGCAATACCTCATTTAAATCTCACAACAATCCTACAACATAGATAACTTTATTATTCTGATTTTGCAGATTGAAGGAAATTGAAACATGCAGAAATCACATAATCTGTCCACAGACACACAGATAGTAAGCAAATATAGCTAAGATTACAAAGGCTTTCCAAATATGGCTATGGTATTCCTTTGCAGCTGTTCTCTCCTATCACTACCCAGCAAACCCTGCCTTCCACTCATGCCAAACCACCCACTCTTTTCTAGTTCATTAAAAAAATAATCCTATAAAATCATTTCGCTGCTGGACCTCTGTTTCCCTATCTTTCCTTGTCTTTTCCCTTTAATCCTTAGAAATAATATTTTCTTAATCCGCAAATTTCTTATACAAAGCATAAATTATTTCTTAATATCATCTTCTAGAGATATTAGGAAATTGACCTTTAATGGATACATAAAGATTACTACTCCATGGTTCTGGTGCTACTTAGGGTAGAAGACAAAAAACTATTTTGTTTCTGCCATTCCTCCAGATAGAATCAACATGAATTTCTTTTTTTGTTTTTTTTTTTTTAAGATTTTACTTTATTTACTCATGAGAGATACAGAGCGAGCGAGAGAGAGGCAGAGGGAGAAGCAGGCTCCACACAAGGGAGCCCGACGCAGGACTCAATCCCGGGTCTCCAGGATCAGGCCCTGGGCTGCAGGCGGCACTAAACCGCTGCGCCACCGGGGCTGCCCTCAACATGAATTTCTTATACAATATCCAGCGTCAGGCAGAAAACTTACTTTAAAGGACTTTTTACAATGGTCTACCCAGGATATTAGAGCCTGGCCCAAGGAAACTGTAAAGGGAATGGAGAACCGCGGAACAGCAGAACTTCCCAGCTAACATAAAATGAGGGCGAGGAGACCAGAAGTCAGGATGATTCCCAGGTTTATAATTTGAGTAACTGAGTGACTGGCAGCATCATTAACCAAAATAGGAAAATGAGGTGAATACATGAGTCTAGAGAAAAACATGTACTTAATTTTTGATGTTTCTAAGTTTCAGGTTTTCTACTAAACAATCAAGTGAGCATTCTAAGTAGCAAACCTAAGGACTGGAGTGCTCAAGAGGTAAACAGGGCCGAAGAAATGAACACAAAGGAGATAATGTAACACAACATGTGTTCCAAGAAAGCATGACAGAATGAAGATAAAGAGGTCAGACTGAAAACCCCAGGACACACCAACATTAAAGGATGGGACTGGTAAAAGACAGCTGAGAAACAATAGGTAAGAAAAGGGAACAGGAATGATTTCAGGAAGGCAGACAAGGTATTATGAACATGGGCATGGTCATCTAAAAGGTTCACACCATATTTAACAACTAGGAACTACATCCAAGAATAGATACAATTTCAGTAAGTAAAAGAAGCAAAAGTAACAACACTGTTTCGGATGGCAGAATGGCTCAAACAAAGCAAAAAAAGGAAAAGTATGAAGTGTGTTCAGAACAGAATGTAGAAGAGTTTTGCTGGAATGGAGAGTTCATGTAGCAGAAGAGGAGAAAGGAAGTCTGGGCCAAAGCCTTTGCATTCCAGATTATATTCTATTTTGGATTTCCATGAGCAGAAAGAAGGACTTGGTTGTTTTTGTTTTTGTTTTTTTCTCTTAAAGACAATGAATCAATCTGATGACAGTGTTCATGAACTGGAATGACAAGAGAGTTAAGGCTAGACAAACTATTAAGCAGTCTTAAAATTATCTAGGGCCTGAAAAGGACTGGTAGTAGCCAAAGTAAGAATTAAGGAGTACATAAAAAATAGATTTCTCTACTCCCAAGGTGCCCTAGATATTCCACTATTACTAAAGTACTATACTCATCATATATCACAATAGTTCACAGACTGAGACCTTCTCTTCTTCAGCCTCTCATCACGAGTACTAACAAATCAGGAACACAGGATGTGGCCAAAAACTGTTTGTTGGATTATAATAGAACTCAATAATGATAAGATATGAAGTGAGACTTAAAAATACTACACAGAAACCTAAACAACTTACAAGATGATGCTACAGAAAATACTAATGCAAAGTCAAGATCAAGTAGAGAAAATGAGTTTAAGATATGTCTAGGGTAGAGACGGTGAGGAAGGATAACCAAATAGAAACATAAAAGAGAAAAAAATTGAAACCACAAAGGAAAAATATTCAGATACTCAGACATAAAAAGATTTGAGATACATAATCTATCTGAATTACTCATTTGTATAATCTTTACAAATTATATTGATGCAAAAAGCCCAACCAAATGGGTCAATCAAAACTGGGTCAACACTGAATAATCCTTTGCTTTACTCAATTATTCAATCAACAAAAATTTATTGAGAGACTCTAAGTTTAGTGTTGAGGTAAGGAAGACCCAGCCATGAAAGCAAACAGATTAAAAATACAGCAAATACTACAATAAGATAACTTCGTGCAAATGTTACAAGAATACAAGTAACAGAATATAATGGAGGAAGGATAGAGGAGACATGATGAAAATATGCCTAGAAGCTTTCCTAGAGGAGGAAACTTTTATTTGGGTTTTTAAAAAGAAGAGGTGATTTAACAAAGTAGCTAAGAAGTTGGATGGTATTCTGGAAAAAAAGGAATATTATGTGCAAAACCATAGAGATGTCAGAGTTTCCCTTCTTCATGGAACCATGACAGAAGATAAAGGCCACATCAAGTGGAGGACTTTCTGTACACAGACAGCAATTTGACCATTCTTCTGTGATAAGAAACATCAGATATGCCTTAGAACCAAGTAAGGAGCATTCTGAATCCTCTACCACAGAGTGCTGGTGCAGGCAGGAGGTGAGGAAGAAGCCAAAAAAAAAAAAGGTGTCTAACATCCGTAGACAACAGAAAGCCACAGAAGACTTTTAAGCAACAATAAGACCTTACCAGATCTGTGTTTCAGAAATTCAAGTCAGTAGTATGGATAAGTGGCTAAGGGAAGAAAATCTGGAAGAAGACCAATGAAGAAGATTAAAAAGCGATTACAGTAATGCTTCAGCACTAAATATTGACAACTACTTACTCAAACATAAATGAACCACAGAAGAAGGCATATAAAGTAATGTAACTGTAATATGGGCTTTCAACATAAGTTTCTAAACTCATCTCAAACATCAACTCAATAATCAGAAGCAATTACAGAAAAAGTGTGGCCAAGTACATTAGGAAAAAGGGAAAAGAATGGCCATCAAATCTTTCTCTTAAGAATACTTCACTTACACTTTAAGTTTTTTTTAACTGAATAATTTTTTTCCTTTTTAAAAAACGGTACTTCACAGTAAAACTACCATATTAGACACAGATTACCAAAACAGATTTTAGAACCACAGGGCAAGCACTTGGTGCAAAACTGCTGAGAATGATAAACAGGGAGAAGTTACCAGACAAAAACAGGTTAGCAAAACAAACAAAAAACACACATTTGTAACTCACAAATAAAAACTAGTTTTGAACTGATAAAAATCCACCAAATTAGGAATAGGAGATGTTCTTTAATACCTCTCTCCACTAGCTACTGTCTTAATTTGAAAGAAATAGGTCAATACAGAAGGATATTTATTTGATAATGATAGAACGTGGGATCACAGATTAGAATTAATTTCATTTATTTTTCAAAGACATGGCTCCTTTAATTTTTCCCTCTCTATTGGATCATTTTATCGGCTATAAACATTTTTGTATTTGTTCAAATATACTAGAAAAGCATTCATCTTTAAAAAAAATAATTCCTTGACTCCACATCCCTTCTAGTTATCACCCTGTTTTTCTCATCTTCAATTTATAGCAAACTCCTTGAAAGAATCAGTTGTCTCCAATTCCTCTCTGCAGTTCTCTCTTAAACTCCCTCCAATAAAGTTTTCATCACCATTAATCTACCGGGAACTTGTTATAATCACCAATGATTTTCATACTGCTAAATCTAACAGTCACAACCTAGTCCTGGATCTAATAACATCTGACACAGCTGTTCACTCTCTCCCTCCTTCTTAAAACACTTACGGGCTTCAGGGATACCATTCACTCTGAGTCCCCCTCCCTCATAGTGCTTCTTGCTCTCTTTTGCTAGCTCTAGCTCTTCTCTAGCTCTCTCTCTCCTTTTCCCTTTCCCTGTCAACATTACAGGACCCTAAGGCAGAATCTCTGGGCTTCTTCTCCAGCCATACTTCCTAGATTATCCTAATCAGTTTCCAGGGTATTAAACACTACCTCTATGCCAATGACCGGAAATTTCTACCTCCAGCCCAGACCTCGGCCCTGAACTGCAGAGTCATGTATACCTCATTGTGTCAGACAACATCTCCACTTGGACTGCTAACGTAACATGTCCAAAATTAAACTCATTCCCACCTGCTTTTCCTAAAGTCTTCCCTATCATAGTAAATGGCAATTCCAATTCTTCCACTTATTAGGATAAAACCAACAAACAGCCACATCCAATCCACCATCAAATTTTGTTGGATTTGCTTTCAAAATGTATACAGATCGCGAGCACTCCTGCCAATCCCTGCCTAAAATCACTATCGTCTCCCACATTGAATTACTGCAGGAGCCTCCTGAATGATCTCATTACACCTAGCCTCAGATAGTCTCTACATAACTGCTGAGAGGTCTATTTAAAACAAGCCAAAATCTTTCAGTGCTTCTCCCCTTCAGAGTAAAAGTCAAAGTCCTACTGGCACCCAAGGCCACGTATGATCTACCACGCACCCGTCTCCCAGCACCCCTTACAGTCCCCCACCTCATCTTCCACTAATCATTCCCCTCATTGCCTCCAATGATCTACGTGCGGCTCCTCAAGCAAGATGAGCATGCTTCAGCTACAAAATATTTGCATTACTTTCATCTTCCTCAAATACTCTCTCCCCTAATCTCTGCAGATTAGATCACAATCTCATTTCTTCCATATATCTGCTCAAATATCATCCATCATTGCAGCCTTCTCTAAGCATCTTATATAAAACAGCAGCATCCTCCTCGCATGCTCTCTGTCTTATTCTGCTTTTTCTCCACAGCACTATAATAACTGACATATTACATATAATCTTGCTTCTTTTCTGTATCTTGTCGTTAGAATGAAAGTTCCACAACAGCAAAAAATGTGTTTTCTTGACTGCACTATTATTAGGAAGTGCTCAGTGGGTATTTCTTTAATGGATGGATGGCATGAATTAGGAAAATCCAGACTGAGGATCTGGTCTCAAAGCCTGGGTTGAGAAGATTTACAGTGTGGAACTTCTCAACTCCCGGGAAAATGCTGACTGCAAAATGGCCATGAAATGAAGAAAATAAACCCAAGAAACTTTTTAAGAATAAAAATAAAAGAATAAGAAAAAAAATGGCCATCCCTGCCTTCCCACTCCCCAGATATGTTTCCTATAACCTGGCCTATGGACTCAGAGTATCACCAGAATATCACCAGACCCATTCTACACTTAAATAACTGTTACAAATAGTTCCTGCTTTTCTAAACTATGATTGTCAGAGAAAACTGTAAACACTGGCTGCCAAGTCATAATGGTCAGAGAAAGCTCTCAAATTTCCCCAAAGCACTCAGGCTGCAACCAAGTATCATTAATATGATGACAACAACAATTCAAAGTACCTTCTGGTGTCTGCCTAAGTTGGCTGTCCCTAGTGTATTCTCTAGGGACTCTATCGTCAAGATTATGGTATCCTGGTATGGGGGGAGGGGTGTGTTTGAGGAAGCTGGGGGAAGGACAGAGAAAGAAAGGAAGAAAAGGGGGGAGGGCAAGGGTGCTGGAGGGGGAGAAGGAGAGAGACAGAGGGAAGGAGGGAGGGAAAGAGAGGAGGGAGGGCGAGAGGGAGGCAGAAGGAGAGTGAATGAGAATTAATTCAAAGAAACAGGGCCTAAATTTATTTTTTGTATTTTAAAGAGAGGTAGATTGCCAGGGAATGGAAAGGATCTACTAAGCTATAAATTATCACATTACAGAAGGACCAAAACCCTGAGACATCCAGCATTCCTCAGCTAAAAAGCTGTCTTGCATCTCCTACTCCCACACCCAGAATTGAAGATATGGGGTAGGGGACCATGATAAACTGGACAGTTGGGAGCGGTGAATGGGGAGAAGAGTGTGGTAAAAACTACAGAAAGGAAGGGAAAAGAAAAGTAGTTATCCTTTTGACGCCCTCTTTACCCCTTTTTATTGTACTTACCAAGTACAGAAACCGGCCAGATGAAAATTGGGAAGAAAGCAGAGCGAAGAGTAAGGATGCTCTGAAACAAGAGCAGAAGAAATCACGCACAAATTCCTTTTCTAAGTGGCTCTACGAAACCAGTCATATGAAATAAACTGGGAACTGACCAAGGAAATTTAAAACAAGCCCCACACCTTAGATAACTACAGGACAGAGATTCATAAATATTTGGAATGATGGCCCTACGGCATTTTTAAGATCAACAATCCTCGAAGATGATCCAGCTATATTCAAACTGATCAACAGGGAAAAGTAAACAGATGAAAAACTTCAGCTTTCATGGATGGATCCAGTCTTTAGGACTCCTCTAGCTTCTCAATGGTTCCAAATCTCAAAACCACCAATCAGAAGTCTTGAAAGTCAGAAAAAGTAACTCAGGGGGAACATTCGAAAGCAATCAACTCAGCAGAGAAGAGCTGAAAACCCACAGATTACATCTAACATATTCTGATTTGTCAATTCACTTAAAAAGGAAGGAGGATTCTGACTGGTTGCTCTCAATAGGCTGAGTCACATCCCAGCATCAGCACCAGTAGCAGGCGTTAGAAGCTAAACGCAGGAAAACCACAAGATACTGAGAAAGGCAGGGAGGAAAAAGTCAGTAACAAAGACAACGTAGCTGTACGTAAGCGTAAGCGCCCGACAGCAGCGTATCCCACTGGGACACAACAGTCAGAACTGTCAATAGCCTCAACGGCATCCTGTATTTACCTTTGTGCTAATATTTCCCTCCCCTTAACACTCCTTCCCAGTCTGGCACTGATGGCTCTCCCTGCTTCTCCCTGACACCTGCCACCTTCTAGAGCTCCTCCTCCTTCAGGCCCTCTTTGATTTAGGTGATTTGGTGTTTCTCCACCCCCAATTCAGTCTTCGGTCTTCTTCTTGTATTAGTTCATCCTGTATTAGCTCATGCCTCCTACTCAGTCCCTGTCCTTGAAAAATGCACATAATCCAATAGGGCGGGTGAATGTGTCACTAGATTAGGTGCAATACATCATAGTCAGTGCCATGAAAGATAGAACAAAGTGTGGGAAGCACAGATTCATTCGTCATTACCCTACTCCATAGGGTAGGAAACACTCCAGCTTCCCACTCTCCTGCACATGAGTTACTAAGTCCTGTATCTGGGATCCCTGGGTGGCGCAGCGGTTTGGCGCCTGCCTTTGGCCCAGGGCGCGATCCTGGAGATCCGGGATCGAATCCCACGTCGGGCTCCCGGTGCATGGAGCCTGCTTCTCCCTCTGCCTGTGTCTCTGCCTCTCTCTCTCACAGTGTTCCTATCATAAATAAATAAAAATTAAAAAAAAAAAAAAACTAAGTCCTGTATCTTTCCATAATATCCCCTGATCTCCAAATCCACTCTGCATTTCAGGCTTCATTTCTCATATGACCTACTTCAACCACCTTCTATCAGAAACACAATTCAATATATTTCCACACTGCCACATCAGCCAACTCCCTAAACAACATACCCTATCATCCCTTTGCTCTCAAACATCTAATATCTTTCCATTGCCTACAAGACAAAGTTCAAATCCTTAGCACAGAAAATAAGATAATACAGTTCTCAAACAGAGCCTTTTAAAAGTAGTTGACTGGGTAACAGTTCTACTGCTCACTAGCTGTGTTAACTCTGGCAGGTCACTTTGCCTAAGTTTCCTCATTTGCAAAGTGAAGATACAAAAAGGACCTACCTCCTATGGTTGTTATGAGAGATAAGTAAGTAAGCAACTCCATGCCAAGTACCAGCACCGTATCCAGCATTAAATGTTAACTATTACCCTGGGATAGCTCATCTATCTAGAATGTCTCACTCCCCAAAGGAAGCAGATAACCAAAGCTTTACTTTCATATATTTTAGAATGATTAACAATAAGCGTTAAATCAGAAATGACCTTCCGGTTAACCATGAACCAACAAAAACTTCAATTAACCAAAATATGCTTTCCTGAAATTTTCATTTGTCAAAATTTACTATAATTTACTTAAAAACAAGTATCCATTCATTTAAAAAAATAATAACTAAGTTAGTTTTTTGGTTGTTGTTTCCTATTCAAGCTCAGGAAGGAAAAAAAGCAGCTGCTTACCAATGGAAACTCAGATATTTATAAAAATGTGATTCTCTATAGAACAAAATCCACATAAACTAAATTCAATCTTAATTGCATATATAATTTTCTAAAGATATATACATATGATAAAATAAACTCTAGAAGCTTAGGAAAATAAAAGTGTACATCAGATGGTGGACTGACATTCATTCTCAGACCTCACAATCAAAAGATGAAATCACAAAAAAATTTTTGTAAGTCAGTGATTTTAATAATTTTAAAAACTGCCAAGTCCACGATAATAAAAATAAAACAGATCAGAAACATATTTTAAGAAATTCAAATATTTATGATGTTAAGTGCTTATGAAAATTGGTAAAAAGATTCCAATAAATTTATGGGCAAAAGACAACTCATACAAAGGAGAAAGTAAAACTAGAAAAATACTGCATTTGCTTTTCTATTGTAGATAGTGATGTTAGCCAGTAGGTACTCTTACACCTATTTTTAAAAAACAAACTCTTAAGAACCTATAAAAGTATGATGAAACTGGTCAACCAAACTGCAGGAGGCAGTGTAAATCAATTTAAAAAAAAAAAAAACCTGTCAGAAATAAATTTGGCAATATTTTTCAAATATTGCCCCTTGCCCTTGTAATTCTCCTTCCCAGGTCTTTATCCTAAAGGGAAGAAGCAAAACATAGCACAACCATGTGATAACTGCATTCCTTGCAAAACAAGAAACTAGTATTTCCAACTATTAAAAATAAGTAACTCAATTCACTGTAACATTGTATAATTGAAATGTACAAAAATCACAGCAAAAAAGAAAACATTATATATGAAAGTAAATATTGAACATTATATTTATGCTTTGATTATAGTACAAAATCACGTAGATTTGGTGAGAAACAAATGAGAAGAAAAAGTAAACTTTTTTTTTTTATTTCTTTCATCATTAAGTTGTTTGTAAAGTAAAAAGCTTGTTGGAATTGATCAGGCCCACTAGAGTAAGTACACGCTTGGAAACTGGCTTTTCAGAGGCATAAAACCACAACTGTCCATCTTCTTTCCCCCAAAACCTATCACGGAAGAGTAATCAGATAGGCTCTTCTCACGCACACACTAGCCCTACGTGTAATTTTAGCCATGCTACCAGCCATCTGTAACCTTATTATATTAAAATCTCATTTTACCATCAAAATGTAACTATATGTGGGATCTCCATATGGCGAGCAGAAGCCACTTGTGATGGGGCATCTGGAGAGGGCCCCAAGCACTGAAGTTAAAAACTATTTGGCCAACGGAGTAGTGAAGGTTAGGTTTCTCCTCTATCCCCAAATGAATAATCATGTTTCTCACCACTCAAGGGCTCTGAGGTCCCAAGAGTGGCAGCTAAGTATTCAAGGAGGGAGAAAATACAAGCTGGTTTGTTCTCCCTCTGAAAATTGGCAGCCTCCTCATCTTCCCCAAAAGCACCATGAAGTAATGAAAAGGACACAAGCATGAGGTCAGGAGATGTGGGGTATGACTCTAAGCAACCTCAAACAAGGCACTTATCTTTCGAGCGTTAGTTGTTTAATGGGTAAAATTTTTAAAGCTGAACCAAGTAATTTATTAATTCCTTCAAATTCAACATTCTATTTATAGACCCCTTTACTAATACATGTCTATGCCCCTCAAAATCTTCCACTCCAATTGTAGAACAATCATTAAGACTTTGAATTAGGAAACTGGGGACAAAGGTAAAATACAGTCAAAGCTGTATCTCAGGTCTGTCCCTTTCTACCTGCATGACCTTGGGTAAATTACTTTGCCTCAAAATAAAGTCCTATGAATTAACAAAGCAGCAATCCTTACCTCCAAAGCAGTAAACAAATTACTTTGCCTCAAAATAAAGTCCTATGAATTAACAAAGCAGCAATCCTTACCGGCCATGCCTATTTTAGTCTTGCATCACAGAATGCATTGGTTTTTGCTGTCATAACTGGGGTTTTTAGTCCCAACCAGCAAAACTTTTGACTGTGTTCTTGGAAATTTCAATGCAACTTGCATATTCATTTTTCCTACGTTTTCCGATATTACAAGAGATAGTTAACAAAGTCTGCCTATCTTAAACCTATATTCAGAATTAAGAGCATTCCTCAAAAATTCAATTAACGGTTGAGTACCTGTACCACGTAACAGTACATGGGAGAGTTGCAAAGGTCCTTTCCGAAGAAACCCGAAAATCTTATGGAGACAGACACATAAACACATCATCACTAACTGACAAATGCTAAATGCATAACAAATGATGTGCATTGGGTCAGTCAAGACAAAGGGGATAAGATGTCTGGACCGCTTCCAGAGGTGATATTTTCAGGAGGGTCTTGAAGAGCAAACTGCATACGAGGTAGAGAAGAATTCTCAACAGAGTGAACGGTGTAAAATCACAAAGGAAGATGTCATCTTCCGAGAACCCTTAGGTAGTCTTTGTATGGAGAGGTGGGCAAAATGGTAGAAACGCAAGTTAACAGCCACTGTATAGGACTCTGACTTCGATCACACACAGATTATGTAGAGTCATGATGGACTCAGCAACCTATACTGAGTCACTGATGGAAGCAAAGTCCCCTTCTTCCAACACACCAAGCAGTTGAGCCAAAGCAACAACAACCAAAAAAAAAAAAAAAGAAGGTCTCCATGTGGAAATACAGGATAAATGGCTGGTTGTTGCTATTGTTTCAAATGGAGACTTCTTGCTCTCAGGATGCTTCTAGCAGTTTCTTACCAAGGCACATCAGTATCACACTGGGGTGAAAGAGTAAGAATTATGGCTAAAGGGCTCAGGAAAGTGCGTGTTGAAGTCAATGGTGTTGGGAACACTAAAGGAAACCATCAAATAATACTAAAGAGCCATAATAAATCACAAGACAAAACAGGAATAAATGTCTGAGAAGACGGACTCGAGGCAAAACATTCAGGAGCGTTTAAGACCTTATCGTATATAGATTGCAGATAAGCCATGTTTTGTGCCTGGGGGGGCGGGGGTGCCCTGAGAATCCCTTTCGGTTAAAGCAGAGCTGCCACCACCAAAAATCTTTAAACCAGCCCAAAAGATGAGGTGCTGTTTTTGTTGTTTTTTTTTTTGTTTTGTTTTGTTTTGTTTTTAAAATGGCAAAAATAATAGGCTCCATTATATTTTAATCGGGAGAATAGGAATGCCTTCGCAAATGTCTATCCTGAAAAGACTATAGCTCAATTTTCATCTCACGGATGGGAGTGAGACATGCACATTTCACTCTGGGACCTCGAGGTCCGTGCGTCAGTAGGGTCCACACTGCCAAGGCCTAGTCTCGGGGCTGCAAGCCTCCCCGGCTGGGGAGCCCTACAGACATGAATTGGCAATTATTGCAATTCAAACTCGGGCTTAGCCATCAAGGACTGTACCTCAGAGGAACCATTCTTCCTTTTACTTTGATTTAAAAAAAAAAAAAGAAAAGAAAGAAAAAAAAAAAAGTAGGAGCATTTAAAGAAAAAAAAAAAAAAACCACCGATAGGTCTAAAGACAGGTGTCCACAGGAGAAGAGAAGCAGCATCTGGACCCTCTGGCAACCGTGGGGTCCACCGAAGTTTGGTCTCAGGATGTGCCCTAGGGCGTGTCTTTGTTTGGGGCCCATTAAAAAAAAAAGAAGAAAAAAAAAAAAGAAAAAGAACAGCCGTCCTTCGGGGCACCCGGGTACTTTCCCCCATCAACCCGCACGAGCATCCTGGCTCTGAAATCACTGGGGGACGGGGCCTCGCCCTGACTGCTCCAGGAAGGCGCGGCCCCAGCGCCCGTCACTGCCCGCGGGGCCGGGGGCGTCCGACCCTCCCCGCCCCGGGCTCGGCGCTCGCCCCTCCTCGAGCCGCTCGGGGGCGCGGGGGGCGCGGGGGGCGCGGGGGGCGCCGGGGGGTCACGGCCTCGCCGCAGGTGCAGGTGCAGGGCCCCTCCCCGCCGGACGGTCGCGCCCCGGCCCCGACCCCGACCCCGACCCGACCTCGACCTGACCCGACCTCGACCCCGGCCCGGCCCGGCCCGCCCCCGGCCCGCCCCCGCCCCCGGCTCTCACCGTGCGGAGGTCACGCCGCCGCCTCCCCGCCCGCGGGCCGCCCGAGGAGCGCAGGTGAGGCGAGGGCGGCCCGTCACATCCCCGCCGCCCGGCCCGCCGCAGCCAGCATCGCGTCCGTGGCCCGAGCCAGCGCCTGACTCCCGACGCGCCGCGCCCCCTCCCTCGGCCTGCGCCCGCCCTGGACTCCGCCCTCCGGGGCACGCGCACCGCGCACGCGCAACCCCGCCCCCGGCGCCCCCCGCGCAGGCGCACTCCCCGCGCGGCCAGGCCCCGCCTTCGGGCCAGCCTCAGCCCACCTCTGGCCCCGCCCCTGCCTCCGCAGGCCCCGCCCGCCCGGGCCGCCCCGCCCTCCGCCCGACCTTGCTTCTCTGCACCGGGGCTCGGGGGTCGGCCGCGGGGCTGACCTGGGCTGCACCTGCGCCCTGCTCTAACGTGCTCTAACGTGCTCTAACCTGCGCTGCGTGACCGCGGCCAGACCTAACTCCGCCACCGACCCCGTGGAAGCTCAAGGGTTGAGTTTCGGGACGGATGGGGGCTCCCCTCCCGCCTGCAGCATTCCCATCCTGTCCACCCCTGCGCCCCCAGCCCTGCTGCGCTCTGCAGCCTGCCTGAACCCACCAGACCGCGGGGTCTTGCTGAGGCTGACGGCTAAGATTTGCAGCATCTCCATGGCACCGTCAATCTGGGTTCCTCTTGCCAGGAATTGGTTCCTGCTTTCCGCTGGAGGAAAGCCCGGACCTAGGTTAGTTCCACAGGGACCCCGCCCCCCCGCCTCGTACCAACCTGGAGCTTGCCCTCCGGTTCTGGGTGGCCTTATCCCATCGGTGCAAAACAGGCCTGCAGTACAGTGGTTTGAGAACACGTTTGACCTGATACCCCTTCTAAATGTTGAGTGTTATTTTTGGGTATAAAGATTTTTCGCTCATGATTAAAAAGCCAGTCCTATGCATTTTTAAATATCCTCACTCCTGAGCTAGGTGAATTTCTTGGTCTGAATAGACTGGAGTTAGGGACTTTATTGGAGTCAAGACTTAATATTTGTAAGTGTAAAATAATATTTATTTTGTGCTACCTGCTTGGCTGGATGGCCGGCAAAATTGTTTTCCTTTAGGTTCTTTTTTTTTTCTTTTTCTTTTTCTTTTTTTGTTCCTTTAGGTTCTAAGATCATATCCTTTTGATGTCCTCGGATGAGAATTACAGCTGCCTCCTTAGGTGTACAGCCTCAAGAAGCATTAATTATTTCAGGCCCATGTTTGGGGAGTTAAGGCTTGATAAAAATCCCCTTTCCTTCCAAACTGCCCCGTAGGCACTTAGCACTGGAAAAGCATATTTGGAGTCAGTATAAATATTAACTTTTAGAGCTTTTGCCAATTGAAGAGCACAGGTAAATGCTATTAATCCAGGCTTTGGAGCATAAGTATTTATTGGAAGGGCTTTTGCCTCAATGGTCTTAGTTTAACTATAACATACCCAGCTTTTCTTTCTCCCTTATTCATGAAGCTACTGCCATCTGCAACTGTGGACTGTAAACCAATTGTTATCTGCATTTTCAATAGGGGAATCTTTTAAATCTGGTCTGCTAGAATAAACAAGATCAATAATCTCTGAGCAGTCATGTTTTAACAGAGAAGTATGATGGTCAGATGCAGGCATAAGAGTAGCTGGGTTTAAAGTTTGACAGGTTTTAAATATTAAGTTAGGTGTGTCTAAAAGCATAGCCTGGTATTTAGTAAGTCAGCCTCCCATCATCCATTGGTGGCCTTTGGTCTCTAAGACACTTTGGACCTGATGTGGAGTCATCAATGTCAAGGATTGTCCCATGGTAAGCTTTGAAGCTGCTTCTACCAGGAGGGAGGGCTGTTCCAGCCACTGCTCGAAGACCAGCTGGCCACCCATGAGCTACATTATCAAATGACTATGAAAAATAGCCCACCGGTCCTTTTTCACTTCCTAATTTCTGGATAAGAACTCCCAAAGCTTGTCCCTGTTTTTTTCTGTCACATATAAAATGAAAAGTTTTTCTAGGTTTAGTAAAGCCAAAGATGGAGCTGATGAAAGCTTAGCTCTTAATGTTTGAAAGGCTGTCTGCTGGGCTTTAGTCCAGAGTAAAGTTTCTTCATCGGGGCCTTTAATTGAATCATACAATGGTTTGGCTAAGAGCCCAAATCCAGGAATCCACAAGTAGCAAAAACCTGCATGCCTAGGCAAGTACGGAGTTGTTTATTTCTTAACTGGGGGTCCAAGGTCTAATATAGCCTTTTTCCAGTCAGTAGACAGGGTGCAGTGACATGGTGTTAGTTCATATCCCAAATATTGTACTTTCTGTTTAGATACGTATGTCTTTTTAGGGGAGAAGCGATACCCTCTGTCTGCCAAGAAATTAAGGTAAGTTTTGGAATTACTATCAGATGTTTCTTTTGCGGGGCTAGAGATTAAAATATCATCCACATAGTGAACTCTAGTCCCTTGAGACAGAGAGATATCATGGATATCAAGTGCAGCCCCGAGTAGGTGAGGACTATCTCTAAATCCCTGCAGCAAGAAAGACTATCCGAGCTGATTGAGCAGCCTGTGAGCTTAAAAGTGAGGTCCATTCAAAATCATAGAATGACTGTGTTTCTTCATTTAGAGGGATGCAAAAGAAGGTGGCTTTTAAGTCAAATACTGTAAACCAGTTGGGATAACCAGGGCCCTGGGTGAGAATAGTATATGGATTTGGCACTATAGGATGAGTAGACACAACTGCTTCATTTATAGCTCTTAAATCTTGAATCGTTTCATATTCCTCATTTGGCCTTTTTACTGGTAAGATTGGAGTATTATAAGGAGATTGACAAGGTCTTAAAAATACCATGTTTGAGAAACTTAACAATAAGTGGTTGTAAGCCAGCTTTTGCCTCAGGTTTTTTAGGGGTATTGTTTTTTGTGAGGTATAGTGGTTGAGTCCTTTGAAGTTATTTTATGGGTTGGGCTTTGAGAGCCCATCCGAGGATGTCAGAATCCCAGACCTGCGGAGTTACTGCCTTCCAGATATTAGAAGAGATATTGGGGTAAGGTTTTAATTCCCCAGGTGTTAAAGAGAACATGTCATCCACCTTCTTTTTTAGTGAGAGCAAACCTGCTCCCTAGTTTATATATCAAGTCTTGTCCGAGTAATGGAGTGGAGCAAGATGGAAAGACTAGAAAAATATGAACAACCAATCGACTTCTATATTTGCAAGCGGAAAGCATTGTCTGGTGGCACATTTTAGTTTACCCTTCTATGCTAACAGTTTTATGGTTAGAAAGACAAGTAGGGCCAGAGTGCTAAATAAGAACAGAGTAAGTGGTTCCTGTATCAATAAGAAAATTGATAAACTTACCTCCCACATCCAAGATAACCCAGGGCTCTGTAATCTTGCTGTCAAAGGCAGCCAGACCAGCTTGAGGGGCCCATCATGCCAGACCCTCCAGTTTCTGCTCTTGGGTGAGGAAGTGAGTTCCTGTCTTCATCTTTCTCTGGAGTTGAGGACAGTCTGTCTTCCAATATCCTTTGTTCTTACAAACAGGACACGGCCCTGGTGGAAAGCATTTGTCTGGACATTCTTTGCTCCAGTGTCTCATTTGGCCACACTCATTGCGTGGGGTCTTACTCGATCCTTTGTCTGATAGAAGCATTTTCTTTGGCCCCTGGTTGGTCTGGTGTTGTAGGGAATCTGCAATACCAGCAGCCAATATTTGAATCTGTATTTTATCCTCCAGTTTAGCTCTCCACCCCTTTTCCTTCTATAAGGCCATACCTCTATTATTAAAGACTCCAGTAGCTACTTCTAATAGGCACTGTGTGGGGGTTTGGGGACCTAAAGTCATTCTAGTCATTTTTTTTGGCAAATGTCAGGTGCCAACTTAAAAAATGCATGGTTAGTGTGGTTGTTCTCTCAAATGAGATTGTGTCCAGATTTGTATATTTATGGATGGCTTCTATTGACTGACCCTGAAATAGAGCTGGATTCTCATCACCTCTTTGAGTGACTTCCTAAATTTTATCAAAGTTTACAGGTTTAGAGAATCCTTTTCTCATTCTTTCTATTAAACAGGTGATTATGGTCTTGTCTTTCCTTTCCCTGTCTCTTTTGGTAATTCCTGGGAGATTCAGTATTGGAAACAACCCCCCACCTGATGACAGCCTCTATTCTGGCTGCTAGCTCATCAGCAAATTCTTGAGCCCCTGCCCAGATATGATTCTTTTCCTCAGGAGTGCAACAATGGGTTAATATGATGTATATATATCTTGCCAGATCAAATCAAACTTAATAGATCATTGTTGAAAGCCCTCCATAAATTGAGAAGGGTTTTCCGAATATTGTTCTGTTGTTTTATCTGAGTCAGGTGTGTCATGGAGAATGGGGCATGGATTTCAATTGTGCCCATTTCTCCAATAGCAACCTCCCTAAGAGGATGTGATCCAGATTCAGGTGGAGCTGCCAGATGATAGTTCTGCTCCTGGTATGTCCAGCGGGGCTGGGAGCTGAGGGGTCTTGAGGTTTATAAGGAAGAAGGATAGCAACAGAGGCAATGTCCTCTTTGTTTGGACCGGCCAGTGATTCCTCCAGTAGCCAAAGTGAATTAGGAGGAATGGACCTATTTAGACAATCATCATCCAATATGTCCAGAGAGATTTATTAACCTGGTTGGTAGCTAGACACATTCTGCAAGAGGGCCTTAGGTCAGGGTCCTGATTTAGGGCCATGAAGGCCTGGACACTAGGGTACCTCAGTCCATTTGCCCTGCTTTTTGCAGAAGAGACCTAAGTGATAGATTGTACTGAAGCTTAATGTCCCATCAATAGACCGTTTTTCCTTGTCTCTCAAGGAGTACTGAGGCCATGCAGTATTACAGAAGAAGACCAGGTTTTTTCTTAAATCTTGCAATCCAAATTGATTCCAGTGGGTTAAAAGGCATCCCAAGGGAGAACCCTTGGGAACTGAAGAAGAAGATCCCATGTTCCTAGAAAAGTAGAGAAAGTCCATTACCAGAAAAAAATCCATCCCCAACTCCTAGGTGGCATCCCATGAAGGATATGTCAGAGATTCCTGGTATCAAAGGACTGGAGCAGTCCCTTCAAAAGAAGTTGCTATAATCACCACCCTGCCTTGTAGGAGGGATATGGGGGATATTGCCCCCACTTCCTGATTGCATCCTAGGCTGCAAATGGTGCCAGTGAATGGTCCAAAATGTCATGCTGTGCCATGAAGAACTTGCCATTTTTAACCCAGGGAAAACACACAAAAAAATGTTTTATAAGGGGAAAATTACCCAATTTTGTAATTTAAGTAGTGAGTAAGGGACATGGACAGAAAACAGTAAGGATAGAAATCCACCATGATCTAAGCGACATTTCAACACATGTAGTTTTTACAGCTGGCTTCCCTAGGAAATAGTCCCTGGTTGGGTTTTAACTCAACTGGGTACTCATTTCAGCTGGCTCCAGGTGGAGGTCATGCCACCAAAAGTGGTTAGACCAGAAATGTGAAGGGGACCAAATTAGACCAATTAGGAGAAATCTCAGTCTTAAGATTGGCAGCTATCCTAGTGACTTAGATGGCTGTCCTGTGCCCAAAAAAAGACAACTTTGCATAAAGACAGAAACGATGAGAGGCCATCAAGTTTCTAGGTCTTATTACCATTCCGGTACCATGGTACTAACTTCCAGCCAACAGGCAGGTTTTTTTCCTCCCTCTAGAGTAGCCATGGGCTAGAGGATTACAGCCTGAACAATCAACATGAAAGTTTTCCAATAAGCCCATAGTCTTTGAATAGCCCCTGAAATGACAGGAGAGAAAGAGAAGAGGAATTACTCACCAAGTTGGCACCAAAGCTCCGAGTCCAAGTGAGAATACTTGAGCCCCATGTTGAGCACCAGAATGATGAGTTTTGATGTTTGGGTCCAAAAGTGAATGGTCAAGAAAGAATTCTTGAGATGTTTCCAGTGCAAAAAGATGGTTTCATTAAAGCATAGGACAGGACCTGTGGGCAGAAAAAGCTGCATTATAAGTGTGAGGAATGACTGATTATGTAGTTTCTTATCCTATGGAAGGAGAAGGTGATATTAGGGCTCCAAGAAATTGAGTCTATAGGTTCCTGGAAGTCTGGCTACTATTAAGATTGTGTTTTTCTTGTAAATTATTAGGGCAGTGACAAACTGATAGAATTTCAGGTCCTGCATGACTGTGATCTTTATCAGTTGGCCATTTGTTTTTCTTTCTTTGTTCTTGGGCAGTCATGAGTGCCTGGGGAATGAAACACATCCCACTGCCATCTTGTGGGTTGAGGGTATGTGGAGTGTCACTTTGCCTTTTGCCCTCAGCTTGCCTTTTGTTACCTCATCAGTTTGAGATGCTGCCTTTGTCATATATTACCTTTATAAATGGAATTGAGTCTATTTCTGGATTTTTAAATTCTGTTTTATTGATCTTCCTGTATATTAATGGGCCATTACCAAAATGTTTTAAATATAAAAGCTGTATAAGATCAGCTCCAAGTCTCTCTATTGCTTTCTTTTTTTTCAGAGGTTTTTTGTCAAATTTTGCTTCTCTGTTCCTCAAATTTTATCATCAACTAATGTGGTTTCAGAAAAAAAAAACCATAATATTTTTATTGGAATTGGTCTGCATTTATAAATTAGGGAGAATAGACATCTCTATGAGGTTGTATCTTCCTATCCAGCAACTTGATGTCTTTCCATTTTTTCATATTCAAATTTGGGATTTCTTAGTCATTTCACAGTTTTCCTTCTTTGGTTATTATGTCTGATATCTATGCCTTGGTATTTTGTGTGCTGTAATAAATGGGGACTCCTTCTGTTTCTTGTTTGCATGTGTGAAGGTCTTTAGGTTTTATACATTAGTTTGATAACTTTTTTGGATACTTTACTAAATTGTCTTGTTTGTACTACTTTTCCCGTTAATTCTTTGGTGTTTTCCAGATATGCAGTTTGTTCTCTGTAAATATCCCTGGTTAATGCCTCCAACTTTATATTATATAATAGAGGACATAATGACATTATTTTGTTCATTTCTTTAGTAGAAAAGCTAGTAAGGAGATAACTTTTGAGCTATAGTATATTTATCATGTTAAGGATATGGGTATCAATTTCTAGTTTACTAAGTGTTTTGGCTTAAAAAAACACACCAATAGATGCTGAATCTTGTCAGATGCCTTTATTACATCTGTGGAGATGCTTATGTATTAATGGGTTTTCTAATATGGCCTTCTTTTGCATTCTTGAAATAAACCCCACTGGATCACAAGGTATTTTTTAAATTTGCTGTTAGATTCTATATTTTTTTTCATTGACATTCTTTAGTGAAAATGGTCTGTGGTTTCCCTTTATTTGAATAAAAATCTTTGGACTTTTTTCCAAATAAATTTGAAGTTTATTGGAATAAAAACCTGGCAATCCTTATCAGGTTTGGGATTAATATTTTATATGCTTCCTAAAATGAAACACTAAGATAATTTAACAGTGGAATTACCTGATCCTTAAAGATTATGTAGAATTTCTTTGTGAAACCACTTATCTTTTTTGTATATGCTTTGTTTTTCTTTTGGGGGAATAACCTTTCAGCCTTTTCATTTCTTTTACATTAACTAGTTTTTTCGACTGTATGTCTCTCTATTAGGATCAATTTTGGTAAGTTGTGTTTGCCTAAAAATATACCTATGCCTTCTAAGTCTTTACATTTATTTGCATAGTTATACAAAGCATTTTCTTCTTAAAAATCGTATTCTCTGTTTTCATGCTATTTCCCCCTTATCATTTCTATTTTTGTATATTTGTGCTTTCTCCCTTTTTTAAAGATTTTATTTATTTGTTTGGGAGAGGGAGAGCATGAGTCGGGGAGAGAGACAGAGGCAGAGGGAGAAGCAGACTCCCCACTGAGCAGGGAGCCTGTCTTGGGGCTCAATCCCAGGACCCTGAGATTATGACCTGAGCAGAACCCAACTGCTTAACCCTAAGCCACCCAGGCGCCCTGTGCTTTCTCCCTATTTAAAGCTCAAATTAGCTAATGGTTTCTGTATTTGTGTTTTTCAAATAACCAACTTTTGGATTTGTTAATTCTTCTCTTTTCTGTTTTTGAAATTATTATTTGTAAGTTCATCTTTACTAATTCCTTTCTTCTTTCTTTTGGCTTATCTAATTTTTTTCTAGCTTTTCATTTTGGATGTTAAGTTATATTTATGTTTCCATTTTGACTGTACCAGGTATTTAAAGCTATAAGTTTTCCTGTGATACATGATACATGCTTTAGCAGTATCACAGAGATTGTGTGTGTGTTTTCATTTTTATCTTCAAGAAATTCTGCCATTTTATTTTTTATTTTCCCTTTATCCCAGTAATTATTTGAACATTTTTAACTTAGCAGGGAAAAGAAAATTAAAACTTTAAGAAATTGCCATTAATTTCTTTTTTAAAAAATTCTATGTATTTATTTGACAAAGAGAGAAAGAGAGCACAAGCAGGGGGCGTAACAGGCAGAGGGAGAGGGAGAAGCAGGCTCCCTGGGGAGCTTAGGATCCTGGGATCATGATCTGAGCTGAAGGCAGACACTTAACTGACTGAGCCACTCAGGCGCCCCTCTGTCATTAATTTCTAGAAGTATTATTACATTATGATTAGAGAATGTTATTTGTATATTTCTATTCTTTGGAATTTCTTGAGATTTTCTTGGTGGCATAACATTTGCTCAATTTTCAGGAATATTCCATATTCACTTGTATAAAAAGGCATATTCTCTCTTTATAGGTACAGAATTCAGTATGTTTTATAGGATCTATCTTTCCCACTTAATAATGGACAGAAAACCAAAACTGTAAGACACTGGAGGGCAACCTTTAACATTGAAGACAGAGACCCAAACAAAAAGACCTGAAGGAACCAGAAACTGCAGGAAGAAGAAAACTCCCCTCCATATACTCCCCTCCCAAAAAACTATAAATAATACGTGCAGAGAAGAAAGAATATTGTGTCCATGAAACAAGAATAGGTATTATAAAAAAGAAATGTCCTGAAAACACAAAAGAACCCTTGAAAATGAAAGAGATACAGCAACAATTGAAAACTCAACAGAAAGGATGGAAAATTAAAGTTGAAAAATATCTCCTGGACTGATACAAACACAAAAAGGGATGGAATGTAGGGGATAAAATGATTTAATTAGATCTCGTAAAGTTTGCCAAAGTCCTCAGCTACCAAGAGGAAGCCCCTCACCACAGATGATTCACTGTGGGATAAGGGCTTAGTAAGCTCTCCCAGGAGGCTGGGCAGGCAGGGTATGTGCCCAGCGGTAGTTTCCTTTTCCCACTGTGCAGCCTGACCTGGATGTTTGCCTCTGGGTGCAGGACAGCCCTTCACTGGTCTGGTATCCTTCCTGGGCACTCCAGCCCAAACCCTTGTGGTCCTTTGCCCCTGTTCACACTAGATCTGACCCTTTCCAATCAGATGAGACCACTCCCAGATGGGCCAGGCACAGGACCCCAGGCCCCAAAGATCTTTTTCCTGTCTTCTATCCTCAGACATTTCTTAGGATGCTGACTCCAAATCCATCTAGTATCACTCCTAAAAAAAGAAAAAAACAACTCTCATTTTGCTTCTTTTCTGTCCTAACACGGCTTAAAGTCCTTTCAGGCAAAAATTATCAAAAAGGAGTTCTGTTAGCAATGCAAAAGTGTCTGCTAAATTAAGGAGAACCTACCAATCCTTAGAAACACAATGGCCACTCTGCTCCTGCAGGGGTGAGAGGAAATGCTTTAATTCTTTCTAGATGAGTCACTGTTCCTGACGCTGGGCACAAGGCCACTTGCTAAAGCAGCAAAGACACCAATGCAGGTTTAATTTTTATGCCCTGGAATAAAACACAGAATTCCATATGACTCTTAAAACAAATGTGGTGACTATATGGGTACTGATATGGAAAACCACCAGGAAGTTTAAGTTTAAGGAAAACCACCCAAGTTTCCCTGCGTTGATGGAGCGCGTTGCTCCAGAGCCCAAACACCTGGCTCTGAATCCTGGCTCTGCCACTTGACACTTTGCTTTGGGAAGCTCTAGGCAAGTTACTTTCTCTGTCCTTTAGTGTTCATACCCGTAAATGGGGATTAAATGAAGTTGTTATATATAAAAATAAAAAAAGGGGGGAGGAATCCCTGGATGGCTCAGCGGTTTAGCACCGCCTTCGGCCCAGGTCATCATCCTGGAGTCCCAGGATCGAGTCCCACATTGGGCTCCCTGCATGGAGCCTGCTTCTCCCTCTGCCTGTGTCTCTGCCTCTCTCTCTCTCTTTCTGTGTGTCTCTCGTGAATGAATAAATAAAATCTTAAAAAAATAATAATAAAATAAAATAAAATAAAATAAATGGGTTAATTTATATAAGCCCTTAGAACAATGCCTACCACATAGGAAATGCTAAATAACTAGATATTATAGTATATTTAAAAATAATGAAGATGTGACAGGGTTGTAAATTCATTTAAACTGTTATTCAGATATGCAGATATATTCGTTTGCTATGGCTACCGTAACAAAGTACCGTAGACTGGGTGGTTATACAGCAGAAATGTGTTTTCTCACAGTTCTGGGGGCTGAAAGTCCAAGATCAAGGAGTCAGCAGGGTGGGTTTCTTCTGAGGCCTCTCTCCTTGGCCTGTACACGGTCATCTTCTCTCTGTATCCTTTACATGGTCTTCCTCTGTGCCTGTGCCCTAATTTCCTCTTGTTATAAGCACACACATTATATTGGATTAGGGATCACCCCAAAGATTTCATGTTAACTTCATCACCACTTGAAATACCCTGTCTCCAAATATAGTCACATTCTGATGTCCTCAGGGTCAGGACTCCAACATGTGAATTTTAAGCGGACACAGGTCAGCCCATAACAGCAGAGAAATTTAAATTCCTTTGTTTGACTATAACTAAGCTAGCCTTTTTTTTTTCCTGAGTCCTTACCTGATGTTTTTTAGGAGGAAAAAAATTACTAAAATATCAAACTGTTTAAAACTTGGACATAGCTGATCCTTTAAACAGTACCTTTGAAGAATTTGGATCAATTCTGGGTAAAAAGGCCTAATATCTCCATGGCTTTCTCCATTCCCTGCCTCTCTCTCTCTAAGAAGGTATCTTGGAAGGTATGGGGGCAAGGGGGAGGGCCACAGCTTTCAAGACTTCACGGTGGTGGGAAGAGTTTCGATCCTCAAACATGATGGCTCCTGCCTCCTCTGCCCCCCTCACAGAGGATTGCAGAGGAGGTAACAGCAGATATAGTTCTCTTGACTTATATGGGGCTCCCTAGTTCTCCTTGGATGACTTAGTCTCTCTTTAGGTCCTGCAAACACAGAAGACCCTCTGAAATGTGTCTGTGATCCTGGGCAGGTGGTTAAACAATGGGCCAGGGAGGAAAAGGATGAGGGGTGATTCCAAAGCTCATGTCATTGAGGACATTGTTGACAGGGCTTCTCAAAGAAGGGACAGGAGTCTCCATGAGCATGCTGCGTATGTAGCAGGAGTTACGCAGAAGCAGGTGTGCACCTCAGTCTGGCCTAGTGGCAGCTTCTTGAAGCAATATGGACATCCTAAGTTGTGGGCAGCAGCTGAGCGCTTCCAAGTGACCCCTCTGATTTAGAGCTGAGCAGGGTGCTGGGTAAATATGCCCATGCATCAGCAGCCAACAGTGGTGCCAGTGATAGGAAACCATCTGCTTAGTGGCCCATGGGCGGCCTTTCTCGCTTCATCCCAACTGGCTCCTATGCCACATCTGCTTCCAGTTTCCCTGGTTCTGGGGACTGATTATGGAGAGGATATCCATCCCAGACCACCGGCCAGGAGTCGGTTCTTCTAACAGACATTAGAAGAGGATGTGTGCCCTTGAGAATAAGTGGTCTGTGCATGACAGACAGGCAAGAAGTCTGCCTCTGACTCTGTGGGTCAGGCAGGTGTTAGGCTGAGGGTCTGAATACATAAGTGTCCAAGGCGTCACCTCCATAAAAACGAGCATGTTGGAATCCAGCCTCCCAAAAGACCAATTTCAAACTGCCCTGTAGCCCTCTGCCCTGCCCCACATGCACACTGCACACCCGCCGCTTGGCTCACCCGCTGACTAGGCCTGAGGTTTCACGCTGAAGGATTTACCACGTCGGTGGGAAAGACAGGGCTGAGAATGGCTGATAGCTTTTAAAATCCACATCTATACACTAACCATTGCCATTACTAACAGCAGAAATTTAAAAATAGACAGTAAAATCTATCCCTTGAGAATTCTGAGAAAGGATGGTGGTTTGTTAGTTAGGATAGAGTAGAGATGAGAAAAAAGTCAGCAAAGTTCAACCTGATGGAGGCTGGAACTAGACCAAAAAATATTCCTCCCTCGTAGAAGAGTCAGGGGTGTTGTAGGCCCACATTGGTAGGAGGAGTGTGACTCCGTCAGGTCTCTACCATCGCTAGGGTGTGGCCCTCATCTTCAAGGTCTAAGTCAGCAACTGTGTTCTAGACAGCAGGCCAGAGAGAGGAAGGAAGGAAGGAAGGGCAAAAGGCATAGTGTCTTAAGGTGGGTTCCTGAAAGTGGCCACAGGACACTTCCTCTTACATTTCCTCCACCAAACTTTATTCACGATCACAACTAGTTATGAGAGCCTGGCAAATGTGTTCTTTCTTCTCTGCAGTTCTGTGCTCAGATACAAAATCTATAACCACCGAAGAAAAGGAAGAAGAGGGTGGGGCATGTGGGTGGCTCAGTGGTTGAGCGTCTGCCTTTGGCTCAGGGCGTGATCCTGGGGTCCTGGGATCGAGTCCCACATCGGTCTCCCTTCATGGAACCTGCTTCTCCCTCTGCCTACATCTCTGCCTCTCTCTTTTTGTCTCTCATGAATAAATAAATAATTTTTTTTTTTTTTTAAAAAGGAAGAGTGTGTATCAGGGGCAGTCTCTGCCACAGATGACTTCGGTGCAGTGTCTGGTTCCTTCTGCCTTCACTCCTTTCACTCCTTTGCATCATCTTGAGCACCAAGGACACAAAGCCAGGGGAGGCAGGAGCCTCCATTTCCCCCTGAGCCATGGAAATCACTGGGGGCAGGAACAGGAACAGAAAGCAAGCAGAAAGACTGAGCACTTTTCCATCCTTCCCATCAAGTTGCTTTCTAATGGAACTAGAATACAAGAAGCAGCCACCAGAAGGTTTTAGAGCATATAAAAGGCAAGATTAGAGAAGAAAAAAAACCATAAACTAGATTGAGAAAAGGGACCATGCCTTCCTATACAATTATATTCTTGGTACCTAGAATTACCTGTAATGTAGTAAGCATTCAAAAATATTAGTTAAGTTGGGGAGGAAAAGGCTAACTTTTTAGGAAGTGATAATGCCATAACCTGCATGATCAAGGAGTAAGGAAATTGAGATATCTCGCGGCCCTGGGCCCTGAGAAGGTTGCTGACCGTGACTTGTGGAAAGTGACCCCTTGTTTATATTACACGATAAACACTCTGATAAAGCAGAAAGGATTGCTGATTTGATACTGCTGAGCCTTGCCCTCGCTGTATAAATGCTATTTGTCTGCTATGGCTGGGGAGGTTTTGTGACTCTGGGCTCCTTGCCAGGCGTCAGCATGTCATTGTTGAAGGTCCACAGACTCCCTTCCAGAAAGAGCCATTTCCCTTTTCAGCTCAGCTGTTCTGGGAGAAATTAAAGTGCTGTGGTTAGAACTGCTTCATTCTCGTCCACCAGTGGTAGGAAAGCAGGAGAATTGCAGGGAGGGTGCCAGCCGCTGAGTGGGGGGTGGGGAGGGGTAGGGTGGTGTCTGGGGGTTGGGAGAACTCAAGGGGTACCTATTACTGGAAGCTGCAATGTAGGGAGCAGAGACGGCAGGTTGAGAGGTCCTCAGAATGACCTAAGACATTTTTCCAAAAGTCAAAGTCAAAGAAACGTAATGGCATTAACAGGAATGAGCAGCTCTCTCCAAGTCATGAAGGAAAGAGGGAAAAGCCAGGTGCGGAGTAGTTTGTAGGGTGTGCTACAATTTGCATAGGAAAAAAGAAATATAGGTATATGCACAAATATTTGTAAATTCAAAGGCCATCTCCCAAAAGATACACTCAAGAAATGTTAACAATGGTTGCTTTCGCTAAGGGGGATTCCATTACTGAGGGATGTAGCATGAAAGACTTTATTTCACTCTCTACCCTTGCGTGGTTTTTCTTTCTTTCTTTTTTTTTTTTTTTTTTTTTTTTTTTTTGAGGTAGGCTCCACTCACAACCCCAAGGTTCAAGCCTCGAGTAAGATCAAGAGTCGAACGTTTGACTGGCTGAGCCGCCTAAGGACCCCTCCCTTGTAGAGTTTGTCAATATTATATTCTGTGCAAAAACAAAAACAAACAAAAAACCCAAACCACTCAAAATGGGAAATAAATAAAAATTATATAATAATAATAATACACAACCAGAAAAGAAATGACCAGAATCATTGGTGGAAGTATCATAAAGCTAACAAAATTATTCAATCTGAAAATAGGAAAAGGGTAGAATTAATAAATAAACCCAAGTCAAGAAGCAGAAACACATAGAAGAAGGTCCAGAAATTTAATAAAGAAAAAAAATAACATAATTTCTACATGTATTAAGGACAATATTTTGAAGACATTGCACTATGTGTCTCTAGATGTCCTCTAAATCAGGCTCCCCAGCAGCCACCCTGCCATTAAGGCTCCAGGGAAGGTGGCCAAGTGTCTACCACGGGAAGAAGGAGGAGTTAACACTGGAGAAGTGATTTCCAGACAAGAGGGGAAATCACTGAAAGGTTCTGGGGGTGGCGTGGGGAAGAGGTAAGAGAGAGATACATAAAGGGTCAGGTGCCCGTGCTCTTGGTCTACCAGTCTCCACATTTGGATTCTAATGTTTATGTGGGGTGGGGGGGGAGACGACAGGGGGAAATCACCCCCTTCAGGGAGGAAGCCTAGAGCAAAGGGAGCTGGTGTTGCTCTTCCCCTTTGGTCCTGCAGAAGGGTGCCTCTCACAGGGAGCTCCCACATCATTTTAGGGGCCCGGAGGGGGCACGGGATGCCCCTCAGAGGGACAGCCAGACAAAGCGCTCCCCCAGCCCGTCCCCCTGTTTCTCTTGTGCAATGCCAGGACTCCCGAAATCCTCTCAGGCTCCCTCGGCAGGCGCACGTCCATTTCCTCAATAACGTCAGAGCTTTAACAGTTTTTATAAAAGTCCTGTGCAAACGTGGCTACAAGCGCAAAGAGGATGGTGATGACAGTGATGAAGCAAAACCCTGCAGGACCCCTGACCGCACGTCAGCTCTCCCCGCACAACCACTTTTAATCACAACATTAGTTTTAGATATTCTCTCTTCACTTGCTATAGATTTGAGCTCTCCTACGTCACCTGCTCTTCCCTCCATTCTCCCAATATAGCTCTATTACTATTTTTGGTTAAATCGATAAACGGTGGCTACTTTATTATGTCTACGTTGACAATGTTCTTCGTAGAGCTGGGGAGAGGGTTATGACTCCGCTCCCTTTCTTGTATGGCTCCGTGTCGTTCTCTCCTGCAGTCCTAACATGCTTTTCTTTCATTAAATAATAACCACAAAGACAAAGCCTCATGGTATCAAGTAGGGAGTCATCTCCTTCCTTGACCAGGAGACAGAGCCCTCTCCTAGGGCATCTGTCTGCCTCCTCTGACCTGGGCCTGAGCCCTGATGTCACTGAGAGGCTTTGGTTAGGACAGTGGAGGAAGAAAATGTGTCTCGTAGAAGGTGGTAATTAGCATTTCTCCCTAAAATCCAAAGAGCACCAAGGAAATGAGCTCCTCAGGAAGGAGGCCACTCAGGGCATGACCCAGGTCCTCATCCTGCCGTGGGCCTCCTGCTTGCACCTGCCTCCCTGTGGTCTCTTTTCTTCAAACCTCCACCCACCATTTGAGCTACACAGCCCCCATCCGAGGAGCTAGGCCTTGTTCCCCATGCCCAACCTATATGGCTCCAGCATTTGCGCAAGTCTGGGTCTTTCATCTCAAGCAGCCCCCTGGGCTTCTGCAAAATGATGGGGAACTCCTACCCTATAACCTAGTCCCCTGTGAATCCTGGGCAAGGAGGGGCTTTGGTCTTTAGAGGCCAGTGGCAGAAGTGTATGCTGCCTACCATCCGGTCAGCTTTCCTTTGTCACATTCCTACTGCTCTTGGGCTCTTCTGCTTCCTCAAATGATACACCCATTAAATCCAGCGCCAACACCCACATGTCCCATGGACATATACCAATGTTAATTGTCAGGGACAGTCCCCAAACCTACAATGAGGAAAGGGCTCTTCCCTGACCAGTCTTATAATTAGTAGCACACCTCTCCTTTTCTGGGGAGTCATTATGCTGCATTGTTATGGGATGTCCTATTTGGTTTGTTTTCTTGGGGCTGGCCTGAAAAATAGAGAAGCCGTATTACCCTTTGGAGGGGCCCCTGGGTTATCCCGAGAGGGGCTGTGAAATGACCCAACAATGCCTTCATTTCATTCTCACCCAAGGGTCTTTGGTCCCCCAAGTCCTTTCCAAGAAGGAAAGGGAGATAATGGCCAGTTCTCCCCATTAGAGGGATGTGTGGTATATTTCCAATTTTCTGTATAGTGGGAAAAAGAAACTGGAAGGAAATGCATATGTGTGTTAGCAGTTGTTATCTCCAGGTCTGGATATAGATGTGATCATTTTTCTTTTTTTATACTTTTCTGCATTTTCTTCTTTTAAAAAAGGTATCTACCATGAGATGCTACCTAACAAAATTTTTTTAAAATATTTTATTTATTTATTCATGAGAGACACACAGTGAGAGAGAGGCAGAGACACAGGTAGGGAGAGAAGCAGGCTCCATGTAGGGAGCCCATGGGGGACTTGATCCCGGGAACCTGGGGTCATGCTCTGGGCTGAAGGTGCCACTAAGCTGCTGAGCCACCCAGGCTGCCCCTAACAAATGTTTTTAATGTTAAAAAATACCTGTCTGTCTATCTATCTAATCTATCTATCAAGTAGCAGGAGTAAAAGAACCTATCTTGAGTTTGAGTTGGAAGGAAGTCTACTTGGACACGTTTGACCCTGGGGTGATAGGAGCAGAGGTTACTCCCCAAGAATGAGTGCTCCGTGATGGCACAGACTGACCACTGTTGAACCCGCAGCACCTACAGAAGTGCCTGGTGCTGAGTGGGCCCCCAAAGTATGTTTTTAAAGTGCACTGGTGAGGGGTGCCTGGGTGGCTCGGGGTGGAGCATCTGCCTTCAGCCAAGGGCGTGACCCCGGGGTCCTGGGATCGAGTCCCACGTTGGGCTCCCTGCATGGAGCCTGCTTCTCCTTCTGCCTGTGTTTATGCCTCTCTCTCTGGGTCTCTCGTGAATAAATAAATAAAATCTTTAAAAAAATAAAATTAAAATTAAACAAATGCACGGGTGAGTGAGTGAGAGACAAGGAACTCCCGCAGGTGGAGCTTGATCCTCGGGAGGAGGCCAGGGCTGGCCTCCTCAGCTTTGTCCCTTCAGCCCAGTGTTTAATACCCAAAGTTCTGGGAGAACAGGGTGTTGTAAGTAAAGCTGAGGGACTTCTGGAGACCAACCCCCTGCTTTGCAGCTACACCAAGAACAGGCATCACAGAAGGTAGGGAAGGTATGTTCACTGCCCTGCTTCTTCAAAGACCACACGTGCTCTCTGGCAATGCCCCCCCCCCGCCCCGCCCAAAGCCAGGTGAAGCCCACCCCAGGGGGCTGAGGGGCTCAGTGAGGCAGGGAGCCAGCTGAGTAGTTCTGAGCCACTTAGCTTTCCCTGCCTCAGGCGCTGTGTTAAAATTCACGGTCAGCAGGATGCTCTCTTAAATATTCCTATTTGGGGGGAGGGCAGTGCAGTTTCTGCCTTTCCCCCACCTTGCCAAGTCTAATAATAGCTCATTCTTGAAGGTGAGGAGACAAAACTGTAACGGAAAGTGGAACTTGCCACTTCGATCATCCCTGATTGTTAGGCCTGTGGCCTAATTTGTCCTTGTTCTTCCCTCCAGACAGCTTCATGATGCCTGTTTAGGTATTCTGATCATTTTTGCCAAACATCATTGCTCAGTAGTCAGCATGAGGGCGGCAGGGGTCCCTGGACCATGGATCTCTGGGTATAAGATGTCCACTTGAGGTCAAGAAGCAAATACTTTCTACCTCATTTTTATCTCTAGGTTATAAAGAGGGGTGTTGTAGGGGGAGGGACTCCTCAGAATTGTCCTCTCTAAAAATGGAATCGGGAGACTGGTGAGCACCCCCTCAGAAGTCAACGTGGACTGACACGCTCAGCTTGGCTTCCACGTACTTTCTTTGGATGCTGTGATGGATAATTTTATGTCAATAGGGCTAAGCTACCGTTCCAGTTGTCCGGGCGAATGTTAGTCTAGATATGAAAGTATTTTGTAGGTGTGATTGACATTTATAGTCCATTGACTTCAAGCAAAGCAGATTACCCTCCAAAATGTGACTTGGCCTCATCCCATCTGTTGAAGGCCTTAAGAGAAAAAAACTGACATTTCCCAGAGAGGACACTCTGCCTCGGGACTGTACCCAAAGTTCAGCCTAGATTTCCAGGCAGCTGGCCTGCCCTACAGATTTCTGACGGGCCAGCCTCCACAATTATGTAAGTTGATGCCTTGAGACAAATCTCTCTCTCTCTCTCTTTCCTTCCTCCTTCTCCACCCCACCCCCGACATCCATTGCCCTACATCTATTACCCTCCTTACTCTCTCTCCATATACATATAACCTATTGGTTCTATTTCTCTAGAGAATTTTGACCGTGGCAGAGACTCCCTCCTTGGCCAAACTTAGTCAGCCTTGACTGGGTCCTCTTCTTGACTAGGCCCCATCCTTGACCTGCCCAGCCCAGTTTTACCAAAGAATCCACCCACCATCCAGTCAAGCTCTTCTTCCTCTGCACTTGATACCTAACCAAATATCTCCTAGTAAGTTTGTGTCTTCTCCATCACCACGCCCTGGCTATAAATCCCCACTTGCCCCTGTTTGTATTTGGAGCTGAGTTTAGTCTCTTCTATTGCAATGGTATCAAGTAAAGTCTGTCTTGTCATTTTTAACAAGCATCCACTGAGTAATTCCTCTGTAGCAATACCGAGCCCCAAATCCAAGGCTGGTTATAAGGATTTTAGATTCCAAAATCAAACTCAGATTCTCCTATGGCTGCTGTTTCCTCTGTTCCTATAGCAATCAGAAATGCTAAAATCAAGAAGAGCACACAGGCTGGCCTGGCAGCAGGCACGGGGAGGGGAAAGGCAAGCAGAGGGAGAGGGGAGGCTGTGCTTTACTACAACTGCTCAAGTGTGGAACATTATGGAAGGTGGTAGCTTTAATGGATGGGAACGCTTCTGACTCCCTTTGGCTCACGTGGGTAAATCAGATGGCTGACTGCAACCTGGTGTGAGGTAGGGGCCAGGGACTGAAGAACAAGACTGTTTAATCACAACAAGCTTCCTTTGTGTATAGATGTCCTGTGTGAGGACATCTACAAGATCCACAGAAACTTTAGCAATATCAAATTGTGGAGAAGCTTAGGATGCCAGATTAGGTCTCCGAGGACTGGAGAGCCTCTCTAGAAAGCAGCTGCGGATCCACAGAGGGGTGGCAAGTGCTCATCTGGGTGAGGGAGTCACAGGGACAGCTGACACATTAAACAGATAATGCCATCCTTCTTCTGACCTCCTCACATAGGAGTGAGCTCAGCTGCCATCACTCTTCCCCCAACCTCTTGAAAAGACCACAGGATCCAGGTGGGGATCCAGCCCCAGACAAGTGTCCAGCAGAGAAAATGAGTTGGAAACCAGGTCAGATAGACAAGGACAAGAGAAGGCGTAGCCTGGGATTCAGTGGGCATTGACTGTGGCCCAGCTGGTGGTTGAGGCTGTGATGTCCTCCTGTCCTAGTTGGAAATATTTCAGGATGTGGGTGGGGCTGCCTCTGCAGAGGAATGTCACTGACACTTCAACAGGGAGGGCCTGGGGCAGTGAGGCCCTATCCATCTTGTCTTTCCAGCTCCACTTCAGCAAATATAGAGACATATAAAGGAGTGTCTCCCTTTTATTGTCAAAAATTTGCGACTTTTCCTTCAGTGACCTGCATCACTGCGTGGTAATGATAATAATACTACTACTCATAGCTACATTTTATTATATACTTTTCATAGGCCAAGCACATAACATAGCTAATTGTACATGATCAACCCTATTATCCCCATTTTACATATGGGAAAGCTCAGGCTTATAAAATTAAGTAAATGCCCCCAAATTACACATCTAGTGGAAACAGTGTGAATGCAGACAATCTGTGTTGACACTTAACCACCACATTATCTTACCACAAAAGGTTTTTCCGTATGTCTGTTGATTGCTGAACCAACCACGTCTCAGGCTTCAAGGTGGGTTCCTGGTCTTAGTTTGTGAAGCCGATTCTAATCACTGGTAACCTAACCACACACCAGAATATCCGTAGGCTGTGGTCAAGCACTGGCGCTCTTAAGTCACTGTCTTAGGACATTGCCAGTCCACATCTTCAAGGGCTGATCTTACCTTCTCCCACTGAGTAGGGATGTAACTACTTGCTGGCTCCTTGTAGCACCAAGACGAGCTCCCCTCAGGGCTGAAGAAGTGGTTATGGAGGAAGAAGTATCCCCTGGCTTCAATCAGACCCCTACAATAAGAAGTAATCCCAAGTATGTATTACCTCATCCAAATGCTCTTTAGTTCTTCTTAGGTAGGTCAAGAGTCTACAGTGCTGTCAACTTTTGGAAATAGCAGCAGCCAGAGTATGAGGAGCTGGAGCTCTGAACTAAAAGAGACCTGGAATAAAATTCTTCCACCACTGCTAGAGCTGATTCATACAGGCTCAAGAGAGCTCACTGTGTGCAATTTTTCCCAACTGCGGTGATAGCATGAGCTTCACCATGGTGGGAATACTTATACCACAGAACAAGATAAATACTACAACCCAGAGCTTCTAAATTATTGGAGAAATAAAGCATATGAGCACACCACTGGCTCAGGCTGTCAGAATAAGGCATAGGCAATGTCAAAGTCTCTCATTCATGCCTCTGGGTTTTCGTCTGTGCTTTTCTAACCACCTCTATACCACACAGGGGAAGTGGGAATTAACATGGTTGGTATACTAGTTGTCTATTGCTGCATAACAAATTGCCCCAAAATTTATTGGCTTAAAGCAATAGTGTGCCTTATGTCTCATAGTTTCTTTGGGCCGGGAATTTGGGAGAGACTTGGCTGCATGGTTGTGGCTTGGAGTCTCCTATAAAAGTGCAGGCAAGATGTCATCTGGACTTCCAGTCTGAAGCCAGAGCTGGAGGATCTGAGCAAAGTTGATTCACTTCTATGGCCAGCAATTTCATGCTGGCTGTTGGCAGGAGGCATCAGTTCCTGGCCCCATGGACTTTATCACTGGATTGCTTAAATGTTGTCACCACTTGAGAGCTGGGTTCCTCTTGAATGAATAATCCAAGAAAGTGAGATAAAAGCTGCAATGTGTTTGATGACTTAGCTTTGAAAGTCAGATTTAAATGCTGCATTTCCACAACATCCTGTGGGTCACACATCAGCCCTATTCTGTGTAGAAGACTACATGAGGGTGTCAATAGCAGGAGGCAAGAGTTACTTGAAGTTCTTGAAGGCTGCCTGCCAAAATTTGTATACAGAAATTGTAGTTTACTCATCCAAGAGGACTGGTAGCAAATCATTTTCTCCTAAATCCCATGGCCACCTGCCTGATGTCTGTAGCAAATAGTATTTTTCTAAGCAATAAAAAAGAGGGTGGCCATTGGATAAGCAAAAACAAATGACACTGTCTGCCACATTATACACTCTCCAGACAAGAAACCCTTCTTGTGTCCACCGTACAATTGGCCTCTACATGTGTCTCCCTAGCTTATTAACCAGAATAAATTGCTCCTGTGTCTTTTATGCTTGGTTTGCACAAGCCAACTTTGTGTCTCTCTGATTAAATAGAAAGCCTTTTCATGGGGTGGGGCTGGGTCTCTGAGCAGAGAGAAAAACAAAACAAAACAAACAAACAAACAAACAAAAACAAAGCTGATGTGCAAAATAAGAGTTTCTTTGCCCCTGAGGAGACAAGGGCAAATGCTTCCACTACATTTGGTCTGATCACAGGTGCATAATTCTGAAGCTGCTGCTTGCTGGGTTAATATCCAGGTGGAAGGAAAATGTTCTGTGACTGCTCCCTAGACAGTTGTCTTGGAAGTATTTGAAATATTTTCAGAGCAGTGTACAAGGAAGGCAGGAGAAGCGAAGGCATTTTTTTCAAAAATAACAGTACTTCTGATTATTGACAACTGATTCCTTGATAGTATCAACGATACAAATGAGTTCCAAGGAGGAAGATACGGTGCCCTTCACATCACAGACTGTATTTTTTACTCAAAACTTTAATATGGAGAGCCTAAGACAGTGAGCGGTTAACAAACCTTCACCTTGTAAAAATATGTGGGTAAAGAAGAAGCCATGGCTTGTGCTCTGTATGCCCTCCAAGGCCCATATCGGAGACTTAAATCCAAGGATTCTCAACTAGAAAATGCCATATGTTTTCCTCCTAACAGACATATAACTGGGTCTGGGATGGAAGACTTTGAAAGCAGCTCTTTATTAATTAGATCATTTGTCCCATCCACCTGTTATGAGTGTACAGTGTGGAAAATCACACCATGCACAAGACTAGACTCCATCGAGCCACTTGTGATGGGATCACTAGACAGGCGGAGTAAAGAAGCGCTTCACACGGTGGTGTCTGGCCTTCAGCGAGGCAGGAGGTGAGCACCTCCTAGTTACCACAGCGACAGACGCAAGCGGTGGGGGCAGGATAGCGCTATCATAGAGACCGTCGTAACTGGTCATTTTCCAGGGATCCCAAGTGACAACCCCTATTGACCTGAAGCAAGGTTCCCTGTCTCTTCCAGAGACTGTTCAATGTGTTCTTGTCAAAATCCCTTGAAACAGGGTGTTTCACAGAGCAAATGTTTTTCATTTTGATAAAGTCAGATTTATCAGATTTTCCTTCTATGCATCATCCCTTTGGTGCCTATCTAGTCTAAGAATACTTTGCCTGGCTCTATATGCTATAGATTTTTTTCTTGTTTTTTTTTTTCTAAAAGTTTTATAGTTTTATACTTTATATTTATGTCCATGATCCATTTTAAGTGATTTTTGTATGAAGTGTGACACTTAGGTCAAGTTTCATTTTTATTCATTTGTTTGCTGAATCCTACGGATGTCCGATTGCACCACTTCTCCCTCACCAAAAATCAGGTGGACCTACTGAAATGGGTCTTTTTCTGAGTTCTCTGTTCTGTTCCACTGATCTACGTGACTGTACTTCTGCCAATATGACAGTCTTAATCACTGTGGCTCTATAATAAGCTTTGAAATTGGGTGAATGGATTCCTTCCAGTTTATTCTTCTTTTTCAAAAATTTTAAGGCATTTAAGTTCCCTTGCCTTTCCACATACAATTTTTAAAGATCTATATCTATAAAAAAATTTTTGCTAGGATTTTAACAGCAATTGCATTATACCTGAGAATGAACATCTTTACTGTGTTAAGCCTTCCAATTCATGAGCATGATGTGTTTCTCCATTTACTTAGATCTTTTTTTTATTTCTTCCATGAGCATTGCATGATTTTCAGCATGTAAGTCCTATATATGTTTTGTTAGATTTACATCTAAGTATTTCATTGTCTTTGAGCAATTGTAAATGGTACTGTATCTTAATTTCACATGCAAATATATGGAAATACAATTGATTTTTGTATGTTTTTCTTTTTTCCTTTTTTTTTTTTTTTTTTTAAAGTAAGCTCCACGCCCAGCACAGAGTCCAACGCATGAGCCTGAACTCACGACCCTGAGATCAGGACCTGAGCTGAAATCAAGAGTCAGACACTCAACCAACTGAGCCACCCAGACACCCCTGTATGTTTTTCTTTTATCCTACGATCTTTCTTGAACTCACTTGTTAGTTCTAAGAGTACATTTGTACATTTGCTGGAATTTTCTATGTAGATCATTGCCAACTGCAAATAGAGGCAGTTTTGTGTCTTCCTTTCTAATCCGTATGCAGTTTATTTCTTTCTCGGGCCCTTATTACACTGACTAGAACTTCTAGCACTATATTGAGTTTACTCCTGATCTTGGGGATAAAGCATTTAGGTTTTTTGCCTTTAATATGATGTTAGCTCTACGTTTCTTTAGATGTTCTTTATCAAGTTAAGGAAGTTCCCTTTATTCCTAGTTTTCTGCGAGTTTTTATTATAAATAGGTGCTGATTTTTATCAAATGTTTTTTCTACATCTGTTGATATGATTGTGTGATTTTTTTTATCCTTCAACAGTTTAATCTGGTGGATTACATTGATAGATTTTCCCATATTGAACCAGCCTTGTATCTGGAAATTCACCCTCTTGGATCATGATGTAAAATCGTTTTCATTTACTGTTGATTTTTATTTGCTGATATTCTAAGGGCTTTTGCATCTACATGAATGAGATATCGGTCTATAGTTTTCTCTTTGGTTTTGGTACTAGGGTAATTATAGGTTCATAAAATGAACTGGGAAGTGTTCCCTCCTCTTCTATTGCCTGGAAGAGATCGCATAGAATTCGTGTTAATTCTTCTTTAAACATTTGATAGAATTCTCTGGGTCTGGAGATGCTGTTTCTGTTAGACTGTAAATTGTAAATTCAATTCCCTTAATAGTTGTAGGGCTATTAAATTATCGTTTCATATTGAGTGAGTTGCAGTAGTTTGTGCTTTTTAAGACAATGGTCCATTTCATCTATGCTGTGAAATTATGTGTATGGGGTTGTGCGTGGTATTCCCACATTAATTCTTCTACTATCTGCAGAGTCTGTGGCAATACTCATGTTTCATTCCTAATATTGATAATTTGTGTCTTTTTTTAAATTCTTGTCACTATTATTAGAGTTTTGTCAATGTTATTGACTTTAAAAATCTGTTTTATGGATTTTCTGTATTATTTTTCTGTTTTCAACTAAATTGATTTTGCCCTTCTCTTTACTATTTCCTTCCTTCTGTTTGTTTGGGGATTATTTTGTTCTTCTATTTGTAGATTCTTGAGGTGAGAACTTAGATAAGTGAGTTAAGACCTTTCTTTTTGGTCTCAAAATGGAGGTAAAACCACAGCCCGGTCGCCCCCAGCCCCACTCAGCCATCACCACTGCTGCTGCAGGGAGGAGGGCCATTATCCAAAGGAACCAGAGCAGTTGAGAAAACCATTTATTGGTGGTTTGAGCTTTAAAACTACAGATGATAGTTTAAGAAAACATTTTGAAAAATGGGGCACACTTACAGATTGTGTGGTAATGAGAGTCCCCCAAACAAGACTTTCCAGGGGATTTGGGTTTGTGACTTACTCTTGAGTTGAAGGGGTGGATGCAGCAATGTGTGCCCGGCCACACAAGGTTGATGGGCGTGTAGTGGAACCAAAGAGAGCTGTTTCTAGAGAGGATTCTGAAAAGCCTGGTGCCCATCTAACAGGGAAGAAAATTTTTGGTTGTGGTATTAAAGAAGATACAGATGAATATAATCTGAGAGACTACTTTGAAAAGTGTGGCAAAATTGAAACCATAGAAGTTATGGAAGACAGGCAGAGTGGAAAAAAAGAGAGGATTTGCTTTTGTGACTTTTGATGATCATGATACAGTTGATAAAATTGTTGTTCAGAAATACCACACTATTAATGGGCATAATTGTTAAGTGAAAAAGGCCCTTTCTGAACAAGAGATGCAGTCTGCTGGATCACAAAGAGGCCGCAGAGGTGGATCTGGCAACTTCATGGGTCGTGGAGGAAACTTTGGAGGTGGTGGTAATGTTGGCTGTGGTAGAAACTTTGGTGGAAGAGGAGGCTATGGTGGTGGAGGTGGTGGCAGCAGAGGTAGTTATGGAGGAGGCGATGGTGGATTTAATGGATTTGGAGGTGACGGTGGCAACTATGGTGGTGGTCCTGGTTATGGTAGTAGAGGAGGCTATGGTGGTGGTGGAGCAGGATATGGAAACCAAGGAGGCAGATGTGGTGGTGGTGGAGGATATGATGGTTACAATGAAGGAGGAAATTTTGGAGGTGGTAACTATGGTGGTGGTGGGACCTATAATGATTTTGGATATTAGAGCGGACAACAGCAATCAAATTATGGACCCATGAAGGGGGGCAGTTTTGGTGAAAGAAGCTCAGGCAGTTGCTATGGTGGTGGTTATGGATCTGGTGGTGGGAGTGGTGGATATGGTAGCAGAAGGCTCTTAAAAAAATTCAGGAAAGGGCTATAGTTCTTAGCAGGAGAGAGAGCGAGGAGTTGTCAGGAAAGCTACAGGTTACTTTGAGACAGTCGTCCCAAATGCATTAGAGGAACCATAAAAATCTGCCACAGGAGGAACGATGATCCATAGTCAGAAAAGTTACTGCAGCTTCAACAGGAGCCCTTCTTGTTCAGGACTGTCATAGCCACAGTTTGCAGAAAGTGCATCGATTGATTAATGCACTGTAGTGTCAATTAGATGTGCATCCCCAAGGTCCTTTAACTCTTGTAGCTTTGTCTTTTTCTTTTCATTACATCAGGTATATTGCCCTGTAAATTGTGGTCATGGTACCAGGAATAAAAAATTAAGGAATTTTTAACTTTTCAATATTTGTGTAGTTCAGTGTTTCTACATTTTAGTACAGAAACTTTAACAAAATGCAGTTTTGAAGGTGTTTCTTTGTGAGTTAACCAGTAAAGAAGATCATTGTTAATTACTATTGTGTATGAATTTTGCTAAAGTGAACTGTAAAGAAATACCTGCTGACTTGCAGTTTAAGGGGGAAATCTATTCTCTACATTTCCAAACCATGAAATGAATGGGCTCTGACATGTGGAGAGAATAGATATTTGTATGTTTGCAATGTGTGTTTTAGATAAATAGAATTGGGTATTTAAATTAGCATATGTGTGAATTTGATATAGCATTAAGATTTACCTTCAAATGAAAAAAAATCTCAAAATTCCTAAAAAAAAAAAACCTTTCTTCATTTTTTAGATTGAGATATGATTGATATGTCACATTACACTCATTTCAGGCATTCAACATAATGATTTCGTATACGTACATATGGTGAAATGATCGTCGCAATAAGCCTACTCAATATCCATCACCGCACACAGTTACAGATTTGTTTCTTGTGTTTAGAACCCTTAAATTCTATTTTCTTAGCAGCTTTCAAATATACCACAGAGTATTGTTAACCACAGTGACCATGCTGTACATTGCCTCCCCGTGACTTACCTGTTTTATACCTGAGAGCTTGTGCCTCCTGACCACCTTCACTCATCTTGCCCGCCCCCACCCCCTGCCTCTGGCACCCAACACTTTGTTCTCTAGATCTGTGAGCTTGGGTTGTTTCTTTCGAACTTGGTTTTTAAGATTCCACAAGTAAGTGAGCTCATATGGCATTTGTCTTTCTCTGACTTGTTTCACTTAGCATAATGCCTTCTAGTTCCATCCACGTTGCAGCAAAAGGCAAGATTTCCTTCATTTTTGTGGTTGAATAATATTCCATTGTGTATACACCACATTTTCTTCATCTTGTTCTTCCATCGATGGACACTTAGGGTGTTTCCAGGTCTTGGCTCTCATAAATAACGCTGCAATGAAAATAGGGGTACAGATATGTTTCTGAGTTAGTGTTTTTGTTTCCTTTGGATAAATACTCAGAAGTAAAATTGCTGGATGATGTACCAGTTCTATTTTTAATTTTTTGAGGGACCTCTACGCTGCATTCCACCTTTCTTCTTTTCTAATAAATGCACTTAGTGCTGTCGGTTTCCCTCTCAGCACTGTTTTAGCCGCATCTCACACATTTTCATGTGTTGTATTGGGGTTAAATGCCTTTTAAAAATTTCCCTTGAATAAATAAATAAAATAAAATAAATCTTAAAAAAAAATAAATAAAAATAAAAATTTCCCTCGAGACTTCTCCTTGGACTCATGGATCATTTAGAAGTGTTTATTTCCAAGTATTTGCAGGTTTTCCTCTTATCTTCCTGCCACTGATTTCTAATTTGGTTCCATTGTGATCCGAGAACACACCGTATAGGAGTTTAATTGCTTTAAATTTGTTAAGGCGTATCTTACGGCCCAAGACATGGTCTACTTTGGTGTATGTTCTGTGACCGCTCGAAAGACCCCGTATCCCGCTGCCGGTGGGTGGGGTGCCCTGCACCTGCAGACCCGAGGTGTTCCCTGGCGGCATCTGGGCTCCCCTGCATCCCGGCTAACGCCCCACTTGTCCACCCACCACGGACAGGGAGTCGCGGCTGTTTCCCACTGGACTCTGTCTTTCCAGCTTCCTTGTCGGTTCTAGCAGTCTGCGCCTCACTCACATACCTTAGAGCTAGGGGGTTTTGTGAACACATTTAGGGTCGCTATGTCTTCTTGGGGAATTTATACTTTTCTTATGATATAAAATTCTGGTCATTTTCTTTGCTCCAAACTCTATCTGACATTAATGTAGCTCCTCCTGAATTCCTTCGAGTAAGTTCTCCTCTGTCCCCTCCATTCTGCCATGGGGCCCATCTGCCAAACTTGTCATTTCGGTCATTCTATTTTTCACTTCTGAAGTGTCCATTTGGTTTCTCTTTATATCTTCCACTTGTTTGATGAGGTTTGCTAGCTATATGTATTGTTTTGAGCGTGTGTCTAGTTGCTTGCTGAAACATTTTTATCACGGCTGCTTTGGAATCTTTGTCTAATAATCCTAACTTCCTTCTCATCTTGGTCCTGGCATCTACTAATTATTTTTTTAAAAAATATATTTATTTACTCATGAGAGACAGAGAGAGAGAGAGAGAGAGGCAGAGACACAGGCAGAGGGAGAAGCAGGCTCCATGCAGGGAGCCCGATGTGGGACTCGATCCCGGGACCCCAGGGTCACGCCCGGAGCCAAAGGCAGATGCTCAACTGCTGAGCCCCCCAGGTGCCCCTGATTATTTTTTTAAATTCAGTTTGAGATCTTCCTGGTTCTTTGTATAATGAGTGATTTTCAACTGGAAGCTGGACGTTTTCATATTACGTTAGGAGCCTCTGGATCTGTTTTATCTGTCTTTCTCTGGCAGAGGATGGTGACACCTCCCTGTTATTTAGAGGTGGAGGAAGGAGTTCAGGGTTTCCATCTGGACTCTGTTCGTGTCCAAAGTGGGGAGAAGGCTCTACATTGCTGCCAGGTGGAGGTGGATGCTCAGGCTCCCAGCATGTTCTCCGCTGATACCCTGGGGGTTAACTTAGTTGAGGAGGAAAGTGCTAGCTCTCCCCCTGACCTTTCCTGATACCACCTTGGCAGGAGCAGTCGGGTGCATTGTTACAGCTTCACAAGAGTGGGAGTATAGTCTCCTCGCTCATTTTTTCTTAGTGCGGGTGAGGAAGGGGAACCATAATTTTTTTCCATGGTGTTTGATTGAATGGGGCCAGTCATTGTCTAAAAGTGTTCTATTTTGCTAGAAATGTCTTTGCTACAAATTCCACTAGAGAATATTGCAACAACTCTGGCGACTGGACTTAAAATGGTGATCATTTCATAATGTATGTAAATGTCAAATCACTGTGCTGTATAATTGAAGCCAAAAAAATATTGTGTGTCACCTGGACTTCAATTTCAAAAAAGGATGATGGAAAATCAAAAAATATAAAAATGACTGTGAAAAAAAATGTATTCAGATGTAGAAGAAACGTCCACTGACAAATGGATGGACAAGTGGGCCTTGGATTGTGTGAATGTGATGCAAATAAAGCCCGGACAGAGGAAAGGAAAGCACTAGGAAGGAGTATCAGAGTGCAAAGTGGGACCTTTCTGCTCTGGAGAGGCTCTGCTTTGGGACACGATTATAAGCCAACGATAGTCAGAGACCTGTGAGCTAGGAAAAGAAAAACCTGCGTCACTTCCTCAGGGAAGCCCTCCTGGATCCTCCCTTTAACTTTTGACTTTCTTCTGAGCTCCCGTAGCACTTTCAACTCGCATACCCCAAAACTAAGGTATATCGGAAGATATATATTGAGATATCATTCGCAGACCATAAAAATCACCCCTTTAAAGTGTATGATTCAGTGGTTTTTAGCATATTCGCACAGTTGGGCAATCAATACCACTATCTAATTCCAGAACAGCTTCAATATCCCCAGAAGAGCCCCGTATCCATTAGCAGTCACTCTCCTTTCCACGATTCCCCCAGTCAGACAACCACTAATCTATTTCCCGTCTCTGTGTGTTGGCCAATTCTGAATATTTCCTATAAATGAAAAAATATATAATGTGGTCATTTGTGTCTGGCTTTTTCCACTTTCATCCATGTTGTAGCATATATTGGTATTTCATTCCTTTTTATGGCTGAATCATATTTAATTAGCTGAATACACTACATTATCCACGTGTCAGCTGGTTGGTATTTGGATTGTTTTCACATTTTAGCTATTATGGATAATGTTGCCATGAACATTAACATACAATATTTGGTCTAGAAATATGTTTTCAATTCTCTTGAGTGTATACCTAGGAGTAGAATTGTTGGGTCACATGATAACTGTTTGTGTAGCTTTTTTTAGAGGAACTTCCAAATTGTTTTTCCAAAATGCTGCATTCTCACCAGCAATATATGAGGGTTCCAGGATCTGCACATCTCTGTGAACACTTGTGATAGTCAATCTTTTTTATTATAGCTGTCCCAGTAGGTGTGAAATGATATTTCATTATGGTTTGGTATTGTTAACTAAAAACTAATAATGTTGAGCATTTTTTTCAGGGGAATAATTTGCTATTTGTATATCTTTTTTGGGGAAATATATATAAAAATATTTTGCCTGTTTTTTTAAAAATTGATTATTTGTCCTATTATTGAATTGTAAGAACTCTTTATATATTCTGGATACCAATCTCCTATAAAATATATGGTTTGCAGATATTTATTGCAGTCTGCAGAGGCCTTTGCATTCTTGAATATCCTTTGAAGCACAGAAGTTCTTAATCATTAAGTCCAATTTGCCCATTTCTTTTTGTTGTCATTGCTTGTATTTTTGGTATCCTATCTAAGAAACCAGCGCCTAATCCAAGGTCACAAAGATACATGTCTGTGTTTTCTTCCAAGAGTCTTATAGTTATAGCTCTTACATTTAGGTCAACGGTCCATTTTGAGTTAATTTTTGTATATGGCAGATGTCCAACTTTGTTCTTTTGCGTGTGATTCCTTGTTGTCCCAGCACATTTGTTGACTATTCTTTCCCTCTTGATTTCTATTGACATCATTGTTGAAAGTTAGTTGATCATAAATGTAAGGATTATTTCCAGGCTTGATTGTATTTATTGATCTTTATGCCTGCCCTCGTGACAGTAGCACACAGTTCTGATTGCTGTCGCTTTAGAGTAAGTTTTGAAGTCAGGTAGTGTGAGTCCTCCAATGTTGTTCTTCTTAAAGATCATTTTGGTTGTTCTGGGTCCTTTGCACTTCCATGTGATTTTAGGATCGGACTGTCAGTTTCTGCACACACACAAAAAAAGTCATCCAGGATTTGACAGGGATTGAAGTAAATTTGAAAGCTACTTCGGAAAGTACTGCCACTCTAACAATATTAAGTTTTCTAATCCATGATTATAGTCTGTCTTTCCATCAATTCAGGTTTTCTTTACTTTCTTTCAACAACTTTTTTATGGCTTTCAGTGTATAAATTTTGCAGTTATTCTGATGAATTCATACCTAAGTATATATTTTTTAAAATTTCAGTTGCTATTATAAATGGACTTGTTTTCCTAATTGAATTTCCAGATTGTTCTCTACTGTTGTATAGGAAATCAATTGTTAATTTTATTCTGATTTTGTATTCTGCAAACTTTCTGTATTTGTTTATTACCTCTAATAGTGTCTGTGTGGGGGCATCCTAAGAATTTTTAAATATGAGATCAGGTCATCTGAAAATAGGAAAGTCTTACTTTTTTCCTTTCCAATCTGGATGCATTCTATTTCTTGCCTATTCGTCCTCCAGCACAATATTGAAGAGAAGCTGTAAGAGTGAACACTCTTGCCTTGTTCCTGATCCTAAGCAGAAAGAAGTCATCCTTTCATCACCATGTCTGATGTTAACTGTGAGTTTTTCATAGATATGCTTTATCAGTTGGAGGAAGTTCCATTCTATTCCTAGTTTGTTGAATCTTTTTATCAGAAGAAGTTCTTGGCTTCTTGTTAAATGCTTATTCTATGTCTATTAAGAAGATAGATTAATGTTTTTCATCAAAGTTATAAAAATTTGGGCTTTGATTTCTTCAAATATTCTCCTTGCCTCTTCTTTCTTTTGTCTCTCTCTCTGGGACTCCCATTATGTGCATGTTGATATTCTTCACTCTGTCCCACAGGTCTCTGAGGCTCTGTTTATTTTTCTGAATTCTTTTTTCTTTCTACTGTTTACACTTGAAAATCTCTGGTGGTCTATCTTCAAGTTCACTGATCCTTTTTTTTTCTGCCTTCTCAAATTTGTTGTGTTAACTTTGAAAACAACGAACCTAACCCAAACCCCTTAGTAGACAGATGACAATGCAGACCAGAAAAATTCAATGAGTCACCCCCCAGCAAATCTTTCATGTCAGCCACTGTATTTTTCAACTCTAGAATTTTTATTTATTTTTTTAGAGGTGGGGAGAGGGACAGAGGGAAAGCGAGAGAGAGAGAATCTTAAGCAGGCTCCATGGTCAGAGCAGAATCCAATCCAGGGCTCGATCTCACAACCCTGAGATAATGACCAGAGCAGAAATCCAGAGTCAGACGCTTAACTGACTGAGCCACCCAGGCGCTGCACAACTCTAGAATTTTTATTTAACTCTTTTTATAATTTTTTTTATTGACATTCTATACCTGGTGAGACATTGATCTTGTAGTTTCCTTCAGTTCTTTGAACATGTTTAAAATATCCAATTTAAAGTTTTTGTCCAGTATGTCCAATATATGAGCTTTCTCAAACAGTTTGTATTAGTTTCCTAGGTATGGGAGATACTTTCTTGTTTCTTTGCGTGCCTTATAATTTTCTGTTGGAAATGAGATTTAGGAAAATTTCCTTAATAAACACTTCTTGGATTCTTGGAAGATTTTGGTGGATGTCCAGGATTGTAATAACTCTGATTTTCTAATTTTTTTGCCAGTGTTCTCATTGCAGTGTCCCCATAGCATTTTGAATTAACCTCCATTATAGCGCTTATAACAAATGGTATGTATGACCTACTTTATTCCTCTGCTAGGCTGCAAGCTCCTAGAGGGAAAGGATTGTGTCTCACTCACCTCCTTATTTTTCCCTTCCAGAGCAAATCCAGGTCTTTGGAAAATAGTAGGCTGTTGCTGAAGCAATGAGTGATTGAACACCTAAGGAAGCTAACCACTGAGGAAAAGTTTATGTTAACTTAGAGTACTATGGTCTTATTTCTTAATCCTAGAGAATTCTGGAAAAACTATTCTTGCATTTGCATCTAGACAATTCTGGTCATTTCCATCCCAATTGTGGCACTTTATAATCGAGTTTCCTAAGGCAGTTTTCATAATCATTTAGAACCTCAGTTTTCCATATTTTTGCAACGTGGATAATAATACTTAAGATCATAACATTGTGGTCCTAGTATGGTTCAGAAGATTAGATGAGATGACACATATAAAGCCCATAGCACAGTGGAAGGCAATGCTGCTCATAATTATGAGTGTTTATTATTCTTGCCTTTCCTAACTCCAGGAAACTAATCACTTCCTGTTTAATTTGAGCAAGGGTTTGGCAAATGCACCTGCTAACAGCAACTGATGAACAATGCTGTCTTCAACTCCCTCATGCCTGAGCTTCCACAAAGGCCTTCTTTGAAACCCATGCAAGTGGAACAACCAAGGTGCTTCATCAATGGGGCTCATGTACTGACAGGGCTCCGAACAGAAAAAATTTGCTGCCTTGTGGTGCTGGCCAGGTGTGGAGTCAGGGATTGTGAGGCAGCCTTCCTGGAGGACTGGAGGCTTTGAAGCTGGGGGAGGCAAGAACTCCAGGACTGACCTAGGAAGAGAAGCAACCCTACAGACTCCTGAAAAGCAAAACAGAGGGGTCCCCAGACCTTCCAGGATGATGTCCTGGGGGAAGAGAATGGGAGGCAAGTTGTGCTGAGAGCTCTCTAATTTATTGACACTTCCTAGTATGGCTTTTCTTGGAGAGAAAAAAAAAAGTGGTTTTTTTTGTTTGTTTTTAACTTTGAAAACAATGAACCTAACCCAAACCCCATATTAGACAGATGAAAAATACAGAGCAGAAAAATTCAATGAGTCACCCAAGATCAGACAGGAAGAGAGCAGCAAAGCTCCAAGGTAGCTGTTGTTCTGACTGGGAGTACAGGACTTTTCCCATCTTATCTGCTGTGACCCCTGTCTTGAGTCATGTACATATCTCATCTCCAATAATCGTTTATCTGACCATAGACACTTGGATCTACAGTGTTTAAAGAGCTAAAATTAGAATCAAGAGGGTGGGGTTCAAACACAAGACCTGGTGTCATCAGTTAACTTGTATGAATCTCATTGTTTTCATCGAAAAGATGGGGCTCCAAATCCCCTCCCTGCTCTCTCTCCTCTTGTTATTCTAAGCAGCACAGAAATAAAAGACATGGAAAAGATTCTTCACTCTAATTTTTTTCATCCAGACATTTACGAAGATCCACCATTCATTCCCTTAGTAGCATAATATGGATACTCACGGCTCTATTTGGTTTGGAAGATCACTAGCCCCAAACCTTTAATCAGAATCCTAGGCCACGGCTCTCTTCCTACCAATCCCTGGGCTAGGAGTCAAGGGGATACTGCATCCGTGGCCTGACGTTTGTCCCTCTGTCCCATACCTCCAGGACGCCATGTGACGTGAATGACTCCACCCAGGACGATGCCCTTTGGCTCCTGCTTATATGTCCCAATGCTCACCGGACTCAGATGCTTGAGTGTCTAGGAGATACCTGTGCTTATTCCCCTCCAAGGCTTGCGGTCCTCCCCATCTCAGCACGACACCTCCAGAAACACAGGTGTCACCTGCATGTTCTTTCATGCCCTCAAACCTAATATAGTTGACAGTAACGGAAGTTGGAAGTTCCTCCTCCACACCATGTGATTCTTCACGGCCATGTAGCCCCTATGCCGTCTGGGTAGGGCCGCTCACTCCCATACCTTCCCCGGTCCAAGCCAACAAGGGTAATCTCATCCCTCATCCACGCCGTGTCTGGTAACGTCCATCTAAGCTAATGAGGCTGCAGGCAACAGATGTATTGTGGGGGTATGAAGCTAGCCCTAGCCCGTTCTCCCAGCAATGGGCATTTGTCTAGAGATGGCTCAATCAATCCGAGATCAGGATTTTTATTTTACAGTTGTTGGAACGATGCCTGCCCCTCCCCCAGGCAAATAAGACCATCTTGCCACCATGTATAGGTCTTGCTCTTGAAGCCAAGAGGTATGGACTCACATCCAGGTATGGACTCAGCGTAAGGATAAAGGGACGCACAAAGGGTGGGGGACAGACGGAGTGGGACTGAGAAGCAGAAGAATACATTTAGAGCCCTGATCAAACCTTACTTGAAGCCCACATCCATCATAGCTTTCACTTTATAAGTCTGTAAATCGTCCTTATTTTCGGAAGAAAGTTGATGGAGTTTTGTTTCCTGAAATCGAAAGATTTCAAACCAATAAACGTATCCACGCCACTAGCCAATTGTTCTATTTGCTTCCAAAACCCTGTGTCGTGTCCGTTCAGTTCTTACCATAAGCGCCGCCACCACCATCACCGTCACTGTCCTGGCCTCCACGCCGCAGCACCTCCAGCCGGAACCGGCCTCACGGTCGTCGGCACCCCTCGCCTCCCCTGCTGCCTCCTCCCACGAAGTCGCCACACAGAGACACGAGTTAAAAATAGCAACCAGATCTGGCCGCTTTCCTGATTAAAACCTTTCCAAGATTTTAGGTTGTTCTTAACACAACAACAGCAACAACGTCCAGCCTAGTCCATCCTTGTGTCCACACCTCCCGCCTCTCACCTTGCAGCCCCGCCGGGTGCCGTCTCTTGAAGCCCCTGTTGCCCTGGCCCGATGGCCTCGTGTCCCTTGAACAGGCCCGATCACCGTCCCCGGCCTGGGGAGCTCGTCCCTCTTCCCCCCGACCCAGAGCTGCCAAGCCAGACTCTGCCCCTAACAAGACCCCCGCGACCCTGCACGCTGCTTGACGACGAGAGGACTCAGGCTCCCTCTGCACCCATAGCCCGGAACCCCCCAGCCGGGGAGCTTCCCCAGGCCCTGGAAACCTTATGCAGTGTGTCCAACCTTTGTATGCCCCGGTCTCTCCATTACTTACAAGGCCCGACCCTATGAGCTTGTAAATGATATCATGGTGATAAAACAAAAAGCCTTGGGCTGAGGATCTGCTGGTCTACGATCTTTGGGATTTGGGGAATTAGTAAGAGAAAGATGAGAGCAGACTGTAGGACAGGATGGAGAAGAGTACAAATCATAGGCTTCCGGAGGAAAATGTGCGTGCACATGTATGCATATTAACACGCATGTGTGAATTTATCAGCATGCCCGTGTATATTATATATGCACATGTGTATATATTAATATGGGTGTGAATATATACCAATATGTATGCGCCTGTGTGCTGTAGACACATAGGCACGTATGTTATATATGCATGTGTCTATATATCATACATGCATGTGTGTGCACATATATTATGTATGGGTGTGCATATATTAATGTGCATATGTGTTATATATGCATATGTGTGTATGTGATACGCACATGTGTCTTAATATGCATGTGTGTATGTGTTATTTGTGTATATGTGATATACATATACTAATATGCATGTGTGTATGTGTTGCATATGCATACGTGCACATATATTAATATGCACATGTGTGGATGTGGACGTGCATATAAAACAGCAGAGAATGGCCTCGGAGATGACTCAGTAAATCTCAGCTAAATCACTCTTTGTAAGACGGCTGTTTCCCGAACCCCCCCCCCCCCGTCCCCCCCCCCCTCCGCCTCCCATCACTGGTTCTTGATCCTGGTTGCACAATAAGACCACCTGGGAGCTTTCAAAAGTCTCACGCTCAGTCAGCTCTTCAGACCAATTACACCGTTGTCTCGGGGGGGTGGGGGTGGACCCAGACGTCAGTAGTCTGTAAATCTCCGCTACGTTTCTCAAGCTCTAAGTGCCCACAGATTACCTCATGGGGGGCTGTTAAAAAGCACATCCCGATTCGGTCCGGGGCGGAGCCTGAGAGTCTTTCTAACAAGCACTTGGGTGAAAGTGGTGTTTCGGGTCCAGAGACCACACTTGGAATCGCCCAGACCCAGATGATTCAAATGTGCAGATAAGTGTGAGAACTCTGAGGGTGTGTGGGAAATTAACTGAGGTAGTGGTTTTGATGCTGCATATAATCGTCACTCCTCCACCACGATTTTCCTATATACCCGTTTCTTAAGTGACTAATAGGAAAATTCAGGGGGAAGCAAGAAATAGCAGGTAAGGTCCCTGATGGAGGGAGTCTAGTGTTTGTTGAACAGCCACTATGTGCCAAGTGCTTTAAGTTATGCTGCCCCAGTGAGTTCATTTGGGGGGGGGGGGGGGCATGGAATAAATTCAGAGATAAGAGCCTTGCTCCAACTGGGGCACTGAATGAAAGGCACGTCCCGGGGTCATGCCCGGGTCTCTCCAATACCCGAACCTGAGCGCCTTCTGAGCTGCCCTGCTGCCGCTCACCTAAGGAGCAAAGGCCTTGCGTGTGCTTGGGCAGCTGCAGAGGGATGGGCAGCTGGGCTGAGGGCGCCTGGCAGGGAGACAGCGGGCCATTGTGGGAGCGGCCTGGGAGGATGGAGGAAGAACAGGTGTGCGCTGTCAGGGCCAGGGAACAGCTTAGGAGGGGAACAGCAAGTTGCCACCACCAAGAAGAGGCGAAGATTCAGGGATTAGGATTTGGCCTCCGCCCAAGGCTCTTCCAGTGCCCGTTACCGTGGAAACATCACCATCACCAAATGCCATTTCCTGCACATTCGCTGAGGCTCGGGCTGCCTCTCGGAGCATAGTGCTTGGAATGTGCTGGAAGACTTTAGAGGTTTACATTTGGTAGGTTTCCAGTGACTGTTCTGGAGGCAAAGACAGGGGAGCTCCGTAGGGCCGTGGGGAGGCCTCTGGCTGTTGGGCAGGCAGTTGTGTTTCTCTCAAGGAGACACGTAGAGTCACATCATCATTTGAGGTAGAAAACACTAGACATCAGGCTTCTGCACCCAGAGCAGCCAAGAAGCCTGCCTGGGATCCTGCAGGACCTGGGCTCCCCGGCTCTTCCGGAGGCCTGGGGCGGGGGCAGGCTGGAGCCATCACTGAGGTGGCACTGCCACCTGGCGGGGGAAGCCGGCACCGCGTGGTCCTGACCTGTGAGTATTCAAATCTCTGCTTTCCCCCTCATTTTCTCTTCCTTGGGACAGAATCATGATATTCACCGAGATGGGGAAAACCATTCTGGAGGCAGTTTGACAGGCTGCAGGGTGGGCTTGTGTTTGAGCAGATTGCACCGGGAGCGTCTCTAGCAGGGAAAGCAACGGAAATCCCAACAATTTCGTGGCAAAGAGAAAGATACCAATAAATTAGGCCCGTTATCTTACTACCGAAGTTCTTTCTCTATGTGCAACAATCCCCTTCTCAATGTGCAAAAACCCTCTTACTTTTAAGCAAAAATATGGGCAGGGTGTAGGCTCTACTTAATTCCTATTTCCACCTTTGCTGATGAACCAGGCGCACAGCCCCTCCCCTGCCCCAGGAAAACCGTCCCAGCGGGGATGTGGGCGCCAGAGGCCTGGGACTGTACATTCCTATGCCTCAGACACGATTTGCTATCTTGTTAGTGATTTTAGTTCAAGTTCAGTTGTCGAAGGGCAGCAAGGAGATGGGGCGGGCGGGGCGCGGGGGGATCCTATTCCGCGGTCCTTATGTCTCTTTACAAAAGTAACCTCCGGAATAAGTGTTCCTGGGGACGGTAGGTGATCTAAGAAGATGGGTTTTGTGCCTTTTCGATTGGGCTTCATACAATTCCAGGCTCTGCAGAGGTGAGAGTGGGTGGGTGCCCCACGTGCCGCTGAGTCGGGCCGCAGCAGCTGGACGCCCCCTCCCTTCTGTCGTCATGTCTTGAACAACATGCTTTGGGGTGACCTGCAGCAGCCACTAGGGCTGCTGCATGCATGCACCACCCGCCAGGCGGCTTGAACAACAGAGACGCATTGGCTCATCGTCCTGGAGGTACAAGCCCAAGATCCGGGTGCCGTGGGGTGAGCGTCTGCTGTGAGCTCTCCCCTTGGCCTGCAGACCCCCCTCCCTCGCTGTGTCCTCACCTGGACTTTCCCTGGGGCATATATGCACAGGGGAGGGAGGAGAGAGAGAGCGAGCAAGAACTCTCTGGTATCTCTTCTTACAAAGACACTAGTCCTGTAAGGTCACCACCACCCCCATGACCTCACCGAATCTTGAGCCTTTCTGTAGAGATGACTCTCCGAACATAGTGGCATTGGGCATTAGGGATTCAAAAGATGAATTGTAGGAGGTACAGGAGCATACTCGATTCTTAACACGCACCTCGTTGGAAAACGAGTTAGACTTTCAATAGGGTCTGGAAAACCTGGAGCCCTTGCCAGAGCCCGTTCACCTGGGATGGAAGGGATGGGCCAGGGAAGGCTTGTGGTTCACCAGGTGCCACCCAGCGAGAGGATGGCAGGCCTGAGGCCTCCTTACCCAGGGCTCCGGCCCCCCGCAGGTTACATTTTTAAAACAACGGAGGCGTAAAAATAAATAAATAAATAAATAAATAAATAAATAAATAAATAAATAAAACAGAGGCGTCCGGGTTACCGGGTCAGGCCACAGAGGCTTGGAGGGAAATCCAGAGGGGGTGCAGGACCCCACACGCTGCAGTTGAGGGGGACAATTCTATTGACCTCTGTGGCCAAGCCGGGCTTACAGTGAAGCCCCAGGGCACGTCTGACTTACCTGGAATGAGGGAAAGGGCGGAGTTTCGAGGTAGGGACTCGCAGAGGTCCCACAAGGCGCCTCTGGGTCACACAGACAGCCCTTCCTCCCCTGCGAGGCCACAGCCCGACCTTGGTCCCTATTTTCCACTTCTGAGCCATGTGATATGGTTTTTACTCACAAAAGCCAGGAAGAGATGAGGAGGCCTGGACTAGATGGGACCTGGGGGCTGTATCCCCTCCTCTGCAGCGGGTGGGATGGGGGTGTGGGGTCTGGTCACCCCGTTCTCTCCGCGGCCACGGGGCCCAGGTTCCCTGGCAGGATGGCAATGGGGATGGGTGGTTGGGCTGGTGCATCTCCGTGGGGGGGGGGGGGGAGGCTGTCCCTATTGGTGGAGGCCCCACAAGTGGAAGCGGACAGAGAGCCGGGTAGACGCTGCTGTCCCCCCGGGGGACGAGGTGGAGCTGGCCGGGGAGGGACGCTCCCCAAAGTCAAGGAGCAGGGGGGCCAGGAACCGACATAGGGGAGACGCAGTCACTGCTTTTTGCTGTTTTCCTGACTATGTTCCCAAGGAGGAAGTAGGAGCTTCGGGCTGGGGGTCCCGGGTGCTGACGGTCCCCTAGGTTAGGCCCGGGCCATGGGCTTGCAGGTGGGCGTCAGAGGGGACCGGCCACCGCCTTCCCCGGTGCTGGAGGCTGGCGGCAGGCGGGCAGGGAGGCTCTGCACACAGTGTGGGGAGCCCCGAGCCCCTGAGCTGCCCGGACCCTGGGCAGAGAGGCTCCACCAACACGGCCCCCTAAGCCATTGCTCAAGTGAGAGGCGTCCCCGAGCCAATGACTGCCACGGCCTCGATCCTTCCTGGGGCCCTGTCCCCCCACTCCCTTTGCTACCCCCAGTCCAGGGTGGACAGGCCTGGAGCCCACTCCGGCCTCCCCACAGGCTCGGGCTGCAGGGCTGGCTCTGGAGGTGACCTCCTCCCGCCCGCCTGCGCCCCCCCCCCCCCGACTCCCTGGGCACAGGTCAGTCCCCACGGGCTGTTTGGGGACACGGGCTACCCTGCCCGGCATCTTCAGCCTCTTCATCTCCCCCTCTTCTCTCAAGTCTGGGGGTCACCTCCCTCCTCTTCTCACTGTTTCCTTGTCTCACCTTCCGGGGTTAGTGTCTCTAGTGGCAGGTGAAGGGCAGGCCCCCAGTAAAGACAGTTTAAGGACACCGGCTGTGTGGCAGGGTCAGCACCTCTGGGCTCTGGACACCCTCGCTTTGTAGCCACGCGGCCCCAGGACTTGCCTTCTCAGCTCCCACTGCAAGGCCTAAGACCCTGACAGGCCTTGGAGGGAGGCTGGGTGGCATCTTGTCTCTACAGCACCCAGCCTGTGGAATAGACTAGAAGACAGAGCTGTGGGGAAGGTTGCGGCCCTGTTCACGCCACTGGGTTTTGCAAAATGACTGAACCGGCCTCCCGTGCAGTTACATCTCTGTGACCTGAGTTTTTGCATCCTCAAAGCTGAGAGGCAGGTCCTGGTAACAGGGAGCCCAGATGCTATGTCATGACCACCCTGCCCCTGCCCCCAGGGACCTGTTTCTTCCCCGCTCAGCATCTGGGGCCCGAGCCTTCATCTTTCCCGCATGCAAGGTGCCTGGAGCAGCCACTGTCTCTTGGTCATCAGACCTCCTGCGGAGCCTGCCCACCAGCACCCTGCCAACCACCCCCATTTCCCTGCAGGGTAACGGGCCCCACCCGGGCCTCTGTACCTGCTGCACCTCATTGTGAAAATGCAGACTCTGCTGGAAGCACAGATGTGCATCCAGGGACGGGGACCCAGCCTCACTGTCACAAACACAGATGCTCTGCAGGGACTATACATGCACGGCTGGTGGAAGGGGGCAAGCCCTGGGCAAAGGGAAGAGCTGCCCCGAGTCCTACAAACGGTCACCACGGAGCCTCTGCCAGGCTGCTGGGGCCTCTTCAGACATCTGGACTTTTAAATAAATTTTACCGATTTTTTTTTTTTTTTAATGCTGGCAACTGAGCAACATGCAGCTCACTGTCTTTGACCTAAGGGCGGTGGGGGCTAAGTGTCAGTGAGCACCTAATGTGCCAGGTAACGTCCTGGTCCCTTCCGCACGGCGAAGTCACCATTTCTGCCTTCACGTCTCATGAGCCAGGGACAGACGCATGCACAGCCCCGTCGCTTGCACCAGCTCTCAATTTAATACGTGGCATTTGAACGCTGAGAGCCTGGGTCGCGCTCCCACACACAACACGAGGCTCTCACCCCTTTCTGTGTAGGACCCCGAGCGCTGAAGCTGCTGCCGTGAGTTTCTGCGTGGGTGGCGAGTACACGCCATGTTGCTTAGACCTCACAGCTGCCCCGGGGAGCCCTTAGGTCACGGGTCAGGAAGCCCGGTGCAGAGGGAGTGACCTTCCCGAGGCCGCTCAGCCTCTGGAGCGGGTGATGGAACCTCGGGTCTGTCTGGCTCCAAGGTCCTGGGTCCTCCCATGCAGCCCGGTGCTGTCTGAGTCCCCAGCGTCCGACCCAGGGCCAAGCCCAACAGGGCCATCCTGGGGGCGGGGGGCGGGGGGGCAGGTGTGGAGCCCGGCTGCCGGGCAGGGCTCCGGGGCAGCATCCAAGCACAGGGCTCGGTGCAGGGCGTCAGGCGTGGGCCCAGGGCCGAGCAGCCCCGTGGAGAGCCTCACCGCGCGCGGTCCGGCTGGCTCCTCTGCGGCGACAGGCACTGCCAAAGTCCCCCGTGGACCGTGTCACTGCCCAGGGCATAGTGGATGGCATTGATCGTGGGCGCTGCTTTGGCAATGAGGGCAGGCACCTGTCGTGACACAAGGGCTCAGGGAGGAAGCCTCGCCGCCTCGGCCCCTCGCCCTGGTCCCCCTTGGTGAGCCCCCACCCCGCAGCCTCCCGGCATCTCCGCGGGGCTGGTTCTGCAGCCCCCAAGGCTTCTTCCACCGGTTGGCTGGTGACACAGAAGCACGCTCTGTCCTGAGCAGCAGTCCCGGCCTTGGCCGGCTGTCCCTGCCCCTGTCCCTGTCATGGCACGTGGGGCCCAGGCAATGCCAAGCAGCAGCCCCGTGTGGCCCCCAAGACGAGCCGATGGCCAAGGCGCTCTGAGTGTCCGGAGGGAGAGGGGAAGAGACCACCAGAAGCCCAGAGAGCAGGAGAGATATGGGGAGAGACAAGAGGCCCCAAGGTGGAGGGAGTGTGGGCAGGCGAGGTGTCCGTACCATCTGCAGCTTCGGGGGGACAGAGCGCACATCGGCCACGGTGGCGTAGAGGTACAAGAGGGCGTAGGGGCCCCAGCAGAGCAGCAGCGTCCTGGCCGGCACGGTGGTGCTCACCTGCGGAGGGGGGTTGGGACCCAGGGGCCAGGTGGGCGAAGGTGCTGCGCCCGCCGAGCGGCTCGGGGCCAGGCGGCCTCCCTGGCACCTGTCGCGTCGTCCTGCCCGGCCCCAGGGGTCACGTCTGCCAAAATGGCTTGATGACGTCCACCAACCTGGAGGCAGGGATGGGTTGGAGGAGGCGCGCCCTCTCTGGCCTGCGCTCTATTCGGGGAACCCTGGGCTGTGCAAACGACTTCCCCGGGGCCCAGGGCTGCTCCTCAGCGGCAGCCCCCCGATTTGTACCGTCTTTTTCCAAGTCACAGGAAAAAAATAATAATGTGGCAAATTAAGTGTCTCAGCAAAGATTGTTTCTTTACGCACGGTGACCACGTGGGCCCTGCAGCCCAGGGCCTGGGTGTGAGCCTAGCCTGTCACTCCTGGGTTCGGGGCTCATCACATGATCACAATCCCCCCACCCCACCCCGACAGTGGTTGCAAAGATGAACCGGCAAGGTGCGCAGACCATGGTACTAGTCCCTGATTTTTTTGTAATCGAAGCTTTGGCGCTTATGGCTCGTCTGCCAGCAATTGTCCGGGTGACACAGGGACCCATGGAAAGGGACTATCAATGCAGAAACTCAGAAACGGCCAGAAGGGCTTATTCCGCAGTCTGGTTTGCCTGGGTGGATGGGCTTGCGGGTGCCATTTCACGCTGTGGTCACAGCAGCCCGCACCCGAGATGGAATTAAACATCCCGGAGCAACTTAAAAGGAGCGTCAGAAAAGCCTGGGGTTCCGCTCCAACCTTGAAACCCTTGGGAGGGACGACAGGTGCCGGGGCCCTCGTGCTCCAGGTTCCGGGGTGCAGGAGTCTGAGCGGCCCCGCCCCCCCCTCCCAGCGCTTGGTGATGCTCGGCAACGGGGACCACTGGGCTCTGTGGGTGCTGAAAGCTCTGTTCCCCACCGCAAACCTGGAAAACCCCGAGGCACGAGCTTTCACATGCTGGGTGGTCCCTGACGGGGACAGAGGGACTCCCTCTTGGGGAGCGCGTCCTCACCTGGAGGTGGCCAGACTTCTTGAGTTTCTGCTCCATGAGCCGATAGGACACGAGCGTGATGAGGAGAGGCAGGAAGAAGTTGAAGAACGCCATGGTGAAGAGGTAGCTGGTGAAGCTCCTGCGGGCAGGGCGGGAACGGGGTCAGGACCGCGTCCCCGGCCAGGTCGGCTGTCCCCGGAGGTGCAGCCGCCGTTGCTGGGAGGAGCTGCTCCCGGGTCCCAGGCAGACGCCCCACAGAGACAGGGGCCACCGGGTCCTCCTTGAACTTGTCTTTAGGAGCCCGAGCACTGGGTCGAGGACGAGCCCCCCAAGCCCCTGGTGGGCAGCACAGGTGCACAGGGCTGCCTTCTGTATGCACCCCACAAGCGCAGGACAGGATGTGTCACTTTGGGAAACATGTTTGCCAAACGGGGGCTATGTCAACGGACCTCGAGGGAGGATCACTCAAGGAGTGTCCTTGGCACAGGGATCTGAGTGGACACCGTCGCTTGGAGAAATCATCAGAAGGATCCCGGGAGGACCTGGAGTCCCGGGGCGTGGGGCGGGTGGGTGTCACGGGAAACTGGGAACAGGTGGGAGTCACAGGATGGCTGAGCCCCATTCTGCGAAGGGAAGCGCGCGTCATCCTGGTGCTGCCCAGTAGGGAGGGGTAGGGGAAAGGCTGCCTGAGGCCTGGGTGCTGGCAGGGAGGATGCCTGTGGGGGTGCCCTGGGAGGACACATGTGCCTGCTTGGGCTCTCAAGTAGGCTTCTCCCGGAAAGCCTGTCATCAGGGCCAGAAACTTCATGAGTAAGAGCAGATGAGCAGAAGCAAGAGGGGGGCTGGAGCCCATGTGGCCCCTCCCCAAGATGACCCCTCAAGTGTCTCCCTCAGCCCTGGTGTCCTCAGAGCCACTGGATGGGGCAGTATAGACACAGGCTCCATGATGTGGGGGCCAACATGCATCAGTCTTGTCTCCCTAGGGCTCGGCCCCTCAAGCAGATGCTCCGGAGCTTCAGAGAACTCAACCCTAAGTCAAGGAGGTCCCTCCCAACACAAAGACCTTAACATCCTTGGACTGTCTTGAACAAGGGACACGACTCCCCTTAGAAGCTGCTCAAGTCGGAGCCGGGACAAAGGGGCCATGGGGCTGGGCGACTGTTGTAACGGGCGCAGGCCAACAGCTCGTTGGGGAACATCCCTTCTTGGGCACAACTGTATACCCCAAAGTTTGCATAACATGCCCGCTGCTTGGCCAGCGTTCAGAATGTGTTTTCCCAAGTCCCGCTGCCAACGTGCGAGCAGGTATGGAGACCAAGGAGCTGAGATTGTCTGGCAAAAGTTGACGGTTCCCCATTCGGACTTCCTGCTGTGACACTGGGGTCGTGAGGATTCAAAGCAAAGATTCCCAAGGGAGGGAGCCGTGCAGCCACTCCTCCCTCCTCACCTGTCCACCCTGGAGTAGTCCAGGGTGCAGCACGTCCCCAGAGGCTCATAGTCATAGCGGCCCCAGCCCAGGAGGGGCAGGGCTGCCCAGAAGACGGAGGACAGCCACACGCAGAGCACCAGGGAGATGGCTGTGTTCCATGCCAGCTGGCTGCCTGCGGGAGAGAAAGGCGGGGGGCAGGAGGAGTTGCTGACTGGGCAGAGCCCCCCCAGAATGGACCTCATGCTCTCACGGAACATTCTAGAATCCTGGCTTTGGTGCGACTAGCTTAGCGCCTCGGACCAGCTATGAGGTCCTGCGAACCCCCAGTTTCTCCTCCACAAAATGGGAATGAAAATCCCTGTCCCAGGGGACTGTCATGAAGAATAAAAGAGATGACGGGGGTGAAGGTCTCCGAGTAGATGCTCTCTACCACCTGCTTTGGAGGACGGGGACGGGGACGGGGACGGGGACAGGGCCCCGGGGAGCCACGAGGAGGTCGGTCACGCTTCCCAAAGCCTACCTGGGGAAGGCGCACGGGCAGTGGTTCGGGGGGGTGGCTGGGGAGGGACCCACTGCCGACCCCAGCCCTTGCTCAGACACAGGTCACCGTCCCCGCTGCCAGGACACCCCCTGAGGACTGTTGACCCAGAGCTGGGGCCACCTGGGTGCGGATGGCGGGCCTCTGTCTTGCTGAGCGGCCCCATCCGTGTCCCCTCCTCCCCGGCCCACCTACGGTTTACGAGTCCTGCTCTTTTGTGGGCGCGGCCGCAGGGCACAGGGCAGGACTCGGCGTGGGGTTTGAGCAGCACAGAGGACCAGGCCTATGGCTCCCTCATCTTGACGCTGTTTGCACGGACTCGGCCCAAGACACGGGGACTGGCAGCCACGTGTTGAGGTGGAGAAGGCAGGCCCTGGGCACACTTGCGTGTGTGAGCACACAGGCCTGTGTGTGTGTGCACGTGTGCACGGAGCACCGGGCGGGCAGGTAGGAGTGGCAGGGAGAGGCGTGCCAAGGTCACATGGGGCGGGGCCGCTGGACCCCGTACGGGCAGAGGCGGTTGTCCTGGTCCCCGAGGGTGTGGGACTTCCCGGGGCGGGGGTGCACCTGCGGCTTCCCGGGTGTGCCCAGGGCCCAGGCCTTGCACAGCGGGGAGGCTGCCCCGGGCCCACTGTCCCTGCGGCTGCAGCCCTGGGCAAGCTCTGTAACTGCCGCGAGCCTCCGCTTCCCAGTCTGTGTGTTGGAGTTTGCAACAAGGGCGCACCGAGCCCCAGCTCCCCGAAGTGTGTTCACCCAGCCCCGACAGCAGGCGGGATGCCGGGCAGCACCGGGTGAGCGTGGCTTTTACTCTAGCACGTACGTACTACAATCATAGGAACACGAAGGCCGTTATCTCAGAGACACTGTTTAGGATGAGACTAGAGCGGGTGTTTAAATTTTTTTTAAATGAATCCCTTTGAAGAAAAAAAAAAATCAAGTCCCTAACGGAGCGGAGCGGGTGATCCGGTGATCCGGCCAATTATGAAGGCGAGGGTGGGAGGGCGAGCCTGGGAAGTGCAGGGCTGGCCTGGGCTTCCGGGTGCCTGGCACGGGGGAGGTGCCGCGGGAGTGTGGGTGCAGGGACATGTCCCCCCCGCACGCGCACGCTGCCTCTCTGCCCCCAACAGCTCCTGTCTGCAGGGGCTTGTGCTCTACCCATGATCTCACTTGACTTTCAGAACAAAGCGGGGAGGTTGCTCACACAACCCGCTCTTAGAAGAGACACAGGTTCAGAGAGGACTCCTGCCTTGCCTGAGGCCGCGTCGGGCCCCTGTGGCCCTCCCAGCAGGTGCGCTGGCAGCTGCCTCCCTCCCTCCTGCGCCCACACCCCACGCTTAGGGACACTCACGTCCACCCAGTCCCTGGGGTTGGGAAACACTGAGCGGACCTTTGTCCCGACTGACGGCTGCGCTCATCGTAAACATGCCTCCCCCAGGCGCCCAGACTTACGGGTGCAGTAGTGGTGGTAGCGCCCCCAGGCCAGGGCCGCGCTGCTGCAGATGCTGGCCAAGGCCGTGGTGAAGCCCTGGAAGCCGTGGGCCTGGCAGCCATCAGGGCCGTAGGGCCAGCGCCTGTGGAGACACGGGGCAGTGACGCTGCCGTCCGGCCCTGCCCTCCCCTTGCCCCAGCCCCAGCCCCGCAGAAGCCTGGAGGGCAGGCACCCTCCTGAATGTGTGCCCAGCTCCCCAGAACACAGGGCTTCATTATCTGCTTTTCCTGCAGGGAACAGGGGCCCCAGAGGCCCAGTCCCCGGGGTGAACCGGTGGGGAGTCCCTGGGCTCTGTGGACTCCACTGCACCTCGCAGGGTGTCTGGGTGGTCGGAAGCCTCCAGCACAGGACATAGAACATCCTGGGAGGAAAGCCTGTGCCTTTATAGACGGAGACCCCGGGGCTCAGAGAGGGAGGGGCACTGAACCAAGGTCAGAGGGCACACGGAGGCAAGGTCACAGGGGAGGCCCAGGGCTCCCCAACCTCAGCCCTTTGGGCCAAGCAGGCGTAAAAGCTCCCGTTGCCTCCTTCACCGAACCCAGCGAGGGGCAGGGGGAGATCAGGGCAAGGAATCCTCACGGATTCTGGCCCCACAGACTCATCTGCCCCAAGCCCGAGCCCTCCGGTGGGCTCCAGCCTCTGTTCGAGTGCCTGGAATCAGGGCAGGAGTGTTCAGGGCGCTTCAGAAAACAATCTGGTTGACCCCGTGTTGAAAGATCCTGGTTTAGGGGCCCCTGGGGCTCAGTGGATGAGCATATGCCTTCAGCTCAGGGCGTGACCCCAGGGTCCCAGGTTCGAGTCCTGCATCGGGCTCCATGCAGGGAGCCTGCTTCTCCCTCTGCCTGTCTCTGCCTCTCTCTCTCATGAATAAATACATAAAATCTTTAAAAAAAAAAGAAAGAAAGATCCTGATTTGCAAGTAAGGAGGTTTTAGACACTTGTCAAAATCCCTTTGGCTTTTACAAACAATCCTGGGTGGGCTTCCTGGGTGCCAGGTGTTGGTTTAAGTCATTTCCAAACAATAATAAGTGAGTCTGGTAGTAATACTCAGCTTCCAGAAGAAGTCAAGAGATAGTAACACGGAAGCCAGGACTCCAATCGAGGCTGGCCACAGGGCCCCCGCTGGGAATCCCCACGGGCAGCGAGCTCTGTGAGCAGCACCTGTGCTCCAGAACCGAGGCTCTGCCGGGATAGCCTGGGATTGAGGGTCAGCCTCCTCCGGCCTGCCCGTCCTGGCCCTGCAGTGCTCTGTAGGTGGGAAGCGTGACTCTGGCCTGGCTGCCCGGTGCCCAGAGGTCAAGCCCCAGGCCAGGCCCTGAGGGCAGGGAAGGCGGGTGCCTGGTACCGGAGGAGGCTGGATATGGCTGCAACCAGAGCATTTAGGCTGATCCCAGTGTCGGCCACAGCCAGGCTCAGCACCAGCAGGTGGGTGGGGGTCCGCAGCTCCGGGGTCTTGCAGAAAGAGAGGATGGTGAGACCATTGAGGCAGAGGCCAGTGAGAGCTGGAAGGAAGGGAGAGGCTGGCGTCAGGGCTGGAGAGGCCACCAGGGGCCGCAGCAGGGCCTGGGGCCTCAGCAAGCTGCCCCCCAACCCACCCCGTGCTCAGCGACCTGGCTGGTGTCGATCACGTTGCCGGGAGGGGCTGGCTGGGCGAGACCCTGGCCCGAGGACGCACATCCCGCCTCCTCCTTCCTCAAGAAGGGGGGATCCAGTAGGCGGCCGCAGGAATTTCTTGCTGGAAATTGCCCTCACCGACAGCTGCCGACACTTAACACAGGCTGGGCACAGGGCCGAGAACCTTCCGGGGACGCCCCCGGCGGGCCTTCACCTGGACGCTGTGCTCCCCCGCACGCAGTGGGGACCTGGGCTTCGAGGGGCTACCGAACTTGCCCTAAGCACACAGCCAGCGAGCAGGGCTGGCGCCCAGACTCATGTCTGTTTAGCTCCAAAACAGCACCCTGAGGGCCGCACGACAGCCCGAGGGAGGGCCTGGGAGGGGGGCCCTGAGGGAGGGCCTGGGAGAGGGGACCGTGGTGCGAGCTGGAGCTGCCTGGCAGCTGGTGAGTGAGCTTGAGGGCCCAACCTCGGGTGGCACACACCTGACCTCGAGCTTCAGCTTGGTTCCTCCCTCCTCCTGCTCTCTGAACCCTGGCCTCCCTGTCCAAAGGGAGGAGTCAGGGAGGATCCTGCCTTTGCAACTCCCAGTGTTTATTTACTAGGAGGACAGGGGAGAGGAGCATTCTAGAAAAAGGGAACGGCATGTGCAGCGATTTAAAGTGATACGATTTCAAGGCCTGTTGGAGGATGAGAGGGATGCTAGGTTGTAGGGTTCCTAAAAAAGAGGGAGGGCTCCCGGATAGTGGCGTCCTGAGCCCCCACCACCAGCCTCCCCGGGGCCACTCGCCCGGCTGACGAAGCGGGCTATTTCTGTGGATCTGCTGTGAACAAGGGCCACGCTCCCTATTAGCCCAGTCATGGGCTGACCCAGCACCAGGTCTGCAGTCCCACCTCTGGGCCCAGGCAGGGACCTCAAGGAGCCAGGTAGCCCCTGGACTGGAAATGCTTAGGGCTGAGGAATGGAGATGGGGGGCGGGGGTGGGAGGGTGGAGCTGGACAGGATGGGGGCAAAGGAAGTTAAATCCCGAGCGTCTATCAAGGTAGGCACTTCCTGCCCCCAGCCCTGCTTAGGGTCAGAGAACCGGGCTGACTTGGTTGCAACCACACAGAGAGCAGGTGACAGAGCTGCGTGTTCCCAGAGCCTCCCCGGAGGCCTGAGCTTACATGGGATTCTTAGTGGGATTTCCGGGGAGTGGATTAAACTTTCTCCCAGCTGGAGGGAATGAAAAGGCCTGAACCCTGGTTCATGGTCATGTTCCGGGCAGATGGCCTTTGCCCTCGCTCCCTGGGCCTGGCGCCTCTCTCTCTCTCTCTCTCTCTCTTGCTCGGCTCCCAGCTGCAGCCTGCATCCCACAGGTGCACCCGCTGGGCGCCCCATGGGTGTGGGCACGGAGGAGTCAGGCTCCTTGTCACCTCCAGAGCTGTGGCCTGCATCCGGGGGCCCCTGGTTCCCCGCTCCACCCAGCGCTTTCCCGGCTCACCTTCCACCAGCAGCACCGTCCCCACAGCCAGCACCTCCAGCTCCCCGAAGCCAGCGGGCAGGGCCCCAGAATCTGCCATGCTGGACCCTTCTCCCAGGCGGGCCCAGCTCTCCTCCGCTCTCCGAGCCAGGCCCCACCTTTTAAAGGGCCGTCCCACGTGCTGGCACACGCAGGTGATCACGCTAGACCCGGTGCTCCTTCTGGGGGCCCCGGCCCTGAACCGTGCTTCGGGCCCAAGTAGAAGGAACCCATTCACCAGCAGGACAGTGCGGCCTTTGTGAGGCCGGAATGCAACAGCTCCTCATTCATTTTGGCCCCGTCGGGCAGGATTAAGGTCACGGAATCCAAACGGTGTGTGGCCCAGAGCCAAGTCAGAAGAGCGTTGCATAACCAAGGGGGGTGGTGGGGGGCAGAGCGGGGCTGGAGAGGCAGCTGTGCCTGAGGCCTGGGCAGGAGCCAGGCCCTTCCACTCGTGACCTCATAAGCATCGGGGGAAGAAGCCAGCCGTGGTCGTCGAATGAATCCCAGCCCGGACCGGGGACTGAGCAGCTACGTGCCTCAGAGTGGGACCCCTGGGGTCTCCTCTGTTCTGTCCTTAGCAAGCTGGGCGCCTCCTCCCAGGGCCTGCACAAGACTTGGCGAGTAGCGTGGGCCACGGGGACGGCCTGGGGCGCTGACCCCGTGGCCCCCGGGAACCTTGGCTCCTATAAATGAGAAGTCGTACTCTGGCTGACAGTGCACGTTACATCCGGGAACACTGACAGAGAGGAATTTCACTCATTTTTAGACAAAGAAACGAAGGCCCAGAGCCCTGTGAGCTCAGGTTTAAGCCCTGCTTAGAGCCAAGCACCACGCTTCCTGACCTTAGCATGATTCCTACAGCAACTCCGTGAATTAGGGTCCATCATCCTTTGCACTTCATGTGGGGGAACCAGCTCAAAGCAGCTAAGAAATGACCTGAGGTCACGCAGTGATTTGTGAATGGGGCCAAACAAAGGCCTGATCTCCTGTCCTTGGGCTCCAGGCAGGCGGCTCGCTCTACTGCACAAATGTTCATTCCCCGTTTGCTTTTCGTGCTGCCGGTCCCCACATAGGCAAGCCTGACCACCCCAAGGCTGGGCTGACAGCTCACATCCTCCTGGAGCCCTTTCCTGATGACCCGGCTACCGCATTTCCCTAATTTCTATCTCGCATCCCTGGTTCACACGTTCATCAGGGTTCTTTTCATGCCTACGAGACGGCAGGGAAGGCAGGACGGGGCCGGGACTCAGGGTAGAGCTTAGTGAGGCCAAAGAGAGGCAGGAAGCCGCCGTCCCCAACAGAAGTAGAAAAAGGCGGAGATGTTGGTTCGGGCTGGAGAAGGGACGGATGGGAAGCACCGAGAAAGCCATAGTGGCTGGATTAGAAGAGAGGAGGAGAAGAAAACCAACATTTCCTGGAAGCCAAGATTGTCAAAGCAGGCCCGGCATTTCATGCGTGCCCTGGGGCCCGAAGTACCCAGTCACACCTCCCTGGCCTGGGCCTGCCTAGGCCTACAGGTGAGAGGGTCTGAGGAACCTTCTGGAAAAGCTGAGGGAGCCAGGAAGGGCATGCCGGACCAGAGAGCAGAGCCGTGGGATCACAGGCGATGAAGGCAAGAGCGAAGGGTGATGTCCATGTCTAGGTGTGTGGGAGGCAGGGGACACGCAGCTAACGCCGAGAGCGCTTTCTCTACAGACTCCTGCGCTCCTGACCCGCAGAGGACCGGCGTGCTCTCTGCCCTCACGCAGGGACTCCTCCTGCCTTTGGCACTGATGACGACGCCCACGAGGCATCGGCTCCGCCAGCCAGTTCTAAAACTGGGGGGCTGTCCGGGGGGCAGCTGCTTGCAGGTCCCCGGGACTTACCTCCGCGGGCGCCCCCATCTCCGAACCTTCCCAGTACCTGTGGGAGCAGGTGCCTGCAGGTACCCGGGAAACTGGGTCCTTAGTACGTAGCAGGGGGCCTGTACCCCTGCAGGCCGTCGATCTGGGGAACGTGGGGTGGCTGATCTTCATGACCACGCAGCTCTCGGGAGAGCTTGGCTCTTGTCTCGTGGGGTCGAAGAACCAGTCTTGTGTACAAAGGAGAGTGAGTAAAGCGATAGAAGTTTGCTGAGTGAGGGGACAGAGATGGCTCTCGGAGTGACGGGGTCCCGGCAGGGTTGCCAGCCTGGGCCCCTACTGGCAGTCTTTTTATTTAAAACTGACCAGGGAGCCTGTGGCCTTGTCGTCTTTGGGATGTCCTGGTTTGAATAAGGACTGGTGGGGACACCTGAGTGGCTCAGCGGTTGAGCATCCGCTTTCAGCTCAGGGCGTGATCCCCGGGTCCTAGGATCGAGTCCCACGTCGGGCTCCCTGCATGGAGCCTGCTTCTCCCTCTGCCTGTGTCTCTGCCTCTCTCTCTCTCTCTCTCTGTGTCTCTCATGAATAAATAAATAAAATTAAAAAAAAATAGAATAAGGAGTGGCTCCATTTCCGGTTTTCGGTTTGTCAGGGACCAGCGCAGGCCTCAGGCAATTTGAACAGTTTAACTGCAAACATGGATATCAGACCAAATCATACAATTTACATTAACAATATGAATGACAAAATTAAAAAAGAAGAATTGAAGAGATCCCTATATGCCCTGTTTTCTCAGTTTGGCCATGTGGTAGATATTGTAGCTTTAAAGACCATGAGGATGAGGGGGCAAGCCTTTGTTATTTTTAAGGAACTGGGCTCATCTACAAATGCCTTGAGACAGTTACAAGGATTTCCATTTTATGGTAAACCAATGCAAATCCAGTATGCAAAAACAGATTCAGATATAATATCTAAAATGTGTGGCGCTTTTGCTGACAAAGAAAAGAAGAAGGAAAAGATAAAAGCAAAAGCTGTGGAACAGACTGCGACCACTGCAAACAAAAAGCCTGGTCAGGGAACACCAAATGCAGCAAATACCCAAGGAAATTCAACACCAAACCTCAGGTCCCTGATTACCCTCCAAACTATATTTTATTCCTCAACAATTTATCAGAAGAGACTAATGAGATGATGTTATCTATGCTGTTTAATCAGTTTCCGGGCTTCAAAGAAGTACGTTTGGTACCCGGAAGGCACGACATGGCTTTTGTTGAATTTGAAAATGATGGACAGGCTGGAGCTGCCGGGGATGCTTTACAGCGATTTAAAATCACACCGTCCCATGCCATGAAGATCACATATGCCAAAAAATAACATATGACATAGTTGTCTTTCAAGGACTTGGTGTTATTTAAAGTGTTTGTTTTGATAACATTTGGTCAGGCCATTTTAATAGTTGGGATGTGGGTGAGTGAAAGAAATTTTTGTGAATTAAAAAAAGTAACTTAGTTTTTCTTTAGCCTTATTGAGCTATGAAATATGAAGGCCTCAATTTTGTACAATAAACTCTTATTTGTATTCTATACATAATTCTACATTTATTCCATTGTCCTATCACCAAATGTTTATGCTAGTCTAGAGCACCTCTTAAGATATATAAAACTAATAAGATGCTTTCCTAGTATTATTTTGGAGCAGCTAATGGCAGAAACATTGACTTTTTTTTTTTTTTTAAAGATTTTATTTATTAGAGAGCATGGGCAGGGGGAGAGACAAGCAGAGAGGGAGAGAGCGAATCCTCAAGCAGACTTCTTGCTGAGCAGGGAGCCCAATGTAGGGCTCCATCCTAGGATCCTGGGATCATGACCTTAGTCAAAATCAGATGCTTAACTTACTGAGCCCCCCATGTGCCCCCATTGAATCCTTTTAATAAAAGAGAATTAGATCAAGCTTTAAAAAATAGAATAAGGACTGGTGATGCCATCTGTAATGGTTCCCCTTTGGGTCTGATCATTCTTTGTAGGTCACAGGTGACTCTCATAAAAAAAAAAAAAAGTGTCTCCTCCACCCCTGCGTAGGTCAGGGTGGTCTGAGCTGTTCCCTGATCTCTGGTTTCCTTACATCTCAGCATTTGGGGGACTTTCTGTGGTCCTGACTCCATGGCCCCCTCCCATCTCTCCCCACCTAGCCCTGTCCATCCCTTACTCAAACACACTGAGTAATGTTATGTCCCTTTTTCAGATGAGGAAGACTGTGCAAGGTCACGGCCTGGAAATGGAAGAGCTGGGATTTGAACCTTGGCCCTTGCACTTGGGCTTTTTCTAATGTTTTGATGGCCTTCATTTCATTTTTTTTTCCCCAAACTGTCCCAGGAGAGAATTTCCAATGGCTAGGACTGTCTTCATCTTCCCTGAGCCCAGGCACCCCAGCAGGGTCTGTGTAGCCCCCCGCCTGGCTGGCACAGGGGTACTTCGCAGGCAAACAGCCAAGCTGGCCAGTCTGGGAGCCACTTGCCCCCCGGGTAGCTGCCTGTCTGCCCCGCCTTGCCGCTCACCGGCCCCTCCAGGCCTGGGGCTGTTGCCACGGAAGAGGGTCCCCCGCCCTCACCCTCCGGACTGGGTGATGCCAGGAGCAGTAAGCCGCTGAGTGCTGTGGCCAGGGCTCCCTCCTAATCCCCGGTCTGTCCCTGTTTATCCGATGGTCTCAGGAGGCGGGGTGGGAGTGCTGATGAGCCAGTGGGCAGCTGCTGGGCTTCCTGGGCTGGGACAAAAGAGCAGTCCGGGGACAGGGCCCTCCTGGGCTATAGGGGAGCCAGGGGCCATGAGGGTGGCAGTGGGCATGCTCTGGCTCCTGGCCCTCTGGGGGCACCCCCATGCCCAGGGCTCCTGCCCCTCTCAATGCAGCTGCAGCCTCCACATCCTGGGTGATGGCAGCAAGGCCAGGTATGGCACCAGGGGTGTGGGATGGGTAGCCCACACCTGTCCCTGCTGGGCTGGGTCGGGATGGCTGGATGCAGGGGGTGGGACCTCCATCTTCCAGGCCCTGGGGACCCAGGTATCCTAGGGCACTAGTCTGCTCTGTGTTGTCTTCCAGCCAGCAGGGCGCCGGAAGTACCAAGTCTCTTCACTCATGGGGGTGGGGATGGGGCAAGAGTGTGGCCCCTCCAGGGACTCTGTCTTGAGTCCTCTTCCAGGATCCTGGGGGAGAGGAACCCTCTGAAGGGCAGGGGAAGCCTCCCCCTTTCCTCTTTCTTCTCTTCTCCCTCCTTTCTACTCCACCATCCTCCCTGCCTCTCCCCAGCCCCCTTTCTCCCAGGCCTCTTTCATTCTCTTGCCTCACCTCCTGGGGGTACACAACCGCACCCCAGGTATTTCCTACCACCCCTCCCATCATGCAGCCCCCTGCCTCCTCACGCTTCCCCAGCTTTGGGGCTCCTATGGCCCAAGCCCGGAAGCCTTGGCCTGCACCCAGTTCGACGTGCTCTCCGAAAGGCCAGGCGTGCCCATTCCATTGCATGCAAGCACCCCTCCGTCCTCGGCCTTTTCTTTCACTTCCCCAAGGCCCACCTGAGCCCCGAGAGCACCTCCATCCTCTCCTCTCCTTCCTTTGGGACTCTCCAAAGCCACTGTGAGTTGTAGACTCTTGCTCTTCCGCCGTCGCTCACTCTCCTTTTTCTCCCTGGCAGTGTCCAGACCATCTTTTCTCTGACGTCTTCAACTTATCCACGAATGACCATTTATTTGCGTTTCCTGACTTGCTCAGGGATTCTAGTCCTGGATCAGGAGCCAGAGCCATCTTTCCTACCATCTTTTCAACATTTTGGAGTTCCATTCTCTCTTTCTCCCTCATCTCAGATGGGTGCTGGGAGCCACTGATGGTTTCTGATCAGGGCAGCAAGGTACCAGTGTGACTCTTACAACGATCCTGGCCATAGGCGTTGGGTCGATTAGGGTGAGAGGGGATGGAGAGAACGGAGAGGCACGTCCAGGAAAGGATACCCCATGTGGTCCATTCTTGATTCAAGTCTCTGATGCTCCAACTCATATGGATCATCAGACTTAAGGATCTTTCCCCCCAAGGAAAGCCAGGGCTGAGCCCTGAGCAGGTCAGGAGACCGCCTGTGGCCAAGACAGTGTGACCAGGGTGATAAAGAGCCTCTCCAGCTCCCCAGAGAAAGCCCAGGGCTCAAAGTCACGCATCATCGGTGACAGACCTGGTCTTGGAACCCAGGGCTTCAACTCCATCTCCAGATCTCGTCGGTGATGCTGTCACGGGCAGGGATGTGGGGCGAGCTCCCCAGGTTAGCCTTAGGATAGAAAATAAAATTCCAAGGTCACTTTCCAGGGCCCTGAATGTCGTCGGCTGGTGGCCATCCCTCCTCTGAAGGCAGAGCCCTGACATCAGTCCCCCCGCCCCCTGCCTGACAGTCTCTCGGCTCACCTGCACCCGCACGTCTGCAGGGCGCATCCTCTGAGGGCGACAACGCCTATAGGAGGCCCCGAGGTCCCAGGGGCCCCAGGAGGATAGCGTGGTCAGACAGAGGCTCTCCTGCATCTCAGATGCCTCCCTCAACCCACCTCCAACCAGCACGGGTCAGAGCGGCGGTCCCTACACCTGAGCGCCTGAGCCACCTGCCCGTACTCCATGCTTCCGCGTCATGGATACGGTGTGTGTCCTGTGGGTACTGTGGTTTCCTTGGGCGGCCCAGTCTGGGCACCTGGACACAGGTGTCCCCATGTCCTTTATGCCGTTTGCCCCACCAGATGTGCTGGCTCTTCAGTGGTTTCTTTAGTTCCTCCCTTGATGATTTTCTCCACCTTTCCAGATGTGGTTCACCCTCGACTGCCTTCCTCCCTCCCCCATCCAGACCTTCCTCTCTGCAACATCCAAACCTTCATTCTCATTGAAAATATCACTCTCTTTCCTCCTTAGCTTGACAATAAGCTGTGAGGGGACAGGGGCTGTGACTGTGACGTTCTCGTGACTCTACAGCACCCATTGCTCAGCAGGGGGACCATGCACATCTCAAGAGTGTGGGTGGGTGGGGGTCACTGTGCCTCATGTCCAGCCTCAAGTTTCACGTCTTGGAGGCTCTTGCCCCGTGTACCTGACTTGACTGTGCTGCTCTGGGTGACAGCCCGCAGCACAGCCCTGATTCGTAGGCTCCCGGAGGGCAAGGGCTGCTTCCTTTCCTCTCAATCCATCCTCTGCTTTCCTGTCGAACTTAATAGATCAGGGCTTAGGAAGTCGCTGTCTGGGCAGAGGAATCGTGGCCAGCAGCTTGCGGGGCCTGATCGCCAAAGTTTTTGAGAGTCGTCCTCGCAGAGCGTGGCACCCCTGCAGGTGACCCATGCAGAGCTGGTTGGTTGCAGGAGCTTGTTTACACCCCGAAACCCCCTGCAAGGATGGATGGAGTCTGTTCCTGGAAACAGGAAGTGGCTGTGTAAGGTGCTCAGGGACCCACGGCCAGTAAGTAGGGCGCCCGGATGGGAGTCCAGCCGCAGGCCCGCAAGGTCCGGGCCCGCCTCGTGGTCCCTGAGGCTCCCTGATGGCGGGTCCCCACTGAGATAGACGGAGAGAGGTTTGAATGGGTACTCAGATAATTTTTTTTTTTAAGATTTTTAAATTTATTTATTCATGAGAGACAGAGAGAGAGAGAGAGAGAGAGGCAGAGACACAGGCAGAGGGAGAAACAGGCTCCATGCAGGGAGCCCGATGGGGACTCCATCCTGGCACCCTGGGGTCACGCCCTGGGCTAAAGGCAGTGCTGAACTGTTGAGCCCCTGGGGCTGCCCTGACTTAGATCTTTTTGATAAAGGAGAGCCAAAGCGGTCACAGGGCCTGAGGCCCAGCATGACACGGGCCGCCCTCAAGGCTGCAGCGGCCCAGGTGACGTGGGCTCGCCCGGCCTGTCCACTCTGCAGCCTGGCAGCTGGTGGGCACGCAGGGACAGGGTAGCGGGAGGTCCCCAGGCCAGTGACCAGACCAGGGCCCCTTGGGCCCCCCCAAGGAAGGCTCTGGGAGCAAGAGCAGCTTGGAGCCTGGGTTCCGAGGCTTGGTGCCCAGGGGGTTGGGGTGTGGGGCCCTCGGGACCATCTCTATCCCCCCCTCCCCGGGGTTGGTTCTGGGTTCGGGGGCTGGGTGCCTGTGGGGGGGGTGCGGGGCCCCCTCGGGACCGTCTCCATCCCCTTCCCCGCCCCAGGGGGCTCTGGGAGCAAGAGCAGCTCAGAGCCTGGTTAGGAGGCTGGGTGCCCCGCGGGTCGGGGGTATGGGGACGGTAGATCGGGGTGGGGGGCTCTGGGGACCATCTCCAGCCCCCCCCCCCTGGCAGCAAGAGCCGCCCCAGCCCCTGCAAGGGCAGTAGGGCGGCTGTTGGATGCCCCCTCCTGCCCCTTGGCTCGCAGCTCGGAGTCCGGGGAGGCCGGGAGGTAGGGTGGGGGGGCCCTCGGGACCGTCTCCACCCCCCCTCCCTGGGAGGCTCTGGGTTCGGGGGCTGGGTGCCCGTGGGGGTGGGGGTGCGGGGGGCCCTCGGGACCGTCTCCACCCCCCCTCCCTGGGGAGGCTCTGGGTTCGGGGGCTGGGTGCCCGTGGGGGGTGGGGGTGGGGGTGCGGGGGGCCCTCGGGACCGTCTCCACCCCCCCCCCTGTCCCTGGGGAGGCTCTGGGTTCGGGGGCTGGGTGCCCGTGGGGGGTGTGGGTGTGGGGGGGGGGCCCTCGGGACCGTCTCCACCCCCCCTCCCTGGGAGGCTCTGGGTTCGGGGGCTGGGTGCCCGTGGGGGGTGGGGGTGGGGGTGCAGGGGGGCCCTCGGGACCGTCTCCACCCCCCCCCCACCTGGGGAGGCTCTGGGTTCGGGGGCTGGGTGCCCGTGGGGGGTGGGGGTGGGGGTGCGGGGGGCCCTCGGGACCGTCTCCACCCCCCTACCTGGGGAGGCTCTGGGTTGGGGGGCTGGGTGCCCGTGGGGGGGTGGGGGTGCGGGGGGGCCCTCGGGACCGTCTCCACCCCCCCTCCCTGGGGAGGCTCTGGGTTCGGGGGCTGGGTGCCCGTGGGGGGTGGGGGTGGGGGTGCGGGGGGCCCTCTGACCGTCTTCTCCACCAAGCCCCCCCCCCCCCCCCCCCCCCCCGTTTCCCCGCCAGGACCGTGGTGTGCAGCGACCCCGACATGACCCTGCCGCCCGCGTCCGTGCCCGCCGACACGAGCCGCCTGCGCCTGGAGCGGACGTCGGTGCGCCGCGTGGCGGGGGCCTTGGGGCCGCTGGGCCGCCTGGAGCAGCTGTGGCTGCCCTACAACGCGCTGGCCGAGCTCAGCGGCCTGATGCTGCGCGGCCTGCGGCGCCTGCGCGAGCTGCGGCTGCCCGGGAACCGCCTGGCCGCCTTCCCCTGGGCCGCGCTCGCCGACGCCCCCCGCCTGCGGCTGCTCGACCTGCAGGCCAACCTGCTGGCCGCCGTGCCCGCCGACGCCGCGCGCTTCCTGCGCAACCTCACCTTCCTCGACCTGTCCAGCAACCGGCTGCTGAGGCTGCCGCCCGAGCTGCTGGCCGCCTGGGCCAGGCCCTTCCCGGCCGGCCAGCGCGCCTCGCGGGTGCTCGGTAAGGGCGGGGCGGCCCGGCGGGGGGGGGGGTCGGGGGTCCAGGGGGGCAAGGGGTCGCGCCTGCCCCGCCGCCCGGGAAGCCGGGGCCATGCTCTCTGCCTCCAAAGCTGGCAGTCGGGTGCAGAGGTGATGCTCGGCGCAGAGGGACACCGTGGCAGGCACGGGCCGTGCCCCCCCCCCCCCCGGGTCGCAGTCCCCCCGGGCCCCCCACCCCAATCTCCCCCTGCAGGGCAGCCTTGCCCAAGGCCACCCACCCTTTCTGGCCACGGCCCCCATCCCAAGAGCTCATCCCAGGCGGGGAGCCTCAGGGCGCAGCCACTTGGCAGGACCCTGTGGGGCTGAGTCAGTGCCCGGGCCTCGGGGCTCCCTGCACCCACATCCAGCTCAGCTGCAGGTCTGCTCCTGCTCCACGCCTTCCTTGCCTCCCCAGTGAGCTCGCTGCAGGCCTAATCTCCGGGTCAGGTGCTGCACCCCAGCACCCAGCTTCCAAGGATGCCTGGACCATGCGAGCACCCCAGCAATCACACTGCAGGCCTTAATCTCCCGGTCAGGTGCTGCACCCCAGCACCCGGCTTCCAAAGATGTTCAGAGCATGCGAGCACCCCAGCAATCACACTGTAGGCCTTAATCTCCAGGTCAGGCGCTGCACCCCGGCACCCAGCTTCCAAGGATATCCACACCATGCGAGCACCCCAGCCCCTTGAGAGCCTCCTCTGAGCACCACCAACACATACGTGGAAGGAAGGCGGTCTGAGCTCCTGCTAACTGGTCCCCCTGCAAACTGGTACCCCCGCGCTGGCCAGGTGCTTTCACGTGGCCTCGAAGCTTCCCTCAGTGTCCTGTCCCCCCACAGAACTCAGCCCTCACCACATCCTGGGCCAGATAGTCCCAAGCACAAGGCCCTTTGTTTTACAGATGAACAAACACACCCTGGGGGATGGTAGGAAGCAGTGGGTGGGGAGCGGAGGGGGGCCCAAGGTCCAAGGCCTCCAGCTGTGAGGGGGTGGGCACCTCAGCAGGGGGCAAGCAGATGGTGGAAGGTAAGGAGTGAAGAGAGACCTGGTAGGAGGTGCCTGCGGCGTGTCCTGGCTCCGATGGGCTCCAGCGCCAGGGGCGGGTTGGAGCAATCTCAGAATGGTTTGGGGCAGCTCGTGCCCTAAGGCCCAGGAGGATCCTGTGAGGAGGGGATATTTGGAAGTCTTGTTGCCTGGGACAACAGCAAGCCCCATTCCAGCTCCATCCACCCTGCAGGCTTTCTCACCTGATAAAGGATAATGTAGAGGAGAGAACTCAGATGGAAAAATTATTGATTCTGAAGTAAAATTTAACTAAGTTCCCTTTTAAAATATATATATATGACATATCTCATATATATATGGAACTGATAACATATTCCAACAACCATGCGAGGGTTTGAGGCAGCCAGCGTGGGGTGTTGAACGAGTATTTTAAATAAGGCAAATGAGTATAAGAGACCTCCAGACTCAGTTTCCCAAAGCAGAGTAGCATCAGTTATACTGGCTGACCCTTCTCTCTGATTCCTTCTTGCTCGTAATGAACCGATGGCTTACCAGGTGAACCAGATGTCTTTTCCTGCCCAAGGCACATGCCTCGCCACGACGATGACACGTGGCATTAACTCATTCTGGAAAATTAATATTGATTCTAATTGCATAACTCACACATAAATATATGTAAACGTTTAAGATATTACAGAGAAAGCCAAAAATCCTTTTGTTCCCTCTTCTGATTCCAGTTCCTACTCCCCCTTCTAACAGGTTTATTAAACCTACTCTTAGGTTTATTTGCATGTTCCCTATCTTTTAGGATGCATTCACAGTCACATATATATGCACACAGAAAGAATTTCTGAGTTTTTCAAAAAGATTTTTATATATTTATTCATGAGAGACATAGGCAGAGGGAGAAGCAGGCTCCATGCGGGGAGCCTGATGCAAGACTGGATCCCAGGACCCCGGGAATCACGCCTGAGCCGAAAGCAGACGCCCAACCGCTGAGCCACCCAGGCGCCCCTCTTTCTGTGTTTTATAGAAAATCTCATATTGTATAGACCGTGCTGTATATATCAACCAGCCCTGACTTTTTCACTCAATAGTATGTCTTGGAGATCTCTGGAAGTTACTACAAATGGATCGATCTCATTTTGGATAAACTACTGCAGAATGTTCCAGAATACAGCTACAGGACAGCTAATTCAGCCGCTCTCCCTTTAATGAGCCTTTAGATTGTTTCCATTATCTTACCAACCCCTACGATGGCGATGGCGCAGGGAACATTCCTGACTGTGCACCCTTAGGCACGCAGACAAATGTTTCCCTAGGATAGAACCTGAGAAGGGGACTTCTAGGCTATGCAGCATGCACCTAGATATTTTAAGATTGGTCCGGGGGTGTCCAAGTGGCTGGGTGGGCTCTCGGCCCCCACAAGTAGGGCAGGAGGGACACCGGCCACGCAGGCATCCCCGCTCTGAAAGGTGACTGCCCGTCGATGTGGACTCTTAGTTCTAGGGGCTGGGCATAGGCCGTGACGAAGACACACGGAAATCTCTTCCCTCCCGAGGCTAATAATGAAAATGGTGGGAACGCTGAACTTCGGCCAGTCTGAGGGGTGAACGTTTCCCTGTCATTTAACTTTGCTGTTTGCAGTAATTCGTGGGGGTCTGTGTTACAACAGGTAAGGGCCAGCTGGCTCACCGTGATGATTCTTGGGGGGCGGATGTATCATCATCCTGCAAACCTGAGATGCTGTTTGCCTCTGCGACCCTGTGCCAGCTGTTAAATACAGCTAGCAGAGGGATGGGGGGAGGATGGCGGGAGAGGGACCCAGCGTCCCCGCAGCCTGAGAGTCACAGATGTACAAGCAGGTGGATGTGGCCCCCTCAACCCCTGACGCTTCCCCTCCCAAATATATCAGATACGTGTATATAAATAAGTCACACGCCATTGATTCGTGCGTTCAAGATCAAGCACAGGCTTCAGGTTCCACGGCTAGCGAGGCGAGGAGCTGCACCTGGAGGCCAGTCCCGCTGACCCTGAGCCCAGGACATGCCGAGCCCTCCCTGAGGGGGAAGAGGAGCTGGGCGCGAGTGGATGTGGAGATCAGGGGCTCACCGCCGGCCTCCCTTCTCCTCCCCGCAGGCCTGCAGGACAACCCCTGGGCCTGCGACTGCCGCCTCTACGACCTGGCCCTTTTCCTGGAAAGCTGGGCCCCGAATCTGGCCTTCATAGAGGCCAGGCTGAAGTGTGCCAGCCCACAAAGCCTGGCCGGAGTGGCCTTCAGCCAGCTGGAGCTGAGAAAGTGCCAGAGTCCAGAGCTCCGTCCAGGGGTGGCCAGCGTCAGGTCCCCTCTGGGCAGTGCAGTATTGCTTCGCTGTGGGGCCACCGGCGTCCCTGGGCCAGAGATGAGCTGGAGGAGAGCCAATGGGCACCCGCTCAACGGCACAGGTGTGTGAGCTCCGGGGACTGTGCGGACTGGGCGGGTCGGAGGCAGTCGGGGACAGTGGCTCTGAACCTGTCCTACGGGAGCCCGGGAGCCCCTCTGTCACCCTGGGACGCCAGTTCCCCCACCCTGGGAGGAACAACATGCTGCCGTTTGGGGTGGGGGGTGCTCCTAGTAGACGTAATATTTAGAGTGAGTTTCCCAGTTGTGGTTGTGAGGCCACGAGGGGTCATAACCATGTGTGTTACCACCTACTGGGCTCCTTGGTGCACACGGTGTCACCGAACTTAAAAGACAACTTGATTATCCCTGCCTATAAGTAAACAGACCCCGAGAGGCTAAGTGCTTGGCTCCCGGCACGCAGCCAGTCTTTGTGCTGTGTAGACAGAGATGGTTTGTCTCTGGCCCCGGGGGGTGGGGTTTGCAGGAGCCACGGCCCAGCTGTGTGCGGAAGGGGGGGTCAGGAGGAGTAGTTCCTTAGCACCTGACCCTGACCGGAAAACCCCGTGACCCACCCCACTTGCTTGGGGGGTCTCCTTCAGCTGGGTCAGCTAGTGTTGCTCAAAGACCGGGGTCTGGAATCAGTTTACAAAGCTGTATGAGGAGCTCCGTTACGTAAAACCAGTTTGAAAATGCTCGGGCTGAGGTGGCCGTGGGTCTGGACAGGATGGCAAAGCCTCGTGTTCAGCCCGACCCCCTTACCCTCGAGCTACCTGCTGCCCTGAGGCCATTCTGTAGGACTCCGGGGCCTGATGAACATGGCTTGAGCACCGCAGATTTAGAAGGCAGGTTGCCCTTAGACTTAGGTGGAGCCTGGGTGCCCCTAATGCGAGCCCAGGGGATCTTGAGCCCCTTGACCCGTCTAAGAAAAGCTGAACGACTCTCAGGGTTTTCCCGGGACGGCAGGGGCCCCCGTGCAGCCCTCAGTGCCTGCTGCCCAGGAGGGAAGCCTGGCCGCCGGGCCCACTCACTGGCCTCTGTCCCCCCAGTGCACCAGGAGGTGTCCGGCGATGGCGCCAGCTGGACGCTGCTGGGCCTGCCTGCCGTGTCCCCCCGTGACTCTGGGGACTACATCTGCCAGGCCAAGAACTTCCTGGGAGTCTCGGAGACTGTCATCTCCCTGGCCGTCATGGAGCCCCCGGCTTCCACGGAGCGCGGTGGGCTTCCAGAAGCTGCCGCCTACAACAGGGTGGTGGCCCGGCATGTCCCCGACGGCCCCGCGCCTGGCGGCCCGGCCACTGCGCCCCCCGGGCCCGACGCCGAGGAGGAGCTGGGCCTGCAGCAGGTGCAGGCGGGGGCCCCAGGGCACCAGGGGACCCAGATGCTCAGGTCCCTTAAGGTGGTGGGGGACACTTACCAGAGCGCGACGCTGGTGTGGAAGGCGCCACAGGCCGGGAACACCACCACCTTCAGCGTCCTCTATGCCGTCTTCGGACAGCGTGACATGCGGCGGGTGGCCGTGCAGCCCGGGAAGACCCGCGTCACCATCCACGGGCTTGTGCCCAAGACCAAGTACGTGGCGTGCGTCTGCGTGCGGGAGCTGGTGCCCCAGAAGGAGCAGTGTGTCATCTTCTCCACGGACGAGGTGGTGGACGCCGAGGCCACCCAGCGCCTCATCAACGTGGTGGTGATCAGCGTGGCCGTGGTCATCGCCCTGCCCCTCACCCTGCTCGTGTGCTGTGGGGCCGCGCGGCGGCGCTGCCGCAGGTGTCCCCCAGGGGGCCCCGCGGAGGCCGGGGGCGCCTACGTCAACCTGGACAGGCTGGGCCACAGCGACGACGGCTCCGAGGAGCTGTCCCAGCACAGCCTCAGTGAGGCCGCCGGGCTCCTCTCCGCGCGGCCCAGCCTGGACTTGCAGGTGGCGGGCGCCCGCGGCGGCAGGCGGATCAATGAGTACCTGTGCTGAGGGCGCCCGGGGCCACACACCTGCTCGGCCCACCCGCTGACTCGACCTGGGGCCACGCCACGGGGGTCCTGCCCGCGGGGACCTGCCTCCGCACGCGCGGCCCGCCGCAGCAGCAGCCAATGCTCACTAAGCCCTTACAGTGTGCCCGCCAGTGTCCTCGGGGCTTTATGGGCATCGACCTCATTAATTCTCATCACAGCCCTTTGCAGCAGGCCCTACGTGTTCTCCCCATTTTCCTGGAGAAGAAACAGGGGGATTGACCAACTCGCCTGTATCAGTCATTTTTGGTTTTTTTTCTGTGTAACCACTAAAAGCAAGATGTTGGTGGTGTGCAGCAGCGAGCACTTATTTTCACACAACCTACAGGTCTGCAGCTTGACCGGGGCGGCTCTGCTCCGTGAGTTCTCTGCAGTGCCCAGGATGGAGCGTCAGTGGTGACTTGGAGCAGACTTCTTCCTTGGAGGGCTTGGATGATATCAGAGGAATGAGCAAAAACATGCAACATCTCTTAAGTTCTTGGCTCTAGAACCAGCACGCCGCCATGGCTGCCCGTGTTCTGTGGGCCAAAGCAGGTCCCGTGGCCTAACCCAACTCTCACAGAGCAGCAGAGGACAATTCTCCCAGGGAGCTGATGATGGGGCAGGAAAGAGTCTGCTGAGCAGTGATCTGATCTACCCCGCCCCTGAGGTACACGGCTAGGAAGTGGTAGTTGTGGACTCTGGACCAGGCAGTTGGTTCCAGAATTGATGGTCCCTGCCGCTCCCCTCTCCTGCATCTTGATCACATTTATGTTAACTCATAGACACCCACACCCCTCCTTGTGCATGAGCCACATTTGTACAGACACACACACAGAGATACACTCTCTGCCTTCATTGTATACACTTAGGGATTCCCAATCTTTTTTCTCTGGATGCTGCTCTGCCTCGATAATCATTTGATTTTCAGTAAATTCTAGAGGTTTGGATGATGCCCAGGAGACTCCTGCTTGTTTCATCTCAGAATGTCAGGCTGGAGGAATCTGAGATGCCCTCCATGGGGTGTGGCACCGTACACTCAATGCTGTAGGGCACACAGCTCATTTGTCCCCACAGAGTGGCCTTTGTAATTTGACTGAAACTTAGCTGGGTTCCTGAGGGTGTCTCAGGGCCTTCCCAGTTATTCAGGAAGCCACCTCAAAGTGGGATTCTTGCTCAGTTTGCTTAACACTGGGAAGCCGCTGAGATATCGTCTCTGCGCACAAGCAAAGGTGAATGTTCCCAACAACAGGGTCAGTGTCGTGTCTTGTCTGCAGGACTGAGCTCCAGAGTGTTTGGTGCCAGGGCCTTTAGATACCAACTAAGGAAATTCAGGGACGGCAAGGAAACAATTTTGCTGGTATCAACCAACAGACCCATATCGTGTTGAACATTTGCCAGATAGGAAACAGTGTAATGTGGTGATTTCTTTTTTTTTTTTTTTTTAAGATTATATTTATTTATGAGAGGCAGAGAGAGGAGGACAAGCAGACTCTGTGCTGAGTGTGGAGACTGACTCGGGCCCAATCCCAGGACCCTGAGGTCATGACCTGAGTCAAAACCAAGAGTTGGATGCTCAACCAGCTGAGCTGCTCACATGCCCCAATACAGTGATTTCTAAAGTTACTGTACTCCCTCTCATATTTACAAAGACCTGACAACATATTGTTCTGTTTTCTCTCATTTGATCCTTACAACATCCCATTATGGAGGCTGAACTACTTGATTTTACAGATGAAAAAACTGAAGCCTAAAGAGTTGAATAACTTATAGAGGGTAGTGATGGATTTTTCTTGGAGGGTCTAAGTCTTTGATAACTTCCTGACCAGGTTGAGGATCTTCCTTCAGTGTTGATCTCTGCAATGTGATCTATAGCAGCTCCACTATGGAAATGGATTTTTTTTCAAATCATTGAAAGCCATAAGAACCATAAGACCACCAGTACACACGAGCACGGAGTTTAAATATGTGGATATTTTCTGCCTATCATCTGGAGGGTGCATCTGACTATAACTTATGGACCATTAGCCATTAAAAAGAGAAATTGTTTGGTTGGAAGTTGACAAAACCACTGGCTACATCACGGGTCAACAACCATATATGCCGTAAAGAAAACCAGATAGTAAATATTTTAGGCTCTGTCACTGACTCAGCTCCTCTGATGGAATGTGAAAGCAGCCATAGACAATATATAAGTTGATGGGTACAGGTGTGTTCCAATAAAATGTTATTTACACTAACAGGTGGCAGGCTGGATTTGGCTCCCAGGCTATCATTTTCCAACGGTAAATGTTTGCGTTAGTTTTATCAAGGTAGTTTTATCAAGGCATTTCTGTTGTTGAGACCCAAGACTCAGTTCTGATTGTTTGATATATGAGATTGACAGGTACTCCCCAAATTAGAACAAGATGGAAGTGGCCACCTATTGAAATGGTTAAGATATTTCTTCTAAATGATTGACTGAGCCAATCAAGGTTGAACAATTATAGGCCCAAAGACAACTAAGATCCGGTCAGTTTTATTAAACCTTGTTTGACGAGAATTCAGGAACTTAAAAGCAAGATTTGTTAGTATTTATCCAATATCATGAGGTGTGTGGGGTGGAGGGAGAAGAAAGAGAGAATTCAAACTTTTCAATGATTTCTTAAGACCTACTTTGGTGGTCTGGATGGAATGACCCCCAAGATGGTCAGCCTCCAAATATCCATCTGTCAGTCTTCCTTTCTGTGTTCTTTCTTCCCTGATTTGCTCTGGTAAAGAATCATCCTGGATTATGTTCATGAATATTCATACAACTGGAAAAAAATGAATTCCCGTTGTGAAAAAATAAAATGATACCTGGTTTATATATTGGTCTTTGGTATATGAGTCTGGTTAGTTTAAGTTGGTCCCTGAAAACCTGCTTAGAGTCCAGGGAAAATGATTTCTGGTCTCCCAGTGGTGAAGACCATCCTGCACCATGGTGATCCTACAGTGTGCTGTCCTTGGAAACCTTGTCTGGATGTTGACTGTGATTGTTGCATCTCCATCATACCTTTTTTCTGACTGCAACATGCTTATGTTCCTTTTGAGCTGGGCAGGGGGCAGGTCTGATGTCACTTATCTCGAGTTCCGTGTGTAGGTTGCAGGGTACAAAAGGCAAGTAACAGAAATTATACCCTGGAAAGTGGATGTAGGCTGTTGAAATTAGGCTATCGATCAAGGGACTCAGTGAACAGTGTGTTTAGAGCTCTTAGAGCTGGAAATTTTTAACTATCATATACTCCAGTAGAAATAAAAATAAATTTAAAAGTCTTTGAACACGTTATTTGATTGCAAAGACATTGTAGTCAGGATAGCTTAGGCTTATGCTGTGCTAACAATTACCAAATTTTGGTGGCTTGCCATAGAAAGATTTATCCCTGTTCTTGAGTCTGTGGGAAATGTGGATGGAGAAAGGGTTTTGCTCCATTTATTCACCCGGGGACCCAGGCTGACGACGACTCCATCACCTGGAATGCTAACAACTGCTGTAGCAAGGGGGAAGAGAAGCTGGAAAGTCACGCAGGGGCTTTTAAAACATTATTTCCTCTAATAGTTCATTAGCCAGAATGCTAGTCACATAGCCTGCCTACTTCGGGAGGGCTGGGAACGTAGTCACCTGTGTGTCCATCCCAGGCAGGCCACAGAGCATGCGTAGCCAGGAGGACACCTCAGACGGGGTTGGCAGCAGAGGGAGGAGCCAGGGAAGAGCACCAGCTTGAGAAAGAGGAAAGACACACGTCTGCTCCCCGATATGTCACCTGGCTCTCTGTCTGAGCCGCCCCAAAGTTCTTCCAACCCTGGGGTAGCATTTTCCAATTGAATAGAAAACTGTCTTAATAAGGTTCTATTAAGACGTGCCGGGGAGCCATCACCAGGAAGCCATTTCTATCTTTTATATATAATCGTGTCATAAACAGAGTGATCCCCTCCCCCCCCCCCCCCCCCCCCCCCCCGGCTCTTCTCTACCAAAAATTCTAAGCCAAGTTCTTGAAAACATCCTTCAGGAAGGGACATGGGTGTGTCATAGTCTCAAACCCCTTCCCCTTGTTCTTAAATCTCTTGAGTTTAGGGACACCACTTAATCACTAGTTGTTCAAAGGAAATGACACAACCGAGCTTTAATTGCACCAGTCTCTCGCCTTAATTGACAACACAGCTACACCCCTGCATTCATATGCCAAATAAGGAGAGCAGGGGATCCCTGGGTGGCTCAGCGGTTTGGTGCCTGCCTTTGGCCCAGGGAGCGATCCTGGAGTCCCGGGATCGATTCCCACGTTGGACTCCCGGTATGGAGCCTGCTTCTCCCTCCTCCTGTGTCTCTGCCTCTCTGTCTCTGTCTCTCTCTCTCTCTGTCTACCATAAATAAATAAATAAATAAATAAATAAATAAATAAATAAATAAATAAATCTTTAAAAAAAAACAAAAAACAAATAAGGAGACCAGAAGATGAGGGGGTCAGGATAGAAGAAGGAGCAGTGCAGAAGTGGCCAGCATAATTCCAGAGACGACATGCCAGTGGATGTTCTTCTCAAGCTTTCAGCAAATCACCAGAAGGTTAGGTTCACCTGGATTCATCTGAAGAGGATAGCGTGGGATGAACAGAGGAAAAAATGTGGGGGATGGAGATCTCTTTAGGCCCTTATAGTTTGACGTGAGAAAAGAATTCATTAATGGGTTGCCCTGCAGTGAACTGAATCATATTTTTTTTTTCCCAAAAAGCAAGCTTAACAAAATCTTGGCCACCATGGTACAAGTCTCAGGAGTGAGATCAGAGTTGCCTCCTCACCCCATCAGGACAAACTAGCTGGGCCCTTGGGCTCTCCTCACCCTCAGTTGCTGTATATGAGTTGCTTTGGGAAGGGCATGATCTCATGCAAGCAATCTTTGCAGCTGAGCATCAACACATGCCTTGAAAGGGGTCTAAAGCTGCACATCTCCATGTCTAGCACAAGCTTTGTACCCATTGCACTCTCTTTGTTTTGATTTTTAGCTTGAGAGTAAATCCAGAGATCTGGCCAGATTGTGGAACTGACAAGAAATTCAAATGCATCTGGCATGGATGAAAAGCCTGGAGTGTAATCAGCTTAGTTGATGACCCATTTCCCCCATCCCTGGCTAACTACTAAGCGGATTTTCTTCCTTTAGGCCTTTTGTAGGGTATAATGTATATTATGAGTATTAAGAGAACCCAAGGAATGTCAATATTCACCAGGAAGTACTGTAAGTAATAAGGAAGCCGACTTTGTTGCTCTTCAAGTCTGTTGGTGTAGGAAGGGAATTAACATAACTCATGTACGTTAGGTACTTTATATAGCCTCAAAATTTCCTAGAAACACTATGAACTATTTATTAATTTCATTACTTTGCATAAGAGAAACTGAGACTCATGTACGTTGAGTGACTTTCCAAAGATTTCAAGACAAGGAAGCATAAGCTAGAGAGAAGACCCCATGGCAAAGGGTCTATAAAGTTTGCCCACCAGTGATTCCTTGCACCTAGAAAGTGTGTGGCTTAGAGTAGATGGCCAATAAATAATTTGTTGAATAAGTACCCCAAATCACATAAAACATAAGTCCTTCATTTTTATCATGTGAAATACACAGCATTCAGGGCAAGTTGTGAGATCCAGGATAAGAAACACACTTTAACTTATGCAGAAAACCTCTGTACTATGATGCTTCTCTAACCCCGCTCATCCAAGTGGCAGAGGTAGCCGTCTAGTGCAGTACAGGAGTGAATCCATCACATGAGGCATCGGAGAAAGCCAGTGATGCAAGTGGTCACATCTCGTTACCCCCCAATCTGCATTCACTTCTAGAGAGTGGGTGAAAATCCTAGCTTTCAGGGACGCCTGGGGGGCTCAGCGGTCGAGTGTCTGCTTTCAGCTGAAGGGATGATCCTGGAGTTGTGGGATCGAGTCCCACATTGGGGGCTCCCTGCAGGGAACCTGCTTCTCCCCCTGCCTGTGTCTCTGCCTCTGAGTGTCTCTCATGAATAAATAAATAAAATCTTTAAAAAAAAAAAAGGAAAGAAAGAAAATTCTAGCTTTCAGGAGTCAACTGTGTAGATGAAGTATTAGATGGATTCTGGCCAAATAACCCCAACCGTTGTGTTCAGGATAGTATTACCTGCTTGTTTCTCAGATCATTCTGTAAGAAACTGAGGGAAGGTGGTATCAGTCCTGAGTAGGAGAACTGGCTTAGAGTTTGCTTTCTAGACTCAAGAACCAGACAAAGGGTGAATTTTGTGACCTTAGTTAAGAGATATAGCTCCTTCCTCATGGGTTCTGTTGAGCTTGTGATCTAGGCCATAACAGAGCATACAGGGGCTTTGCCACTGCTGTGCTGACCTGCATCACCACGGATTACCAGTAATAGGATTTGCCACTCAAAAGCCTAGACTACACTTACTGAAAACTTGCAAGGTAGTTTCTTGCAGAGCAGTATGGCTTCAGTTTCTCACTATTTCCTGCTAGTCCTGGTCTTTCTGGATTCAAATGCCGCTCAGCCATCCTGTCAGCCAGGATGTACCTGCTCAGAGGACAGTTTCGGCAGGTGCGCTGTGCTAACAAGATGCCAGGGGGTTGTAGGGGATGGGCTCTCTTTGGGGATGATGTGGAGTGGGACCAGGCCTAGATGTGGCAGGAAGTCAGTGAAATCTCTAGTTGGCTCTGAACTTTGGAGAACTGTGCACTTTCACCCATATGGGTCTCTTATTTCAAGTGAATAACGTATATTTTTTCTTTTAACTCATACCTCTAATGCCAGAATAAACCTAATCTCACTTCTCTGATGTTTATATTTTTTGAAAATATTTATTTATTTATTTGAGAGAGAGAGAGAATGCATGGGTGGGACGAGGGGCAGAGTGTGAGACAGAGGTGAAGCGGACTCCCCGCTGAGCTGGGAGCTCAATGCGGGGCTCCATCTCAGGACCCTGAGATCATTACCTGAGCATAATCAAGAGTCAGTGGCTTAACTGACTGATCCACCCAGGCGCCCCACTGACGTTCATCTTAAAGCGTTTGTGGTTTCTTGTACAGGACTCTGCAGTGTATGTCTATCTCTTTGGGAAAGATCCCAAGGAACCTTCTTGAAGAGTTAAAGCAGTTGAGGATTGAAAATTCGCCCTTATATGAACTACCTCGAGGGTCCTTCATCAACATGAGCACTTTGGAACACCTTTGGCTTAATTTTAACAACATCACTGTGATACACCTGGGAGCCCTGGAGCACCTGTCAGAACTAAAAGAGCTGAGACTGGAGGGGAACAAGCTCCGCTCAGTACCATGGACAGCATTCCAAGCCACCCCTCTTCTGAGGGTGTTGGATCTCAAGCACAACAGGATTGATGCACTTCCCGAGCTAGCGCTTCAGTTCTTGGTCAACCTGACCTACCTTGACCTATCCTCCAATAGGCTTACGGTTGTGTCCAAGAGTGTCTTCTTGAACTGGCTGGCCTACCGGAAACAACGGCAGCCTGGCTGTGGAGCCAAGACTGTCCCCATCCTGGTGCTGGCACTGCACAACAATCCCTGGCTATGTGACTGTCGCCTGAGGGGATTTGTCCAATTTGTGAATTCCATCAGCATCCCGGTCATCCTGGTGAATTCCTACCTGATGTGCCAACGCCCTCTCTCCAAGGCTGGGCAGCTTTTTCACAAAACTGAGCTCAGTGCTTGTAGGAAGCCGCAGATCTCAACCCCCAGTGCCAGTGTCACCGTCCAGATGGGACATAATGTGACCCTGAGATGTCTGGCACAGGCCAGCCCTTCACCAACCATTGCATGGACTTATCCCCTGAGCATGTGGAGGGAATTTGATGGTAAGCCACGTGCGCCCTCTCAGTGTATCTGGGGGAAATGGTGAGGTCCACAGCAACTCTCTCCTCAATAGAGAGGTTCTAAACTGGGTCAATTGTGAAGTGAGGGGGCGGGTAAGATTGAGCTTGGCCTGAATTATACCCACCACAACGGGGAAGTTTCCAAGACAGTGTTCCACCATCTGGAATGATTTTAAATGTTGCATACAGACCTCTATGGGATATACATATATATAAAATATATAATTATATATAAATTATATTATATATAATATAATATATAATATATAAATTATATTATATATAATTTATATATATGTAACTATATATTATAGTAGACTTAACATATTGTATAAATGTTATAAATTATATATGAACAGATAGATTCCTTAAGAGTGTTCTAGATGCAAAATACTACACTGTATGTTCTTAAGTCATAGAATTTCTGACCAGGACTGATTCTAGAGATTACCTATTATTGATTGCCTAAAATTGCTGGAGCAGACCCAACCGGGGTACTTGTTTGAAATAAAATCTCCAGGCTCCTGCCTTGGAGATTCAGATTTCCTGTGCCCAGGGGTGGGCCTGAGATTAATGCCTATTAACAAGTGTTCTCCCTTCTCCCCTCCTCCTTTCCCCAAGTAATTCTTACCATTGGGCAAGGTTGGGAATTCCTAGACGTTGACTGAATTTTACACTTCCCACCACTCTGTTGTTCAGACCTTACTGGCTTGAAGTTGTAATCCTGGGACCCAGGTGAGGAAGTGACCTCCACGGGCCCCATCACTGGGATTCAGACCCGCCTCTCATGTCCTGAAACTCTATGGTGTGCTTTCATACCTCAGCTGGAATCCCCTTTAATGTTACCCTGCAGGGTTGGGACAGGGATGGTCTCCCTTGGGATATCTTAAAGTTGTCTAGAAGACAGCTAGACCTATCTGAGTAAAGCTTGAGAAATACAGTTACCCAGATATTTGTTATGCATGGTGATGAGCCGCTGGAAGATTAAAAAAATACCTAAGGAACTGAACTGTTGAGTTTTTCCTATCATTTTAATCACATCTTATTGGGTTGAGATTAAATACTAATGAAGGAGAAATGTAGGATTTATTATCGTAGCATCTTGAAGAACAGTGAGATGCAGGCAGGTGTCTTTTTTAATGGTCTGTAGTCAGTGCCTTTGGTACCGTGTTATATTATTCTCTCAGTAATGACAACAGCTTACACTGAGTGCTTACTAACAAACTTAAACTATTATCATCCCATTTTACTGATGAAGAAATCGAGGCCAGGAGAATCTAAGCAACTGGTTCAGCACCATACTCTTAGTAAGGGATAGAATCCAGGCATTTGGCTCAAGGCTCTGAGCCTTTCTGCACCTGGGAGCTAAAAAGGCAATTCTTTTAAACAATTTTTTAAAGATTTATTTATTTTTATTTAGAGAGAGTGAGCACGTGCACTTGAGTGGAGAGAGGGGAAGCAAAAGAGGGGGAGAGAGGGAGAGAAGCAGACTCCCTGCCGAGCATGGAGCCCAGCTTGGGGCTTGATCTCATGACCCCGAGATCACGGCCTGAGCTAAAACCAAGAGTTGAATGCTAACCCACTGAGCCACTCAGGAGCCCCCAGGAAGGTGATTCTCGAAGCTCACAACATCCTATGGTTGCTAGAGATCTGTCCCCAGCCATGCTGTTAGCTTAGCGAGGCTTCTGGTGGTTTGGTTGGAGCAGCGAGTGGAGCTGGAAGTGTGGTCTTCGTAGGCAGAAGAATGAGGTTCCAGGACGGCCACTGCCTCTGAGCACGTGTCTCTATGGGCAGGTTGCTGAATCACTCCAGTCCTCAACTTGTTATGAGTAAAAAGGGGGTACTTACCTTATAGGGTTGCTGAGAGGCCAATACCAGGAACGTAAGCTTGGTAGGCAGTCACCTCCAGCTCAGGAAAAAAGCAAAGAACGGGTGTTGCTGGGCGCCGTCCAGCTTTCTAGCAGGGATGTTCCCTTCAGAGCCCTTTCGCTCTCTCTCCACCCAGTGTTGACTTCGTCGGCTGCAGAAGACACTGCCCTGTCCGAACTGGTCATACCTGCAGCCCACCTGGTGGACAGAGGCAATTACACCTGTGTGGCCTCCAACTCTATGGGCCGGAGCGCGCTGGTCATCGCCCTCCACGTGCAGCCCACCAGGGCCCCGGCCCCTGCCCGCGCCCCTCCTTTGCCCTCGGAGGGCGAGGCCTACATCGACCTGCGGGTGGTCAGGCAGACGGTGCACGGGATTTTGCTGGAGTGGTTTGTGGTGGCTGACGGCCCCCGGGACCCGTGGTTCACCCTCTACATCGCGTCCGATGCAACGCTCAGGCCCGAGGTGGTGCACATCGGCCCTGGGGTGAACACGTACGGGCTGGAGGACCTGCAGCCCAGCACAAAGTACGAGGCGTGCCTCAGCCTGGAGGGCCAGCCCGCCCGCAGGGGCCGCTGTGTGGTCTTCGTGACGGGCCGGGCGCAGGGCGAGCTGGCCGCGCGGGAGCGCCTCCTGCACGTGGCCGTGGTGCTGAGCGCCGCGCTGCTCGCCCTGCCCGTGGGCGCCTACGTGTGGGCCGCCCAGGCTCACTGCCGCTGCCGGCCTGGGGGGCTGCGCTGCTGTCCCCGGCGCAGGAGGGGCCCCCGCTGTCCCCGGGCTGTGCCCCAGCTCGGGGACTGCTCCTACGTGGGCCACAGAGCCCCCCGTGGGGACGGCCCGGGCTGCAGAGACACCGAGGGCGAGGCGCACAGAGGCGGAGAGCAGGACTGGGCCTGACCGGTGGGGCTGGGCACGGGGCCCTGGGGACCGGGATGCCCTGGGGGGCCTGGCCCACTAGTCCCCTGTGGCCTGGCCCATCTCGTCGACACCATCTACTGAGCACCCACTCTGTTCCGGGCACTGACCTGGACCCAGCGATCGGGACTGGGGTGCCTGGGGAGCTTTATCCTGTCCTATTAATGATCTTATTATAGGTGGTGGCTGGGAAGCAATAAACGTGACCCTTTCCCTGTGACGTTTACATATAACTTTCCCATGGGCTGTCCAATTGGAGAAAGGAAGAGTTCTATGCCTTTCTACAGGTGAAGAAGCTGAAGCCCGGCACGTCACAGTGACTTGGCCAACACCACCCATCTCCTCGGGGGTGCAGGCACCGTTTGGAGAGGCTCTAATTCCATTGTTTCCTCTAAGTGTCTGCTCCGCAATATTCCGGGGTGTCCTTCAGGAAGTATTACTCTTCCTCTTATTGGAAACTCCCAAAGAGATCACATACGTTTGACGCTCCAAAGAGCTGCCCTATGGGGCAGTGAGAGCCTGGTGGGTGATGTGACCCTCGATCCGTGGGTGTCTGCATCCCCATGAGCATCCCTTGTACCCCTGAGAGCTGATGCCACCATCAGTGAGGAACAGGAGGGTGGCTGCAGCCCAGGGCTCATGCTCCAGGGGTTGTTAGAAAGTAGAGCTGCGAGGGCCATCCACCCAGAAGGAATAGGACCTCTATGAAATCGTACGACCCTGTCATCATATCATTGTCACCTGCAGAGGGGGCCTACAGAAAGAATCCTGATTCCCACCTGGTCTCGTGAGATTCTCAGCTTCAGGCTTATTGTTCCAGCCGTGTGTCCCTCGCATCTTGGTGTTGAGCACAAGTGTTTGTTCCATGAATGGGGATATAGGCTCCATTCCCTTCCCTATTAAGTGTTTCAGGTTCTCCTATTAAACCCTTGAGAGGTGAGTGTCTCCTCCTTCTGGGTGCACATGGAGTGGAGTCTTCCGCATGAACCCGGGAGACAGCGCATTGTCCCTCGGGGCAGCCTTGCCACTGGTGAGCTTCCCCCAGGGATTTTTTTTTAAAGTCTATATTCATGACACACACACACACACACACACACACACACACACACACACACACACAGAGAGAGAGAGAGAGAGAGAGAGAGAGGCAGAGACACAGGCAGAGGGAGAAACAGACTCCATGCAGGGAGCCTGATGTGAGACTCGATCCCAGATCCTGGGATCACGCCCTGAGCCGAAGGCAGACATTCAACCACTGAGCCACCCAGGGGTTCCTTCTCTGGGGATTTAAACCCACATCTGTCTTTGCAGCTTCTCCAGCAGCCCCAGGAAAATCCCCCGATGACTGTTGATTATAAGCCGGTCTCCTGGGACATTTTCTCCCTTCTTGCCATCTTCTTCACCAATTCCTGCCTACCCTGCCAGGCCCATGTCATGCATCATGCCCTCCAAGGCTTCAAAAAACAAAGCCACAAAGACATTATCACACCTAAGAACATGCATTTTAAAAAATCGTATATACATACGTAACTGGTCATATGTATACCAACGACACGTGCGCGTGACGCAGCAGGGATTTTGCTCGTGAGGAATTTCCCATGATACATTTTGGAAAAATAAAAAAGTGGTCCGAGCAAAGCAGGAGCTTGTACTGCTCCTGGCCTCTGTGTGGTTTCCTCCACAGGATGGGGGGCTGCCCAGGGCACAGCGATTCCGAGGCAGACTGGGGGTGCCATGAAGGCAGGAGAGGATGTTCTGGTCTCCACTTCTGGCAGAGACAGCTTCGGGCAGGCCTGGAGCCGAAAGGACAGGAGGGGGCAGAGGGCCACAGAGGGAGCTCATCAGTGAGCAGTGGTGCCTGGCAGCTTCTATGAACATGATCCAGGGAGAGAGAAGTCCAGAGAGTCAATCGGAGAAGGACAAACATTATATGGTCTCATTCATTTGGGGAATATAAATAATAGTGAAAGGGAATAGAAGGAAAGGGAGAAGAAATGGGTAGGAAATATCAGAAAGGGAGACAGAACTAGGGGTGGTGGAAGGGGAGGAGGGGGGTGGGGGGTGAATGGGTGACGGGCACTGAGGGGGCACTTGACAGGATGAGCACTGGGTGTTATGCTATATGTTGGCAAATTGAACACCAATAAAAATAAATTTATTATTAAAAAAAAGAAGTCCAGAGAGGATTTCTGGTTATTATTATTTTAAGACCCTTAGATTACCCTTTAAAAAAAACCCTGGGGGTAAAGATGTGCATTATTCAGATCGATTAGGCAGTGTGACAGCAGGGCTAAGAGCACAGCCTGGAACTCCGGAGCCCAGGAACCCAGTTTCTTGGGCTTAAATTTTGCCTTTGCTTTTTCTTACCCAGTAAGAAGTCACTTTGTGACTTTGGGCAAATGACTCTCTTTTTTTTTCCCCGTGCCTTAATCTCCTCACTTGTAACGTGGGGACGATACCACCCACCTCTGGGGTTTTCCTGATGATTAATGACTTTTCACATGGAAAGTTCTCAAAGCAATGCCTGGCACCTCGCAGGCTCTCAGTGATGCCACCCCAGCCAACGTCATCGCCCTCGAGAGGACCTGTGTCGATCTGTGGGTCAGACTCACCTACAGACGGTGCCGTCTGGAACCGCAGACCTCACCAGGATTACGTACGTGTGGATACATGTCGGGCTGCGTGTGAAAGCACAGCTATGCTAACGCCCTTCACATTCTGTTTAATTTTTTTTAAAGATTTTATTTATTTATTCATGAGAGAGAGAGAGAGAGAGAGAGAGAGAGAGAGAGAGGCAGAGACACAGGCAGAGGGAGAAGCAGGCTCTATGCAGGGAGCCCGACGTGGGATTCGATCCCACGGGATCCTGGAGACCCGGGATCGAGCCCGGGTCTCCAGGATCGCACCCTGGGCTGAAGGCAGGTGATTAACTGCTGAGCCACCCAGGCATCTCACATTCTGTTTAATTAATGTTTAAAAGATGCTGTAGTTTCCAGGGCACCTGGCTTCGCCTCAGGTCCCGATCCCGGGGTCCCGAGAGCCAGCCCTGCCTTAGGCTCTGCACTCAGCCAGGTGTCTGCTTCTGTCCCTCGCCCTCTGCTCTGCCCTTCCCCACCATCCTCTCTCTTGAGTAAATTAAATACATTAATAAATCTTAAAAAAAAAAAAAAAGATGCTCTCATTTCGGATTCACCTGTCATGCCCTCGGGCATCTTCTCTATTTAAATAGAGCTTAGGCCAAGTAACTGTAAGGTGAGCGCCTTTGGTCAAGGACACATCTGTAAGCAGGAGCATCTGTACTGGCTTCTGGAACGAAGGCCTCGCCGGCCCCACGGGTCTGCTCTTGTCAACCCGAGGGAGCGATTTTGTGCTTTTTCTTTTTCCTTCCTTCCTTCTGGCTTGTTGGAGCCTGGGGACCTAACACCCGGAAGGGGGCCCGGCACAGACAGTACACTCGGAATTGATGAATAAACAAATGACTGAACCTCATTCAGCTAAAAACGTGCATTTGCACGATTTCATCATGTCACATGGACATCCCAACATCACCAGCCTGCAGCTACAAAATAAAGTCGCTTACTTTATTGACCACTTTATGGTGGTTTAAGCCATCGCCACTTCATTCTGGAGCCTGGGCCAAACTCCACCGAACCCCGGCCCCCACCCCACCTGCGCTGCTTCTGTGACTCTCCTAAGGGACCCCCCCCTCGCCGTGTCTGCATGGACTCTGGCAGCCGTGGTCCTCAATGGCACACTCCCCATCCTCCCCGTCCATCCTGCCACGGCCGGGGCCCTTGAGGATCGTCAGAGGAGCACTAGCACCTGCCAGCATCCATGCCAGGCGGGCTGACCCCGGCTTCTCTCAAAGCCCCCAGTCCTCAAGCAGCAGCACTGCAGAATGTACCCCGGGGGGGCAGGGGGCCCCGGCTGTGCCCCAGCTCTTGCCACATTTCACCAGCTGGACTCTGAGGGACAGCTGTTGGGTACAGAGTCCCACTGGTTCTCTTGGGGACACTCTCCTCAGTTCCCAACTCCTTTGGAATGCGGATGCTCAAACAGGCTCCAGGCTGCACAGGCCCCAGAGCTGTGGCCTCTTCCGTTTCCCTCCCAGTCTCCCCTCCTCTCCTGGTACAGAGAGGCTCCCGGGCCCATCAGTAGGCAGAGACATCCTGGAGGTAAAGCCTGAGCAGGAGTCCTCGCCTCCAGACAGGGTGGGCGCTGCAGCATGCGGACCCCCTCAAACGTCCTCTCGTACGTCTAAGAATAGCAACTGCCTCCTGAACTTAAATCCGCAGGTACAGAGCTGGTGCGAGGTGCTTTGCATAGATTAGCTCTTGTCACCTTCAAAGCAATGAGTTTTTGTACCATGTGTTGACGTGAGAAGTGAGGCCCAGGGAGGCTTAGTCTCTTGTCCAAAGTCACACGTAGGCAGCAGAGCCAGGATTCAGACGTGGGGATAGGGGCTGTCAGACTGTCAAGTACCACCTCATTTCATATAGTTAGAAAGTCTGACCTTAACCGTGGGAGGAAACACACACCATCCTGCAGATTTCCTACAGACGCATCTCTTTTTTTTTTTATTTTATTTATTCATTCATGAGAGACACACACAGAGAGAGAGGCAGAGACACAGGCAGAGGGAGAAGCAGGCTCCATGCAGGGAGCCCGACGTGGGACTCGATCCTGGGTCTCCAGGATCACGCCCTGGACTGAAGGCGGCGCTACACTGCTGAGCCACCGGGGCTGCCCTAGAGACACATCTCTTGATCGCCCTAGAGACGCATCTCTGCATCTCTTGATCGTCCATCCACTGTTTAGGGCCCAGAAGTGAGAGGGATCCTGCCTAAGCTGAAACCCCCGCCTCCCGACTCTTTAGCGAGAAGCTTAAAATGGTGCCAGCTAAGGGCCGGGCCTGTCCCGTGTGGCCAGGCAGCCAGTCCCGGGCCCCCACCACTGCCTGATGCCATAGAACGTGGCCCCGCCTCACTCCCCCGGGGGACGGTCACTTCCACATTTGCTGGAACCTTAGGTTAGGCCAGACCTTCCTGTTCTTTCTAGGTATGGCTCTTGCTGGCCACCAGGTACTTTCCCACACCTCCCAGCACAGGAGGTCGCCCCACATGCCCAGGTTCCATGATTGCCTCTGTCTGGATCTGTCCAGGAGCCCGCGAGCCCCCCAGGGCCCGGATGCTGGCCTGGGCTTCTAGCCCAGAGGCTCTCGTGACCAGTGTCCCAGGGACCACACCGTCCCCAGGCTTCCGTGTCTGTGCCAGGTCTCCCCATCCCCGCCGTCCTGGGCTGGGTTGGGGGGAACTAGTTCTAGCTCCAGGGCTCATTCATTCCCTCCCAAGCGACCCCGCTGGGGCCTGTCCTGCTCAGGAGAAAAGCCTAGTGCGCATAGCCAAGCCCTGCCAATGTGCTACCGTTAGAGGCACATGTGTGGCCGTCTGGACTAAATTTCGCAGCTGCCCACAGAGTCAGATCTGGGGGTTGGGGGAACCCCAACTCCCCGAAGGAGCCAGGAGGCAGGCTGGGCCGGCTGTCAGGGAGACTGGCCCCCGTGAGCCCGCGAATGCCCACGTCAGCAGGGAGCAGGGGCCCCGTGGCCCTTGTTTAACAGGCTTTACTGACCACTTACAAAAGGGGTCGATGGCACGCACAGCGTAAGGATGCTGCGCTCCCCACAGACGGCACACACGGTCCAGGGCAGCCCTCTCCTGAAACAGGCTGCAAAACGCCCCTGGGGTCACGCTGGGCCCCGGCCTATTGGATTCCACCTCTGAATACACTCCGGGGCTGGGATGCTGAAGCCCCAGCACGGGGCTTACACGGCGACCCCGCCGAGCAACCTCTCCAAACGCACACTCAGAAATGGAGGGAACCACGTTTGCATAGAATCTGCTTAGATAAGATCACGGAGGAGACTCGAGAGCTCGTTAGTAGGGGCGGCAGGTGCAAACAAGACTCCCACCTCCCTCTCCCTGACACGTCTGGGTTCCTTATAAAGCAGGTTTCCTCGAAGTTGGGCAAGACTTCTTTGCACTGAACATAGAGGCCTGTGCGTCCGCTCTCCAGGCACGTGGTCATCGGCTGGCCAGGGGCGCTCAGCCAGAGGGAAGCGCTGAGAAGCCCGGAGCCCCGAGACCAGGTCTCCGCCACCAACCTGCTGTGGCCTCCGGCCATCGCTCCTCCCTCGGAAACTCATTTGTCCTCTGGACAGAGGCTTGGGCTGGAGGCACTGTGGCCTTGGTCCCCTGGGGCGCTCGCTTGGGGGGGGGGGACGACGGGATGGCCTCGGTCAAGGGCAATGACATCATTCAGATCTGGCTGCCAGGGGCCGGGGGCTGCACTCGGACCGCCCTCCGGGGGATGCTGGTCAGAATGGCTCGGAAGGCTTCTAATACTTTCTGGAAGAGTTGCCCCCAACCCCCGCCCCCTGCCCGGAGAGTTGGTCCGCAGGAAAATACTGCACATTGGCGCTGCTTTTGCACTTGCCCGAAGCCCTTGTTCCCATGTGTTTGTCTCAGGCTTCACCTTGAGCCTGTGAGTGGCGGTGGGGACGGACTCGCTTCACTTTCCAGACGAGGAGGGAGCGACCAGGGGTTTAGGCGGCTTTCCCCGGCTCATACCACGCGAGCAGGCTACAAACCGGTGTCTCCAGAACCCGCACTGTCCCCTCAGGGACCCCCCGGTGGCACCTCGGGCGGGGCTTGATGCTCTCCCGGGTGGCTCAGTGGCTACGGCCACGCTGCAGCCCGGACACCTCTGGGCCCGCCTGGGACCGCCCTGGCTGGGGCCGTGTCATCCCAGTGCCCCTGGTTCCACGCAGGTGAGGCAGGGGCCCCGTCTCTGCCCAGACACCACCATCCTCCTTGCAGTTGCCTCTGCGGGGAACAGCCCCGCAGGCCGCATGAGTTGTCAGTGCGTCCCTGCCCTGCGCGATGCACCTGCTGCCCCGCAGCCCGCAGGGGGCCCTGCCCTCAGGCTTGGCCAGAACCCAGCTTCCTTCTGCTTCTGCCCCTGGCGGGGGGCTTCGGGAGCAGGTCCCGGCTGGCCCCGCCACACGAGGCCGGGGCCCTGGTCCTCACCTGAGGGCGCTGGGGCCCCAGGAGGACCCGCGGGACTGGAGGACCCCCAGCCTCTGCGGATGGGGAGCGCGCCGACGATCTGGGTGAGGAGGAAGGATCTGCCGGCGCCCCCCATGAACAGAGGACTCCCTCGTCTACGGTGTGTCCGTGTCCAGAGCCGCGGACGAGGGGCTTACATCACTGCACGGACGGAGAGGACCCTAGGGGGCAGATGGCAGGGAGCAGGGTGCAGGCAGGAGGACGGCCGGGGCGGGGACGGGGGGGCCACTGGGACACCTGCTAGAAGTGAGCCTCATTCCCCACGCCCTTCTTCTCGAACTTTTGCCTTAGCTCCGAGACCAGAGCCGACTGCGTGGGGCCTCCCGCCTCGGGCTGCAGTGAGCCCTGGGGCTGCCGAGGGCTGAGGGAGCCCGAGACTGTAGGCACAGCCCAGCGCGCCGGGCCCGCCCTGGGAGCCCTGGGAGCCCTGGGAGCCACGGCGGGCGCAGGGGGCGGCGCGGGGGCTGAGGGCGGCGGGGGGCTCCCCGGGCCGTTGTTGTTGCCGTTCTCGTTCTCGTTGGACGGATCCTCCTTGAGCGCGAACTTGGCGGCGGCCTTGGTCCTCCGGAAACGGAGCCACTCGACGCGGACAGCCCGGGGCGCAGGGCTGGGCCGCTGGCGGAGCACGCGCCGCACAGGCAGGACCCTGCTGGACTTCTTATTGCGCCAGAAGGTGGCGGTGGAGATGAGGACGGTCAGGGCCACGATGATGGCCATGAGGCCGGCCAGGACAGCCACAGCCTTCAGGGGGTTGTCCTTGGTCTGCATCAGGAAGGCAGCCACGGGGCTCCGCGACAGCGTCTGGAAGACAGAGCCACCCCCTCGCCTTCTGCTGCTCTGGCCCCCCAGAGCCTGGCGGCTCTTGGACTTGCTGGGGCCAGGCACCCCTTAAGGATCGGAGGAGCACCTGGGCTCCATCCTGGAAGGAACGCATGGACCATGCAGCGCTCCCGGAGAAATGCACCAAGAGAGCGTGTCGAGTGTGCGAGCAGCCTCAGATTCAGCTGGACGGCCCCTTGGGAGGAGGGGCCGCTTCCCTCCAGCGACCAGCGACCGGGCCCCACCTGGCGAGCGTACCAGCAAGTCCCTTAGTGAGATGGGATCCCAGCAGCCCGGAGCTGAGAACGGCCCACAGTGGCTTTACGTCTGCCTTTTAACGCCCGTTCGGAGGCGCCATCACTGTCCCCGGTTATGGTTACGGGAAAGGAAGTGGGGGCTGGGCAAAGCCCAAATAAAAAGTGTTGAAATTAGGATCACCTGCCACTTGATCCCAAAGCCCACACGTCCGATGGCGCCGGCGACCGGTGCTGGCACCGAGTGTCCCCCGGAGGAAGGCTGGGGACGGTCTTCCTTCCTCTGACCACACCGCAGCAAGGCCCAGCTGGCCCTCCCAGCTCCCGCCCAGCCCTGCCTTGGTGCCCACCTCCGTGTCGGTGACGTCAATCTTGAGCAAGGTCGTGGTGCTGAAGGAGGGGGAGCCACGGTCCTTGGCCTGCACCTCTAGGGACCACGTGAAGTCCCCGCCGGGCGTCATGTTGTGCAGAGCATCAAGGGAGCGGATGGAGTTCTTGAGCCGGATCTCCCCGGTGTGCGCATCGATGTCGAACACGTTGGATGGCTCTGCGTGGGTGATGGAATAGTCCACCAGGTTGTTGGGCTCCTCTGCATCCTGGTCTGTGGCCTGCACGTGGGGAGGGTCGGACAGAGTGGGGCTTCGAGGATGACGCCTGTGCACCCTGGCCACACCGGTGGGTCACATGTGGGTGGCTTGCTGGGTTGATGGGAAGCGGTCCTACCCCTACTTGGAGTGCACTGGACTTGGGAGAAGCACTGAGCAAGCTGGGGCCGGGGCCGGGCGCCTACGCCTGTCGTCCCCTTCCACCCTCAGAACGAGGCTGGGCAGCAGGCGTTGTTAAGAGAAAACCCAGAAGCTTGGGTGATGAGCGACCTGTCTAGGGATAGGAACCTGGAAGGAGGGCAGCTGGGACTGAAAGCCTCGTCTGCTGGCTTTCCACACTGGGGAGACCGGGCGGTGGGGCACTGCTGCGAAAGCGGGCAGCCAAACACGGCAACTACCCCAGCTTCGACTGTTTCTTGTGTGAAGGGGCAGCAATACCTCCTTTGTAGAGGTAATTTCTGGGTTGAGGTGGGGATGGGGACATGCAAAGTACCTTAAAAACCCCTGCTCGTCCCGGGAAGCCAGTACGTGGTGTTTTAAAATAAGTTATTATCCTGTGGCGCCTCTTGCAGCAGCTCCAACAAGGCTCTCAGGGAAGCCTGGCTGCCCTCGGAGCTCACCTCGATTTTCACCGGGGTCCCCAGCACCATTGTCTTCTCCTGGATGCTCTTTCCAAACTGAGGGGAGTGGTCGTTGACATCCAGCAGGGTGACGAAGACCTCGGCCAGGCTGTATTTGCCCTCCGTGTCCTCCGCCTTCACGTAGAAGTTGTACCTGGCGGTGGCCTCGGCGTCCAGGCTGGCCCAGGGCTGGGTGTAGATGAGCCCGGTGGACGGGTGGATCAGGAAGCTGCAAGGCACAGGGTGCTCGGGCTCTGCTTGCATGAGCACACACGCATGTACACACGCGGGCAGCCTTGTCGGACTGAGACACCTCCCATGCATTGTGCAGCTTCTCCAAAGGGCCCCCCCCACCCTGGTCCTATCCTGCCCCGTCTAGGCACCCACCTATTAACCCTGAACTTAACCCCTTGCAGGCTCAGGCCCTGCCCCGCCCTCCCGGGGCCCGCCCCTCCATCGCTCTCAGAGCCCAGGAGCTCAGCCTCAGGTCTCTCCTGCTCCCCCCACCCCGACCCTGGGCTCAGGCTCGTTTCTCCAACCCAGGTCCAACCCTCTCCAGGGTCCTCCTGTGTGGGGCACCCGTCCTCTCTGCCCCCTACCTCCCAAATCCCTTGCCCGAGGCCCTGCCCAGGATCCTGGATCTACTTACGGGTCTGCCCCGGGCCCGTAGATGGAGTATTTGACTTCGCCCCACGGACCCGTGTCTGGATCCACAGCCTGGAAGACATAACGCTCCGGGTGGCCCCTGCCCTTGGAGGGCTGCTTCTCGGCAGCGACGCAAGAGGACCCGGGGTTAAACCAACTAGGGACAGCCAAGCTGGAGGCCTGCCCGGGAGCCCTAGTTCTCTGCCCAGGGCTCAACTGTCTGAGGAGGCAACAGGTGTGGATCTGGAAGGCACGCACCCCTCCTTTATAAATGAGGCAGGGGCAGCCCGGATGGCCCCGCGGTTTAGTGTCTGCCTTAGGCCCAGGGTGTGACCCCGGGGTCCTAGGATCAAGTCTCACATCAGACTCCCTGCATGTTGGTGTATGGAGCCTGCTTCTCCCTCTGCCTTCGTCTCTGCCTCTCTCTTTCTCTCTTTCTTTGTGTCTTTCATGAATAAATAAAGTCTTAAAAAATAAAATAAAATAAAATAAAATAAAATAAAATAAAATAAAATAAAAATAAATGAGGAAGGAAAGGGAGATGGGGCCCATGCTCCGAGCTCGGAGTTTATGCCCGTGTCCCCCTTACAGTCATACCCATTGTACCAAAGAAGAACCTGAGCCTCAGAGAGGCCCGGAGCTTGTCCCAGGACACAGTTAATGAGTCTGGGCTTTGCGATTCAAACCAGGAGCCAGGTGATTTCAGGAAGCCCCTTCGTTGGGAGCCCCCACCCCCCCGGGGTAGCCCCCAACCCACCGTGACAGCCACCACGTTGGAGCCCCCCGGCGCATTCTCGGGGATCCTGGCAATGTAGTAGTGGGAGGTGAACTTGGGGACGTTGTCGTTGGTGTCCAGGAGCTGGATCACAATATCTGCAGTGGAGCTGAACTTCTCTGGAGTGCTCACCTCAATGGCCAGGAGCTGGGGGAGGAAGGAACCTAAGGGCTTGTCTGGGCAGTGGCCCGGGGCACCCCGCCCCGCACCCACCTGCCCTGCCCCTCCCTGCTCCGCCGCCAGCCTGCCAGGCCTGCCACCCTCTGCCCGGGCACCCCGAAGGCCCACGGTCTTGAAAGGCGGGCTTTCTTGCAGTTCTCAGGGGGCCAACTTCCTTGGTCTCCTTGACTTGCATCTTCCTTTCTGGTCTCGATTTCAAGAATTATTTTGTTACATGATATAATTTAATATTTGTTAGGGAGCTTCCCGACTCCTATTCTTTCCTTCTGTTTCCCTGGCTATACTTAGAGGTTTCTTTTTTCAGAGAAAAATCAGTGTGATTGCGTCAAACCGCCCCCCCACAACCTCCCCAAAGTCTTGGCTGCCCAAGACTCGGTTGAAATGATATTGAATCCTTTATTCACTTGATGAGAATTTGCATTTTCTTAAGCAAGGTGCGCCTTTATGTTTCTTGCTTCCTTTACGTCTCTTTGTTAAATTCTCATGGTTTTTTATTGTTGTTGTTGTTATTTAGATGCTGCATAGTTACTACCCTAATTCCTAGGAATTTTATCTTTGGTTGTTATTATAAAAAAAGAATCTCTTATTCCATTATTCTCTTTGCTATTTTTCATACGCAGGAACACTCTCGAATTTGGTGTATTAAGTCTGCCATCGGTCATGTTAGCAACTTTGCTGTGTTTGTTTTTCCAACATTTCTTAGATTTGTGTAAGCAAACAATAACAACCACTTACAAATAATGATATATTTTTTTTGTCTCTTCCTTTCTGACTTTCATGCCTCTTATTTCCTTTCTTTATCCAGGAATAACATTACTCCAGGAATAGCGCTAAATAATAGCGGTGATAGCAGGCGTCCGGGATTCGTTCCTGACCTCATAGGAAGCTTTCAGAATTCCACTTTTAAGCATGACGTACGCTATAGTGGTGGTAATGTATGTATAATTATAAATAATTATAATAGTTTAAGGGGTGTCAGTGAAGAATTTGTTTTTCCTTTATATTAATAATTATGTATGTTTATATATAACATGCATCATATACATGTGTATAATTTTAATCAGATTCAAAGGAATTTTTTTTTTATCTTCTGCTAAAATTTTTATCAGGATCAGTGACAGATGTCAAAGGCATAGGACAAATACGTTTATCCTGATAATCAAATCGCTTTTCTGCCTCGATCTGTTAACCAGGTGCATGGAGCCCCTTTGCACTCCTAGGGACAGTCACAGTTTGGGATGGGGGCTCCGCAAGGCTGTGTGGGCAACGGGAGCAGGCCCCTGTGCCCTCCCCCTGCCCCCCTCCACCCGGCTGCCCTGTCAGCAGGAGGGGCTGAGGACCTGAGAGGGGGAAGGAGGGCCAGGAGGGCAGAGGAGGGGCAGCAGCGGCAGGGACCCCGCAGGACTGAAGCAGGAGCTCCGAGGACCCTCCAAGGACCCCCCAACACCCCCGTTCAGGGCAGTGCAAAGCGTCACCTGCCTTAAAGGTCAAGACTTTGGACTTTTCAAAGTCAATGGCGGCTGAGTTCTCCACAATGATGGTGACCTGGGCTTCATTCAGGACTGTCAGTGGGACCACGCGGAAGATGCCTCCAGGCCCCACCAGCCGCAGGTTGAACTTGGCATTGGCTCCCTGGGGGAGAGGAAATGGGGAGGTGAATGGGCATAGAATCTCCTTAGTCAGGCTAAGCGAGGAGATTCCTGTGCCCCTAAGCTGGGGAGGTGGGTGGGAGGAAGCCACTTGGCCTGCAGTGGAGACTGAGTGGGGCAACACACGTATAGCCGGGCCCCGCACCGGGCCAAGGAGGGATGGACATGGCCGGACACACAGGCGCTTTGGCTCGGCTACACTTTGTACTTGATCGCGAGGGTCCCCCGCTAAGCAGCTGGCCTCCACTAAGCCCCTCTCCCCCAGCTCCTGGGACGCAAGCGGCCAAGGCTGATGAGCTCAGCTCGGGGCACTGGGAAGACAGGGTGGAGCGCAGGCCCCTGCACCTGGTCTGAGTCGTTGACGGTGATCTTCAGGCCCCGCAGGATCTCTCCCTGCGGCGGGTGCTCATACATGGACAGCTCAAATCTGTTCTGGGGCCCACTCTCCCCGTAGAACGTAGGCGGATGGTTGTTGAGGTCCACGATCCTGACGGTGACCGGGACCATGGCCTGGGCAGCTGGGACACCTGCAGAGCTGACCTCGGTCACCTGGGGTGGGGACAGGTGGCTATTGCTGTGAGCCCAGAGACCAAAGGTGGCCCCATGGACCTCGGCCTCGGGTACTCGTCCCCACGCATAATTCCCCCTCTGTAGGTGTGGCTGCCCTACAGATTTCCTTCTGACTGCACACGGCAAAGGGGACGAGACACACTTAGTCCTGAGACCACGCAGACCATAACTCGTGTTTTCTAGCAGACTCTCTCCCTTGCCGGCTCTGATGAGACGAGAGGCTTGGGTCCCAAGGAGCTAATGGTGACCCCCTGGCCAATAGCCCCCTGGGAACTAAATCCTGCCAGTAATCTTGTGAGCTTGGAAGCCAGTCCGTCCCCAGTCTGGCCTTCGGATGAGAACCTAGTCCTGGCTGACAGCGTGGTGGCAGCTACACGAGAGACCCTGAATCTGAGGACCCGGCGAAGCTGAGCCTGGAGTCCTGGTCCACGGCGACTGCGAGGTATAAGTGTGTGTTGCTTCAGGACACTAGGTTTTCGGGAGCGTTGCTGCAGCCCTAGGTGACCTTATGGGGATTAGTATTGAGCCTATTTCACAGACGAGGCACAGGGGGCTGAGAAGTCCTGGGGTCACGCAGCTGCTGAGAGGCCGGGCTGGGGCAGGAGGAGCTCACAGGTGTCTGATTCCTCACTGAGCACTCCCCCCACCTCCCCACACCGGCCCCTCTTTGCAGCCAGGCAGGTACGGGTTCAAATCCCCATGCTGCCACATTCTGTCCTGGTGTCCGTCTGGCCAGGGGGGCTGCAGGGAGGGAGCGTGGAGACGCAGCAGCAGACACCAACACGGGTGCCGCAGCCGGGCCAGCACAGGCCCGTGTGGACCACCCGCTGCAGTGGGCACTCCCCAGGACTGTACCACCCCCTGCCTGCCCTGGGAGCAAGCTCGGCCCTCCTGCCCTGAAACTCCATGCCCTGGCACCTCCACCGCCTGACCCGCTGCCCTGGACCCCCTTCCAGAAGCCTCCACCTCCGCGGCCTAATTCCTCCTCGGTTCTCGCCCGTCGCCAACGTCACACCAACACCTCCTCTACCTTCCAGCTCTGCTCGACCTCTAACCTCTCCTGGGCTTGCTTCCTCTGCGGCCACAGCCCTCCTCACTCGGCCTCCCAAGCTCCCACGGCTGTGCTTTCAGGCAGTGCCCCTCGGTCCCCACGGCCACCCCTCGCCCTGGGCAGCCCCGCCCCCCAAGCCCACCTTCCATAGCCCCCTGCAGGCGACACTGTCTCCCGGGTGCCAGCCCGTACCCCCGGGTGCCGATTTCAATGTCAGGGTCCCGAGACAGCTACACTCTGCATGCCTGTCCTCCCGGACCTGCCTCCTGTCCTGCGCTCCCCATAGCATCACCCCCGGGCCCCCTCCCTCCCCTTCCCTCATCCCTGATCCCCCTCCCTCCCACCCCTTTCCCTCACCCCAGTCCCCCCTCCCTACCTTTCCCTCACCCCAGGCCCCCTCCCTCCCCTTTCCCACACCCCAGGCCCCCCTCCCTCCCCTTTCCCTTACCCCAGTCCCCCCTCCCTCCCCTTTCCCTCACCCCTCACAGCCACATTCTGTGGAGTCTGCCTCTTTCATATTTTACAATTTGACTATTTCTGTGATTCCCCCTCCCTCATCCCCAAGGGCCTTCATGTATCACCTTGACTAATGGCTCTGCCCCCCTGCCCCTCACCCAGGTTCCCCTAAACTCAGGTGGGGACCAGGGTTCTCAAACCCTAGGCTGGGACTGGTGCCAGAATCACTTGGGGTCTCAGGACGTGCAGAGTCCCGGGTTTATCCCAGACACACTAAGCTCCTGTTGCCGGACCGGGACCTGGAAATCCTGCTGGCCGAGGTCTGGAGACCTGGGAACCGCCCCCCCTTCCCCGCCCCCGCCCTGTCTAACGCAGACAGGATGAGCTTTTAAACAAGACTCTAATCATGCTCAAAAGCCTTCAATGGCTCTTTACTGATCTCGGGCAGGACCAGCTCCTGATAATTTGCAGACCCAGTGAAAAATGAAAATATTTTTTAGCAAAAACCTTCGTTAAAAAAGTGTTTGAAAATACGGTTAAAAAATTATCCAGAATTTCAAGACAGCAAGAGCAGAGCATGATGCCCAGCAGGGGACCCTTCTAATGGTGATCCCTGTGTGATTACACAGACCGCATGCCCACAAAACCGGGCCTGTTCCAGGAAAACAACCGTATGTCACATTCAGGGCCTTTACCCCCCTGGGCCCAGCCTGCGTCAACCACCTCTCTGTCCTCGCGCTGCCTGTGCGTGGACTGTGCTCTGGCCCCACGACTGCGTCCTTGCTGCGTCCCTAGTACCTCATGTGCCCTCACCACCAGCCTTGGCTCAGGGGGCTTTCCTGGCCCAGGGCGCCCCAGTCACCCTCCCCCCGCCGCAGGGATGCCCTTCCGGTCTCAACCGGCTGGTCCTACCCATGCTCGTGGCCTTGCAGGTCAGTCCTGCCTCCTTGTGAATTCACATCTCCCCTTGCCAGGGGCTGTGTGGTGTCTGCAGCATTCACACAGGCTGTGTGATGTGGGTGCTCTGTGGGGCAACACCTAGCTCCCTCCCTGGTGCCTAGTGGGTGCTGGGGGTGGGCTGGGTCTCATCACCATTGGAATCTCCCAGGGCCGGAGGGTGGGAGGAACAGCCAGGCTAGGGGGAGGGTACCTGTACGTGCAGCTCATACACGTCTCTCCTGAGCTGCGCAGGGCTCTGCATGACGGAGATGACTCCAGAGGTCTCATTTATCTCGAAGGCTCCGTCACTCCCTGTTAATGGGGAAAAGATGTGCCCTGCAGCTCCACACGTGGCCAAGGGAGGCCCAGGGGGGGCCACACCAGGTGCTCCTGTAGCCTATTTATTTTTTAATCTTTATTTATTTTTCGAAGGACTTTGCTAATTTTATTTTTTTTTATTTATTTATTATTTATTTATTTATTTATTTATTTATTTATTTATTTATTTTTACATTTTTAAAATTAAAATTCAACTTGCCAACATATAGTATAACACCCAGTGCTAATCCCATCAAGTGCCCTCCCATCTTCTAGAACGATTTATTTATTTATTTGTTTGTTTATTTATTTATTTATTTTAAAGATTTTTATTTGTTTATTCATGAGAGACACAGAGAGAGTCAAAGACAGGCAGAGGGAGAAGCAGGCTCCCTGCGGGGAGCCCAATGTGGGACTCGATCCCAGGACCCCGGGGTCACCGCCTGAGCCGAAGTCAGACGCTCCACCGCTGAGCCCCCCAGGCGTCCCCCCTATTCTAGAATGTAATTCTATCATCCGGATCTGGCCAGTGAGGAAACTGAATTTCAGAGGGGCTCAGTAATTTTCCGAAGCTGACACAGCGAGTGTAGACCTGGGGCATAAACGCCCTTCTGAGTCTAGCTCTCAGCTTTCACAGAACTTTCCTGCCCTTATGGGCCACCTGTGTGCATGTGGGCGTGCACGTGTGTGTGTGTGTGTGTGTGTGTGTGTGAGTGATGGAGAGAGGAAGGGAGGCACAGACCCAGAGGTAGAGAGACAGGGAAGGGCAGAGAGGAGAGAAAGGGGCCGGGGCTGCAGGAGGAGGAGCAGAGGCGGGAGAGGAGAGCAGGGGGGACGTGGGTGCTGGGGTGGGGAAAGCTGCCTGCTCCACCCGCGTGGGCTGCTGGCAGGGGGCGAGGGTGGGCCCAGGGGTCTGAGCGAGAGCACAGCCACGCGAGCAGGTCCCCGAGCAGGTGCCAGGAGTGATGATCCCACCCAGGAGCCCGGCACTGCGCAGACCGACGGGCCCCGGGGGCCACGGAACCCGCCCGGGGCCACCTGGACCTGCTTAGTCACAGCTCAGTGGTACAAAGAACACAGTCTTGGCACCAGGACACTTGGGTTCCAACCCCATGGGGAACGGGGGATGGCCTGCTGGCGTCTCGGAGCTGCTCTCATCCACAGGCAGCGCTAATGTAGGGAGTGCAGTTTCATCGTGGCATCTAATTCATTTAATTCCACTATATGCTCTAGGTCAGGGATTTTTAAAGAATGGGAGCGGTGCCTGAGGCGCTCACTCAGCTCGGTTTCCTACTCCTGGGTTCGGCCCAGGTCACCACCTCAGGGTCCTGGGATAGAGCCCCAGGTCAGGCTTAGGGTTCTCTCCCTCCTCCTCCCTCCCCAAAAGAATGAGAGAAAAAAAACAGGTTTAGAAAGAGTAAGAAATGTTGCTCCCTCTTTTGCTAATTAAAGTGTGGCCAGGGCGGAGGGACAGGAGTCGGTGCCACCCACGTTGCTCTCAGTCCCCGCCCCCCACACTTGCTTCTCTCCGTGTCGCTGGACGTGGGGGCCAGCAGGGGTGGAGCACAGGCCCAGGAAGGCTCGTCACCTCCTGGAGGAACCCAGCAGGCCCCCCACCCCCATACACCTTGTACTTGTACGAATGAGGAAACTGGGACCCGGGGAGGTCTGGGCAGGTCACTCTGATCACCAGGAGCTGGGAGCTGGAGCCCAGCAACGGACCCATCCCCAGATGGCTCCAGACTCACCGTTCAAGAGGCTGTAGAGAATTTGGTTGGGTTTGCCTCGATCTCCATCCATGGCAACCACCGTCAGTACCTCCGAGCCCTTGGGTGAGCAGAAGTGGTGCCTGAGGCCAGTAGTGATGCTGGGGCTCGCCCCTCCCCAGACACCTGCCCCCATGGGGGGGGGCGCCACCGCCACCCAAGCCAAGGGCCAGGCCTCGGCGTGGCCCCCACCTGTCTACGGGGCCCGGGGCACCGCTGCTCCCTGTCTCTCCCCCACGTGGGTCGGTGCTTGGCCACCCAGGGACAGTCGGGCCTCCCAGCGGGCCTCGTCCCCACAGCCCGCCTTCCCACATGCAGCACTCAGCTCCGGCCTCCACCGTCTGGCCCTGCAGCCTCGCCCTCCTGCCTCACCCACCTTCTGCCTTCAGGGCCACGTGGAGGGAGGGTTGGGGCCAGGGCGAGAGGGGCCGGGCACGGGGGCTCCAAGGCAAAGCCCAGGAACGACGATGCTGGCCTGGGCCTCAGCCTGCCGCCCTCTGGGCCCCTCTCCCCGGCCCAGGCGCCCTGGTGGCTGCATCCTGACGGCCGTGCCTCAGCCGCCCCGTCCACCCTGAGTTCCGGGAGCCCCAGGGGCACTGGCCCGCGTCCCTCACGCTGCGCTCGTCTCCACCACTCAGCCGTGGCTCCTGGACAAGCGGCACCCCAGCCGGGGCCCAGCGCGGGAGCGCCCGGGGCATCGCGGCCCAGTCTCATCTGGTCTGGAACCGTCCGACCGGAAGGAAGGCCTGAGGACGCAGCGCCGTTGCCCAGAGCCCTGGAGCCTCGGGCGAAGGCTGGGCCTGCTGTGGCCTCCAGCGAGCCCCCCTCTGCCGGGCGGAGCCTCGGCCCCTCCCGCACCCAAACCCCAGCGATGGGCCCCCACAGCCTCTCCTCCCGGCCCTTCTCAGGGGCTGGGGGCGTCAGGCCGCCTGAGCCAAGACGTGGCCACCGCGGCGGCGGCGCCAGCAGGTGCAGCCTCCCCCCTGCACCCCCACTGGCCCATCCACGGCCAGCCCTGCGGGGAGGGCCCAGAGCCGGGGCCCAGGGCTCCCGAGGCAGCGGAGACGGGGGACCGGGGCCGAGGGGCCAGCCACCCACCGGAAGGGTGTCCTCATACACGTAGCCATAGTAGGGTGTGCCCACAAAGATGGGGGCCATGTCCTGCACGTCCTCCACGTTGACTGTGACTGTGGTGGTGGCTGACAGCACCACGTCAGCCCCTCGCAGCCTCCCTCCGCCATCCTGCGGAAGAAGCAGGTGGTTAAGACAGGGGCGCCCCGGGGCCCCCCCACCGCTGCTTGGCCTGAGACCAGCTGCCTTCTCTGATTTCTCTTGGCTCCTGCGTCACCTGGGGACCATCTCCCCCTCACAGGACTTGTTTAAAGGAGCTGATGCCCGGAAGTCTTAGGCAGCGCCTGGTACGCACGAGGCACCCACGGGCGTTGCTTTGGGGAAAAGAGACGTGAATTCTGTCTCCAGGGAAATCGTGGCCGACAAACGGCAGGGGAGGAGAGGGTCAGAGCCCAGTTGCCCCTCCTGCCGGGAACCCAGCTTCAGACGCCCCCTGAGGACCCGCTGAGGCCTGAGTGGCCCGCACCTGAGCCCAGGCCCGCAGGTGGGTGGTCTGGACCGCAGCGCGGCGGCCTGTAGCCAACATGTGAGCAGCAAAGGCCTTTCCTTTCCTGGAAAGGGAAGTGCTGGGCCGAGACGGAGGGCTGGGCTTCCCGCCCGCAGGGGGCTGAGCGGCCACTTGGGCTGAGCGCCTGCTGAACCTCAGGTCCCACATCACGCACCTTAGAGACCCGAGGAGCTCAGCTGAGCCTCACGGGTGGCCAGATGAGGAAACGGAGGCCCAGACAGGGAGAGGTGAGGTGAGCAAGGCCCCGCAGACGGAGGGATGTGCCCGGAGGCCAGGCTGTGGGGGGGTCGTGCTCACGGGGTGGACACCCCCTCCAGGAGCCAAGGGGCCATCTTCGGCCCACAGACTGCAGTCTGGGGACCGCGTCCACGCCTCTCCAGAGGTTGTGGTAGCTGCACCCCTGTGCCCATTGCACGAAGTGCCCCCAGCCTCTCCTAGGACCTGAGCCTGCTCCAATCCGAGGGTCACTTCCCCACGCCTCCCCATTACCTTGGCGACCACGGTGACGACATGGGCTCGGGCCTTCTCGTAGTCCAGGGTGGCCCCGGCCCGGAGGCGCAGCACGCCGCTGTGACGGTCCACGGCAAACACGGTGGCCTGTGCACTCTGCAAGAGCGGGGGGGTGCGCTGGTCCTCGGACTCGGGCCCGGGCCGGCCCAGGGGGGGCCCTGTGCCACCCTCCGTCGGGGAGCCCCAGCCGTGCTGGCCCTGGGCCTCTCCCGTCCCTCAGTGTGCTTCCCACCAGCCGGGCCCGGAGTCCCCCACAGGTACCCAGCAGGTGCCCTGACCCACAGCAGCGGGGACTCGGAAGCCAGAGACGGGGAGGCCTTCTGCATCTGCAGGGAAGCCACTGCGGCGGGGGTGTGGGGGACCAGGGGATGATCCCCCAGCCGGGACGGGGTTACTGTGCATCACGGCCGTTAGCTGAGCTTTACAGGCAGCTAATCCCGGCCGCCCGTGGGCAGGTGCCGGTGTCTTTCCCACTGTGGACATGAGGAACGAGCTGGGAGAGCCAGGCCCACGAGGAGGGGGCAGGGTCTCCCCGGAACATGGGGCGCCTGGGGAATTCTCCAGAACCCCCCCCCCCGCCCAGGTCCTGGCTGCCTTGACAGTGGTGAGAGCAAGGGACAGACTGAGAACAAAGGAGCAGCGGCTGGTTCCTGCAGAGCCCAGGGAGGAGGAGGAGGAGGAGGAAGGGGGCTCTGCTTTTGATGGGGTTGCAGGGGGATGGACAGGGGTAGGCAGGGGTGTTGCGGCACTGCTCCTCCTGACGGGTCGCCCTTTGCCCTTCCTCCTCTCCACAATCCTAGGCCCAGCCAGACTTTCCTCCAACCCTGAGTGGGTGCAAATGAGCCCAGCCCTCTCCCGGGGGAGTGGTTGGGCGTAGAGAGCTGAGGCTCCCGGGTATCTGGGGACAGGGTGGCAGGGGATCTCCGAGGAACCCAGGGTGGGCCGGCCAGGGCAGACAGCTCCCACCCAGGGCCCTGTCATGTCCCCGCCAGCCCAGCCCTGTGGATCTGATGGGACCCCTCTGACAATCTTTGGCAATAGTAGAGACCCCGACTCAGGACCTTGGCGATGGAGGCGGGGGCCGTCCAGGTGTCCCCTCTAGCCCAGGCCCCTGCAGTGCCCCGTGTGCCCGGTGTGCCCCTCCTTACCTGCAAGAAGTAGGTGACACTCCCTCCAGAACCTGTGTCCTTGTCCACCGCGTGGACCTTTATGAGACTGCTCCCAGGAGGTATGTCCTGAGGGGTCACAGCCATTGAGGGCTCAGTCCCAGGGCAGAGAGAGAACGCTCAGGGGGCAGGGGGTGAGGGAGCCAGAGACAGGTGCAGTCAGGGCATGAAGGGCTAAGAAGAGGTGAAGAGGTGATAGGTGACGATGAACCCAAGAGCCACCCACTGGGGGCCCGGCAGCCCTGGAGGAGACGTGCCAAAGTCGGGGCGGGGGCGGGGAAGAAGGCAGGGGACCCAGAGGGACGAACAGACAGCCTCCAAAACCAAGACTCCCAAAAGACAAAGGGTTTCAATATGGAAAATATGAAATGGGGGAAATGGTTAATAGACACATTCAGCACTGCCAGGGGTCACGTGCCTACCATTTAGGCCAAAATGAAGTTATCTTCTTCCTACTGGATTAGCAAACATTACAAAACTCGAGAGTCGGGACACCTGGGTGGCTCAGCTGTGGAGCAGAGTCCGCCTTCGGCTCAGGGCGTGACCCCGGGGTCCTGGGATTGAGTCCCCGCGGGGAGCCTGCTTCTCCCTCTGCCTGTGTCTCTGCCTCTCTCCCTGTATCTCTCATGAATAAATAAATACAATCTTTACCAAAAAAAAATGAGAACCTCCAGTGTTGCTGAGGGATGGGAGACAAAGCCCCCCCCTTCCCAGAGCCTAGGGGAGAGGGCAAGCAAGCTCCACGTCGGCACCTCCCCCGGGCACCCACGCTTTCAACCTACCCATATCAAATCGTGGCCTGTGTCTTAGGGAAATCACCCTAATTAGCTATAGGGCCGTTTTACGTTTATGTGTTAGGTTCAGGATTTGATGCTTCTTATGACAGCAAAAACTTAAAGCATCTTAAATACCCAAATGCAAAGGACGAGTTCAGCGAGTGGTGGACCGTGCACCAAGTGGAAGCGATTCAAACCATAGTTAAGCCTGGACTTCACGATCACGGAGGGAACGCTGACGTTGTACGTAGGCGAAAACCAGCACAGAGGAAGCGGGGGTCCGGCATCGTCCCCGCAACGGAAACAACCACAAGCAAAGCGATCCCGTGAATCACCCGAACCTGACAAGGGTGTCTCCAGGCAGAGGGATCGGGGCTGATTTTTGAACTTTTTCTCCTGCCTTTCTACATATTTCACGTTTCCCCAGGAAACACACGTCATGAGCGTAACAGAAAACAGTACACGGACGTTCCCGTGGATCAAAACGAACGTGGGAGGGGTCGGCAACAGAGGTGGGGGGAGGACACAAAGTGGGGGCTCTCCGGAGGGCAGCGAGCGACGAGGGGGTGCTCGTCACCCCGGGTCCAGGTGGGAGTGCCTGGGGCCTCCTGCTTACCTCAGGCACCTGGACCATGTAGGGCTCCCGGATGAAACTGGGGGCCTCATCGTTGGCATCGGTCACCAGGATCGTGACTTTCTCTGCCACCTGCAAAGGGGCAAAGGGGACAGGAGTTGGGGCAGTGCGACTTTCTGGGCAACAAAAGGACGGGGGAGGGGGGGGATGCCCTGGGGGGATGTCTCTGCCCGATATCTCCCCTTCTTCATACCCTTCCTCCCTCCCCTCTTCCCTGCCTTCCTGCCTTCCTGCCTGCCTTCATTCATGCAACAGATATTAGAAAGCAACCACGCGGTGCCAAGCACTGTGTTCCATCCCAGAGACAGAAGGCACAAGCTGATGGCGTGCGTTTTGCAGACAGGGCTGGCAGGCAGAACCGACACAGAGAAGGAAGGTGGTGACCTCCTGCGGGGCGGGAAGGGCGGCGGCAGGCACGGGCGGGCACTGGGCAACAGGTAAACGCACGCCATGGGTCTAGGAAGCTGTCCCCAGAGGCCCCGAGAAGGGGCAAGGGGCCCAGCCCGTGGTGGGATGGCAGGAGCTTCTGCAGCAGTGCGTCAGAGGAGAGGGGCAGAGGCAGAAAAGCCCGTCCGGAAGGAGGAGCAGCACACGCGAAGGCAAAGAGGAGTGACATGCGTGGTGGGTTCAGGGAACATAAGCAGATTCAGGGCGAGATGGCTGGGAGCGTGAACGTGGGAGAGGAAGTGGGTGAGACAGATGGTGCGGGATGGGGCGGCCCGGGGTGCGGGAGGTGGCTTGGGCCCCGCGTGTCCTGGGGTGGCGGGGGCGGCTGTGGGCGCCTTCAGGGCCGGGCTGTGGCTGGTCTAACGTTTCCAGGTGATGGCTCTGGCTGAGACGGAGTGGGGTTGGGTAGCCTGGAAGCTGGGGGCCCCTGCAATCGCCCCGGCAAGCACTGATGAGGGCTGGGCGGAAGTGCTGGCCGTGGGGGAGGAGGGGACGGAGAAGCCAGCTCTGGGTGCCTGCAGGGTCACCTCGGGTGACCTGGCCGGGGCCGGTCGGTGCAGGCAGATGGGAAAGCGAGGTGCAAGGGGTGCACGGGGTGCACCGGGGAGCACATCCTGCTGGGCCTCGGCTCGGCTCCGAGCTGCCCTTGAGCCCCTAGAGGTTGGAGGAGGGAGGGTGGCCGGGCGGGAGCCGGCGCTGCCAGGCGTCAGCTCGGGGTGCACTTACCAGATTCAGGCCGTCCGAAATGCTGATGACAGCCTCGATCTCGTCCTCCCTCTGTAAGGCAGAAGGACTGGGTGGGTGTGGGGGCCTGACAGATCCGGGCTCTCCCTTTGCCGCCCCCACTGAGCCCCCCGGAGCAGACCCAGGCCTTGCGAGGGAGCCGGGTGCAAGGCGGGGGGGGGGGGGGGGGGGGGGGGGGAGAAGGTTGCCTCTGGCCGTGCCTGGGGCCTTGCTTCGGGTCTCGGCACATCGGGAGCTCTCCCAAACCCACGGGGCCACTGAGGCACCCCGAGAGAGCGCTCCCTGGAGAAGGGGGACAGATGCTAAGCCCGCGTGCTGGGCTCCCAGGGGAGGGGGTTCCCCTCCCAGCCCCCTGTGATTCCACAGCAGGTCTGCGGTATCTCGGGCTCTCCTCCGTCCATGGTGGGGCCACGGGGAGGGAGGTCCCCAGGGTGCCGGGGAGGGTGCACCGTCACACCTCCGCCCCGGTGTCCCTACAGCGGTCTCTGACACCAGCCTCTCCTTCTCCACCCGGGTCTGCAGCTGGTGGAGTCCAGCGCCGGCCCCGGGCTGGCCAGAACCCCCGGCAGAGGCCCAGTTAGGGGGCCAGCCAGGCCCACCAACCCGGTGCGCGGCCCCGAAGAGAAATGTAGCCCATGCCCCGGCGCCTGCAGGTGCAGAAAGGGGCAGAGGTGTGGAGGCGTGAAGTTTTACCAAACTCAGGCCCACTCTCCAAGCCACACTTTCCCCGGCTGGCTCAGCCCGTAGAGCACCTGTTGATCCCAGGGTCGTGAGTTCGAGCCCCATGTTGGGAGTGGAACTTACATTAAATAAACAAAAAAACACTCTTTCCAGCCCTGATCTGCTGTCCCTTTCCTTTGGCTCATGGGGTCTCTCCCAGGACAACCTCCAGGGAAACCCACAACCGACGGAGGTTTGTCTGCACACGTGGCAGGCAGCACTTGTCACCCCCGTCCATACCTCCCTGTCCAGCTCTTCAACCAAGGTGATGTTTCCGAAATTGGGGTCAACAGAAAAGACACTTCTAGCGCTGGGGTCAAAGCTGATGTGATAGGAGACGGGGTCTCCCTCAGGGTCTGTCCCATTTAGAGTATATACGTGAGAACCTGGAAGGAGACACGGAAGGGGGACTAGAATCTGGGACCCAGCTTTTCCCCAGAGTGGCATCTGTTCAGGGCCAAGGATTCAGCCGTTCAGTTATAAAGCGGGTGTTCAATTCAGAGCTAGAGGTCCCCCTGAAGTGAGCACCCCCCCACCATCATGACTCTTCATCGCTGTCAGTGAGGAGCTAGAAGCAGCCACTGTACGGATTGTAATCTGTCACACAGGTTACGGAGGAGCCTCGGTCGGCGGTGTCTAAGTTCAGGACGTCTGTGTGGTACTGACCCTGTCCCAGGAGCCAAGACCTGGGGTCCCGGGGGGTGGGGGATGGGAGGAAAGGGAGGAGCCAGGACGGCAGGGGGGTGACCCACGGGCAGCGTGGTGTCCCCACGTCTGGATTAGTGTCTGAGTAGGTAGATCTCTCACCCTGCCCTCCTCTCGGGGCTCCCCACCCAGCCAGCGAGAGGTTAGAAGGGAGAATGTCGTCCTTCCCCCTCCGGCCTGGGGACCCCAGCAAGGTGGGTGTTCCTAGGCCTCTTTAGAGCCTAAAGAGGGGGGGCTCCGGGAGGTAAGTACATTTGCTCAAGGTCACACGGTGAGTCAGGGGCAGTGCCGTGGCTGAGCCAGCGGTTACATCAGGCTGCCAGCCGCCGCCTGCTGTCGGGGTGGCCCCATCTCCCCCCCCCCTTGCCCCCCATCCCGGGTCACCGGGACTGGCCTGGCTTAGGTCTGCACAACAGCCGTGACCTCATTTCCTGCAACCGCACTAGGGAATTGAGAGGGCACACAGGGCTCCCCGGGAGGGCCCACAACCTGGCACCCGCTGTGCCCATGGGCTCCGGGGAGTCACGGGTTCAGTCCTGGTGTCCCGGGGAACGTGGGCCACCCTCAGGGAAACGGGGAGCAGGTGGCTGCCGAGGGTCCTCACCCACAGGGGTGTCCTCTGGGAGGCTGAACAGGGCCATGTTTCCGCTGTCCAAGAAGTGTGGGGCGAAGTTGGCCTGGGCTGCGGGGAGAGCGGGCGCAGAACACTCAGGGTTGGCCCTCTCAGGGCTGGCCCTCGGCTTGCCCCATGCTGGCCCTACACTGGTCCCCGGCTCGCCCCACGCTGGCCCCACGCTGGCTCCCGGGGCTGTTCCCATGCTGGCCCTATGCTGGCCCCACACTGGCCCCCAGCTCGCCCCCCAGGCTGGCCCTAGGCTCTCCCCAGGCTGCCCCCACCCCCGGCCCCGCCGCCCCCTCCCCGCCCAGGCGGGGCTCCAGGTACCCCGGCCAGTCTCCGCCCATCACCCGGACCGGGACCGGAACCCCGCGGAGGGGGCCGCGCCCCGAGGTCGCCCTGGGAGCTGGGACGCCCCCGCCCCGCAGCTCCCCCATCAGCCGCCCCGCCTCCCGCCCTGCTTCTGAGGGGTCCTGGCCCCAGAGCGGGTCTCCGGGTCTCCGGGTCTCCGGGTCTCCGGGTCTCCGGGTCTCCGGGTCTCCGCCCCCGCCCCCCCTCCCCCGCCCGGCCCCGAGTCCCAGGCAGGGGAGCGCCCCGAGCCTCTGCACCCCCCGCGCAGCGCCCTCCCCTGCTCCTCGCCCCGACCCCGCGCGCCCCCGCGGCCACTCACCCAGGCAGAGGCGCAGCAGCGCCACGGCCACGGCGGCCCGCGGGTCGCGCCCCATGGCTCCGCGGGCACAGCCTCCCTCGCCGCAGCCGCAGCAGCCGGCCCGGAGCTGGAGAGCAGACGGGGCGGGGCGGGGGTGCAGAGGCGGGGCGCGGAGCAGGGGCGGGGCACAGGGTGCAGAGGCGGGGCGGGAGGGCGCGGGGTGGGGGGCAGAGGAGGGGCGCGGGGGGTGCAGAGGTGGGGCGGGGGGCGCAGGGTGCAGAGGCGGGGCAGGGGGGTGCAGAGGCGGGGCAGGGGGGCGCGGGGTCAGAGGCGGGGCGGGGGGTGCAGAGGTGGGGCGGGGGTGCAGAGGCGGGGCGGGGGGCGCAGGGTGCAGAGGTGGGGCGGGGGTGCAGAGGCGGGGCAGGGGGGCGCGGGGTCAGAGGCGGGGCGGGGGGTGCAGAGGTGGGGCGGGGGTGCAGAGGCGGGGCGGGGGGCGCAGGGTGCAGAGGTGGGGCGGGGGTGCAGAGGCGGGGCGGGGGGCGCAGGGTGCAGAGGTGGGGCGGGGGTGCAGAGGCGGGGCAGGGGGGCGCGGGGTCAGAGGCGGGGCGGGGGATGCAGAGGCGGGGCAGGGGGGCGCGGGGTCAGAGGCGGGGCGGGGGATGCAGAGGCGGGGCAGGGGGGCGCGGGGTCATAGGCGGGGCGGGGGATGCAGAGGCGGGGCGGGAGGGTGCGGGGTGGGGGGCAGAGGAGGGGCGCGGGGGGTGCAGAGGTGGGGCGGGGGTGCAGAGGTGGGGCGGGGGGCGCAGGGTTCAGAGGCGGGGCGGGGGGTGCGCTAAGCGGATGCCAGGGCCGAATCAGCGCGGCTGGAGCCGGCGCGGCCACCCGCGAGCGCGGGGCGGGGCTGGAGGGGCTCCCAGGCGGGCGGCCGCCAGCCCCGCCTCCTTCCTCGCCCCCCTCGCCCAGGTGCGCTGCGCAGGCGCGGTGGGGTCCCCGGCTGCGCGCCCCGGAGGAGCACCGGGTGGGGGGCAGGTGTGTTCCCCCAGATGGCCCCGAGCAGGGGGCCTGGGAAATTGGGGCTCCGCGGGGTCCGCAGGCTTGGCCCTTTGGCTGCAAAATGCACTTTTTAATTTTTTTTTAAAGATTTATTTATTTATTTATGGGGTGGGGTCAGGTGTGTGTGGGTGTGCCAGGGGGAGGAGCAGAGTCCCTTCTGAGTCTGGGGGCTCCATCTCGGGACCCTGAGATCAGGGCCTGAGCTGAAACCAAGGGTCGGATGTTTAACCACCCAGGTGGTCCTGGAAAATGCGCTCTCGGCTCCCAGGCACTTGTGCATCTTCCCATCACCAAATGCTGGGACAAGGACAGGGCGGGCGCTCGTGGAGTGGCCGCGGAGATGCGCAGCCTGGGCCCTTCTGTAGTCACCCAGGGTCTGTAGACCCGACCCGGAGCGAGGATTTCCCGAGGCAGCGTCTTCCCAGGTGCGAGCAAGGCCAGCTTTCCCTTGTCCCGCCCGCCTACCTGCCCCTCCCGCGGGTCTCTCTCCTCGGTTCCCTGCGTGGACAGACTTGCACTGGAGAGGGAATGTGAGGGCGCAGCTCACGGCCCTGCGCGTGCCTGCGCGTGCACTCCTGGGCCACCCATGTGATCTTCTGTGACCAGCACACCCCCTTCTGATGTGAGCATCCCTGCTTTGTTTCCTTTTCTAAGATTTTATTTATTTATTCATGAGAGACCCAGAGAGAGAGTGAGAGACCCAGGCAGAGGGAGAGGCAGGCTCCGGGCAGGGAGCCCCATGCAGGCCTCGAACCTGGGACCTGAGCCCAAGGCAGCCGCTCCACCACTGAGCCCTGGGGCCCTCATCCCCGCGTTAGGAAGGAAGAGGTGAGGCACAGAACAGAGCCAGCAAGGGACAGAGCCTAGGGTCGTATCCAGTTTTCACTGGTTCCGAAAAAGGTTGAAACTCTGTGGCAACGGGAGAGGACCCTTTGAAGCTCCGAAAGCCTCAGCTCCTGGGCCCCTCGCCCACCTGTCTCTTCCGCAGCGTCACTTGAGTATTTGTAGTTTTTATAGCTTTGTTCCTTAGAGACGCTCCCCCCATTGTCTGGGCTCAGCAGACTCCAGGGACAAGCAGTTCGGCCTGGCCTGAACCCGGGGTTCCCTCGGATGCAGGCGGCTGTGGGCTACCCGGGGACACGGTGCTCACCGGAGGTCTGTCCCTGTCCACAGAGCACCTGGGACCTGGGGGAAGGAGCCGTTCTTTATGGCGGAGGAGTGAGAGACTGTGTGGCAGGCGGCAGTTGTCCCCGCGGGCAGGGCTTGCCCGCTGTGGGACACAGGGCTCGGCCCTCACCTGCAGACCCCGCGCCTCGGACACACGTCACCTTGTCCTCCTCGTGTCCGTCACCATCCAGGTGCCCAGCTCCCTGTCTCCCAGGGCCCCTGGCCGTGGCTGCTGCAGCAACACCCCAAATCAGTTCCATCAGGTCAGGCCCTGATGGCGTTTCCCCAGGTAGATTCTTGAAGCTGGGCCAGTGGCCAGGCAGGGGGTCAGGTCGGCGCCAGCCTGGCACACATGCACCTCCTACCCCCCCACCGCCGACACACCAGCTGGGCGCTTCCACCCTCTGGGCACCCCCAACACACCAGGGTGTGCCAACCTGCGGTGCCTTGCTTGCTCATGCATACACTCAGCTGCCCCCCCCCCACGAGAGCTCTGGTCCCCTTTGCACACTCACACATGTGGACCATCGATGGGTGACTGCGTGCCCATCTCCTCATGTAAATGCGCCTGCACACGCACACTTGTACCAAGGGAGGCCAGGGACACGCTGAACGGCAGGTGCCTGCTATTCAGGCTCATTTTCGGAAGGTCCCAGACCTGGAAGGGGAAGGGGAAGGAGAAGGGGAAGGGGAAGGGCGCCACGCCCCACTTCTTCCAAACTGTTGGGGAGAGCGCGGAGCCTCTGGCCCCCGGGGTGAGGGCCATGGGTAGCCCGGGGGCGAGCCCGGGGTACTAGCTCTGGCTACGTGGGCACCGGGCAACAGTGGCAGCCGCACGCTCCTGCACCGGACCTCAGTGAGCCGGACACACAGGACCTTGGACAGACAGGGGACGAACCCCATCTACGTGTCAGAGGGCAATGAGACAGCCACCCCGCACCCAGCCCGGGCGCAGCAAGGGGACAAGGGACAGCCACGCTGCAGAGTGGATGGTGTCTGGACCCCCCAGGCCTGCCGACCACCAGCCCCAGAGCCTGCTTGTGGCAAGGGATTCCCCGCCTCCAGCCAGGTGGATGCCCCCTGGCCCACCACCACGGGGGACCCTCATTGGGACCTAACCTGGGCTGGACTACCTAGGGCCTCCCAGTCCTGTCCAGACAGGGTACATCCAGGCCAACCGGGCCCCCCCGACCCCGTGCTCCGAGCCCAGTACGCAGGCCCGCCCCAGACAAGTCCTTCCCTGTTGTGAGTGGTTGTTCCGGAGCTCAGCAAGTGGACAGGGCAGCTCAGGGCACCCAGGACGGGGCACGCGGAGGATTCCTTGTTGACAAGGACCAGGGAGCAAGACCTGACTAGGGTGTCGTCAGGTAACCTCGCCACGCACTCGTTTGTTCAGTCACTCCCCCGTCTCACCAACTCCTACCCACGGAGGGCCCCCTCTGTCACGAGGCCTGTGTAGACGGGATGCCCCGGGGGGCTCAGCCGTTGGGCTCCCAGTGCCTTGGATGACCCTCGCCCGTCGGCCGTTCCCTGCAGACTCAGTCTACCCTGGAGGGTAAAGTCCCCCGCCCCCCGTTTACAACTGCATGTTGCTGCTTCCGGGGGTGACATCCCATGGAGTGAGTGGGAAGGAAAGTTTGGGGCCTTGGCCAGCTGGCGCCGCACCCGGGAATCTGCTCGGGAAGGGTCCCCGGCTTTCGCTGGCTTCCCGGGCTAGTGGCGCGGGGTGGGGGTGGGGGGCCATGGGGGCAGCCGCCTCAGCCCCCCTTGGCCTCCCCGCTTTAGCCTGGGCTGCTCCGAGGGGCCGGCGACCCTGGAAGGGCCCCTGGGTCACCCCCCATCCTACCCGAGGCTGGTGTCCTGACTGCCGGGGCTCGGAGCTGCGGAGCTGCAGGCCCCTGCAGGGCCCCACAGGGGAGCTTCCTCCTCCTCCCACCCGTGGGCTCTTCCTCTCTGCGGGTGTTCTGGGACCCACACGGCACCCACACGGCACCCACAGGGCACCCAGACTTCCCTACCGACACAGGGGCGGCAGCTGAGGCTCCCGGGGCTGTGCTCGCCTGAGCAGAGGGCTACACCTAGTTCAGGGACCTGAGTCGTGTCCCTTGGTCGGCGGGCAAGCACACGCGTTCAGCTGTGCGTGTGTGTTTCCCTCGCCTTCTCTGGGCGTCCTGACGGCCCCCAGCTGCTGCCGTCTCCGCGGTGACCTCAGGTGTCTGTCCCGCCTTTCCTGCTCCCTTCTTCACCCCAACACACAGAGTACATGCACACATGCACATGCACACACGTGTACATGCATGCACACACATGCACATACAATTCACATGCACGCACACATGTACACACATACACCTGGGGACACATACATGCACACATATACATGCACACACATAAATGCACACATGCACACACACGCATATGCACACATACACCTGGGGACGCACATGCACATGCATACACATAAATGCACATGTGCACACACATGCACACATACATGCACACGTGCACACACGTACATACACATGCTTGCACCTGCACACACGTATCCCTTCTGCAGCTTCCTCCCCTCGTCCAGCTCAAGTGTCAGCTCAGTTTTCCCTTCCCTCTCGGGTGCCCGGTCCTCTGTGGGTGCCCTGCGCTTACACCCTGGTGCCTCTCAGTCCCCAAGGACTGCATTTGCTCACGTCTGAGCCTTGGGGCTGAGTGTGACCCGTGCTGAGTGTCACCCAGGGCTGCCGTGTGACCAGTGCTTACCCTGGGAACGAGTGAGCGAGTGGTGAGCCAGCCCGTGAGTGCAGACTCTGACTGGAAGTGACTGGCTTGGCCTAGGACCAGGTAAGGGCTGTGGCTTGCCCTGGGAGCCCTGAGCCTTGCACCCTGCTGTGGGGGCGGTGGGGAGGGGCTTCTCACCCTGGGGTGCCAGTGCTGGGGACTCAGCTGACAGGGAAGCTCTGCAGACAGATAAGCCTCTTAGACCTGGGCCATCTGTCGCCTCCAGCCTCAGCCCTGGCTCACGCGGGCAGCCCCGGGGGAGGGTGGGGAAGGCAGGGACACACCAGCCAAGCCAGGCCCTTTGTGGGGACGTCACATCCACTTGTGAGCTGGGTCCTGGGCTCTGCATTTTGCAGGAAAGGGAACCGCCTTGCCCAGGTCACAGGGAAGATCCTGGGCGGGACTGGAATGGGAGCCCTGGCTGTGGGACCAGGCCCCTTGCTATTGTTAGTGGCCCTTCCCAAGGTTAGACTTGGCTGGGATGAAGGGGTGGCCTGCAGGACGCACTCCAGGGCCCGGCTCTCCTAGGGGAAAGCCGCGGCTCACACCCAGTCCTGACTTTCTCAAACGAGGACGTGCCTCGCATTTTGGTTGTTTACTCATTCGCTGTCTGTGAGCTTGAATGTTCTTTCTGGCGCACTGACACGGGGGAAGTTCGGAAGGGGTTCCCTCCGGGGCCCTCGGGTATGGGACGCCTAGAGGCTTTGTGCATCTTGGGACAACGGAGCCTCTGCAGACTCGGTTGCTGCTCTTGGGGGCCCATCACCTTGCACCCCAGCAGCCCCAGAAGTGTCTGGATTTGTAGCTGCCCCAAGTCACAGGGGAATCTTGACCGTGAGCCCTGTCAGGGCCGGGTGGGGACTGAAGCCGGGTGGGCTGAACCTGAACAACCCTGAAGGTGGGTGGCGAGATTGGGGCCTGGCATCTGGAATTGCAGACCTTTCTCAGGGCCCTTCCTGTCCAAGGTGAACCACCCCCCCAACATTCCAGCTCACCACCATGAAGGCAGAAAAGGGCAGTGAAACCCATTGGTGCCAGTGACAGAAGGGTCTTTCCTCTCTGACCTTTACATCTCTGAGGCCAGCACGAACCCGGGGAGGCGAACTTACTGGTTCAAGACCACACGGCAAGACAGGCATTCCAGAGTTTGGACCTTTGTATTCATGTCATGGTTTCCAGAAAATTCTGGTTCAGGCTTTTCTAAAAGGCAGTAAGGGCACAGTCCGGGATGGCGGGCAAGACACGGTGCATCTTTAAGAGAAGAGGCTCGTGGTTCACCGGCAGAAGCTTCCACGGGCCAACGCTCTTGACGTCGTTGCTATCGGGCCCAGGTTCGAGAGGTGCATCCTGGAAGACGCGAGGCCTCTGGGCGCCTCGGCCACTGGGCGTGAGCGGCTGGGCTGTGTGCGTGCAGCCGTGTGGGGGGGGGGCCTTAGACTTGCGGGAGAGCCCCCGGCACCACCCACTTGTGGGGCTCCGGCTTGAACTTACACGGTCTGCAGATCCTGATGGGGCGCCCTAGGAAGGAGAGAAGGTGCAGGCCAGGCAAGAGCCAGGGACACGGGCAGACGGCGGGCCCGGAGACGAGAGAACGCAGCTGAAGGTTCTAGGCGCGAAGGGCTTTTAAACGTCAAGGTGAGAATCCGAGCATATCGGCTTCCCGGAGGCCCAGAAGGGGCCTTTCATGGCAAACGGGACTGGCTCGGGGTATAGTCCCGTCAGGGAGAGATGGAGAGATGGGTCTTATCGGCAGAAGATGGAGAGAAGGGGCTAAGGTTCTTTTTTTTGGGGGGGGGGTGACTAAGGTTCTAAAGTGGCTCTGCCAAGAACGGAGTCCCCTGCAGCTGCTCCTCTGGCAGCACCTCGCAGGCATGGCGCATCTCAAAGCTATGCTTGCATCCTGACCCACCAGCCCGTTTATGGGAGGAACAGTCCACAAGAAAAACAAAAATAAAACAAAGAACCCTGCATGCATCAAACGGTTCTTCATAGTTTAGTTTTGAATACCGGAAAGAAATTTCTGGAAACTAGATGAATATTCCACGTTGGAGAAATAGCAGGTTAGTAATGGTACCTCACAGTGGGACGCGGCTAGCGGTGAGGAAACCCGGTGAGTATGAGGACAGGGTGCCCATAGGAAGAGAAGTGCGCGGGATGTAAGTGTTCATTTTAAACGTGAAAAAGTAAGATATAGGGGCGCCTGAGTGGCTCAGTGGTTTAGCGCCACCTTCAGCTCAGGGCGTGATCCTGGAGACCTGGGATCCAGTCCCACGTCGGGCTCCCTGCATGGAGCCTGTTTCTCCCTCTGCCCGTGTCTCTGCCTCTCTCTCTCTCTCTCTCTCTCTCTGTCTCTCATGAATAAATAAATAAAATATTTTTAAAAAAAGAAAAAGTAAGATACAATAGAAATAAAGCTGGGTACACCTGGTTGCATTAAAAAAAAACAAAAAACCAAAAGAGACACAAATGAGTGAAGAGTTGCTGAGTTGCTGTGATGAGATTATTCTTTTTTTTTTTTCTCCTTCTGTTTCCAGATTATTACTATATGCAAGGTGGTGTGAAGGTTGAGAATGCAAATCTGGAGCCTGAGTGTTTGGATTCAGAGCTCAGGCCCTACCCTTTACGTACTAGTTGGGTGGCCCTCGACAAGTGCCACAACCTCTCTGTGCCTGGGCTCTTCACCTGTGCAAGTGGGTAGAGTAATAGTATCTAACTCTCAAAATTGTTGTGAGTTAGTCAGAGTAAGTACCATAACTGCTGTATATATAACCACTGGCTACAAAAAAATAAATGTCCTTATCATAATGTATTCATAGCCCCACACCTTAATCTTAAATCAGTGCTAATATTGGTGTGGCTTTGGGCTTTTTTTTTTTTTAAGATTTTATTTATTTATTCATGAGAGACACAGAGAGAGAGGCAGAGACACAGGCAGAAGGAGAAGCAGGCTCCATGCAGGGAGCCCAATGTGGGATTTGATCCCGGGGCTCCAGGATCACACCCTGGGCTGAAGGCGCCAAACTGCTGAGCCACCCGGGCTGCCCCTGGCTTTGTGTTTTTTTCTCCCTATTTGCAAGTGCTTTCGTTTTCCAAATGTCATTGTCACAGTAATTTACAGTGTAAAGTAGTCTTTCATATTGATATCGTCCTGTGAGGATTTTGCACAGAGTCTGATGGAGGATGACGATTTCCTGAATACTGCTCCCCCGCCCCCCTCCGGTCCCCAGGGCTCCCTTCTCTGGCTCTCACCATAAATATGGTGTTTGACTTATTGCAAATAAGGTGGCAATTCTCCACCCTCTTTTGTAGCGTGACCTTGTGGCTTCTCCCACCAAGGTATGGGGTCTGTTCCTCTGCTCCTTCCATCTGGGCTGCCCTGGTGGCTTGCTTTGGCCAACTGAAGGCAGCAGAGATAACAGTGGGCCAGTTCGGAGGACTCGAGGGGCCTTGGGTGCTTCCACTCCTAGGAGGAACCCTGCAGCTCCTGCCAACAAGCATGGGCTCGCGTGTTGGAGGATGAGAGACCACGTGGAAGAGGGTCCAGGCGCCCGACTGAGACCGCCCCAGACCTTCGGGCCGCTAACCCCCAAACATGTGAGGGAGCCCAGCCAAGGTGAGCACAATGGCGCAGCCTACCCTTGGAAGAATGAAGGAGTGCGGATAATAGTCGAGGAACTGCTCAGCTGACCCTCAGATTCATGGCAAATAAGAAATACATGTTATTTTGAGCCACTAGAGTTGGGAGTGTTTTTGTTTCTTTTTAAGATTTTATTTGAGGGCAGCCCAGGGAGCTCAGCGGTTTAGCGCCTGCCTCTGGCCCAGGGCGTGATCCTGGGTCCTGGGATCGAGTCCCACGTCAGACTCCCTGCATGGAGCCTGCTTCTCCCTCTGCCTGTGTCTCTGCCTCTCTGTGTGTGTGTGTCTCTCATGAATTAATAAATAAAATCTTAAAAAAAAAAGATTTTATTTGAGAGAGAGAGGGCGACAGAGGGAGCATGAGCAAGGGGCAGAGGGAGAAGCAGAGTCCCCACCAAGTGTGCCCGCGTCCCTGCCTCTCTCTGTGTCTCTCATGAATAAATAAAATCTTTAAAAAATGTTTTTAAAATACCGCCGTGAGGTGCTGCTGTTCAGATCGATATAAACTTTTTACAACCTTTGGAAAAGTTTGTTTGTTTTAGTAAATTGGTAAATTCAGCCTATTGGCCCTTCATTCAGCCTGTTGCTCTCTGGTGCTGGTTCGGGTTGCCCCGCGGGCCTAGCCCTGCGCTTATGGGTAAAGCGAGGCCCAGGGAGGCCACTCTCCACGCGGGCACATGCGTGTGGCAGCAGCTGGCAGCTTGGGGATGTCCTCTGGGCACCCTTGGCCATTGTCTCTTTGGACAGGCAGGTGCACAGACACGCGCCAATGTTGGGGAACCTGAGTCCGGAGGCTGAGGTGCCCCCGCCGGGCGCACCGGGCCCCGCAGCGGCTGACACACGGCCCTGGGTGAGCCCTGGGTGAGCCCCAGGTGAGGCTGCCGGGTGCTGCTAGAAGGAGGCCTGGGCAAGAAGGCAGGGGCTCCGGCTCCCCCGGGGGACACCTCTGGCCTCCTGCTCCAAGCGCCCCGGGCGGGGTTCCCGCCGGCTCGGTGGGTGGCAAGAGCGGGGTGACTTATAGGGCACCCGGCTGAGAGCTGACCTTACAGGCACAGCCTCACCGGCCCCTTCCATAGCCCGCCAATGGGACTCCAGGGTCACAGCCCTGCACAGGTGAGGGGACAGCTCAGCGGGGCTGGGGACCTGCTTAGGGTGCAGCTAGCAGGGGTGCGGCAGGGACTGCAAGCCAGGGGACAAGTGTAAGGTCCTGGACGTGTGCGTGTCTTTGTGAGCCCCCACGGAGAACCTGCCCTCTGTGGAGGGGGCAGCGTGTGGTGGTGGAGAGAGAGGCGGGCACACCTGGGCTCCTGGCTCGGCCTCAGAGTCTTTCTGAGCCTCAGTTTCCCAATCTGTAAAAATGGTGACAATGCGTCCCTGGGTGCTTCCAAGGATCTACATGAGATCACGTAAGAAGGACCCAATAAAAAGGTTTGTTTTGCCCTTTTTGTTCAGAGTCATTGGCAAGTTTCTGCAATGGAGTCACAGTCTGTGCGAACAGGAGACCCAGAGGCAACACAGAAGCCATGCGCCCAGAGGAGGCTGAAGTGTTGAGTGACTAACAGAACAGCTGTTAGCTGGTGGTGTTTCCTGGGAACTGTGTGTGTGCGCACGTGCATGCGTGTGCATGAATGTGCACGTGTGTGTATGTGCAATGTGTGTGCGTGTGAATGTGAATGTGCAGGCGTGCGTGTGCGTGTGTGTGCGTGCAGCCCTCACCTCTTCTTACTGCCCGTGGGTGAGTCCATGCAGGGGTGGGTCTGGAGCCGGAAGCCTCTCTCTTCCCGGGTTTGGCCTCACTGGTCCGTCCTCCAGGCTCCTTGGGGAGCAGAGCTGCCCCCGGTCCTGCTCCCTCCTCTCCAGACTGGGGTGTGGGGTGTGTGAGCGCTGCTGGGGTTGGCAAGGAGGGACTGTCAGCTTCTCCAAGGAAGCGGCCTGAGGCTCCTCTGCTGTCCCTGCCCAGCCAGGCTCCCTCTGGGTCACGACCCCTGGGGTCAGCTCCCTGGGGCTGGTCGTGGGCTGCAGGGTCTGTGTCCTTAGCAGCAGGCCTGCGGCTCCAGGCTGTGCAGCTTCCCTGCCCCCCCACACACACCCCAGGTCCTGCCCCAGCGCCACCCCCCCCAGGCCCGTGGACCTCTGCGCTAACTCAGCAGGCAGCAGTGGCCCCCGGGCTGGGCCGGTGCCGGGGACTGGGTGCCTGCCCCAGGGCCTGTGTCCCTCACACCGGGGCCCAGCCTGTGGGTGGGTGTGCTCGCTCCTCCAGGCCTCCCCCAGGCACGGAGTCCAGCTGAGCACCTGCGGCCTGGCCCCCGGGACCACCACCACCCCAGGCTGTGCCCCGCCCCCCCAGGCTGCCCTGCCTGGGCAGCAGCTCCCGTGAGCACCGCCTTCCGTGGCTCCCCTTCCCCTTCTGCCTGCCGCTCCCCCTGCCCTACCCCTCCTCTCCGCATCCCTCCCTCCTGCTCCCTGCCTCTGTCCGATGCCTCCCACGGGACAGTGGGGGGTGGGGGTGGGGGGGTGTCCTGGTACCATTTTCAAACTGCATTCTGTTCTTTCTCTTTACAGGACGCATTTAGTCCAAAATGATTACTTCTTTGACTCTTTTTGGGGGTGGGTTCTGTTTCCCCCATTAAACCAGAAGTTCCACGAGCCCCAGACCACACTGCTGCGGCCCCTGCACGCGGGGCACCCACAGTGGGGTGGGGCCTGACCCACCTGTCCCACCTGTCCCATCCCCCGGAGCCTCCTCCCACCACGGGGTGCGGGGCTTACCTGTCTGGGTCGTCAGGACCGGCCTGGGAGCTCGGGTGCAGCAGAACCTGCCACTCCAGGGCTTGCCAACATGCTGGGACGGCCTCCTCCCTGAGGGTGGGCACAGAGGGCCGAGACCCCCCTCAGCGTGCGGGCGGCCCCCATGGGCCGGGTCTGCGAAGGAGCCACTTGAGGCTCAAGATGCAGGGGTCCTGGGGCTATTTATTCGAGGAAACTCAGGACGGGCCGGGGGATCGGAGGGCCTGGGGAAAGGGTGGGCTCGGGGGTGATTTTTTTTTTTTTTTTTTTTTTTTTGGCAGAAATGACAAAAGTCAGTGCGGACAGATGCTGTCTTCCTCACATTCCCGTCTCCAAAAATCAGCACTGTCAGAGTGTCTACGCCTGCAGAGCCCATACCCTCCCTCTGGCAATCCAGCCTCAGAAAATAATCTTAAACACAAAGACAGGCCTCATACACACATAGGCTTTCACCACACACTTCACATGGTGCCAAGCTGTGAGCCCCCTACATGTCCAAGCATGAGATGCATCATAGCACATTTCCCTGATGGCAAGTCATACCTAAAAATATGACTTAAATGACACAACTTTGGGGCCTGTGCCAGGGACACTCCTAGGTGGATGGGAGACTCTACAGGGGGAGTTATTTATCCTCAATGAGTTGTCATAAGGTAGCAGTGGCCGCCTCTCCCCTACCCTCAAGTTAGAGGTCTAAGGAATTGCATTGCCTCGCGCTGCGGGGACAAGGAATCCGAATCACTGTTTTCCATAGGACACGTAGCGATGCTCACGGCAGTAACTGCAGAAAACAAATACTCCCTGTAGCCCTAGTGCTCGGAGAGGATCGCTGCTGACCTTGTGCTCTCAGGACAATCGTGATCATAAGTATTTTTGGTGATTATAATAATATGATGATAAAAAAAAAAGGCAGCCCGGGTGGCTCAGCGGTTTAGCGCCATCTTCAGCCCAGGGCATGATGCTGGAGTCCCGGGATCGAGTCCCACGTCGGGCTCCCCGCATGGAGCCTGCTTCTCCCTCTGCCTGTGTCTCTATCTCTCTCTCTATATCTCTCACGAATAAATAAATAAAATCTTTTTTAAAAAAGAGAAAGTGTGTGATTATCTTGATCACATTCATTAAAATTTTTTTTAAAAATTCAAACATTAAAAAAGAGATAATGACCATGACCATATAGAGATCTATCAATCTCAAAAAAAAGAAAAGCTTGCCTGCAACATTAAAACGACATAAAGCGTTGGACATGGTTATCCTCGAGTCAGGAGGGTCAGGGGTATTTTTTGCACCGTCTATGTCTGTGCCCCCAACTCCAGCACATGTCAAAATCACCGTCAGAAAGATGATACAGGTGAGCAGTGTCTAGAGGGTTCGGCAAGAGAAGCAGCTCAAAATGCAACTTGGACCAAGAAGGGCAGGAGAGCGGAGCGGTGCCCGGCACAGAGGCGCGAGGCCTCGCCGTTGCCAAGCATGACCCGGCCCTCACATGCACCCGTCTGCAGCACACGCCTGCCAGGCACGAGCCTCGGGGGTGTTCAGGCTCACACGGTTCACTCACTCGCTCGCCCATTCATTCATTCAGTGCAGATTTACTGTCCTGCAAGCACTGAGGGAAGAGGGCAGCTCCCACGCCTGCAGCGGGGCAGGATTGAGGGGTATGGACCCCCCCTTGCCAGGAGGCCATGGGCTCGCATCGCCCCTACATCACTCGTGCACGTCGGGGGGCAGGGGAGCTGGGGCTGTGGATGCCCCTGTGCGGCGCTGCCCCTGTGCACGGAGGTGCCTGCGACCTGTCTCCCCAGGCCCGGGCCCACCCGCCCGCGGGGTTCGGGGGGGTCGGGGTGCGGCCGGGCCTCTGACATTTCCTGCTCCCAGCCTGCCCAGGCCCCGCTCAGGAGCCAGCGCCCTGGGGAGCAGCCCTACCTTCCACGGCGAAGGTGGAGAAGCAGAGGATGATGATGCAGAGCAGCCTGGAGACGACCAGCAGCCTCATGGTGGGGCGACCCGGGGACCCCGCTGTGTGAGTGCAACCTGGGCCACCGCCCGCATTTATGGGGCGCCGCGGTGAGGTGTTTCCCAGTGGGCAGGGCACAGCATGGCATTCTCATAAAGGGTAGGGTCAGCCGCTCCCAGGAGGAAGCAGCAGAGCCGCTGTTGGAGGTGAGGGTACTCGGGGAGCCCGGCCCCGGCAGCTGGAAAACTCCAGGGAAGAGCCACTCCCGCTGTTGAACGTTAACTTTTAGTGTCAGTAATAGTCCCCCAAGCGCAGGTGGCTCCCAAGGTGCAGCAGGGAGGCCCCCCTGCCCCCGGCCGGGGCCACGCTGGGGGTGTGGGGACTGGAGCCGCATGGCTTGGCCTGCGGTCCCGCCTGGGCACCCCACAGCCCGGACCCCAAGCCCGCCGTCGGGAGGGCTTCCCGGGGATGTGGGCTTCCCGGAAAGGAGGATGCCTGTGCCAGGCCATGTGCGCCCTGCCCGGCGTTAGGGATGCAGCTGTTAGGGCCGCGGCTGGGCCTGTAGGGACATTTAGGCTGAAACAGAAAGGCACAGCCCGAGCGCAGGTGTGGAGGAAGGGGACACCTTAGGGGGCGGGCACAGGGGTGAGTCTGTTTGTCCTCCTGGTAGCATGTCTGTGCGTCCTTCTAACGACCTAATGGCCATCTGGTCTCTGGCCTAGAAGGACGCCTGGAAAGACGTCGGCATCTGGTTCGGTGCCCGGGATCTTGCGGGTTTCTGGCAGCCAGGTCACACGCTGCCTGCTGAGGGGGCCTGCCCCGGGGGCACCTCCCTGGCGCTCCTCTCTTGCCAGAGATCGGAGTTGCTCTTTAAAGATTTTATGTATTCTTGAAAAAATTAACAGAAAGATTAACACTAGTTGATAGCGTGAGATAAAAATTGAAGCGCTGATGTAGCATGAATAGAATTGTATAACGTTCATAAATTTATTTTTTCTATTTCCTTTTCCCCTTCTTCTGGCCCTTTGTAAATTTTAAAAAATTATTTATTCACGAGAGACACAGAGAGAGGCAGAGACCCAAGCAGAGGGAGAAGCAGGCTCCCTGCAGGGAGCCCAATGCGGGACTCGATCCCAGGACCCTGGGGTCACGGCCTGAGCCGAAGGCGGATGCTCAGCCACTGAGCCCTCCAGGTGCCCCCCGAGATACAGTTTAAACCACATGCTCGGAGAGCTTGGTGAGCAAATCAGTGGTAGGGGATGCTCCTTGAAAGTCACCTTCTGTACATTTACAGAAACTACAAAGAGTCCACTAGGAAACTGGTTGGGCCACTGGGCTTAAGGGCGAGTCATGGGTTGGTCACCTGGCCAGCTGCCACCTGGTTCCCTCCCAGCCACGCTGCGAAGCCTGCCAGCTGTGCTGAGCCGCGGCACCGGGCGGGGGAGGCGTGGGAAGCCCTGGGGCCCACTGGGTGCCCAGGAGGGATCGGGCAGCCACCTGCCGGCAGGAGGCCTGGGACCCGTGGGCCTGCGTTGCCTTCGCCAGGCCCCGCTGTTCCCCTTAGCTTGCAGGGCACGGATCTACAAACTGCCCCATTTCCTGAAGACGGTCCTTGAGATGAGCGTCGCCCCCTAGGGCCGCAGCAAGCACCATCGCCACCACTTTATTTCTCTGCGGGGTCCCTCGGGTGCTGCTGACCTGTCGTAGCAGGTCCTTTGCAGCGGCTGGTTCATGGTTTGCTTTGGGCGAAGGATCACCCAGGGAGACGGGAGTCACTGGCCTGCGGGTTAGGGCACCTTGCTTGCAGGTTAGGGCGGCTTGCTTGCAGGTTAGGGCACCTTGCCCCTGGCCTGGGGCTCACGGGTGCAGAAGCCCACTGTCGGGGAGCGGAGGGAGCGGCCTGGGCCCACCGGCTTGGGAAGGGTCCCCAGGACCCCGCTGCTCAACTGTGGAGCCACAAACGACACCATGTCGTCAGCGGCTTTCTTCTCGGCACATCTGCTCCTTGTCGGCTCCCACAGCTACGGGCCGGCGGGTGTTCCCGGGACCATGTTTCATTAAACGGGGAGAAGGGAGCCGGGTGTCGGGATTGCACCCCACTTTTTAAGCGCTTAGGAGAACTTGCTGAATTTAACACAGGGTGTGAAGTACCAGTTCCACCCCAAACTCCTGTTCCCTGGAGACAATCACTGTTCACAAAATTTCACCTTTTTTCTCTTTTTTCAACATTTCAAAGATAGCTATCCACTTCCTACTTTAAAAAAGGAAGAAACACCTTTGGCTCTTTGACATGTCACAAAGTCGGGAGAGGTGAAAATGAGAAGCATTTTTAACAGGAACACCTGTTAGTTTTCAGCGACTGCACTTTGGGTATAAAAATAAGAGGACTTGAGGCTCCGAATCATTTCTGAAGACGCGTCTTGAACGCTGGTGAGCCTTCCGGGGGAACTCCGGGCGCCCATGTGACACGCGGAGGGACTTACGAGGAAGGGAACAATTTTTGGGGGTCCAGCTTCCGACCGCTGGAGTCCCCACCTGCACGGGTGGGCCGCTTCGCGGTGTCCGCCTCCCTCTCGGCCTGGGTCGCGCTTTCCCCCAGAAGATGGCTTATGGACCTGCAGCGCATCACAGGACGCACCTTCCTTTATTTGCATTGTGGATTGTGATCCGTTTACAACTGGAGCCCGGACGCTGGGCGCCCCCCGCCCCCTGGCAGGTGCTGAAGGGTGACCTCACCACAAGGGAAGCGGGGGCTCCCTCTCCTCCTGGGGGGAAGCTCGTGCCTGGCCCCTGGGCCGCTCCTCTCCTGGCCTTGCCTCCCCGAGCCTCTCCCCTTAGGGTCCCCCACGAGGTCCCCCGACCTTCCTCGTGGCCGCCGGCTCCCTGGGTCTTGCCCGGCCGTCCCTTCCACCCCTGCCCTGGGTCACCGGTGGGGGGGTCCTGCTGGGCCCTCAGCTCCTCACGCTAGAGGCCTGAGCGACTAGGCCTGTGGCCACCCCGATGCCATCTGGTGGGAGCGCCCCCTTGGCTGCTTCCCGGCCGTTTGCCACCCGCGCTCACACCCCCCCCCCCCACCGGTCGCTTCAGCCTGGAGCTGGGGGTCTGGGGTCTGGGGGGGCCCAGGGCCCGGTCTGTAGGTTCCAGGTTCCGTCTCCTAGCTCCCTCACCCTCCGGCCACAGGATCCAGGGCTCTAACCGAGCGTTTTAGCCTGTGCTCGACTCCTCGTGTCTGCAGCCTGGCCTCTGGGAACGAGGAGCTGGAGCTGGAGGGGCCTTCCGACAGCGGGAAGGCCCTGCCCCCTGCACCGGAGCAGCCCGGGCTCCTGGGATCCAGGCCTGCCTGTGTGTGTCCGGGCCCCTCATGAATAAATAAAATCTTAAAAAAAAAAAAAAAACAGTAAATGATCAGGCGCCATTGCCAGGAGAGGGTGCACAGCTTTCCTCGCCTTTGTTCACAGCACCCTGTCTCCAAAACCTACCTCCCACTCGTGTTCACGGGTGTATGACGCTTCTTTAAGGCGGACAATGGTTGTCTTTCGCTGCCACAATTCAGGGCAAAAAAACCCTCCAAAACCCAGCACCCTGAAATGCAGGCCTCGGCGAGGAACAGCGGGCGCAGGAGGGTGCGGGCGGGGAGAGCTCGGAGCTGGGCGCCCCGCGGGGTGGCAGCAGGCTTCCTGGAGGACAGTGTGCCCTCCGTGCTGTCCCCGGGGAACTCCAGTCCTGACGTTGCGGCCACCGCGCGTCTGGGCTCCGGGGACTTTGAGGCCCTGCGGAGAGACGTGCCCGGGCTCTCAAGGGGAGAGACGTCCTGCTTTCTGGGTCTTTCCGCTACCTTCCTAAAACCTGAAAAGCTTGTTTTAGCGTTCCCATGTTCCCTCTCTCTGTATGTACTTTCCTTTAAAAAAAAAAAAATTGCTTGGGGGCAAAGATACAGAACAGCCCGTTTTCCTCCCAAACACCCATTTTTCCTGTTCCCCAGAATTCACGGCAAAGACCTTGCCATAGCTCCCGCTTCTCTGTACCTGGACTCTTGCACTTTGGATGCTGTCGCCTGCGAAACCCTGGAGGGTAAGGGAGGCGAAACCCTGGAGGGTAAGGGAGGCGGCTGGGGGGCTGCCCAAGTGGCCTCCCCGGGGACACCTGCTGCTTCCCCCCAACTCCTAGGGCAAAGCGTCCGCGTCCGGAGCGTTTTTGTAGTTCCCAGATCACACCTTCACGACTGCCTGGGGTCACAGCTGCTGGTTCTCACATTTTAACAACGGGGTGCCTAAGAGACGGCTCGACAGACACCTGTTGACCGGATCTCTTCAGCAGGACTTGTGTCTGGGCCCCTCCACCCCCCCAAGGGCTCCTGGCTTCAGCATTCACTGCGGCGACGGCAGCAGGGTCAGGGCCTTGGCTCGCCGTGGGATCCCCCTGGCGGCTGCACTCCATTCACCAGAAGCTACTTCACAGCTTTGGGGCCCCTTACTCCTGTCACATCAAACCACTGATCCTCCTGCTGGGAACCATTGTGCGCTGCCGGGAAGTCAGGGAAGTCAGGTTTGGCCTGCGAGATGCACACAGCTGGGTGCGGCTAGGTTTGCATGGTCTTCTGGGAAGAGTCCCTGTGAATCATCAGTAAAAGTTGCTACAATTATGGAAAGTTAATCCCTCAGGTACCTGTTCCTACAAATCAACTATTAGAAATGCAAAAACCAACCACTGGAAAATAACATTTTAAAAATTCTAAAATGTCACTGATTTTTAAGATAATTTAGTTTTGCAAAAAAAAAAAAAAAAAGCACCTCGTTTTAGTTATCTGGATAAATGGTAATCATGAAATTAAACACATTAAAATGAAAGACCAGTGAAATTAAACACACTTCAGAGATGAAATGTGAAAAATACAGCATCTTGGAACGGAGGTAACATGATAAGCAAATAAAATTAAGAAATCTAACACCTTTCCTATGAAATCGTGCCTCGAATCTCGTTTCACCAGGCTCTGTGCTGCTGTGTAAAACCAGGGCATCAGACCACCTCATGGATCGTTCGACGCGCCCTCGCCTGTGAGCAGGAGTCCGTTGTTTCCAGCCCCAGGTTGCTAGCCACGCTGGGCACATTTGGGGAGGACTCCACCTTGGTGAGTGCACGGACCGGAAAAAAATCCTTTGATCTGTAGCTCTAAGTGACCTCAGAAATGGAGAAAAGGAGTTTCTGGCACTATATATAAGCCAGCATATGCCGGAACGTTCCAGCATAACCAGCTGAGACATTCAATTGCACCACTTCCTCAGCCACGTGACCTTGTGCGAATACTGAACCTGTGGGCTTCAGCTCAGTCCTCGGCAGGACGGGGACTGCAAGCACCCAGCTCCAGGGGACATTACGACTCAAAGGACTCCATGCACAACATGCAAATAATCGAATCCTTAGCAATGACCAGGGCCTCTGGACCCCCCGCCGTACTGGGAAGACACAAACCTCAAGGCTTGTCCAGTTTCAAGAACCTCAACACGGACACACGCCCTCCGTCCAGATGAACAACTTCAGGCAACATGGTGCCTGCTACACTCATGTTTCCTGAGTGCTCACGACACTATTGTAAGCAAACCAAAAGGGACTTCATTTTTCGTGTGATTATTTTTTAAGTACATTTTCTGTTATTCTATAAAACTTCAGGTGATGTTTCAGAAAACCACAAGTAGGTATTTCTCTTTTTTGCCTGAAGTCTTATCAATGTGCCGGTCCTCACTCTTTCCCCGTGAGTGATGTGAAGAAAAAACCTCGGTGAGCTTAGGGACCAGTGATTTTCTCGTTTATCACTTTACATCTGGTTAAAATATTTTATTTTGTAAGCATTCACATTTTATATAACTCACTTTTTATACCAAAGTCTTCATTGTCTTTAGCAAAGTTAGGAAAAGTGATGTAATAAAATACCCAGTCATTTAAAAAAAAAAAAACCTATCTGGTTTTTCTAAATAAGCTGTTGCCTGATACCCATTGTTGAAACCCTGTTTTGTGTGATACCATCCAAACACAGGGATACAAAATGTGACTGAAGACAAGAGGACCTTTACAATCACATTAACACTGCAGAGAGACTAAAGTAGACGAGGGGATAAATGCAAGTTTGGCCCTTGGACTTTTCTTAGGACACCCCCCTCAGGCCCAGCAACAGCTGCTTAAACTTAGTGCTAAATGTCCACATTTCACCCCAATCCTGAGGTAGGTTCTCGTACCATCTTCATTTTATAGATAAGAAAATGGGCACAGAGAGGTTAAGTAGTTTGCCTGCCCAAGGACACACAGGCAATCAGTGGCAGAGGCAGGGCTCAAATAAAGGGCAGTCTGGCGACAAGCACCACGGCCATAATCACACGGTATTCTACACCCTAGGTGAGGAAGAGAATAAAGGAAACAAATCCTCTATTCATATAGTATACATGTGTTCAGCTGGAAAAATTACAGACCAATCACAGCAGGCTGGAACCTTTATTATTTCAGAAATGAGCATCCTATGTAACATGAGGTGGTTGGAATAGTGACTTCTGGATTACTGTAATAAATATTTGTCAAAAATACCAATCATTTCAATAATCATACACTTCATTCATTAAGAACTTCCAAAAATAACTCCTCTGTATCAAAAAACTTAACTTCACGAGAGTCAAGTAATAGTCTGTGCAAGAGAGAGAAGGGTGAGTCTAAAGGGGGGAACTCTTAACGAAGCACTTTGCCTATTACAGTTTTAACTGACATAATCATGAAGAAAGACTAGCTATGCCCCCCTTTTAAGTGCTTATTAGTCTGAGAGCAACACAAGAAACCAAGTCTTAGGGAGAAAAACTGTTTTCATAATCGTAAGTGTGAACCACTAACAGGCTTTACTGATAAAAGCCTCAAACCCTGTAGAGATGAGAAAGGTAAGCATGTATTAAACATTTCAATAAATATGCAAAAAAAAAAAAAAATTCAACAATTAGGAACACTGTGTTTTTGTATTTGAAAATCCAACAGTTTTCATGCTTTGAATGTCTTATCCTGAAAAGAGTTTTAAGGATATTTTGTTCTGTGTGGTTCAAAAATAAAACTTAAACACATTTAACACTTATCAGGAATTCTCCATACGATTAACATTCTGGACTGTCCTAGCAACGTCTCACAATGAGAAGTCCAAAAACAAACAAAACAAAACAAAACAAACAAAAAAAGTCACACCTGCGTTGTACAGATAGCACTGAAAAGGAAAGGAACATCGGGAAAATGAATCACTTATATCTGTTTAATGCTCAATGCTTTTGTTAAGTTCAAAAGACGAACATAAAAACATCAATGATTTGTTTGCTTCCAAATAGCCAGACCTCTCACACTGGCTCACCACCAATTACACAAGTGCTAAGTATTCAACGAAGGACTGCAGGTGACCCTTTGCTTTTCTCTGGTCCCTTTACCAAACCTCTACATCACTTGTGACATTACTTGTTAATATTTCTGCATTTCAAAAGATATGCAGCAAAACAAAGTTTGCTAATTTTCACTTAATCAAATAAATTTTAAAATAGAATAAATTTCTCACAACAAAAACCTTAGTTTTCACATTCATTGAAATATTTTAGAATTACTCAAACATGAGAACTAGAAATGTGTGTGCTTATTTGGAAGAGAACTAAATTTATTCTTCAGAAGAAAAAGCAGACCTGAAGCATCACATCTCCAGAACATCTGAAACATGTCGACAAGTCTTATCTTCTAAACTTCAATGAAAGCTGCTTGAACAATTATTTAATGAATACCTGTCCCTATTAAACAAGCAAGATATCTGATGTATTAATGAAGTCAGAAGCTGAGGCACTTCATTTCTTTCTGTTGCTTCCAGTCGCTAGAATACTGGCAACTCGCATAAATATATTTAATGTATCCATGTAGATTCTCAGCATCCTGGAAAAGAAAATTATGGCCTGTTATAGATAATGTAATTCTAATAACAATGAAAAAACTATTTCTTAATGTAGAAAAGAAAAAGCAACACTGATTATCTGTCAAAGGTATATGAAATGGAAATTAAAGAAACAAAAGATGCCAACTAAGGAAGGAAGCCCTAGACTAGAGTCAAGATTTCCTTCTGGCAGATTAATTTTTGAAATGTTAAAGGGCAATTTAAAAAATCATTATCCTATCCTTGCAAAAAAAAACCCTGGGTGATAGACAATGAAATAATAGAGAGAAACCAAAGAAACACCTTCATAAAAATGTGTCAGACACAAGTCTGGCATTTTAAAATATGATGTATCTCCTCTAAGCAACCCCCCCCCAACTGCCAACCAAAGAAAACTGTTACAAATCTGTGTTGGAGCAGCTTTTTTAAAAAAACATTACATTGAATTTCAGTTTCAAGGGGAAAAAAATTACTTAAAAAAAATGTGATAGACACCACGAAACTCAAGAAAGTTGCTTAAATAAAACAACCTACTTTGGTGTAGAGTCCAAGAAAAGGGAAAAGCATTGTTATAGAACAGCTGCACCATAAAGCTCATCAACAAAAACAGGTAAATACTGACTTAATTGAACACCTAAATATAACACTTAGTTGTTACAACCCAGTCAAATGTTCCGTGGATACATAGCTTACTGAAGAGATGAAACAGCAAGCAACTGAAATAAAATAGAACTCCACCCACTCATTCTTGTGGGTGGACATCCTAATCCTTGTACCTATAAAAGTGACCTTATTTGGAAATAAGACAAATGTAATCAAGATGGGAGTTAAGATGAGGTTAACACTGGAGCAGGGTGAGTCTTCATCCAACCTAACTGGAGACAGACATACAGGAAGACTGCCGTGAAGACGGACGTACAGATTGGAGTAATGTGTCTACGAGCCAAGGAATGTCAAGGACTGCTGGCCAAAGGAGAAGCCAGGAGAGAGGCATGGAACACACTCTCTCTTAGAACCCTCAGAAAATATCAACCTTGAGGACACCTTGATGTCAGACTTCTGGCCAGACTTCTACAGAACTACAGAGAGTATACATTTTCATTGTTTTAACCAGTTTGTAGTCTGTTACAGTAGCCCTCGGAAACTAACACAGCCATAAAATAAAATAAACCATAATAACACGAATGTTCTATGTAACAAAGGGAGGACATTAAAGACTACTTACGAATTGATGGGATCGTATTTTTGAACTCCATACGCTGGTATTACTTCTGCACGCTTGATTACTTTCTGCGTATCATAGAGAAGAAACATGCTGAAGAGAACTAATCCACCATAAACTGCCACTGAGTACAAAGTGGCACCAGCCACAGTGGTAGGTGGGAGAAACATTGATCCTGGAAGGGAAAAAAACAAACAAACAAATGGACTCTTTTATAATTGGATTTATGATTAACTTTACTTAAAAACAAAACAAAAACAAAAAAAAAAAACCAAAAACCTTTTGGTGTATTGCACAAATAACAACAGGACTATACGCACTGTGTAATTTTGTTCCAGACCCATTATACTCATTCCTATAGTGGGTCACTTGCCCACATTACAGAAAGGCTCTTGCATTAAGAGCGATCTTGATTGTTTCCCAAATCGGCTTTACCACTTTAGATGTATTTTGGTAAAACCAAAAATAATAGTTTACCATGATGCCAAGTAAGAAAATACACTTTAATTAGTGTTTCCCTTTTAAACTTTTGTAAATGACTCTTAATAAATTCCCTCCATCAGGATAACTGAGTACATCAATGATTGTAGGATACTAAGAACCAAGTATCCGAGCACAGCGGCTTACCTAGTGAGGATACAAAGACGAGGCCCAGGCCCACTCCCAGGGGTGCTCCCATGTTCAGAAATTTCTCACTGGGTGCGCACATGGCCACAGTGGAGAGGCCTCCCACAATGCCTGCGGTGTACCACGCAGCTCTGATGAGAAGAGGCCCCCCTAATATTGTCAGTGGAGCCACCACTGCACCCATCACACCTGGAGAAAGAGCAAGTAATTAAGTATGTACTAAATAACAACCAAAAATAAAAATGCCACTTCTAACAACATGCCATCGGAACATCACATACCTCGTTGTTAGACAAGAGGAAAGTCTCTCCCTTATTTCATACTCTACTCCCCAACCCTCCCAATTCCACAACCCAAACCTGTACCTGTGGCTATCCAAATTCAAAATCACAAGAATAACATATTCTTAAATTGTCTCGACTCAAAGAATAAACACTAATTTAGACTTTAACAAATTCTATGTAGTTCTTTATCTGGATGTGAGCGTCTGGTATTCTTTGCAACAATGATCACATATATAAGGATTGAGATAAAAAGGCTTGAAATGGGTAACTGATAGGTCAAACCTGCCGATGCCCAAAGGGAATAAGGTAAAGAGAGAATGTGTACATGGTGCTAATTCTAAAATGTAGGAACTTCAAGGACACTTTATTTCTTTGTGTAATAGGGAATGCCATCTCAGCTTGCAAATGATAATTTTGGTTGTAAGATATTTATAAACAAGTTCTGAAAAATTATACTGAAAGGCATCAATAATTTAATCAGCAACGCAAATAGAATTCCTTAATTAAAAAAAAAAATCTTAGACAAGGCAGTATTTCAGAGGTGAGTAGAACAAGTTATCCTCTTCCTAAACATTAAGGGTCTATGTTGAACTCCTACAACAGGCATAGCTGTTGCCATACTGTAATTTCAACAGTGTGTCCCTTTTGTGAGAGTAACATTTCTGGATCAAGTAGTTAAGATATATCTCATGATAGTGAGCAATAAAAAATGTCCTTTGCTGTAAGAAAGATACTGGATAAAAATTCTTCTAGGACATTTCTACCAAGATTCCCATCAGTTTTGCAACTAACAGCAACATTTTTAGCAAAAAAAAAAAGGGGGGGGGGGCAGAATCCAAGAAAAACCTTTATTCTCCACCAGGCTCCCCACTTCACTTGCCCCAGGTAATTCCCTGTCCTGAAATTTGGATTAAGCCAAAGGCAGAGGATGAAAGTGTCCTTCCTCCTCCATTCCCTGTACTAATGTGCCGGCTCATTGCTTCAGCTTCTCTTGACCCCATTAGCCACCAATGGCCAGGGACAGGAGGGAGAGCTGGTTCCATGGAGCAAGGATGAGGCCTTGCCTCCTTCATGGCCCTTTCACAGCATCCAGGGCCTAGCCTGGTGGTCCTGTTTTCCATGGCCTGCCCCTCAAGTGATCCTCTTCTACCCTGTCGAAGACAGTTTCTCAGGTGGCTTTGACGGCCATGGTACAGTCCTCTGGTTTTTCCACTCTTCATGGCTAGGTTCACTGGAGGTCTTCTCTGGAGCTTTCATCACTGGAGTCTGGCCCTTGGCTGGCTTAGTCACCACGCTCTGCTAAGGTGTCATCCCAGATGCCACTGTACTGAGAGGTTCACCTTCTGTGGCCTAGCTCTCTGGCAGTCAGGCTGTGTGTGTTCTGAGAGACTTGCCCTCCCTCACAGAGTGTGGGCACCTGAGTCCTGGCCTTCTTGTAACAGTTGCACCTAAGTTTGAGGCCTTTGAGGGTCTGGTCTGGTCCTCCAGGACTTTGTCATCAGCTATGGGCAGGTCCCCCCAAAGGTCTGTTCCTCACCATCTGGCTCTAGTTTTCTGATGGTGTGTGCAGCTGTGGTCTAGCCTTCCCAAAGCTTTAAGACACAATTAGAATAGTTTTCCAATGATCATTTTAGTAATTCCTGCACAGTACCACTTAATCCTGATTAAGACCACAGCTAGGTCTACATAGTGCTTATATATTTGAATGAAAAAAGAAAATGGAATGCACTGGGATATTAATACTGGTCAAAAGCCAACTCTGGTGTCCCTTTAATAATGTGAGGGATGACCCCTGGGTCATCCAAACCCCCTTCAGGTATCATCTCAATCATGCCAGTGAAAGCAAGAGTAAACAGGGGGCTGGACTTGAAGAAATAAAGGTGTCGGTTTTGACCTGGCACCTGCTGGTGTGACCTCACATAGCCTCCACTTCCCTATCATGAAATGGAGATGCTAATGCCAGCCTACAAAGCTGCTTAAGAGATGTATGAAATATAGAGCAAAAACTGGCATTCATGCTGTGCAGGGAAGGGTTACTGTAGCAGGCCTAAGATCATCTTTACAAAGACTTGCTTGCAGGGCTGGTCCTTGGCTATTTAAGAACTTGGCACATGAAGCATTCCGTAAGTGGGAAGGTTAAACAACTTGTGCAAACAATGTTATGCTGAAAACCTGCTTTCCTTCTGGAAATTCATATTTTGGTAGTTGCTAGGAGGATGCTTACAAGATCAGCCAGAAAATTCCTGGGCACCAAGTCTCTAATAGGCTTCCCATCTCACTGCACTTTTCACTGCCCTAAGTCCCCTTAAAGAAAGGAGGGAGTGCTGAAAGCCTCTGGATGAATTTCTCCAGACTCTGCCTCTATTTTTTCCCCTTGCAGATGCTATCATGTGTCCTTTTATCGTAATAAATTCTTAGCTCTGAATAACAAACATCTGCTGAGTCCTAGGATTCCTTCTTAAAAAACACTAAATGAATGAAGGAGGGGGGGGGGTGTCTTGCAAGCCCCCTTCAACACACAAAATACTTTGACTCAAGTAAGCAACCCAGAAAGAAAGCCCTATTCTAAATTCAAACTATATAGCTGGGATCCCTGGGTGGCGCAGCGGTTTGGCGCCTGCCTTTGGCCCAGGGCGCGATCCTGGAGACCCGGGATCGAATCCCACATCGGGCTCCCGGTGCATGGAGCCTGCTTCTCCCTCTGCCTGTGTCTCTGCCTCTCTGTCTCTCTCTGTGTGACTATCATGAATAAATAAATAAAATCTTAAAAAAAAAATTTAAAAAACAAACTATATAGCTATTTTAATTTAATTCAGTAAGTCATTAAGTATCTACTACTTATCAGAGATAAAAAAGCACAACCTGTTTTTTCACCAAACTCAGTGTCTAAAATGGGAATGAGGAACAGAACTCCATCCACTGGGCAAGATACTGATGCTAAACAGATGGTGAGCTGAATAATTCTTATTTACACAAGTTCACATATCTCTACTCTAATAACTAAAAAAAATTTTTTAAATAATTTTTTAAATTAAAAGTAGGTTATTGGTACTAGAAGATAAAGGACCACCTCCCTCCATCACAGGGTTTTATTCTGTAAAGCTCCATGGAAAATAGCTATGGTTGAATGACCTCAAGCATAACGAAAGAGACTTGAAAGCCGAGGTTGTGAAGTCATGCCTTCTCTTACTGATCGAACAAAGCACATGAAGAAAATAAATGACACAGTTCACACCAGAAATTTGGATGCCAAATACCTAATTTCCATTTGTTAATGTTAATAACACTTCAGAGTCTGTTCCCCTGAAATTTTCAGGGAAATGCTTATTAAATTTGTCTTGTTTAAGTGAATAGGCTATTAAAAAGCAGACACAGATAAAGACAAAGAACAAATGGTTGCCAGGGGGAGGTGGCAGGGTGTGCAAAGTGGGTGAGAAGGGGTGGGACATACAGGCTTCCAGTCAGAATGAAGTCACAGGCGTAAACGGCACAGCATGGGGGACCTGGCCAGTGATACTGCAGTAGCGCTGCATGGTGAGACGGCAGCCCCTACAGCTGCGGGGAGTGGAGCACAACGTACAGAGAAGCTCAATCACACTGTTGTACACTGCCAAGCACTGTAACACTGCGTGTCAACTATATTCAAACTAAAAAAACCAGAAAAAATAAAATTTGTTTTGTGGTAGAGATCATGTATCTAAGAAGAACTTTTGTTTCTGGATCTAGCTGGCTCTTAATTCAACCCACAGACAAGCTATCCTGGGATACCTGAGATGGAAAACACTTTGTCTAAAATATCTGTGTCTCTACAACTAAGGGAGGGATCACAACATATACCTATAAAAGGATATTAGAACTGTCCCAAAGGACAGCCTTTGCCCTGTCCACGGTGTATTTGTGCTAAACCTACCTAAACAATGACTCAGCTAACAGTATCAGACACAGATACACATTTCCAAAGACGTTTTTTACTGTGTTCTCCCTTCCAAAGCCTCGCTGCAAGATCCTCTACACTCCTATTCTTTCATGTGTTGTCTTACCTCTTCTTCTCCACCCTCATTTTTACATTTTTCTAAAGATACACAAGAACAAGTATGAAGTAATGTGTATCACGTTTGACACCCTCCCAGGAGTAGACAAAATACGTAACGGAAATCTCTGCATATACTGGAGTGTCACAGGAGGCCAAATGTAATATTGGGGTTGTCCATGATCTTAGTATCAGAGCCTTTAACTTTTCAGAGTAGAGGTCTGGCAATAAGCAACCACTAATAGTATAAAAAACTGTTTTTTTCTAAACACGAGGCTTTATTACATTATGCACAATTGTGAAGTCACCAAAAAAAGACAGTAAGAAGGTTGTTAAATGAGAATTTAAAATTAGAACATACCAGAATGTAGTAACCAAGCAAGATGCTTTGGGCCTGGGCTCTGGTCATATGATATTGATTGTACCAGTATTCCAGCTCCAATCATGGCTGCAAAGGTTGCACCAATTGTCTGGAAGACACATATTACTGAGGAGAATCAATCCTATACAACGACAAAGTAGAAACCCACACGTTCCAAGTTCAGCTGGTCTCTCCCAAAAACCTTGTTTAAAAAGATTAAGGATGAGCGCCCCCTACCGGCACACAAAGTTTTGCAGACCCCTTCAAAAGAGTTCCTTTGAGCTTTGACTGGTAACGACCATCTTTTAATTTTATTCTTGCTACAGAGATTGATTGATTTATAAAGATTTTATTTATTTATTCATGAGACACACACACACAGAGACAGAGACACAGGCAGGAGAAGCAGGCTCGCTGCAGGGAGCCTGATGTGGGGCTCAATCCCAGGTCTCCAGAATCACACTCTGGGCCGAAGGCAAGGGCTTAACCGCTGAGCCACCCAGGCGTCCCTACACAGAGATTTAAAAAAAAACCTCTTTAAGAATCCCACAATAGGGGTGCTTGTGTAGCTCAGTTGATTAAGTGTTCAATTCTTGGTCTTGGCTCAGGTCATGATCTCAGGGTTGTGAAATCGAGCCTTGCATGGAGTCGCTTGGGATTCTCTCTCCCCCTATGCCTCTGTTCCCTCACCCATGCTCATTCACACACTTTCCATCGCTCTTGCTCTCTCTCAAATAAATAAATCTTGGGAGTGCCTGGGTGGCTCAGTCAGTTAAGCGCCTGGCTTTGGCTCAGATCATGATATTAGGTCCGGGGATCAAGTCCCATGTCGGCTCCCCCACTCACTGGGGAGGTTTTTGCTTGTCCCTCTGCACCTCCCTGCTCATTCTCTTAAATAAATACAATTTTTAAATAAATAAATCTTAAAAAAAAAAAAAAAAAAGCCTTCACTCATATTAATATAAATAAGTACACTAGAGTCTATCATCTTCGAGTGGAGAAATAATTACTAAAAACCATTTCATACAATTCTTCATACAAATGCAAGGCATTTTCAGGGTATTTATTACAATTGTTACTTTTTTCTTTTAAGATCCTTCATGTTCATGACCCAGCTGTATTTTTTGCCTTTCCATACTCTACACAGTCCAGCTACACTGAAATGGTGGGGATGCAAACATGCCCCCATTTCATGTCTCTTTAATTCTGTTTATTTTGCCTAAGAATACTTTTTTTTTTTTAAATTTTAGATTTTATTTATTTATTCATGAGAGACAGAGAGAAGCAGAGACATAGGCAGAGGGAGAAGCAGGATCCATGCGGGAGCCCGATGTGGGACTCGATTCCAGGAGCCTGGGATCACGCCCTGAGCCGAAGGCAGACAGACGCTCAATTGCTGAGCCACCCAGGTGCCCCAGAATACCTCTTTTCTATCTGGTTGACTTATTTAAGGATTACATCCTCACCCGAAAGTTATTCTGGGAGGGACACCAACTGCCACAGCAGGGTCAGAAGCCTCTCCTCTGTTCCAAAATCAATTGGTACCAACTCTGACATTATTTATGTGATGTCTGTCCTCCCCAAAAAGTTTCATCTTCATCTCTGGAGCACTTGCCTGACTTTCCAAACAATTTTATTTAAGTAGCCCTAACAGCAGGTAAGAGTGAACTTACACCCAGAGGAAGTCGAGAATATGATCTAAGCACAAAACTTGTTTGAAATCTTATTTCAGGAGCTAAATTCTTTTGTATATTTTAATTTTTCTTATAGCCATGGTGCTTTGTTAAAAAGCATTGTTTTATATTATCTAATCAAAGCTTCTGCTCCTGGTGAGAATAAACCATGCGTATTCTGTGTCCTCATGAACTTCTAGGCTAGGAGACTTATAACATCCATCTGAGAAGCAATCCTAAGAATACTGAAGTGTCCAAATGGCCATGCTATCCTAAATGGTTCTCTTTTGGAAAGTACAGTGGAAATATGGCTTTGGATAGAAGTTAGATCTGGTTACTGATGGGAAATCTGTATGATAAACTTTCCCATCCTCCTTCCCTCCCAGTCTCACACTCATAGTTCACGTTCCTACAATCCCTCAATTCAGAGCTGGCAAAGCCACAGCTGGTATACTTGCTGCTCGTCTCTTCCACTGGAGCACTTAGAACTCAAATACAAATCATATTTTTGCAGTTTCAGTATCTGCAATGGCCTTGGACAGGTCAGCCACTCTCCTCTGTGTGGCAATCAAACATTCCCTTTCTAACTGTGTCTTCTTTACTCTAGACTTCATACTCTAAACTCCACTCTTGACACTACTGTGAAGCCAGTTTTAGTGACTACTTCTTCTCTGCTCAAGCTGTTCTGCAAACCTAGACCACTTTTGTCCTCTCCTATAATAAAAAATGCTGGCCTTCAACAGTTCTGATGAAACAAATGCCTCTTTCGTGGAACTTCCCTATTAGTTCAAGACAAAAAGTCTTTCAACTCATTTTACACTTTCTACTTTTTACTGCACAACCTTTACCACTTACTCAAGTTCATTTCTTCAACCAGATAGTAGAAAAATAGCTACCGTTTTTGAAATATTTTTTTTCTATCTAGCAAAATAACAAACGCTTAAAAAAAACCTCATGGAATGTAAAGCTTTACAAAGGATCAAGAAAGTTGTGTTAGCAACAACTATTTTCCACTGACTCCTAAGATGGCTTTGCATTTGCCATTGTACCCCCTCCCTTTTAACTAAATTGCTACAAAATACGAGCTGTTTGATCTCTGTTGCTAGGTAAGTAGGATATTCCTCTAAGTTTGGTTTTCAACCCCTTTGCCACTATTTCAATACATACTCTACGAAGAATAATTCCTGATTTACTTCAGAATGTAATTCCTACTGTCTCAGTTGCACTGTTAATTCATAGATTTGAACTTGTTCAATTTAGTAAGGGATTCCTTTCATTTAATACTCCTCTCCCAATATTTTTGTTTAATCTTCTGATAGTGGAAAAGGAAAACAAAGACAAGCTGACTTACCACCCAAGAGCCTCTCATCATAAAGTTCAGGAGAACAGGAGTTCTGTTCACTGCCAGGGCGGACAAAGCTGTTAAACCAATACTTCCTGCTAAGTACATGTAGGTAGAATGAATTCTATCCTTCACATACTGAGGCCAAATTCTGTAAGAAACACGACAAGGTTTATTTATAGAAGTACGGATATAAATTTTGGTTAAATCATTCATAGCCGGGAAACTTTGGGAAATAGCAGTTTATTGCTCCCATCTTATTCCCATTTATTATGGAAATGATGTACATACACATTGGAGTTATCATAAATTGACATAAACCTAAGCACTTGGCACATATATAAAGCAAAATGTTTTCTCCTTGCTTAAACACATATAACCTTAGAAGATTTAAGTTTGAACAGATGCTAAGAAATTTTATTTTATTATTTCTGGTTAGACGATTAGATGTAAGTTATTCCAAAAGTGACAAAAGAGAAGGATGAAAACAAAATTGGAATCTTGAAGATTGGAAACGTCTGGGAATGATTTACTTACACAGCCTTTTCAATAGCTCCAATCTCGTTGGACATTCCCAAGCCATAGTAGCACAGTGCTCCAAGACCAACAGCAGCTCCTCCAGCAATAAACCATCTTCCCATCTGGTCAACTGCAGAACAAAGGGAGTGCACTTTAATACCGTCAAATCTTGACTAAATTAAAATGCTAAAATAAATAAATGAATAAATGAATGAATAAATGAATGAATGAATAAATAAATAAATAAATAAATAAAATGCTGACAGCAAGCCCTTTCTAATACTTTTTAAGGGGAAAATCAAACAATATACCATATTCCTTTGTAACAACCATAATTAGAACATATGGGAATATAAGTGGCTTCAAAATTAGGGGACCTGTAAAAAAGGACACAGCTAAAACATAGGTGTAATAGTACAAAAAGGATCAGACTTGATTAGCCTCTAATTTCTCTCCAAAGAAATTTAAGGAGGCGATATATCTGTTGATGTGGGGACACTTCTGTAATACATACTATTTTATTCATAAGAATCTGGGTATGGGGGCACCTGGCTGGTTCAGCTGGTTAAGCGTCTGCCTTTGGCTCAGGTCATGATCTCAGGGTCCTGGGACTAAGCCCTGCAATGGGCTCCCTGCTCTGTGGGGAGCCCACTTCTCCTTCTGCCTGCCACTTCCCCTGCTTGTGCTCGCTCTCTTTCTCAAGCTGCCAAATAAATAAATAAAATCATAAAAAAAGAAAAAGGAACCGGAGTTATGTTTTCATTATATTTTTAGAAAAAAAGATGAAAAAAAAAAAATGTTAATAGACCGGTGTCTAAATTGCCATTAACAAAGATGTTTGTCACAAAGAGAAAAAGGAACTAAAAATGTAATGTGCTTATACAGCAGAATCAAGGAGAGCGTGCTCTAATGTAAGAGAAAGAGAAAGAAAAAAAAAGAGAAAGAATTTAACAACTCTTAGTTGTATATATCTTACTCCTTTGAGTTTTAATTTGTGCAGTATGAATATTACTATGCTTTAGCTATATGATTCACATTATTTTTTTTTTTTTTTTGATTCACATTATTTTTTATGGTAAAGTTACTAATCAAAAATGCCTGAAGGCATACAGATTACAGCTCTTTCCTATTATAATACATTGGCATTTTGTAAGGTCGTTGACCAGGAATAGCATTCGAGGACTAGATTTGGGTAGACTAGCAATCTAGTAAAATTTGCAAAACTGAAATTCAAACTGACTTCATTAAAGTATTGTTTCAAGGGAGGCCATATATAAACAACCAGTTAAGAGGACTCTTAGCTAGGCTTTCATTAATATCTGTTTTAGTGATTTTTCTCTTGACCTAAAACACACATAATTATTATATGCTTAAATGAAGATTCTATGCAACTTCAAATGGACTTCCTTAAGGATTTTGTCTTTTATATCATGGCATATTAACTATTAGTCCTTTTTTTTTTTTTTTTAAAGGTAAAAGTAAGATTTTCTCTGGAAGAAATATGATTGGGAACCAATGAACCCAGTATAAATCTTTTCTAGGTCATAAGATCCCAAAGAATGATTGTTTTTCTTCCCAGAAAATGCTCACATATGTAAGTTTGCACAAATTTTTAGAAGGCCATTCATGGACTTCTTTCAACATATTCACATACTCCAGTTCAAAAACTAAAGACTGCTGCCTACTTTTAAATATTTTTTCCACTGATGGTTCCATTGCTCTCTCCTTAAGTTCTTGGCCAATTTTCCCACGCCGGATCCCGACTCTTGTCTTGGTGGCATAGTCCTGAAATACACAAAAACAAAGACACGTAATACACACAGCACAACAGAATGTTATTAGTAAAATAAAATCTCATCACACTAGAAAACTCTATATGAAGTAACCTGGTACTTTCTTTGTATGTAGTTTCACTATAGATTTGATAGTCGACCTAAGAAACTAAACGTAGACCCTACCTGGGGTCGATCTTTGAAGTGGATTCGCTGAAGTTTGCAGTTTACAACTTCTTAACATTTCAGAATAATTACTTCATAAACTACAGATTTATATCTCTAGAATTATAGTTTAAACACTAACTTTTAAAAAATATGTATTCAATATTAGCTACTTTTTTTCCCCCATCTGGAAAGGGGCTCAAGAAAGTTACCTTTCCTTAACAGAAAAGTCAAAGGAGGGATGACTACTACCTCTATTTTAGCTCTTTTTCAACAGAACAGTTCATTTAAGAGGAAAACAGCTTGTCTACCTCACATATCAAAACTCGTACTTCTAATCTGAATGTTGGAAGAGTAATCGATTATAAAAGAAAATGCGTGTTTCTCTAACCTGATGGATTTTACCACTCTCTAACCAAGAGCTGCAATGGCATTTTTGGTAACTTATTAATAAGCTACTGACTAAATGTTAACATTCCTGGCTTCTTAAGCTTTTGACTATAGGCTCACAGTCTCTGCCGCACCATCTAGCTCTCAGACAAATCACTGTAAACTCTGAATGAAAACTCCAAAAGCTTTAAGTAAAGAGAAAGTTACAGGAGCTCTTTCTTTCATATGCAATGAGGAGGAACAGACTGACACAGAACTAATGAGAAAGAGCTGATCTGGGACATTATCAGGGCTGTTTCAGTAAATCACAAATGGTAAACAGGGAGCTTTGTACGCTCAAAAACAGAAAAAAAAAAAAAAATTTCCCGTGAACAAGATACCGGATGATCCTTACCCGGCTGGGTGTGAAGAGCCACTGATTCTTCGTGATGGAATTCTTCACAACAGGGGAGGTCTTGGTGAAAGCTGGTTGGAAAACCCTGGAAGGTAGTGTCCGGAGACACACAAGTCTTGCGGCCAGCATGGTGGTGCAGCAGGTCTACCAAGCAGATCTGAAATGCTAATGTGAGAGGCAGACAAGACATAACCCATTAACCCGTGGAGGAAGTAAACACAGAAAGATCCAGAGACACGGAAGCGCCTGCCAACCAGATTTCAGTAGAGAAACAGAAACAGTGAGCTTTTTAATTTTTTATTTTATTTTATTTTATGATAGTCACAGAGAGAGAGAGAGGCAGAGACACAGGCAGAGGGAGAAGCAGGCTCCATGCACCGGGAGCCCGATGTGGGATTCGATCCCCGGTCTCCAGGATCGCGCCCTGGGCCAAAGGCAGGCGCCAAACCGCTGTGCCACCCAGGGATCCCCAACAGTGAGTTTTTTAAACGTTAATGATGAGTCGCCTGCTTATTCCTTATTAGCTTCCAGAAACCCACCTACAGAACCCGATATGGGATGATCACCAAAACAGAATCAAATCCCAGTGTCAAAAACAGTAGGGCGTAGGCCGCCCACGGAAGTCCTCTAATACAAAGTAGAGGTTGATGTCTTAAGACCATTACCGGGTGTGTGATGGCTTTGTGTGGTTTGAAGATTCATACTAGCATTCAAACGGAAAATTTATGTATTTATTATCATTCTTAAAGATTTTACTTATTCATGAGACACACACAGAGAAACAGAGAGAGGCAGAAACCCGGGCAGAGGGAGAAGCAGGCTCCATGCAGGGAGCCCGACGCGGGACTCGATCCTGGCACCCCAGGATGATGACCTGGGCTGGAGGCGGATGCTCCACCGCTGAGCCCCCCGGATGCCCTCGTGCGGAAATTTAAAACAAGTTTAAATTTAAATTAAATCACATTTAAACAAGTTACGCTCCGCATTACGTTTGAGCGTCATCCAAGGAGGAGATGAACGACTCTCCAAGGCCATGCTGAACAATACACATTACGAATTTCCGCTGAACGTGCCAGATAGTACTTTCCCTTGAAAACACGCCGAGAGAGAAGGGCAGCGGGGGGTGGGGGTGGGGCTCGGCGGCAGAGCGACTGCCTGCGGCCCAGGCCGTGACCTCGGGGTCCCCGGTTCGAGTCCCGCGTCCGGCTCCCTGCGGGGAGCCTGCTGCTCCCTCCGCCGGGGTCTCTGCCTCTATGTCTCGTGAATAAATGAAATCTTTAAAAAAAAAAAAATACGATGAAAGTATGCAAGGTAGTGAAACCCCCCGGAAGGCATCTTAAACCGCAGACGCTGCGGCCTTAAAGGAGGGGCCCGTGACCCCGCACCCCCGAGGCTGGATCACGCATGCGCACTGTCCCCACTTCCGCAGGCACAGGCCGCCGCTCGGGGCCGGGGGGAACTCGCAGCAAGCCGCGGGGCCCCGGCGTCAGCGCCCCCGCCCGCAGCTCTCCCCCGGGGCGCCCAGCGGCTCCGCGAGCAGCCGCACCTCGGGTCCCGGTCACCTCGACCGCGCAGTCACCCTCCCGGGCAGCCGACACCCAGACGCGTCCACCTCCGCGGCGCTCGGCCGGCTCCCTGCTGTCTGCGCGCGCAGCCTCCCCGACGCACTGCGTGACGCAACATCCGGAGACGCGCCCAAACACTAGGCTCGCCCAATCACCAGCGGAGCTCAGGCGGAAGGGCGGGCACAGCAGAGAGGAGGGGTTCCGGGCTGGAGGGGCGGGGCCGGTAGCGGATTGTCGGGGGCGTCATAGAGAGCGTCCATTATGGGTGTGGGCGGTGAAGGCGTTGCAGCCATGTTGGTTATGGGTAGCGGAGCTAGTCTTCGTTTTTGTCTCCACAGTTTCATTAGCGGCGGTTACGAAGAAAAAAATAACGTAAAAATTGAAAAAGAATGTTAACGCTGTGACAACCAAAAATTATTCTGTCGCCCCGTTCTTTGCTTCATGTCGCTTGTTTCTTCCTTCTCAGGAATGTATTGCGAGACGAATAGTGTGCCAAAGTGGTCTTTTTAGAGGGGACCCAAGGGGGTCTTGGGTCTGACACCTAAGGTTGGCTGATGAAATATAGGACAATGCAAGGTCAGCGACCAGATTTTAGCAGGTGCAACCTCCCCCTCCCCCAGGTTGCTCTGTGACCTCCCCAAGGCCCATTTTCAGGCTTCAGTGTAGACATGTGTAACAGGCATGATACAACAGCCTCTGCCTCTTGCCCTGAGATGGTTAAGGTGAGTCTTCAATACTCAGAATTTGTCAACTGAGAAGCCATTTCTTGGCTACACGATGGAGGTTTTGTTTTTTTCTTTCACCCTCTTTCATCCATTACACAAATATTTGCTGAGTCTCCCTTTGTACCAAGCACTGACCTGGGGATGTATGCAGATGGATAAAACACAACCAGTTCTGTTTGGGCAAAACAAAGTCCTTGCCCTGATGGTGTTTACTTTCTGGCAGAAACAACAAATACACAAAATGTTTGGTGGTGATAAGTACCATGGAGAAAACTAAAGCTGCATAAAGCCTTGGAGGGATGCTATTTTAGATAAGATGATTAACAACATGTAAAATTCATGAGCCTTATCTGCTCAGCTATTGTTAATTGTGATTTATGATAATCCTCTCACCGTGTAAATCTTGACAAACATAAAGGTTTACATTTTATGTGGGTAATAAAACAGTTTGGCAGCACACAATTTTTATTTCTTTACTCTGAAAGTTGCAGGAAAACACTGCAGAGAAATCTGTCACTTAAGATAGTGAACAGGTCAAGCAAGATCAATTCAATCTTTGGATCTTCACCCAATTTGATTAGCTGGCAAATGGATTCTTTGTTTAGCTCCCTTAGTTTTTTTTTTTTTTTTTTCTCTCTTCTCCCTACAGCTTCTGTTATCACCAAAAGAAGGGATTCACAACACAGTACCTGAATAAACAATATGCGCTTTTGAGTGATTTATAAGATTCTTATTAATTAAAGCTTATTGTCTTCTTAAAGGAAAATAAATTTCTGATTGCATATTTTCTTTTCTCAAGGATGTGGTTTGTATTGTTTCCACAGATGTCAAATACTTTGAAAAAGGAGTTACCTGGTCACATCATTGGGAAGATATGCTCAAGTGTGGGGTGGGGGAGAGATTTCATTGACTGGAAACTAATTAGGAATTTATTGCAATTGTTCAAGCAAAAGCTGTGGAAGGCTGGAATTAAGATAGTAGAAGGACAGAGAGGGGTTTATGACAGAGATATATGACTAAGGAGGAATTTATAGGATTTAATGACTGATTGAATATAGCTGATAAGGATGAGGGAGGCACCCAGGATAATCCGTGTTCTGAATTGAGTGAAATTGGGTGGATAATTACACCATTAATTTAGAGATAGGATACAGAAAGAGATACAGATGTGGGGGAAGCAGGTAAGTAGAAGTATAAGACAGTGAAACTGAAGGACTCCGTGAATATCTGTTCTTGCTTCTTTTCCTGTTATTTTTGCTAGGACCTGCATCCCCACCCCACTTTATACAAGCCTCATAATATCCTCCTTGCAAGGGACAAATTGTTAATAATTTCTTTAGAGGAGATAACATCTAAGGAAGGACAGGTGCTTACCAGGAATAACACCTGGGCCCTCATCTTTGTTCTAACCAGTTTCTGGATGCCTGAGGGGACACATATGCCAGACCACCCTCTTCAATAAAACCCCCAGACCCTGAATAAAGACAAGACTCATGGTCCTTTCCTTTCTGAGTCTCCCAGACATTCCCTCTGTATCTTCCATAAACTCTACTTTCATTTCCTGCTGGCTTACATTTGATGTCCATCCTATGAGATGCCAAGGCCTCTCTTGGCTGGTCCTGCAGGACCCCCTCTAGTCCCTGGACCCGGCCTGCCAGCATCAGTATAAAGTGTTAAATTGTAGGTTACCTGCTTCTAAGGCCTTAGAGCATAGGATAGAAAACAGAAAAAGACATGAATCATGAATCCTAATGCTGTTATGAATCCACCACCATTTTTATTGAAGTCTGCTGACTGGTTCCTTATGCTCCACCTGCTGGCTAAGTGGAAAGTCCTGGATTATAGATGAGAAAAATCAGAATCGAGGACTGAAGAAAAAATATTTTATTTTCATTTTTAGTTAAAATAAATGCCCCTACTCTGCCCCCAGTGAACTTCTCCATCAGGAGACGTAGGGTGAGTGAGAGAGTTGAAATGGGAGTTTGTGAGGGTTTTACCACTGCCCTACCCAAGGTGCTCACTATGTCTCCCAAAAAGGGGAAGGTGCTTCTCCCTGAAAGGTTGGTAATGTTTGTGAACATGGGGGGCCAACTGGCAGCTGCTTTTCATATGGTGTTTGTTAAATGGCAGAAAACAAAGCAGGTGGGAAGGAGTCAAGATCTTCCCTTCTTGTTTTTCCTTGGATTTAAAATTTGCTGTGTCAGATTCCTAGAATCCCTGAGACCTGGATAAACCCAAGAATGTAGCTGTGAGTGTGGGCTAGCTTGTTAGTACTCTTTAAGACGTTGCTCAGTAATGAGGGGGTCACTTTCCAGAAGTTGGCACGGGCAAGATGCTCAAATGGGCACCAACAGACCATGGTGTGTGCTACACAACAGAGCTGGCATCTGACTGTCTCCGAGTAAGAGATCAAACTGTACCAACCTCAACTGAAGAAAAATGAAGCCATAGTTAAGAAGGAACTGCTCCCTCTGGGTTCAGTTCAGTAATGAAAGCATTACCTGGGAGCTGGTACACTGACCAGAACGTAGAGTGGAGGAAGAGAAAGCAGGCCACACCTGTTTCCTCTTGTTTAATGTAATGTTTCTAAGCCATATGGAGACCAGGAAAGGAGAAAGGGTTTTGAACTAGAAGGCGACTGATGGTGAGATGTCCTAAATCTGACTGATGAGTTGTCAGACTGTCCTGAGCTTGCCAGAATGGAATAGACTAAGCTATGTGCTTTAGGCTGATTGGAGGCTAAAAATCAAATTAACGGTGTAGTTCATTTTTGTACTCATTTTACTGGCAATTTTTCAATGTATACCCCTTACAGAGATGCAACCAAATGCTGTACGTGAATCCAAAGAGCAAGTTCATGAATGGGGTAGTATCTGTTAAGGGATGAACACTGGAGAGATCTTGAGAATAATCTCACACTTCCTGGTCAGGTTGCAAAGAGGATGCCAAAACTCATAAATGATAATAGCTTAAGAAAACATAGCAAAGTAATGGTGGATCTGGTCTAGAACAAGCATTCTCAATGTGGGTTAAAAGTTGGTTCTTGAGGGGGGGAATATATATATATATATATATATATATATATATAAAACAAATATATATAGTTTATAAAGAAATACATATACATAGTATATATTACACACGGTACATAGGTCAGTATATCTCTGGCATTAAAATTTCATGGGGGAGGGAAACTAGGAGGAAAATGCCTAAAAATGCTCTTTAGAGAAGCAATAATGAAATAATGGTTGAGAAATACTGGTCTAGAACCTAGGGTGTCTGGGACTATGGTGTTCTACTCTGATGGCAGGCCTGTGCAGTGGAAAAGTTTATGGTATTTCCTTCTATGATTTTATCAGAGATGTTATTTTATGTAATTTTGTGATTTCCTGATCAAAATTCTATCATTTATCCTTTTTTAAATTTTATTTATTCATGAGAGACACACACACACACACACAGAGGCAGAGACACAGGCAGAGAGAGAAGTAGGCTCCCTGTGGGGAGCCCGATGTGGGACTCGATTCCAGGACCCCAGGATCATGAACTGAGCTGAAGGCAGGTGCTTAACCACTGAGCCACCCAGGTGTCCTTTGTTTCTAACTGCTTTAGGACATCTCCATCTAACATGTCTCAAATCGGGGGCACCTGGGTGATTCATTCAGTTAAGTGGCTGCCCTCGGCTAGTGTCATGATCCCAGAATCCTGGGGATGAGCCCTGAGTCGTGCTCCCTGCTCAGCGAGGAGCCTGCTACTTCCTCTCCTTCTGCCACTCCTCTCCCTTGTGCACTCTCTCTCATTCTCTTTCTCTCTTTGAAATAAGTAAATAAAATCTTAAAAAGTCTCAAAGCAACGGATAGCCAGAATTATGAAATGGATTAGAAATGTTTCATTCCTGGGGAATCCCACAAAATCCAAGGCTAGAAAGTATAGCTGTGTGTCACAATGACTCAAGTGAAACACTGAAGAGTCACAAAACATAAACTGGAGCATCCTATAACCCCTTCTGCAGGTTCAATTATTTTGCTAGAGTGGCCTATAGAACTCAGGAAAACTGTGTCCTTACTATATTACTGACTTATAAAAGGATACAACTAGGAACAGCAAGACAGAAGAGATGCATAGGGCAAGGTATGTGAGTAGGGGCGTGGAACATCCATGTCTTCTCTGGGTGTTACTGCCTTTTTAGCCCCTCCACCTGTTCACCAACTGGGAGGCTCCCTAAACTCTGTCCTTTTGGCTTTTATGGAGGTTTCCTTATCTCCATAAAAGCACAGTTGGTTAAATCATTGGTCATTAATGATAGACTCAACCTCCAGTCCCTCTATCTCCCTGGAGGATAGGGGTGGGAGGGTTAGGCTGAAAATTTCAATCCTTTAATCACATGGTTGGTTCTCCTGGCAACTAGTCCTCATCGTGTGGTTATCTAGACGCTTTCCAAAAACCACCTTATTAACATGAAAACAAGTGTGGTTGGAAGGGGCTTGTTATGAATAACAAAAAACACCCCTTTCACCTTTAGTATCTTTTTTTTTAAGATTTTATTTATTTATGAGAGACACACATACACACACAAAGAGGGAGAGAGAGAGAGAGAGAGAGAGGCAGAGACATAGGCAGAGGGAGAAGCAGGCTCCATGCAGGGAACCCAACATGGGACTCCATCCTGGGACTCCAGGATCACACCCTGAGCTGAAGGCAAGCGCTAAACTGCTGAGCCATCCGGGCTGCCCTCACCTTTAGTATTCTTATCACTTAGGGTTTTAGGAACTGTGTGCCAGGAATCATGGCTACTAAAATATATATTTATTGTAAATCACAACTCAGAACAGTCCTAACATAAACATAGGGTATCAAGAAATCCACATAGCGGTACATCTTCTTAATTTTACTTTAAGTAGTAAATATTAAATTTGAGTCAATTGTGAAAGTTCGGTATGTATATATTGTAAACCCTAGAGCAACCACACCAAAACAAAAATGAAAACAAAACCAAAACAACAACAGCAAATCATACAAGGATATATAGCCAGAGAGTCAAGAAATAAATTAAAATGGAATGCTAAAATATAGTCAAATATTCCAAAAGAAGGCAGGGAAGGGAGAAGAAAGGAACAACAAAACAAAAACAAAAACAAAAACAAAACAGAGGGGGCAAACATATCAATATTAACATATCAGTACAACAAATACAACCATATCAATTTTAACCAGGATATAAATGATTTAAATACACTAATTAAAGATATAGATTTTCAGATTGGATTTTAAAGAAAGAAAATCCAACTACTTGCCATCTGGAAGGAACCTACTTTAAATAAAATAATGTAGATTAAACATAAAATGACGGGGAAAGAAATACCTTGCAAACACTAAGCAAAGAAAGCTGAAGTGACTATTTTAATTTCAGACAAAGTAGACTTCAGAGTAAATAAAGTTACCAGGGATAAATAGGGATGTTACACAGTGAAGAAAGGCTAAATTCATCAAAAAGGCATAACAGTCCTGAATGTGTGTGCCCCTACTACAAAACAGAGATTCAAAATACATAAAATGGCGTGACTGAAAGGTGAAACAGGCAATCCCTGATTGTACTTGGAAACATTAAGTCTTCCGTTTCAGTAAATGATAGAACACACAGAAAATCAGGGAAGTTATGGGAGACCTGGACAACACTAAAAACAATTTAATATAACTGATATTTATAGAAGATTCCATCCAAGAATAGCAGAATGCACCTTCTCCTTAAGTGCACATGCAAATTCACCAAGATATAGACCATGTTCTGGACCATAAAATAAATTGTAATGAAATTAAATGAGTTAAAAATCATATGAAATATATCCTACACCATAATGGAACTCAATGAGGAACCAATAACAGAAAGATATACGGAAAATATTCAAATATTTGAAAATTAAACAATACATCTCCAAGTAACCCATGAATCAAAGAAGAATTCTCAAAAGAATGAATATAGAAAATATTTTTTAACTGAATGAAAATAAAAATACAACATAGAAAATTTGTGTGGATGCAGCTAAAGCAATGCTTCAGAGAGATTGATGGCATGGAGTACTTAGAAGAGAAGAAAGATCTCAAATCCATAATCAAAGCTCTACTTTAAGAGATTGGTAAAAGGCAAGCAATTAAATTGCACCAAAAACAAAGAAGGAAAGTATAAAGAGAAGAAATTGGGGCACCTGGGTGACGCGCTCAGTTGAGTATCTGACCCTTGGTTTCTGCTCAGGTTGTAATCTCACGGTCATGAGATTGAGGCCCATCTTGGGCTCCTCACTCAGCAAGGAGTCTGCTTGAGATTCTCTCTCCCCCTGTCTCTCTGCCCCTCCTGCTTTTGCTCTCTTTCTAGAGTAAATAAAAAAGTCTTTAAAAAAGAGAAGAAATTGGTGAAATTGATGCCAGAAAACAATAGAGAAAATCAATAAATTCAAAAGCTGATTTTGAGAAAAGATCAGTAAAATTAATAAAGCATTATCCAGGTTGTCCAAGAAAATAGAGTAGACACAAATTATCAATATCAGAAGTAAAAAAGGGGATGTTGAAAATGTTAGAGAGATAATAAGGGAAAATTCCAAACAACATGAACCTAAAAATTTTCACGAGCAGCGTACTCATGGGATATGTTGTCTCCAAATTTCAGAGGCCCACCAAGTGTTGTGCTTCTTTGTGATGGGTGGTAGGAGGTGCAGTAACTTGTCTCTTATTCAAAGGAGATATCCAACATGTCTTAGTCGACCTCTGGGACTCCTAGAAACTACCAAATATGGTAGCCTCTGTACTTTTGGAGGTTTTATTTCTAATTTTCTGGCATCCATACATCTTACTAAGGCATCTTGGGTACCTGTTCCTCTCTGTTCACCAGGTTTGATGAACTAGTGCTGCCCAATAGAAATTACTCTGAACCACATATGTTATTTTAATTTTTCCATGTAGCCACATTAAAAAAAATAAAAAGGAACAGGTAAAATTAATTTTTATAATCTTATTTAACCAAACATCTCCAAAATATTATCATCTCAGCATATAGCATACACAATTATTAATGAGGTATTTTACATTTGTTGGTACCAAGTCTTTGAAAAGTAGTGTGTATTTTACACCTACAGCACATTTCCATTCAGAATAGCCACATTTCTAGTTGCTCAGTCACATATGGCCACTGGTTACCATCCTGGACAGTACAGCTCTGGAGTATATTAGGACTGAGCAGTCAGGATGAAGTGGTACTGAGTTAAGGCAGAGATAGACCAGTCACCCTAACGTGTAAAGGCAAATTTGTCTGACAATCTTTATTGATGGGGATAAAAAGGAACTATTTCCTACATTAACTGCTACATACCAGCTGCCAGGGTGTTTCGTGGTTGCTCCAGTAAAGATACTATATTTGGTGGAGCCAGTGTAATGCTAAAAGAATTAAGTCAGGCAGAGAAAGACAAATACCATGTGATTTCACTCATATGTGGGATTTAAGAAACAAATGAGCAAAAGAGAGAGAGAGAGAAAGAGAGGGAGAGAGAGAGAAACCAAGAAACAGACTCTTAACTATAGAGAAAAACGAATGTTACCAGAGAGGAGGTCGGTGGGGGGGATGGGTGAAACAGGAGATGGGGATCAAGAGGTGTACTTGTTTTTTTTTTTAATATATAAATTTATTTTTTATTGGTGCTCAATTTGCCAACATACAGAATAACACCCAATGCTCATCCCATCAAGTGCCCCCCTCAGTGCCCATCACCCAGTCAAGAGGTGTACTTGTGATGAGCATTGCTGAATCACTATATCATACACTTGAAACTACTATAGACTAGATGTTAATTACAAAGGGATTAAAAAAAGATATTATTTTTGGAACTTCAGGTGTACTTGATATCACCATCTGATTACATTTATGATAATTAAGAGTCATCTCCAAGACCTAGAAGACTTTGGCACCTTGGCAGGTTAAAAGGAGAGGTGAAGAAATGACTACACTTGCATCTTTCAAATCTTTGGGAGTAACGTTGATCTTTGCCTTTCTTTGGGAATGCATATGGCTTTTTGTTTACTATTTGGCAAGGAGTATTCCAGGGGCTTCCAATTGACCCTTCCTTCCATAATTTGCATAATTAGGAAAGTAATGCCGGGATAGTTCCATTTATAAGTAATGTCTTCATTGTGTGTTTCACTTCCTGGGAAATAAGCACAGGATGTGAGATTCCAGTGAACTCAGGTCATTTTTTTTTTTTTTTTTGTCAGGACCCTATCTAGATAATATTTTTAGATTCCTCCCGAATGGCCTGCTTTGGGGCCAAAAAAAAAATTGCAAAGACTTTTTTAAAGGGTCAGAATTTTAAAAAAGCATCTTCCCTAGAAGCTTTTTTTTTTTTTTTTTTGCTGTTGTAATCTTTTTTTTTTTTTTTATTAATTTTTATTGGTGTTTAATTTACCAACATACAGAAAAACACCCAGTGCTCATCCCGTCAAGTGTCCACCTCAGTGCCCGTCACCCATTCCCCTCCAACACCCGCCCTCCTCCCCTTCCACCACCCCTAGTTCGTTTCCCAGAGTTAGGAGTCTTTATGTTCTGTCTCCCTTCCTGATATTTCCCAACATTTCTTTTCCCTTCCTTTATATTCCCTTTCACTATTATTCATATTCCCCAAATGAATGAGAACATACACTGTTTGTCCTTCTCCGATTGACTTATTTCACTCAGCATAATACCCTCCAGTTCCATCCACGTTGAAGCAAATGGTGGGTATTTGTCGTTTCTAATTGCTGAGTAATATTCCATTGTATACATAAACCACATCTTCTTTATCCATTCATCTTTCGATGGACACCGAGGCTCCTTCAACAGTTTGGCTATTGTGGCCATTGCTGATAGAAACATCGGGGTGCAGGTGTCCCGACGTTTCATTGCATCTGAATCTTTGGGGTAAATCCCCAACAGTGCAATTGCTGGGTCGTAGGGCAGGTCTATTTTGTGTGTTTGTGTGTTTCACTTCCTGGGAAATAAGCACAGGATGTGTCTACAGAGCCATTGGACTCCCTGTAAGACAGACTCAGACTAAGATTCCACATATCACCTGACCTCCATAAGTCTTCACGCTTAACAGTGGATCACAAAAATGTTGTGATTCTTCAGGGATTAGTGACACTTCAGAGGCAGTATCCAATAACCTCCAGAAGGACTGGGTATTTTTGTTTCTCTAGTCAATGGTCATAGATCTTTCCAAGGAAGACTTGGAAGGAGAGTCATAGTCCATGCTTACGGCTGTATTTTAAGATGCTTCTTCAGAGAGACCCAGTCTCCCCCTCAAACAAAGATTTCTGAGTCGGTTTACTGGGTTTAGTCTGAGAACTAGGTAAGGAGCAAATCTCCACTATGACAACTTAAATCTGGTGTCTGCTTATCAGACTAAGACATTTTCTGTTTATATATTACGAAATAGCACTTCATTAGGCTACTTACTTATTTTATTTCCAGGGACTGAATGGTCCGTTAAGTCACTCACATTTGCCTTTGGGATAAAATACTGTGAGTACTACTCTGTCTTTGGGGTTTATGATGGTAATTATTCTCTTCTTTATCTAATAGCTAAGGACCAAAATCTGGCCTCTAGTGCACTGGGATCTTGTCATTCCCATTGAGACCAAGGAGCACAATCCCCTATTAACATCTCAAAATTGTCATCTCCAGCCTACAGAGGCTAGCCACCATGGGAATTTTAAGGATGTTGGCTATCCTCTTACCAAAGTACTCTCATGAGTATGGCTAAGAGGTGGTCCAGCAGTTGCACATGATGGATATACTCCAATGTTCTTTTTCCGCTGAGTCTTCAGATTCCTTTACAGCAGGGCTTCTCCAAGTGGAGTCCCAGGTCCCAGTGCTGGCCGAAGTGGCATCATCTCTGAGCTTGTTAGAAATGCAAATTCAAGGACAGCCTCAACCTACTGGATCAGAGTTTCTGGGTATGAGGTCTGGGAAACTATTTAAGCACATCTCCATGGGATATTGATGAGTGTAGAAATGTATAAATCACTTTCCTACAGTATGTCAGAGAGACTTTGGCATCTCACACTCATAGACTATTTAGGCTGTTGTTGAGTCAAAGCTATAGTCAGCCAACTAGAAAACTATACAGGCACATTTAAATCCAAATTATCCTGAATTTGGATATCAGAAGCTTATCCTGACACATTTAAATTCCAAATTCCAGGGGTAGCCGGCTATCTCAGTTTGTGGAGTATACAACTCTTGATCTCAAGGTTGTGAGTTCAAGCCCCATGTTGGGTGTAGAGATAACTTAAAAATAAAATCTTAAAAAAAAAACCCAAATTCCATATTGGTAAGTGCATCCATATTGAAAATTAAACCAAACATTTAATTTTCTTTAGTGTAATACCCTTAGTCTTCACTTCTGTACGTGCTAACTGGATTCCTGATGATACCAGTTGGTGAGATCCCAACACTCCCTTTGATATGTAATATGTCTCTCCAGGAGCAGGATTTATACTGCTCTGTCTGGACTATGCTGAAATCTAACCCTTATTTTAGATCCAGAGCCAATGAAGGGTGAGCATGGGTGATGAGATTCTGCAGCTCTCGTGACTGAAGCGCTTCAGGAGTAGTTGTTGACTCTTCTTATTTTTTAAATGATGCAAAGGCTGGTTTCCTTAGATGAGAGCCAGGTGTGTGTATGTGTGTGTGTGTGTGTGTGTGTGTGTGTGTGTGTGTGTGTGTGTGTCTACTGCTGACAGTAAAGAAGATTAAGGAGTAGTTGGGGGTTCAAGATTCTCAGGCTCAGGGTTATCTGCCCCTGTGTTCCCACACCATCCTCTCTGCACCAGTGCCCACACCTCAGTGTGGGGGACGTGGCCAATTTTCCTGGTTAAACTCATGCCACAGCTTCATGATCCAATCAGGCCCCAAGTTTGATCCTCAACTACATTTGTTCTGTGGTCACAGGAGATAAGGGATTCCTCTCATAGTGGTATTTTGCTTTTACAACCATTAGTTGGGTTTGGATTTCAAGGTTCAGTGTCCTCTTCTCTGTGTAGGATAGTCAGAAATAGCCAGCTGGCCCCACCATCTTTATAATGACCTCACTTACCTTGACAAATACATGCCACATTTTTGTCTTAGCAACTAAATGCCGCAGCTATCTTTCAACACCTGTCCCTGGACTCAGACTGCATCCCTAGCTACTATCAGTCATAGTTTGAGTAATTGTGATTCCACCTCGTGTCTGGAAAAGAGGTTATGTGTGCTTTCATCAAATACATGAGCCATTTCAGAATCACGTTTTGAGAGTCTGTCTCCTGGGTACCACTTACTGTATTAGTATCCAGTAGAAAACAGATGTCACATTAAAGAGACAACTGAAGAGAGTCTAATGAAGTCACTATTTGCCAATGTGTATACTGGGGCAACACCTACATGGGGGTAGGAAAGCACCCTGGGATTAGCAGCAGTGGGAAGCTGGTATCACCTTGGGCCTGGAAGGATAGGGGGAGGAAATGGTTACAGTGGGTCATGGCAAGAATTGCAGGTATAGGAGGGGGATCACCACATATGAGCTGTGATTATCATTAAATCCATGGCATGGCAGGGTGGGAGCCAGGAGGGTAAAGACTCCAACTTCCCATCCTCCGATCACATTGCCTCCCAATGGCTGCACCCAACTGTAAGCCAGAGGTACCTGGGATGATACAGTTCTCAGAGGTTAGTTTTCTAGGACCATAGGCAGGGTGAAGTGTGCAGAATGGGTCTTGACTTTCTCATGTATTATAGGCTGACTTGTGTCCCCCCAGAATTATAGGTTGAAGCTCTAATCCCTGAATATGATTTTATTTGGAGATGGGGCCTTTAAGTAGGTAAGTTAAATGGGGTTATACATGTGTGCCATTAATCTGATGGGACTAATGTCCTTATAAGAGGAGGAGTAGACATTCTTACTCATTCTTATCTGAGGACGCAGTTATAAGCCAAGAAGAAAGGTCTCACCTGATGCAAACCCTGCTGGCCCCTTGTTTAGGACTTCTCGCTCCAGAACTGTGGGAAAATAAATTTCTGTTGTTCATGCCACCCAGTCTGTGGTAGTTTGTAATGGCAGCCTGAGCAGACTAACACATCACCTACAAGATGAAAATTGTGACATGTGTCTCGTGGGACTCCCATGAGAATTAAGTGATGTAACATGCGTGAAGTTTCTGAGCTGAGTAGATGCACAGTAACTATTTATTATTTTCATTTTGGGTATTAAGAGTTAAACACTGAGAGTCTCATTTTATGATTTTCAGATACCACTCTGTATGGCTTTGAGCTTCAATTATCTTTCTTGAGGGGAACCAATAGGTCTTTATACATTATGCATAATATGTGGTTTAGGATACCTTTTTACATTCTATTTATAATCTACTTTTAAAAACGTCTTAGCACCCCCCCCCCATCTCTGTAGCACATTGGATTAGTGTCTCATTTTAGCAGTTTCTAATGTCTTCTATACTGGTTCATAACAGATGGTTCTGAGCTCATTACTCTATAAATACAGATTACATATATATATTTTTTTCTGAGTGAATTACTTTGTATTAGTCCCTGATGAAGCTCACCTGCCACGTTTCAAAATGTTCTTGTCAAATAGCAGACCCAACACTATTTTCATTTTTATCTTTTGTGTTTTACATTTTGCCTTGCTTGTCTTTTTAGTACATAAATGCTTATGGGCAGAAAGCATTCGTTTTATGTCATTTTATATGTCAGTTTCAGGCATCAAACACACTGATAGTTTTGAAAAATGTAATGAAAATCCTTTCAGGTAAAAAACCCCATATTTTAGGATTCATTTAGATTTACTGAAATGGTTGTGTGCTTATAGTAAAGCACTGTCATCCAAATAGTTCAGTACCGGTTACAAAATCAGAGACCTACAAGTGTGGTGCCCATATGGATTTTTTAAAGAACTTTTTTTTTTTTAAATTATTTATTTATCTTAGAGAGAGAGAAAGAGAGAAAATGGGTGGGAGGAGCCGAGGGAGAAGGAGAGAGAATCCCAAGCAGACTCCATGCTGGGCAAGGACCCCCAACGAGGGCTCTATTCCTGGAAACTGAGATCATGACCTGAGCTGATACCAAGAGTCAGACGCTTCACTGACTATGCCATCCAGGCACCCCAACCTTTTAAAGAAGGATAACAGTTGTGAAATAGTTATTAAGATTATACTGTTTTATCAATTATATAGAGAGTAGATCAAAAGAATAGTTTTATAATAGCTACAGCTTATTGAATTCTACTATGGGCAGACATTACTTTTATATTTATTATATTGTATACTCTTGTAAGATGGTCTCAGAGGCTTAACCCTGCCCTTTCTCCTGATATCCTACCACTAGAAGAATTAAATCACTTGACTGGATTTAACTAGGGGATGAGGCTTTTCCAGGTGAATGTGTAGCAGGGTGAAAAATGGCAAACAAATGAAAGGTTTTCGAGGGAGGGATTATGATGATGGGTCATAGGATCTAGTCTGGGTCAGGGTAGATGTGAGCAAGATGAAAGAAACTAAGAAACTGGGAGAAAGAAGTTTTTGAATACGAACAATTGTTAGAATTGGTGATTTCAATTAAATGAAATATGGTAAAAAAGATTGGATATTCTGAAATTCAGATTTTGGAGAGAGTGTGGTTATTGATAAGGTCAAGGTCATGAGTATGAGTGTGGGAGAGGTAGGTGACTGAGATATGGTGGAAGATGATTAATATGACAAAGAGCTGAGAGGTCTAAGTGTTGGATGGTTCTTCCAACAGATGCAGGTGCCCCAAGAATGGTGCTAGGACTAGGGGTAGAAGGGGAGGTGGTGTGGTAGGCACAATAAGGGCTCCCTAAAATGCCTGTGTTTTAATCTCTGGAACTGTGAACACATTGCTATACGAAGCAAAAGGGGTTTTGCATATATGAGTAAGTTAAAAATCTTCAGATATGGAGTTTATCCTGGATTACAGGAAGAGGGGCAATTTAATCACAAGTGTTCTTACAGGTGTGAGGCAAAAGGATTAGAGTCCTAGAAGGAGATGTGATGATGTAGGCAGGGGTTGCAATGATGTGGGGTCATTGGCAAGGTTGTGGGCAGCTTCTAGAAGCTAGAAAAAGGCATGGAAACAGATTTTCACCTCCAGAAGGTAGTGACTTTAGAAGGAACATAGCCCTGATGAAATTATTTTAAACTCCAGAGCTGTAAGATAAGGAATTTCTGATGTTTAAGCCAATGAGTTTGTGGTAATTTGTTGCAGATTGCTAAAACAGCAGCTATCAGAGTCATCAGTGAATTAGAGATGGTGATGGTAGTGGGTAGGAGTTAGGACAGCAAATGAGAACTAAGGAGGGTGATGCCTGGTGCAGATATTTAAATGTTGCTGGGGTTTCAGAAGGAGGAAGGAATTTTACAGGCTCTGCGTCATGAATTCCAGTGGTCGTGATGGGAGGTTCGGGTATGGTAGTAAATAGGATCAGATTGGGATGGGCCCAGACCACTACAGGGATATGTTAAAGGAGAACTTGGAGAGTTTGGGTTTCTGGATAAATAAGGAAGAGAAGTGAGAATCTTACTTATCTTACTTATCTTACCTCCAGATAGTTTCATTTATTTATTCAACACCCCTGAGGAGGCTCTGACATGGTCATGTGTGGTTTGGTGGACTACGGGCAAGTGAGTGCATTCTCCTGGGGAATCCTGTGGATTGTTTTCTCAAACACCAGGAATTTGAATTGCTCCAAAAGCTTTCTTTCTTTGTTCTTCAGGTAAAGTAGTACAATAGGCTGGAGGATTGAGGGGAGATGAAAATGAAAAGATGTTGATGGGACTATCTTCGAATAGGGAACTTGGGACTTCCACTTTCTCTGGTGGCTTGATGGGCAGGAGAAGAGATAAGCCACTGTAGAATGAAAGAAGAATCAGATAGGCATCAGATTTCTTATCCATAACATTGGATCCTGGGTGTCAGTGGAGTAATGCCTTCAAAGCTCTGAAGGAATAGAACTGAGGAACCAGAATTTTATACAAAGGAAGAAAACAGATCAAGTGTGAGTGAGGGCGGGAGTTTGCTTTGGGATGGATTCCTTGCCTTTCCTCTGCTCCTGCTATGAATTGCAGGGGGCTGGCTCTGTAGGCCGGATTTCTCAGGCTCCTATTTTATTGACTTCTGATTAGGTCCAAGCAGTGAAAGTGCAGAAGGAATGAGGAAACCAGGGTATAATTCCTCCTGCGCCTATGCTTCTAGTGGAATCTGACCTTCGTGTGTCTTCTCTCTGGTTCTGGTTTCTCCTGGGAACTGCTAATATCACTTGCTTTGTCCCTCCAGTCTAAGGATGGTTGTGAATGTCTACTGTCTGTTCCCTTGTTTGGTTTCTCAGTTCTTCCATTATTTATGTGACCGATTTTCTCCACTAAATTCCTTCTGTTTAAATGCTTATAGTGGTTTCACTTTTCCTGTTGGGAACCTGAGTGATATATAATAAGATAAAGACATTTTTGGAGTTCATGGAATCAGAAAGCTTATCACCCGCAGAGTCCTGATGTAGGCAGGTTGGGTCTCAGGACCCGGGGGAGGGGGTGTCCTACAGGGCCAGCTAAGAGGGTCCTTGGCTTTGCACAGGATGGAAACCAAATGTGAGCCAGGAGGGAGACCAGGGTTTATTGAAGGTATAGAGAGAATGTAGATATAGACAGAGCATCCAGGAGATTTGGAAAGGAGGGAAGAATCTTGTCTTTGCTTGAGGTCTTGGGTTTTTATTGAGGATTGTGGTCTAATGTATGTATCTTCTCAGGCATCCAGGAACTGGTCAGAACAAGGACATGGGTCCAGGTGTCTTCCATAGATCACTTATTCCTTGAAGACAGGGGGTCTTGGCATTGAGATGTCTAGCACTGGCAGTCTGGAATACACATAGGATGGCTTTGCCTGGTCATTTCTTAGATATTATCTATCATGCTGGAAGACTACAAAGAAATCATGAACTCCTTGGCCCTTACAAGGAGGACATACATTATTGTACGTATAAAGTGGGGGTGCATGTCCTAGCAAGAATAGGAGAAGGAAAAGAACAAAAAACCAGATTTTTATGGAGTTCTTCAGTTTCCCCATCTCACTCCTTAGGAAGTTTCATGATGATATATTTTAAAAAACAAGGCAGGAACTCAAGAGAGAGGCTGGATCCGCTCTGAGAGGGCAAGAGGGAGCAGTGGATCCAATCCAAGAAGGCAGGGAAGGCAAATCCAGGATAGGAGCTATGCCAGAGGGCTGGGGACACACATTCCAGCTTGAACCAGAAGTACAGAGGGCTCCAAAAAAGGCAATTTAAAACCCATCCCTCAAAACAAAATCACAGGAGGATCACAAGCTACTGCGATCCAAATTTGAAGAAAAATAAACTATGCAACAATTTTGAACACAATTGATAGAGCGTAAGAGAATCCATTTCACTTTGATGCAAGGATCATTCTCCTCTCCATGGCCCACATGTTGTGACATTGGACTTGTAGAAAAGAAAATATAATCCTAGCATTATACTTGGCCTTGCGCTGAAAAAATTATTTAGAGTATATTAATGTAAATGCTGTTTATTGGCTTTTTAGTGCTTAAAGCCAACCTAAATGCAAAGAGTAAAAGACTTGATTGTGGTTGCAGCAGAGAATATAAACGTTAACAGCCTTGTACTATAAAAGTAAAAGTGCAGTTACAGAAGGTCAAGGAGGCCAGTTGAAGGGATGAATGAGGCATTAATATTTTCATTTTGCAAAGGAAAGAATGAACCATCTCAAGCTGATAGAATAAGAAGAGGACCGCTATGTTATTTAAAATGATTAAGATAATTAATAGTAGTAGATGTAAAAGCAATATGTAATTTTCAAACATTAGAAGAAAAGGAATAGCACACCTGAATTCCGTAAATTTTGCCTCCAACTGTTAAATCTAGAAAAAGGCTGTCTGAGGGGGTGGGGGGATGAAGAGCAGGGATGGTGGGGTAGGCTGCTTCGTTCCAGCCTAACCTCTCTTGTATTTTTACAAATTTGCTATCATGAAGTTTTAAAAACACATTGGAATAAAACGGAATAAAATGTTAACAGTGTTTGTCTCTGGGAAGGAAAACTGTATCCCCCCTCCCCTTATTTTTGCTTCATCTTTTGAGTTCTGTATAATGAGCATTTATTTTTTTTTCATGAACATATTTATTCACTCAAAAACAAACAAAAAAAAGAGAGTACTATTCCACTTTTCTTCGTCTTGTTCGGAATTGAGTCCACGCTCTTTATTCGCAAGAGTAATAGTAATCAGCACTCCTTGTTGGTAGTGGTGGGGGTGGTTGTGAACATGGTTCAAACCTCCCTAGCTTTGTGATCTCTGTCAAGTTAGGGGGCTTCACTGTATTTCAGTTTCTTGTCTGTACAACCGAGGTACTCAGTGTGGTGCTGACCTGTTCAAGACCATCGTGAGCATGACGTGAGTCAATCTATAGAAAGCTTGTGGCCTGCCACGTGGCACGTTGCAGACACTCTGCAGGTCTTTGCTATTCAGGATTCTGGATTAGGGTCTGGCTCCAGGCTGCCCTTCCGAATGTCTCTGTCTGCTGTCTTTCATACACAAATTGTATGAAATTTCCCATTTTCCCTTCTGTCCCAATCAAACCCTTTCTTCAAAGCCCAGCTCGCCTACCACTTCCCATGTAGCTGGAAGCATCCCCTCCACATAGGAGGACAGCTTTGACCTGGGCCCTGAGAGCCCTAGGACGCCTGCTACTTCCTATGCTCTAGTCCATTATCTATGTACCTGTGCGTATATTATTCCAATTAGGTTGCATGCACCTTGAGCGTAGAGTATTTTACTTTCAAGTACCTGGCAGAAAGTAGCTGTCCCCAAAATATTTTCACATGAGTCCAAAAAGAAAAGGACAAGCAATGTGGTATCTTAATTACAATAAAAGGCTCAATACTCTTCCCTCTCCAGTAGAATTGTACCGCTGGTCTCACTCGTGTTTTTCTCTTACAATAGGGCCAGGATGCGACTTAGCAGCAGCCTTGATAGTCCACCACGTTTTCCATTTCCAATAAATCTTTAGTAGCTCAGTGCTGAGGCTCATTAGAGAAGTGCTCTTTGTTTACTGAACAAAGACCACAGTTTTTCACTAAAACGCTGACTCATTCCTTTGTGATGTTGGATCCAGTTCAATTGTTGCAGAAACAGCCTAGTGGCTGTCAGGACGGTTTTTTCATTGTTGTTTCTGTAGGTGGCACTAGCTGCGCGTGTTAAAGCCGCAAATTGGGCTACAAATTAACCTTGCTTAGACATCATTGAATGTCCATTTGTTTTTCATTCTTTCTCCCAGGCATTTTCCTTCTTTGTATTTACTCTTAGAGAATTTCCCTGAGCCAAGTTCTGGAGATACGCCTCATTAAAACCAGGTCCAGCAACGTGGGATCATGGGCAACCTCTTTGGATAATTTAGGCTTTAAAGAAAATATCAATAATTAAAAAAAAACTTACATTATTTATAGTTGCTGAATCTATTATGCTGCAGCATTAATTTAAACAATTCAGTTACTAATCATACCTGGTTAAATGCAGAATCGTAATTATTAATATTAATGAAAGTACTAGTAGCATTTCATATTTCATAATATTTCATGCCCAACCTTCCTGTATTTTTATTATACCTCTAAGTAAAAATGCTGACATTTCTCCTTTCAATATTCTTTTTTGTATTATGAATGTGAGCATTTGATATTATTATGCTTAAGGCAGTATTTTATGTTTGAAAAATAATCTACAGCAAGGAATTGAAGGTGAGCATCATGTGCTTTGGCTCAGGAGTCCAAGGCCTAAAGAAATCTGACAATGAGCTCAATAAGACTGAGTAAATGAGAGTCAGTGTTCTCTACTGGTTTTTGCAAAATGCATTTCCTGGGTTCGTGATACACATACACACACATGTGTGAACATACATGGTCTATATGTAAAAAGTTGAGAGGGGAGTAAAATCAGAGAAATCACAATAGATCCTTTTTTTTTTTTTTTTTTAAGATTGTATTTATTTACTCCTGAGAGACACAGAGAGGCAGAGACACAGGCAGAGGGAGCAGAAGTAGGCTCCTCGGAGGGAGCCCGACGTGGGACTCGATCCCAGGACCCCAAGATCACACCTTGGGCCCAAGGCAGACACTGAGTCACTAGCCACCCAGGCGTCCCTCTCATAATAGATTCTTGGAGAGAAGTGTAGCCAGTACATGGTCGTGACTGTAGGAGAAGGCGGAGATGTCTTCACGAGTGTGTGACCTACGCAGACACATAGGGCCCTCTACTGAGAAGAAGCCAGCTCTGCTTTTGCTGTTCTAAAAATGTTCAAGTTATTAAGAATTTCATTTCGCTTTGGACCTGGCAAATCATGTATGCCGCCCCGTCTGCAGGCTTAATCTCTTTAAAAACCGTTGCAGGGCTAGAAGGCAGAAATTTGTAATAAATGCCATACCCCATGTGACTATATTTCAAGATAGCTCTGAGATTGAATGGAATGGAGACTCGGTAAGAAATTCTCTGAAAATGGTCCCTGCACAGGGTCATTGTCAAGGGGCCACGGAGGGGACTTCTCTGTAGAGCCTCAGTAGGCACCAGCATTCACTCACCCAGATTTCAAAACACACACTCAGCATCCCCTTGCTGAGAATTTTCTTGGTTAAGGATTTTTGACACTTCTCCAGAAATTCTCATATCACTTTGCATTGCATCCATCTCCCGAATGGATGTATGAAACAGTTTTTTTTTTTTCCTGGTAGGCGGAGCACGTTTCCTTGCCATTCCTGCGAAGTAAGACAAAAACAGAACTAAGTCACTTATATATTTAGCCTGGTGGATGGCAACAGACCTACAATTGCATTGGCAAATAGGGTGGTTCTGAAATTTGGAGCTGAAACTCAAATAACTACATTGCTGGCACCCTTTTGTGGGGAGAGATGATTTGATCAGCTGTTAACAGGGCTGTGCTCATCAGCAGAAAATAAACGAGTCTGTGCTTAATACAATTGTTTCTTAGAGTGGGTTTGCACTGAAGTTTTAAAAGTTAGATCTGCGATAAAAACCAGAGCATGCCATGGCTTTGCTTCCTGCTCTGTGTTCTAGACCCCTCTCCCGGTGTGGTTTATGGGGTTTGGGGGCTTACCTATTACAGCTAATTATATTTACATTATTGTATTTATTTAATAAGAGCAACTTCTCTATTGCAGCATTTATAATAAATATCTTAACAGGAACATGTGGAGACAGCACCCATATCACCAAGGGCTTGTTTTTGTTTTTGTTTTTTTTAAAAATTATTTTATTTATTCATGAGAGACACAGAGAGAGAGGCAGAGACACAGGCAAAGAAAGAGAGAAGCAGGCTCCAGGCAGGGAGCCCAGTGCAGGACTCGATTCCAGGACCCCAGGGTCATGCATTGAGCCAAAGGCAGATACTCAACCACTGAGCCACCCAGGTGCCCCTCTCGAATATTCAGCATGTTGGGGTTCTGAGCCTTGTTTTTAAGAGAAACCAGAATAATATTTAGATCCAAATCCTTTTTATGCAGAGGCATTGTCGTTCATTATTCATTCATACATTTACCTCTATTTACTATTTTATTTTTGGTTCTTGCTTTAGAAACGAATAGAAATTTGCAGCTTGCAGGTTTACATTGGGCAAACGCTCTAATATTGAGGCCTTGACAGTTGGAGCTAAAGAGATCTTAACATTCTGTAATGTGACCTTTCCAGAAAAAGAAAGGAATTTGTTCAAAGCTACTGGTTTGTTAGTATCCAGTTGAAATACGGAACCTCCTTTGAGGCTCATTTCAGGGAACGAAGTCATTATATATTTCAGAACTGTCAAGTTCCCTAGAGCAGATGGGAGCCAAACAGTTTGCACATTTGCCACAAGATTTGAATTATGAAGATTGTGGGAATGTAGCATTTGCTTCCTATTGCCAGGCTGGGGGTACTCCTGACCTGTGCCTCTGAGTGGTAGAGATGGGCTTTCAGTTCAGAAGTCTGAATGACACACACCGTTTGTGAGGAATCAGATCTCTGAATAAATTGACCAGAAAGCAATGCTTTATCCTACCGTTTCGGCCAGAGATCATGGTACTCAATTATACATTTTTTAGAGCTTGAGGTTAGTAAAGGAAACTTGGAACAACAGTTGGTTTCATTTAATTTCAGTTGTAAGTTAACAAATATCTCTAAAATAAAACTAGGGTTAATACAGTCTTCCTTATTTAGAGTTCCATTAATGTAAAGTGTAATCCTGTTCTTACAGTAAAGCAATTCATTTGTAATTTTTATAGTCTCACTTAAAAGACTGATTAAAATAATAAAGGAAGTTCGTATGTAAATATTTGGAAGCTAATTGTCAAATAAATTCAGTATTTCCATAGAAATATATGCTAAAAGCTCACTCTTCTTTTCAATAAAAGCAAGGTACCCAGATCCCTGTTTGATTTTCTTTGTTTCCTCTTTAATGCCTTGCAACTAAATCCTAGATCCAGGAGAGGAACGTCTCATCATTTGGTTTGATCTTTTTCATAGAGAAGGTGCTGCCTAGAGCTGGAGCTTCCAATGACTGACCAATATGATCTGAGAGACATATAAAAAGTAGATGCTCAACAGAACAAAAAATCATTAAAACTAAGCAACCCATAATAATAAGTGGTCGGAGATGGGCACTGTTAATACAGTGGTTATAGAAATCTGGGACCTTTTCTATAAATGTAGATCCATCTATCTCTTTCTTTGACTCCTCTTTATGTTTCCCCAATATACATGTGTCCACAATATCATTTTACTATCTTTAGGACAGTTGCTGTTTTCATGCACTCTGCTGACCTCTCCATCAGAGAAGGGATTTGTTGGGGGGGGGGGGTTCCTGGATCTTCCCCTCACTCCTTTTCCATTATCTCTGATATTTTTGCCCATGAAAGAAAGTCTTCCCCGAGAACTGCCAGCCCCTTACTTCCAGATCTACAAATCCACTTCAAGACTTTGGGAGACAGAAAAGTAGCTCCTACTTTGAAAGGTTGGAATCCTCAGACCCGCACCCTCAAGGAAAACATTGCTTTCCTGATTGTGAGCAAATTCTAGAAAAGAGTCTATCACAAGTCCCGTGTATAGTTGCTGTGATTCTTTCTGGCCAGGCAATGTTGCATCTAAGACTAGCTTTTGACAGGATTGCAGTCCTTTCTGTCCAGCTATGATTGTCTGCCTGCTCCTGTGGCTTCTAGTAGCTCTTTTGCTCACTTGAGTAAGAAATTTCCCCTTCTGCAACATCAGGTTGCTATTCTTAAAAAAATTTTTAAAAACTAAATAAATAGAGATTGGTTGGTCACTCTTTATTTCCACAACCAAGAAAGAAAGGAAAAAGAGAGATTGGAAACCCAGAATTTCTTTCTTTCTTTCTTTTTTTTTCTTTTTTTTTTTTTTAAGATTTATTTATTTAGGGGCACCTCGGTGGCTCAGTCAGTTAAGGAACCAACACTTAGTTTTAGCTCCGGTCATGATCTCAGGGTCCTAGGATATAGCCCAGGGCAGGCTCCATGTTCAGCGGGGAGTCTACTTGGATACTCTCCTTCTCCCTCTGCCCCTCCCCTCGAGAGAGAGAGTGAGAGAGAGCGAGCGAGAGCATATGCATGAGTGTGAGGGATGGGCAGAGGGAGAGGATCTCAAGCAGACTCTCCGCTGAGTGTGGAGCCTGCCCAGGATTGATCACATGATCCTGAGACATGACCTGAGATGAAACCAAGAATCAGATGCTTAATCAACTGAGCCACTTGGGTGTCCTAAAGGTGTATTTACTTATTTATTTATTTATGTATTTATATTATTATTTTTAAGTAGGCTCCATGCCCAGCATGGAGCCAACGTAGGTCTTGAACTCATGACCCTGAGCCGAAATCAAGAGCCAGATGCATAACCAACTGAGCCACCCAGGTGCCCTTGGAAACCCAGAATTTCATTCAGCATTTTCATTTCTTTCATTTCAGAGCTCTTCAGTTTCCTCAAGCCCGCCTGCCTGTACTCTCTGCTCTTTCTACTAAGGCATCACCTTTGAAAGATTTTAAGAAAGGATTTTGGGACCCTAAAAGTGAATAGGACTCCAAAAGTGAATACACATTTGTGTAAAGAAGCTAGCCAATCTCAATCAACCTCAAATTAGCAGGGCTAACACTTGTCTATAAAGGAAGAGCTGTTTCAACTGTTTGCCAAAGCCTAGATCTATGAGCCATTTTATTTGCCATCTTTACAGACACTGTGTTATTAAAGTCATTCACCTACTGGGAATATTTTCCAAAAAATTTATTCCCCCATGGGAAATTATGAAAAATTTAGAACGGCACATTTTAACTACTGAATATTAATGCAACCTTTCCTAACTACTAATAAAAGAATGAAATCCCTGTTTGTGAATATATTAAAAAGTTAGGCCAGGCTGTTTTATATGCACCAGTAATTTTTTCCCTGTGACATTCATTTTCACTTTAGGATTTAGACAGGATTGTAATGGGACTGATAAGAGCAGAACTATGCACTTTGTAAATGTGCATAAATGTGCCCATTTTTGACTTCATGAGAATTGATTGCAGTGTTTGCTTTTGAGATGAATGAGTTCAAAGTTCTTAATTCCATATGTGATGTACACCATTATAGGGTATTACTCCCCATCAAAGAGTTCAATTAAGCTGATGGAAAAATTAAATTGACTATCTTGACTTAGCTATGACATGTCATATGTCATCACTTGGGTTTCCCAGTGAGCAGACTGGAATTATATTGATTCAGTAAAGATAGGGGTTTAGGAATCAGGGAACCCAAATTTTAGCCCTATGTCCATTAATGACCAAATCAGACAATTGTCTTTGGGCCTCATGTGTATTGAGTGAGTATATGATGACTATGTGTGTGTGTGCGTGTGTATGCTTATAAAAAGTGGTACAAGGTAAGATGTGCAGTATAGCTGAAACCTTAGGTGTGTTATGAACAGTGGTGGGAGACAGAGGTGACAAGTAGGTTCAACCATGAGGGACATTAAATGTCATGCTAAAGATATTAGAGTTTATTTTATTAGTACTTGGGAAACACTCCTTTTTTTCCCTAAACTTTCTAATTAGAAAGAATGTTAAGCTTATGTAAGAGTTGTGAAAATAGTATAAAATTCAACGTGCTATTCGCCAAACTTCCTCTAATGTCAACAATTTATGTATTTATTAAAACAAAGAAATTTACATTGATATAATATGAATAATTAGAGACTTAATTCAGATTTTTACCAGTTTTTCCACTACATTTAAAAAAAACAACAAACTCTTCCAAGATCCCATCCAAGACACCACACTGCATGCATTTTCTGGTGATGTCTCTAGTGTTCTCTAATTTGTGATTTAATTTTTTCAGCCATTCTTTGTCTCTCCTGACCTTCACATGTTTCACATACAGGTCAGTTATTTTGTAGAATATTGCTTGATTTGGGTTTGTCTGAAATTTCCTCAAGATCGGATTGACGTTAACAGTTTTTTGTCAAGAATACTACAGAAGTGATTTGCCCTTCTTGGTGTGTAATATGAGACAGAACTTGATGTTGATATGCTTATTATTGGTGATGCTAACCTCTTTCACATGGCTAAGGTGGTATATGTCAGATTTATCCACTGGGAAGTTATTATTTTCCATTTGTGATAATTAAATATTTTGGAGGGACATTCTTTGTCACCTTACAAATGTCTAGCTTCTCCTTCATTTTTTGCACACTAATTTCAGTGTTTACTCACAGGTCTTGCCTGGATCTATTACTACTGTGGTGTTCAAATGGTGATTTTCTATTTCTACCACTTCTTCTACATATATTAGTTGGAGTTCCCCTGTAAGGGAGAGTCACTTAATTGTTTTGAGTAATGATACGATTACCAAGCTTTTAATATATGGATGAGAGATGGAAAAAATCAAGGTTGGAGGCACAAAGACTCTAATTAGGGGACTGTTGAAATAATTTAGAAGAGATGACAAGGGCCTCAACTTAGGCCACGACAATGCAGGTAAGCAATTAGCATGAGGCTTATTTAAGAGGTAGAATCAAGAAGTCAACATGGCGACTTCTTAGCAAGGAAGGTATCAAGCATTGTATCAGGATTCTGTCTTGGAGATAAGGAATATTGGAGGAATAAATGGTTTTGGGAGAAGAGAGCCAAGACAAATTGAATGATGGACACGCAGAGTTGAGATACTCCCAGGGAACATCCATGGAGGATCGTCTAAGAAGTTCGTCATACAAAAGGCTGGAGCTTAGAAGAGAGGTCTGCCAGAGACGTATAGGCCTCTAAGTCATCAGTAGGTGGGTGAGTGTTGCAATCCTGGAAATGCTTGAAGCTGTCTAGGAAAAGGATGTTCAGACAGAGAAGTCATAGCAAGTCAAGGAACGCCAACATAAAGGCAGAAAGAGGAAAAGGAACTCACACAGAGAGAATGAAAATGTGCACCTGGAGCAGTAGGAGGAAAACCAACAGAGTAGGAAAATGCAGGTAGGGGAAAAATCCTATGCAGGAGGGAATGTTCACTGGCATGCAGGTTACCCAAAAGGCTCAAACAGTATGGCGACTATGAGTTAATGTGTAACCTTAACCAGGGTAACTTCAGCAGAGTGGTGAGGGCAGACCCTGCTGATTCCTACAGGAAGTGAAGAAAGCAAGACTGTGTAGATCCCTCTTTTAGGGTTTGAAGGAGCTGGGAAACTGATAGGATGGAGGGAGCGGAGGGGGAGCCAATTTAGGTTATTACTGGACACACTTCCCTTTTCACACTCATAGACTTTGGCTTTAAGTATAATATTTATTTTTTGTACATTAGCACGAGCAAGACCCTTATTTCTCCAGGTGCTTTATATTAAAATACACACACGTAGACACACACACAATATCGTCTAGTGGTATCCAAGATAATTCATCATTCCACTGTCAAAGAATGTGCTTCACCTGGCTGGCAAAGAATCACCTAAAAACGTTTGATTTTTGTATCTCGGTTCAGCTCGTTTGAATTGAGTATTTGGCCAAGGCCTCAATGTGTTCAATGGACAGGTCAATTTGCTTTGCTTGGCCAGGTTCCTGAGTGGCCCCCTGTCACCAGCCTTACAAATGCTTCATTATCAGCTGAATGGAGAGCAAGGTGAAAGGAGATAGAAGAGTTCAGCTCAAATCTACCCCCATGAGGGGAAAAACAATTCAAAACACATGCCCTGCTCACAGAGGAGCAAGAGCATTATCTTTGTATAACATTAATTCAACATAGAGGTCAAATTTTCCTCAGTAAACTAAATTACTTCCTTTATTCTATCTGGAAAGAAAGATATTTGCCTCCAGAACATCCTTTGAACATAAGAAATTAAGCCTGGAATATGAGTCATTTGAGCTAAAAGTACAAGATATTCTGGAAGCTGGGTGTGGGCTTGTAACTATTTATTTACATTTTATAAGGAACTTATTTTGATTTTAAAAACAATGTAATAATATTCCAGAAAGTTAAAAAACAGAAAAGAGAACCATTACTAATCTCATTAACATAGTTACTATCCTATTTGAGTATTTCCTTATTTCCTTCTATATGCACCCATATTTTTATATAATTGCAATCACACGGAATATATGGTTTTGTCCCTGGCTTTTTCACTTGACTCATAAGCATTACTCTGAGTTGCTATGTACTCTTTCTAATTATTCTTTTTAATGACCACATAATATTCCATGGAGTGTTTGTGCCATGTTAATTAAGCATTCCTCTACCATAGGACTTTTAGTTTGTTTCTAATTTATCACTTTAATAAATAAGGCTATATTGAAAAACGTGGTGTGCCACGGTTTTATCCCTATATTTTGTTATTTTCTTAGGATATATTTTCAAAAGTGAGACTGCTAAGCCAGAGGGATGAATATATAAGCTCTCCAGATGTACTTTTGTACTGGTTTTTTGAAAGAGCTTACTGATTATGATGTCACCTACTGAGGTTTGCCATGTGGGTGGGAGATCCAAAGGCCAGAGCAGGGTCAGGCAGGATGGGTCTCCCTCTGGGTAAAGAGGTGGAAGGGCTACACAAATTCTATCTAGGGTTTTGCTGATAATAAATGTTAGTGAAGCTGAAACTCTACTGTGAGGTTCAAACTGGAGGTGGACTTCTAAATAGGAGAAACAAAAGGAAATAGGAAGTCAAGAAAGGGGTCAAAAAGTCTGATGGATACTTAAAGGACTGAAGAAACAGTGGGGCGGGAAAAGCCACAGGGGCATGAGGCAATCTGAGACGCTACGTTTGAAGCCTGTACTGGTTACAGGCTGTATTTGTGCAGAACGGATACATTTTGGGGGTTTCAGACATTCACAAAATGACACTGGACTGGGCAGTAATGAAAACTTCTTTAGTTTTCACTGTCTGTTGGACACTGTCTTAAGTTTTTCATGGATTCCCTCATTCAGTCTTCATTACAACAGGTGAATCTTCATCAACAGGTGCTATTATTGTTTCCATTTTCAGGCAAGGATGCCAAAACTTTGAGAGGAGCCAATGAGGGCCTTTTCTAAGATGACACAGTGACAGCCATGTCAGGTGATCAGTCGCCTGTGCTTTGCTCCTCCGTGCTCTCCATTCCACTGGTTTCTAATTTTGTGAACATAGTGTGAGTACCAATATACCTCATTCTTCATTTAATTTATATTCCTAATTTCTAATCATGTTTAATATTTGAATAAGACACTAATGTAAGAACTGGGGATTGGGCAACAGGATCATTTACATATCTGAAAAATGTGTGCGACAAGGAGGTGAGCATGTTCCAGATTAGTAGTGAGTCAGCACGAAACTAACGTGTTAGTTCAATTTTTAAATTCAAGAATGTTTGCCTAATACTAAAGTTCTTTAGATGTGGCCATTATTTATTGGAAACATTCCATCTTTAGAAATAAGAGGGAACACAGTGATGGCTTATCATTCCAGGGTCCCAGCCACACTGAGCATGGAATCAAATCTCTTCAAACATAACTGTTACAGGTAAGAGAAAAAGTTATCTCTGGAGTGAATGCACCGGGGATCAAATCAGGCCCCTCTACAAGAGGGCTGTGGGTGTCTCGGGCAGAAACAGCAAACCTGAGCACCTGAATTTTTATGGTCTTAGTCCTGTTTTCCAGCAAAAGCTCTGAGGAAGGTGCTTCAGTGGTATGGATAGTTTTTGGTTTTGAAATGCCATATGGATGTATTTTCTTTCTATGGAGAACTTTCCTTTAGGGAACTAATGTGTTTAACATTGAAAGGACTTCCAGTTCACCATCTACACGTGAAGAGCTTGGAAGCTGTCACTCCTATCTTTACCAACGAAAGCCCTGCAAACTGATAGTCAATGACTTTTCTTGGATTTATTATGGAAATAAGAACACAGGGAAAACCACCCTGAAATCCGCAGAGATAGGCTCATCCAGAGAGACAACGCTAAGACCCATTTACCTGGCCTGGGAGTTTCTGGAGCTACAAACTGGTAAGCATACTTTGGTGGTAATTTTGGGAAATTGCTAGAGGTAGAGTGTGGACTAGCATGGGAGTGAGAAGTTTTTGGAGATTTCAGTCTTAGGGGGTGGGGCCCCCTCACAATTTCATGGGTTTAAGCTCCAAGAACCTTACAAGTTTTTTTTTTAAGTTTATTTATTTATTTAGTAATCTCTATACCTAATGTGGGGCTTGAACTCACAACCCTGAGATCAAGAATTGCATGCTTTTCTGACAGAGCCAGCCAGGCTTCCCCCTTTCCAGGTTCTGGTGATGGACATCTGAAGAAGATCCCCTGCAGCTCTGGCAGGAGAGAGGACCATTGTGAAACGTGCACACAGTCTTCTTCATAACAAATACCTACTCTCTAGAGGTGTAGACTTTGCCAGGGCCTTCTCACACCTGGAACAAACATATTCCTTCCACTCCATTCTCCTCTAGCCTTCCTGTCTCACCTAAGATGGCAAAACACAGTGCATAGAGGTCAGGGCATCAGCGAAATAGACTAGAAATGTCACAGCCAGGGGAGGCAGAGGGGGAAAGCTACACTTTGGAGAAACACTTGTGATGTTCACAGCACTGGATCCTAGGCCCACTAACGTGCCAAAATTTGATCATAAGATGATAGAACATTCCCCCTCCTCCACAATTTGCCACCACACGGAGGCCCCAGTGTAATAACTGCAGATTTCAGCAGAGAGACTGGAAAGTACAGACTTTCTCTGGGGAGGAGGAGTATTTAGGGAAGCCTAACATCAAAAGGAGAGACAGCAATAAGGATGTGAACGGAACTTGTAGCCTCTGGCACCTACAGCTAAGCAAACATCAAACAAACCGATTCCAGTCCAGAGACCATAAATCTTCACACTAAGGATCGGTTTACCTCAGTTTCTATGACCTGCTACTGCGTATCTAGCTCTCAACATAAAATTACAAGGCATACTGAAAGGCAAGACAAAACAAAACACACACTTTGAAGAGAAAATGCCGTCCTCAGAACCAGGCTCAAATATGATACACATTTTGGAATTATCAGACATAGAATTTAAGATAGCTGTGATTACCATGCTAAGGGCTCTAACATAAAGAGTGGACAACAGGGATCCCTGGGTGGCACAGCAGTTTGGCGCCTGCCTTTGGCCCAGGGCGCGATCCTGGAGACCCAGGATCGAATCCCACATCGGGCTCCCGGTGCATGGAAACTGCTTCTCCCTCTGCCTCTCTCTCTCTCTCTCTCTCTCTCTCTGTGACTATCATAAATAAATAAAAATTTAAAAAAATTATAAAAAAAAGAGTGGACAACGTGCAGGAACAGAGGACTAACATAAGCAGAGAGTTGGAAATTCTAAGAATGAATCAAAAGGAAATGCTAGAAAACAAAGAGCGCTGTAAGAGAGGAGGAATGCCTCTGGTAGGCTCATCAGCAGACTCAAAACAGCCAGAGGAAGAATCACGGGGCTTCAACACGAGACTTTCCAAACTGAAATGCACAGAGAAAAAAAAAAAACATGAAAAAAACCAACCAAATAAAAACCCAAGACAGAACTGAATATTGAAGAGCTAAGGGACAATTTCAAAAGGTCTATAGCAAAGGCAGTACTGTACCATCAGAAGGAGAAGAAAGAGAGAATGGAACAGAAGAAATATTTGTGATAATAACGGCTGATGGCATTCCATTTAATGTTCCAAAATAAACAACAGACTCCAAACTACAGATCCAGGAACATAGAACATCATGCAGTTTAAATGAGCACCTCCCTCTCGACTTCAAACAAAACAAAACTCCACCAGACAAAAAACAAAACAAAAACTTCTCACCTAGACATATCATATTTAAACTCTAGACAATAAAAGACAAAGAGAAAATCTTGAAAGCAGCTAGTGAGTGGGCAGTGGGTATGGGAAATCACATATCTACAGAGAACCAAGGATAAGAATTATGCTAGGGGCAACCCTGCCCGGGTGGCTCGGCGGTTTAGCGCCACCTTCGGCCCAGGGCCTGATCCTGGAGACCTCGTATTGAGTCCCACGTTGGGCTCCCTGCATGGAGCCTGCTTCTCCCTCTGCCTTGGTGTGTGTGTGTGTGTGTGTGTGTGTGTGTGTATCTCATAAATAAATAAGTAAAATCTTAAAAAAAAAAAGCTAGATTCCTAATCAGAAACCATGCAAATAAGAAGAGAATGGAATGAAATATATATATTTTAAAAGATTTATTTCTTATTTTAGAGATAGAGAGAGAGAGAGAGAGAATGCACATGCACAAGAGGGAGGGGCAGAGGGAGAGAGAATCCCAAGCAGACTCTGCACTGAGTGAGGAAACTCATGTGGGCTCAATCTCATGACCCTGAGATCATGACCTGAACTGAAACCAAGAGTTGAATGCTCAACCGACTGTGCCACCCAGGTGCCCCTGAAATAGTTAAAGTGTTAAATCAAAACAACCCCAACCTAGAATTCTATTGCCAGTAAAATGTTACTTCATAGTGGAGAAGTAAAGACTTTTTTCAGAATAGCAGAAATTGAGGAAATTCATCACCACCAGGCCTGTCCTGTGAAAAATGTTAAAAGACGTTCTTTAGGCAGAAGAAAAATGATATAAGTCAGAAATTTGGATCTCCATAAAGAAAGGAAGACCATTGGCAAAAGAATAAATAAAGTAAAATCATTTATTTTCATATTCTTTTTTTTAAAAGATGTATTTATTTATTTGAGAGAGAGAGAAAGAACGCATGCACATAAGTAAGGTGTGGGGTAGAGGGAAAGAATTTCAAGCTGACGCCCCTCTAAGTGCAGAGCTCCATGTGGGGCTGGATCCCATAACCTGAGCCCAAATCAAGAGTTGGACACTTAACCGACTGAGCCACTCAGGCACCCCTCATTTCTTATTCTTAATTGATCTAAAAGGTAACTGTTTGAGGCAATAATAGTAACAATTGGGTGATCATTAGCATATGGATAATTGAAACGAATGACAGCGATGTCATAAGGGACAGAAGAGAGGAATTGGGAAAACTCCGTTATCAGGAGCCAAGCCACATACACATGAAGAGGTATGGTGTTATTTCAGAGTAGATTTGGATTAAATATGTATATTGTATGCTCTAGGGTAACCACTATAAAAATTTTTTTTTATAAAAGAAGCATAAAAAAAAGAAGTATAGTTGATACACTGAGGAGATAAAATGGAATCACGTGAAATACCAATGAGAACCGGAGAAGGAAGGAAAAGAGGGACAAAGAAGAAACGAAGAGCAAGTGCAACAATAGATTAGCAGTTACAACCATGGTGGAGATTAATCCAAATATACTGTCAGTTACTTTAAATTGAGATGGCCTCAGTATGTGCCAATCAAAAGACAGAGATTGTCAGAGTGGAGAGTGTAGTAAAACTCAAAACATCTAGAAGTAATCCACACACACACACAAAATCCTTAAACACAAAGACTCAGCTCAAAGATAAAAGGACAGAGATTAGTATTGAAAGGCTCTTGTGACCGTGGTTGCCAGGGGAGCCTGTGTGAGGAGGTCTGGACTGGATTTAAAAGTCTGGTTGGGGCTGGGGGTGGGCAGGCATCCAGGGGTCATTTATCCTCACACCGATGACTAGAAGGCATCTGTCCCTTCAGCAGGAGGTGCTCCAGCCCTGGGGTTGCTGGGGGTCGAGGCTCTCACGGTGTGGGCCTTGAGCCAGCAGCATCAGCATCACCTGCAACTGTGTTAGAGATGCAGATTCTTGGGCTCCGATCCAGACCCACCAAACCAGAGCTCTGGGGTGGGCCTGTGACCCGTGTTCGTCAAGCCCTCCAGGAGTCCCTGCTGCTCACTCAAGTTGGAGGATGTCTGCTGTTGGGCATGTTTCTGTGAGTTTGGTCACGGACCACAATCTGGGGGTTAGGGAGGAAAGGTACTTGTTCTCAGATCTACGCTTTCTTGTCATACTGACTGCGTAGGGATGAATTTATTTTTCTAGTCATACTGTAACCTCCTGGAAGGCCAGCGTGTGTCACCTTTATCTGTAAATAGTTTGTGCCTCACTTCGCATGGGTTGGTCCAAGGTCGGAAGCATGAGTATCACTTGGGGGCTTGTTAAGAATGTAGACTCCTTTTTTAAAAAAATTAAATTAAATTAAATTAAATTTAGTTTTTTACATGTTTTTTTAATTGGAGTTCAATTTGCCAACATATAGTATAACACCCAGTGCTCATCCCATCAAGTGCCCGCCTCAGTGCCTTGTCACCCAGTCACCCCCACCCCCTGCCCACCTCGCTTTCCACCACCCCTTGTTCGTTTCCCAGAGTGAGGAGTCTCTCATGTTCTGTCGCCCTTTCTGATATTTTTTTCTCCTTTCCCCTTTATTCCTTGCACTATTTTTTATATTCCCCAAATGAATGAGACCATATAATGTTTGTCCTCTGATTGACTTATTTCACTCAGCATAATACCCTCCAGGTCCATCCACGTGGAAGCAAATGGTGGGAATTTGTCGTTTCTAATGGCTGAGGAATAAGAATGTAGACTCTTGAGCCCCATCCTAGATCCCCTGAATCTGCATTTTAACACGATCCCCTGAATAGGTTACATGACAATTCATTGAGCAACTGGGTAGAGAGAGTGCTTATTAGGGAAAAGATTCATTAAAAATTGAGAATAGAAAATAAAGAGGTGCCTGGGTGGCTCAGTTGGTTAAGTGTCTGCCTTTGGCTCAGGGCATGATCATGGGGTCCTGGGATCAGACCCCACATCGGGCTCCCTGCTCAGCGAGGACTCTGCTTCTGTCTCTCTCTCTGCCACTACCCTTGCTTGTGTGCTGTCTCTCTCTCAAATAAATATTTTTAAAAAAGAACATATGGAACAATGTTTTCCTTTATCAAAGGGGTCATAGACAGAGGTTCAGGATGACCTGGTTATATCTAGAGGGACTATGGTGCCTCCTGGAAAGAAAGCTCCCTGAAGGGAGAAGGAACTGCTAAGTCTTGAACCATGCAGAGCCCCGGAGGTGTGGCTGGGGGGGTTTGGAAGTGTTGGTCATTTCAGTTCTTGTCCAAGTCCTTGCTCCTTAAGTTTCACAGAAGATGGGGGTCTCTGGAGAACACGTGAGCTATACATCAAATCTGACAAGGCTGTTTCTCTAAGACATTGGGGCATGAGCCCCCCAGCTTTGACACTCCCACAACAGAGGGAAAGACAAAGGGTGAGGCTATCTAGGGGGTCCAGGAGTTCAGCTGTAAGGGGAGAGGGGACATCTGGCGGGAGGCAGAGGGACAACCACAGCACTCACACGGAGTGGACACGTCCATAATATGCCCGAACTCTAAGAAACATTTAAAGTGCCCTATAGGGAGGGGCATGCCCCACAGCAAAACGGGTCATTCCTGCTGATGTCACCTCATGAGTTCCCACAGGCTATGAAGGGCTGGCTAAAGTCCCACTAGCTTTCTAGAATTTTTATCTAGATATTTAGGTAAATATCTAGAATGTTTTCTTTTTTCTTTTTCTTTTTTTTTTTTTTTTTTCCTAGAATGTTTTCTGTTCATTCTCATTCTGCTCGTTCCCTCAACCAGCCTTTTGGTTAGCCTGCAGAAACATCCAGAACTCACAGAATAAAAAAGCCTAGGGAGCAATATGATGAGTGATGGTTTTCTTTGTCCTGCGATTTGATCCGTTTCTCTGCCTGATTTTCTTTATTTTTGAGAAATAAGAAATTTACGAAATACCTCCTTGAAATGGATAACGCGGGCATCTTAGTGAAGTCCTTTGTACCATCTAGGCTTTCTACTCTTCGAATAATAGACTTTGAAACAGGCCGAACTGCAAACTACCCACGTTTCTCAGCTTTTATCTCGTACTTTACGGGTTTCCCCCTAAGAACACTGTATTTGCTTTCTAGGACTTTGGTTGTGTGTTTTATTTCCTCTATGGAAGACCCAGGTAAAGTTTAAATTACAGTTAATTGATAGAGGCCAAGAAGGAAGATAGAAAAATTTAATTAGTTTCCCTGTAAAGTAATGTGTATTAATCTGACTTTCCACACTAGAGACTAACATATCTTAACTTGCGGGGCACATGAAGTGCTCTGTTTAAATATACAGGGTCTGAGTCATTCTCCCAGCTTATTTTCTGTCTAGACAGGGAAGAGAATCAAATCCCTTTTAAATTATAAAATTGTTCTGTGATTAGATAGCGTGGCTGTCTCCCGAGGCACTCGGGGAACATCATAAATAGTTAACACCTGTTAAAACTTGATTATTTAGGAGGCACGGAGCAGATGCTGAGGGTGTCCCGAGCTGCGTGCCCTCAGCCTGCCTCTGCCTTCAGCTGCAGCGGGTTGGGAGCTCCCGGGCAAACAGCCCCCCCTCGGGCCCTCCCGGTGTCAGCCTCCTGCAAGGGGCCAACTCCAGTGCTCAGGCCTGGGGGTGGAGGGGGTTGGTGTGCCTCCTGCCCTCCTCCCCTAACCAACAACCGCAGGTGGGGACAGGAGTCCCCCTGGACTGTTGGGTTGGAGAGATGCCCCTGTTGGGTTGGAGAGCTGCCCCAACCCAACAAGAGGAACAAGGGGTGTGGAGCTCCCAGGGGCAAGTGCTGGGGCGGGGGGCTGGGCTTCCTACTTGAACTTTAGAGGAAAAGGTGATTGTTGTTATATTTAAACAAATAAGACCAACTGGAAAAAAGAAATGAGACGTTTTCTGTTCACGGAAGCTTCTTTTTGAATTTCGCGGCCTGAGTGGATTAGCCTTGATCCCACTTACTCCTTTCTGCCTCTTATAGTAGGAACGTTCCAGAAGCCAGAATTTTGTAGTAGGCAATTATTTAGCACCTCCTCAGGTGCTGTGAGGTGCCCCATCACCCAGGTGGCCCTGGGTTCCGCAGAGGGCTTAAAAATCCCCACCCTGAAGCCTGCACGAGGTACATTGGCCCGGGGTTGTGGTTGCAGCAGAGAACTCAGACGACCTGCTGGGGCCGGGTGAGTCCTGGGTTGGTCCCACAGCCCTGCGTGGGGTGAGGGGGGGCCTGCGCCTCAGATGCCTGAGGGCCCCAGTGAGCAGTGGGGTGCCCTGGGGCCCCCGACCGGGTTGAGTGCCCGGGTCAAGTGGGGGCAGCAGAGGGAAGCAAGTGGGGTATCGCGGACTCCCGTGTCCTGGGGGCGGTCTGGCTGTCTGATGCCCATCTCGGGGCTGGAGCCGGGGTTAGGGTAGGAGGCCTGGGTGTGCGTGGAGTTGCAGGCCCGGGGTTGGGGGGCAGCAGGGGCAGCGGGCTCTAACCCGCCAAACCTGGTTCATGGTTGGCCAACCTCGGAGGCTGTGCGGGCTGAGGTCTGGGGCGCTTGTGACCGAGCTGGTGTCTTTGCTCCCATTGGGAGCCTGTTTCCGATCTCTCCGAGGAGCTCCTGGAGTTAGGAACCGACAGGTGCAGAGATGAGGCGGGACAAGAGGGATGCTAATGGAGGCCCTTCAGGCCTACAGCGTTCGCCTTACAGTTTGCTTCTGAACTTCATGCTTCTCCCGGAGGTTTGCCCTTTGCACCTCTGCACCTGGGAAGGGGGGTGGGGAAGAGAGGGCAGACGCGAAGAATAAAAACTCCCCTGTATTTAGTCTACTTATTTTTATAAACTTATTTTTTATTGGTGTTCAATTTGCCAACATATAGAATAACACCCCGTGCTCAACCCGGCCAGTGCCCCCCTCAGTGCCCGTCACCCAGTCACCCCCCACCCCCCTTCCACCTCCCCTTCCACCACCCCTAGTTCGTTTCCCAGAGTTAGGAGTCTCTCATGTTTAAACTTGTGATCTTTGTTTAGAGGGAAAGTGGCGGAGTTTCCTCTTCTCTTTGCTTGGGTTCCGCTTCGCCTAATTCCTGGTTTGGGTCAGGTGGTGAGGGGCCCAGGCTGCAGGCAGGATGTTAGCAGGCCGCTACGGATCACGGCCAGCTGTGGGGTCAGCAGCGGGGGGCAGCTGCTGTCTATAGATCCTCTGCCGTGTTGGTCCAACTTCATGGTTTTTAAGATTTATTTATTCATGAGAGACCCAGAGAGAGAGAGAGAGAGAGAGGCAGAGACACAGGAGAGGGAGAAACAGGCTCCCTGCAGGGACGTGGGACTCGATCCCGGGACCCGGGGTCACCACCTGAGCCCTGAGCTGAAGGCGGACGCGCTTAACTGCTGAGCCACCGGGCCTCCGGGTCCAACTTCATGTTAAGTAGCTGCTCCTCGGATGAGAGGACCTGAAAGTCTCCTGGAGTTTCAAATCTCTTGGCTCCTACCATTCAATTGAGCCCTTGGATGCAGCCTGTAGGAAGTGAAGCAGAAAACCAACGCGTTGCAGGGCCTTGGGGAGCTCACGGAGTATCTGGGAAGACTGGAGAATCCAGCTCTGAAGGCAGACAGCGACTGGGATTAGCTGGGCGTGTGGCCGTAGGCGGGTGACCCTGGGGTCACTAGGTGCTTGCTGCAGCCTCCGACACCTGCTGCTCCCGGACGCTGCCTGCGACCCTCTTGGACTTCTACTAAAAGATCTCTTTATGAAAAGCTTCAAGCTTACGTCATAAGAGAATAATGACTCTCCATGCATGAATCCGTTCCTAGATTCCCTATTACAATTTTACAATTCTGCCAACTTTATTTAATCCTCCATTTAAATTTTTTTTTTTTCTGGCTGGAATATTTTGAAGCCTTCCTAGACCTCCTGAGAAGTCCCTTGTAAATATTTTGTAGACTCTTTATCAGAGGACTCTTTAAAAAGAATTGACCCACGACACTATTATCCTAACTTGAGCTGCTGTCTTTCCTATAAACTTCTGTAGGACCCTCCTCCTTAGTAGATCCTTTCCGTCCCTTCAGGAGTCCTCCTTGCATGCCTGCACTCTTAGGGCCCTTCGCTCCCCCACCCGGTACCCGGCTCCGTCTTCCATTATGGATGCCACAGGGATGGACGTCCCCCCGACCCCCCATCTGTCTTGGGTGTTCCTTCCCAATAAGAAGGGTGTATGTATTCTGGGCAGACCATGGTAGATAAAGCCCAATAGATGTTGGGACGTGCTCGCACGACCATTACATGAGTAGCCACTTGTCAAAATTGCGATTTATATTTTCCAGTTGCCTTTGACTTCTAGCATTCTTCTGTTAATTCTATAAAAAATACTTTGTCATTAAGCTTTGATTTAAAGTGATATGGTTTCCACCTGGATGGAAGGCTATTTTCTTCTTGGGAGCTTTATTAGCAATAACATATGTAAATCTATGCACACTTTCTTTTGATACGTCCTCTTGGGAAAAATTACACCAAGAAATTATTAATGTACATGAAAACAACAGTTAAAATTCCCAGAGGATAATCGAGGCATTGAATATTTTTACATATTTTAAGGCCTTTGCCAATATCACTGGAGGGTGGCAGGGGTGAGGAAAGAATGTTAAAATAATTTTTCCTGTTGGCATTCCTAAAAAAAAAACTTGGTCGATGAACGGGTTTATGCCAGAAGAATTAAGGTTGTTTCCAGCAGTTAAGATGGAGATGCCAGTCGGCTCTTGGCTTGATCTGATAGTGTCCGTCCTTTATGCAAATTTATAATCTTGTATGAGAAGTGAGATGCTAATTTTTCTTGTTTTGCATCAAATCTTCACTTTTATTTGCAACTTCCTGGGTCTTTCATGGTTTTTAATCATCACCAGAGATCATGACTGATAATCACAATCTAATTTCTAGCGACAGCCATCACTGGGGACCAGAGTTATCAAAATAAATTCAACAAACCTCTATTGATGGGTATTGATATATTCATTATGGAGATGGAGGGCACAGCCAGGTACTCCATCCTCCGGGAGATCAGGGGAGGTGAGAAGCACACCTGCAGGATGAAGGTGTCAGAAAGGCGCTAAAGCGGGGATCCCTGGGTAGCTCAGCAGTTTGGACCCTGCCTTTGGCCTAGGGAGGGACCCTGGAGTCCCGGGATTGAGTCCTGCGTCGGGCTCCTGTCATAGAGCCTGCTTCTCCTTCCTGTGTCTGCCTCTCTATCATGAATAAATAAATCTTAAAAAAAAAAAAAAAACCCACAAATGCTAAAGCCAAGAGCTCTTAGAGTTTAGAGAGGGGGAAGGAATTTTGCCTGGAGAGATCTAGGAAGGCTTTCTGGCGTCAGTGGCATTTGAGCTGGAGCCTTAATAGTAGTTTAAGGGCATTTTATGTGAAGGAAGCACATTTGGGAAAGTACAGGCAAGCACTAGGAGACTAGGAGTCGCCTGGCTTACCTGGGGTGTGTGTGTGTGTGTGTGTGTGTGTGTGTAAGGATGTCCCTGGGTTAGATTATTTTTTAAGATTTTATTTATTCATGAGAATATGGAGAGAGGCAGAGGGAGAAGCAGGCTCCTCGCAGGGAGCCTGACGTGGGACTCGATCCCAGGTCTCCAGGATCACACCCTGGGCCAAAGGCAGGCCCTAAACCCCTGAGCCACCCGGGCTGCCCCCTGGGTTAGATTCTGACTGAAAACCAGACCTTTCAGAGTTCATTTGCAAATGCTGGGAGCAAAATAGGTCTCCAAGTTAGCAATAAAACCCACGCAGAGAAGTAGGTGGTCCCGGTCAGGAAAGCTCTTGCTGGTAGAAGAGGGCGCAGCCCGGGCTGGGCCCAGGTCCACGGTGCGGGTGGCCCCCGTGGGCCCACAGCCCCATGTCTCCGGGTCTTCCAACTCCTCCTGTCTGGTGGTGACTTTGCAGCCTGCTGGTCAGCAGCGGGAGAAGGCGTTAACCAGAGCCGAGTTCCAGGGCTTTGAGGCTGGGTCTTGCTTGTGGTTTTGCACTAACATCAGCGGAAGCGGGCTCTAGCGCTCCGCAGGGCTGCCTTTCCATGCTGTGAGGGAGCTGGCCGGTTCCCTGGGTTTGAATCTTGGGTCCACTGCTTAGACCTCAGACTGCAGGCGAGTTAGCGCTGTGTTGGCCTCTATAGGACGGTGGTAGCATCTTGCTTCCTTACAGGTTATTATGTGTATGAAACCAGTCACGAGGGGTAAAGTCCCTGGGCTGGTGGTGTGGACGGTTAGCTCTTCCCGAGTGCTAGGGTGTGGGCAAGGCGTGCTGGGCTGCAGGTGAGGCCGGGAGTCTGCAGCAAGCGCCCTGGACCTGGCCTGGATAAGCGTCCTCCTCTCACTTGAGATTATTTCAAGGGGCCACTGCCCTTCTAGCTGCTGCGGGGGACCTGCCCCCTTCCAGAGTCCCTAAAGGCGAGCCTAGAGGAGGCCTTGGGTGTGGCCCCGAGGACACTGCATAAGCTGGCCTGCACTGAAGTGCTGTGGGCAGCCCCTGCGGATGGCAAGCGGGACCTAGAGGTGACCCGTGCCGGGGACTCCGTTCTCAGGTGGCCCTCACTGCCGCAGCGAGGGACCACAGGGGACACGCATGCACACGAGGGGAGAGCCGCTTGTCAAGCTTAGAAGACCAAGACCACAGTTCAAGGAGTAAGAAGTGAAAAATCCGATAGCTATAAGTCTTTGAGCCACTTTGTGCAACCCTGAGGGCCTTTCCTTCGACAGGGCCAAGCCTTCCACTGCCCCCTGAACAGGTGCTGCGGAGCACAAACCTGCCTGCCAGGTGATCAAGAAATCCGTCCCCCTCACCCCCCGGGGGGTGGGGGGCAGGCCCACTCGAGCAGGTGCAGTAATGTCCACGGCCCTTCTGGGCTGACCTGTGCGTGCCCCTGGGCCCGGGGAAGCACGAATAAGGAAACAGGTGCGGGACAATGTTTGGGGTGAGCTTTTAGTGCTCACACACTCAGGGGCAGGTTTTTCCTCCCAGGGCCAGAGAAAGGCCCCCGTCCCTTCTGTCCTGGAGGTGCACAGGGCTTTCCTCCATGTCCCCCACCTCTTCCCCAGGAGCTCCCCGCTGAGCGGATGCCCCTCTGCAGTGTCCTTATGGAGAGTGGACCCCAAACCATGGAAGGCACATCGGTTTCTGAACAGGCCTTAGGGATCACGTTGTCCACTGGTTGCTACTTTTTTTTTCCCCCCTAGAGGATAACCAAATTTAAAAAAAACCGAGGGCTACTGCTTGTTTTGCATTCTTGTTAGGATATTACTCGGTAATGTTGTCTGTCCCATGTTAGCCTAGGGGGCTCCGGATGGATATAGTCTGCTAAAAGAGAACCTTGAATTCCAGGGATGGGGAGCAGTTTACCTGCAGGCTCCCAGCTCAGCCCGTAAGAGGCACAGGTGAGACGGCTTGTGCCCAGGCTCTGGCTCTCCAGTTTAGCATTGTTTCCACTAAATGGGGCAACGTGCTCTGATTCCCTAAGTGGCTTCCGTATCGTAATTGCCTTCATCTCTTCCCTGTTTAGAGGGCGTCAGAAATCCTGGGTCTCCTTCTGTGCGAGCTGCTCTCACGTGGGGCCTGGAGATCCTACAAGGAGATGGGAGCAGCTAGCAGCTCCGTTCTTGATATTTTCAAATGTCTCCAGTGATGAGCATTCGTTTGAAGAGAGAAGCTTAAAATAGAGTATCTTTCTTTCCATCAGGAAAATGCCAACCGCTCACAGAATCCTCCTTAGCCTTTCTGACATTTCCCAGAGAACCTGCAGGTCCTTCGCCGTGGTTTGGAAATCATGAAGGACGTTACACGTCTTGTAGTGACACGTTTATCGGTGGTATTGGAGATGATTTTAAGGAACCTAAAGATCAGACCTTTTATTTTAATAGGTAGAAATAGGTATTTAACATCTGCAGTAAAACGAGCACGACAAACCTGTAACGTTTTATTGCTTAGAATGGGACTAAATATAAAAGCAAGGTGACTGGAGGAGAAATGTTAAATAGTATAAATAGTAACCAAGTCTGGCAAAAATGGGGACCGCAATGGCCACTGTTAGAGCTGCCGCCGCAGTTTGGGAAGCACTCCTCAAGGCCACCTGTAACAGGTCTAAACTGAACCGCTACAACCACCGTCCAAACCTGTGAGTGCGGCCCCACACCCAGTTTGTAACCGTAAAGGCGTTTTCTTTCCCGTAAGTGGGGGAGGCCTTGGTCCTGGGCCTTTCACAGATAGCCAACCTGATCCAGGGGCGTATCCCAGGTGGGCCGGAGTTCTCTCCTCCATCCCAATCCATCCCAGGGTGGCACTCGGCTGTGGCCTCCTGCTGGCACCCCCCCCCCCCCCCCCCCAGCCTCCAGGGTGATGACAGGTTAGAGGAGAGGTGGTTTCTCCTGGGCCACCTCTGCTCATTCAGGCCGTGTGCCGCAGGTGACCTCAATGTGGCCTGTGACCCACCTGGTCTGTGCAGCCCAGCGGCACCTGCTGGGTATGCACCCTCCCCCCTCCCGCTGTTCTCATGCAGCATCAATACAGGTTCTTGGCTTTTCCTTCAGGATCCTTAGAACTTCTGGATCTCTTCTAAGCCAGTTCCATCTGCTGGGCCCTGGGTAGGTCTGGCCCTGTCTGTGCCTCTCCTCAGCTGTGCTTTCCGCCATCTTTTCTACCTTCCTGATACCAGATGTCCCGGGGGGGTGGGTGGGTGGGGGTTGCTTCTCCGTCAAACCTTCTAGTTCCACAATGCCAACGCGATTCCACTATGGGAAGGTGGATGCCTAGAGACTCATCCCCTCATTCTCTTGAGTCCCCCCCCCCCCCCCCCACCATCTTTTGTTTTTAGATATTTCTTCTACCCTTGTTCCCTAGTGATCCCATCCAGTCTCTTGGGGTGGGGTGTCTGCAATGAACAGGATTGAAATGGTACCTGTTCTCATTTGGGATTAGAAATTCAAAAGGCAAGGGGCGCCTGGGTGGCTCAGTCCATTAAGCATTAGGCTCTTGATTTTGGCTCAGGTCATGATCTCGGGGTTGTGAGATCGAGCCCCGTGTCCGACTCCGTGCTGGGTGAGGAGTCTGCCTGGGGATCCCCCATCTCTCTGCACTGCCAAGGGAGTGGAAGAAGAGGCAGTGATAAAGGATTACAAATTATAAGTTTTATAAAAGGGAGATGGAAATCTGTAATATTCAAAATTTTGCTTATTCAGAGGAGCATCGATATTTAAACGTGGAATCCTTAGGGAAAAGGTATCTGTTTTCAAGCATCTGGAAGCCTCTTCAGGTGTGTTGGGTAAAGCTGGTAATTCAGAGGTTTAGGAGGCTTGGGGACATGTCTCTAATAAATTGAGCTAGGAATGAACGGAAACGGCCATTAAAATAGCCTGGGTCCAATTAGGACACAAACCATAGTGTAACCTGAATGGACAGAATTTAATGGGGCAACTGTGCCTGGACATCACCCAGTCGGGTGTGAGAACTATGAAGAACCAGGAAGCTGGAGGGAGTGGTCCATGTGTCTCGGGCTATGGTGCAGGCCCAGGGAGGGAATGACTCTTGAAGGGGTTCCCCTGCCATTAGGGCAAAAATCTTGATCTAACCGGAGGGGGCATGGCTGATGTCCACAGGGAGGTGAAGTATGTGGAGGTGTTCCCCTGTGGCACCCCCTGGGCACCCGCCCTCCAGGGTGCCCTGGGACGTGGCCCAGGAATGGGCCTTGCTCTAAAACTCACTGGGAAGCAACTTAGACTGGTGGAGCTGAAACCCTGGGACGGTAGGTGAAGGGGGAGCAGGAGGACAGATGGCAACCCTTCAATGCCGACTGCTGCCCTGGAGGAGTGAGGAGAGTGAGCCAAGAGGAGACCTTCTACCAGTGATGCTTAAGGTCCTGCCAGTCAGCAGGGGGAAGATTTGGAACACAAACCTACCCCCTCCTGCTCTTTCCTGGTTGAGGGTCCCTTCTGGGGCATTAATTCACTGGCACTTTCGCTTGGTCCTGTAAATGCAGATCCTACACCTGTGGCTAGAGGAAGCCCTCGATTCATCAGCTTGTGACGAGAATCCCTCTGTACCGAATAGTGGGTGCCGTGTGGATGTGGGTGCAGAATCCAAAGTATCCGCAGTGGGGACTTATTACTCCCATACTTCCTCCTGTCTCCACACTAGAAGGTAGACTGCATGGGGGCAGGAGCTCTGTCTGGTTTAGATGGCAGCCGGAGCAACGCCCAGCACATGGTATAGGTGTGGTCCATTTTTTTTGGCAAATTAACGGATTTCCCATGGGTCACAAGGAAAGTATGTGAGCGTCAGTGGCATTGGTACACCTGCGTATGGGGCTCCAGAGATCTCCCTCCCTGATCTTGAGTTGGTGAGCATGGAGACCTTCAGAGCAGCCCACACGGTCTCTTTCAAAAAAAAAAAAAAAAAAAAAAAAACCCATGCATGACCGCTTTGAAAGGGTAAGACCAAACTGTTCCTAATACTTCTAGATAAACACAAGGCTTGAGGTAGCTCATTTTTCAATTGTAAGCCATAGCAGCCACCCCGGCCCGGGCTCTCTGGGCCTATTTCACTACAAACGGAAGATGTGACTGTGTAGACCAGGGAAAGCGAACTCGTGGCAGATAGTCTTCCTTGAGGGAATGCAGCTCTTCTCTTGCTGAGATCACCCTGATCCTCAGCTGTTGATGCCCAGGAATCTTTACCCATTAACCACTTACAGCACCATCAATGTGTCAAGCTGTACTTTGGTTTCAGCTAAGAACATTTCTGGCTCAGGTGTTTCATTAGTACTGCTTTAAGAGAGGTTCTGTATTTCCAGGATAATTTTACTTGATGAAAGTCTGCATATTTGTCTAACATCAAATCCTCTTTGGGCCAAATATTTACCTTACTTGATATTTTTATGCATCTAATATATATATATATATATATATATATATATATATATATATATATATATATATATATATATTTAAATGGGATTCAGGCAACAGAACCTGAACCAGGGTCTGGACTTTGGCATCTGACCTAGAGGTCCAGGTACCTCAAGTGGAGACAAGTACAAATTCCAAATTAAATGGGTGAAAAATTTTCGGCTGTTCTCAAAATTTATCTTAGAGCCTGCAGCCTGGTCTTTTAAAATGATTGAGGGCACGAATGCATGATTCAAAATTAATCTTAGGAGCCAACCCAAAGTTGAGAAGCTTTATCAATGCTGGATAGATCAATAAGGTTTGAAATGAAATATCATAAATCGAGGGTGAGTGGATGTTAATCCAAATCCTGCTTCTGTATTGGGAGCTTCTATGTGAGCTGGTATGACACATCAGCGGGAGAAAAGATTTTTTTTTTTTTTTTTTAAGTGATGTCTTTTATATTCGGGAATCATGTCTGCAAGGGAACATCTCTCTACATAGCACTATGAGGTTTATCCCTTCACCTTCTTCAGATGTAGATATGAGAACATACGGGGAAGCAGGCACCTGGTGCTCTCAGGTCCTGACTGAATTCATCAGTACGGGGTTTCGGGAAGGCAGATGGTCAGGTGGCCGAGAGCCTTGGTGCTTTCTATTTGTAGAACAGGAACATCCACACCTACTCACAAGTCTGTTGAAAATATAAAAGGAGATACTTTAGGTCAAGTGTGTGGCACTTAGCACATGGTAAACATTAAACCCCATAGGTAGGATTATTTTCATTGAATGAATATAATGTGGTTTGATGTGGCAGAAGACACAGGGATTCCTAGACAATTTTGAAGAGCTCTGAATACCGCGGATTCCGCTAACAGGCCTCCTAAATTGGGGCCCACGGTATCCTTGCTTAAAGATGAACACTTCAGGCAATAGGATAGACTCCGTTTTTAAGGAATTGGGAATAAATGTTCTTGGAAAACCTGTTCTTAAACAAATTCAACCACCAATCCTATTAAGTTCCAGTACTGATAAAGCTTAAGTTCAGTTGTGGGTAACAAAAAACAGGGTGATAGTGAAGCTCGTTTACTTTAGTAACTCTGGCCATCAGCCTCTGTTGTTGAACTGTCCCTGTTGCTCTGCCATCCTTGGGACTCTGCCCCCATGGTTCACGATGGCTGCTCACGCTCCAGTTTCCACTTCTACATTCCAGTTGGCAGAAATGAGGAAAGAAATAACCAGGGCAGGCCTCCTCCTTTAAAGGAGTCTTGGGGTGCCTGAGTGGCCCGATCAGATGTCTGACCCTTGATTTTTGGCTTGGGTCATAATCTATGGGTCATGAGGTCATGGGGCTGAGTCCTGTATCAGGCTCTGGGCTCAGTATGAAGTCTACTTGTCCTTCTCCATCTGTTCTTGTCACTCGCTCTCTCAAATCTTTAAAGAGATAACTCTGTCACAAGGGTGATAACTGATCCTTCTACTTTAGACTCTTGTCCAGAGCTTTGTCATGTGGCCGTACACCCAGCAGCAGTGGTGGCCGCCTTTCACGGGCTCCATTAACTGGCGGATCCCTTCCCTGGGAAGAAGGGAGAGTGTGTACTGGGGGACGACGAGTAGTCTGTCTCCCATCCCTGCCCTTGTTCTGTGACCGATCTGACTGACCATGTTGGACCAACATACCCGAGGTGTTTCTCTGCCTTCCTTTGATACGGAGATAAGGAGAAAGGATAGGTATCCCCTTCTTAAAATAACTTTTAAAACCATGAGCAGTCTTGTCCAAGATTACCCAGTAAGCGGTAAAGACGGGATTTGAGCCCAGCTCAGTCTGACCGTAAAGGCCTGCTCCCCCCTTCTACCAGGAAGCTGCTGCCAGGAGCGGGTAGGAAGGCTCACCAGGTCAGGTCTGTGAGGCCGTCCAGATGTACACGTGTGTGCCTCAGGCACGTTGCTTTGGGAATGATGATTCATTGGTCTAACAAATCCTCTGCTAGTAAAGTAGCAGGTGGGATGGATGTTGGTCAAGTGATCCAGACTCTGGGGCTGAGGCTCTTGGCTCCAGGAGCTTCTCCTATGAAGTTGAAGGTCAGAAGGAGGGCTTTACCAAATGTTTGTTGAAGGAATAACTTGAGTTTAATCTTGAAAGAGGCACAGTTGTTCATCTTCTAGAGTCTGATTATCCCTCTGCCTCCCCCCCAAGAAGTTTGTTGCAAAACTTTTTTTAATCCCGTATTTTAAAAAAATTTAAATTCAATTAACATACAGTGTATTAGTTTCAGAGGTCTAGTGATCCATCAGTTGTATACAACACCCAGTGCTCATTACAAGTGACCTCCTTAGTGTCCATCACCCAGTTACCCCATCCCCCAAACCCCTCCCTTCGAGGATTGAGTCTCCTATGGTTCATCTGATTCTCTGATTTTTGTTTTATTTTTCCCTCCCTCTGTGATCCTGTTTCATTACTTAAATCCTCACATGAGTGAGATCATATGATAAATGTCTTTCTGATTGACTTACTTTGCTTAGCATAATTCCCTCTAGTTCCATCCACATCATTGTAAAGGGCACACTTTCATTTTTTTGATGACTAATATTCCATTGTGTATACATACACCCCATCTTTATCCACTCATCTGTCGATGGACATCTGGGCTCTTTCCATAATTTGGCTATTGTGGATGTTGCTGTTGCAAAACTTCTATCCCTTTAATTTTCACTACAAAATGACCAGGGAAAGATCTTAATTTTGTCGGACATCATATTATTAAAATTTGCAGCGTGCTCTGTTACAATGAAACCAAGAAACTAGAAAATCCAAAGCACTCACATTGTAATAGCTGGTAAGAGATCAGGCTTACATGAATAAATCCTTGTTTGTGATTGGTTCTGGATGGAGGTGGTACCCAGTGCACTGAAATGTGCTCTGGAGCAAGAAAGCAAAAGCCCCTGATGAGGGTTTCCTGGGATTTGGGGGAAACCTTTGTTTACTAAACAAATCTTGTCCAGTGGTACCTACTTCATCTGTGGGAAGTGTCCTCGGGCTGCTGGGTACCAGAAGAATCACGTGATGATTGAGGGGTAGCATGCTGTCTCAAAAGGAGTATAGGCTTTGGAATCAGTTCTGGCTTGTTTTACATCTGGTTCTATTTTCTAGACCTGTGACCCTAGGTTGGTCTTTAAATTCTGTTTCTTCAGCTATAAGATAGGGATAATTACACCTGACTTGAGGATCTCTCAGAAGTCCCATATTTATCTCCTGAAACATTTATAAGTGGCTTAAGATCTAAGGTGTCACAACATTGTGTCTTATAGGATGGAGGTCAGTGTGCACATTGATGCTTCAGCTGGGGACTCACTAGTCCCCTAAGCATTCTGCTGTCTGTTGCTGCGTAACTCAACACCCCAAAACTTAGTTCCTTAAAACCTAGAATTCTATAGCAAGCAGCGCTTTGGAGGGACAGCTCATTGCTGTTCCAGGTGGTAGGGACTGGGGTCACTGGTGACTGCATGCAGTAGGAGATTGGCTGGAGCAGAAACTGAATGGCTTTTCTCGCCTATCTGGCACCTCTGTTGCAATGAATGGAACACCTGGGGGCTGGCTACGTGCCTTTCTCTTTCTGCGTGTTGGCTCCGGCAGGGTAGCTGACCTTACATGGTGGGGGACAGCTCTCGGAGAGCAAAAGATGATGACTCTACTAGGCCTGGAGCTGGCATGGGCTGTCATAGATGCTACATTCTACTGGGTCAGAGAAGGTCTCTGGCCCAGAGTCCAGGGAAAAGGACTTAGACTTCATGTCTTGATGGGAGAAGGCAGGATTTGTGGCCATTATTGATCTGTGGCAATCATGACCTAAAAAAAAACCATTTTACCAGCACTGTCTTGACCACCAGCAGTGAAATGTTGGCAAATCCTAAATGAGGAATCCAGAATTGCTGCCACCTGCCAGAACAGGAGTTGGTGCTATTAACAGGCCCAGGGCTATGTCTGGGGCTCTGGGAGTAAAGTAGGGGGGAGTAAATGGTTTCTTTGGAGCCTTTATATTTTTTCCAAAAGTGGTACCTTTACGAAGATTTTAATGTAATAGGTTACCATAGTGGTTGCTAAGGCTGTGAAGTCAGGAAGCCATTGAGAAGTAGCACGAGATGCATCAATGATGTGCTCCAAAATTACATCTCGTGTGCATTTTCCTCCCTTATGAACAGCAATGCAAACTGCTCTCCTTCAACCCCAAACACATGGGCTTCCTTGATATAATCATATTAATTGGAACCTATGGTGCCTCTCATGGGATCAGAGCATTCTGGAAGCAGCCATGAGGTCCTGTTTGTGAATGAGCATGGGCTTCTTTGTGCGTGTCTGCAAGTATGTTAGGGTGTGCAGAGGGATGTTGGACCAATGTGTCTGGTGCTATGTGGGTGTGCAAGTGTGTGTGGAGATAGTATGGGAGTGGGGGCAAATTCAAAATTGGGCAAAGGAAGGAGTCTGTGTGGAATCCTGATTCACAGCGATGTGATTAGGACCTGCCAGCCTCTTGGGGTGTTGCCTGACTCTGAAGTGTGTGGCTGGCTCCTTCTGCTCCTCACTAGGGGTGACACATCAGAGTCTTTTTAAGTGATGGAAGAGGCATGATTCCTGCTGGTCCAGGGAGTCTGGAGCCAGACACTGAAGGTGCAGGGGTCAGGATGCCAGGGTGGTGAGCAGAGGGCTCTGTGAGGCAAGCCAGTCACCGGTTCTGGAGCCCAGCCCGTTCCCCCTTCATCCTGCAATGGGTGTCCTTGAATGGTGCACTGGGAATGGCCATTTTCCTTCTGCTTTTGGGGGGTGGTCCTCACCAGCCCTGCAGACCCTTGTCCTTTCATCCCAGGCTCAGACATACCTACCACATGTTTGTTCTAAACCACTCAACCCAACTCCCATGGATCTGGGAGCCAGAAGGAGCAAAGGGACAAACATCTTTATATGCCAGTCTTTTTCTCCCCACCCCCCTCCTTCTTTAGAAACTATCAGCAGCTGGATGAGATTTTTCTTTAAGCCTGGGAAAATTTTCCCTCCTCTTGTTTTCACTTTTAAATTCTGTTGTATTTCTCTGTGGGTTTGTCTTAAGTTCAGGATGATTGATGGGTTTGCAATGAAGGAAATAACTCAGTGAGTAAAATAACAAAGAACAAACAAATGGTGCTTCACCCCGGTAGCTTTCTGTTCCAAGTTTCCATAGAGCAGAGTGGCCCAGCCCTGGTGCCCAAGCGCCAGTCAGGCCACCAGAGCCCAGAGAAGACCACATGACCTCACAAAGTTTCCATCATGCTGGTCTCTGAGATGGACGGGTTAATAGCCTGAGCAAGATGTGACTTGTAGAGAAGCCAACGTGAATAATTGAAGATGCCCGTCTTGCTGGGTGCCCAGTAGCATGAGACACCAATCTGCTTCAGTCTTGAATGGGACAACTCTTCCACTCCTGATGGTCCCTGGAGACCCCCCACTGGAAGAAAATGCCACTCGGCAATATTAAATACAAAAAAAAAAAATCTGATGGGCTAATGAATGGGGTAATGCTTCATGCACAGTCTACTCCAAGACCTTTCTCAACTCCCAGCTCCCACACAGTATCCGTAAAACCTGAACTGTGATAGTGTCTGTATTTCCTCTCAGATGTCAGTAGTTTAATAATTGTGTAAAACGTGAAATTGCTTTTTAAGGGAGGTATCAACTGGAATTCCAAGGATTTTAGCTCTAGTTACTGAGCTTTGAGCTAATCAGATATTCCTATTTTCCAGAAAAGATTCAAAGTCTGAGGTTAAGGGACTGGTGCTACCCCGCCCAACCTCACCTGAGCAGGGAATTGCAAGGAGATCTAGCAGTGAGAGTCCAGTCAGGGGTCAGAAACCAAACAGTAATTCGAACACAAAAGTTTCCTATAAAGAGTTATTAACAATTTACAGGACTTTACTAAGGGGGGGTGGTGGTGGTGGTGGTGGGTGGGCAGGAAAGAACTCTGAAATATATTCTAGGGCTCAGAGTTCTCAGGGAGGAGCTAACTGGGGAGGAGGACCTTCCTCATCCCTGGAATTCAGGCCACCCTGGAGAGGGTGTGGCCATGGTCCCCACCACTTGGCAGAGAAGGTCATTGGGTTGCTGGGGCCCAAGCTGCTCCATAACGGGAGCATCTCTGGGCTGGCACTGGGAAGCTGGAAATCCCCCACTGGCTTGCAGGCAGTCCTTTTTTCTTTTTTAAATAATTTTTTATTGGTGTTCAATTTACCAACATACAGAAGAACACCCAGTGCTCATCCCGTCAAGTGTCCCCCTCAGTGCCCGTCACCCACTCACCCCCACCCCCTGCCCTCCTCCCCTTCCACCACCCCTAGTTTGTTTCCCCGAGTTAGGAGTCTTTATGTTCTGTCTCCCTTTCTGATATTTCCCACACATTTCTTCTCCCTTCCCTTATATTCCCTTTCACTATTATTTATATTCCCCAAATGAATGAGAACATACACTGTTTGTCCTTCTCCGATTGACTTATTTCACTCAGCATAATACCCTCCAGTTCCATCCACGTTGAAGCAAATGGTGGGTATTTGTCGTTTCTAATGGCTGAGGAATATTCCATTGTATACATAGACCACATCTTCTTTATCCATTCATCTTTCGATGGACACCGAGGCTCCTTCCACAGTTTGGCTATTGTGGACATTGCTGCTAGAAACCTCGGGGTGCAGGTGTCCCGGCGTTTCATTGCATCTGAATCTTTGGGGTAAATCCCCAGCAGTGCAATTGCTGGGTCGTAGGGCAGGTCTATTTTTAACTCTTTGAGGAACCTCCACACAGTTTTCCAGAGTGGCTGCACCAGTTAACATTCCCACCAACAGTGCAAGAGGGTTCCCTTTTCTCTGCATCCTCTCCAACATTTGTTGTTTCCTGCCTTGTTAATTTTCCCCATTCTCACTGGTGTGAGGTGGTATCTCATTGTGGTTTTGATTTGTATTTCTGCAGGCAGTCCTAGACCGGCAACTGCCTGCTAGGATGCTGATGCTTCCTGGGACGCTACCTGTGGGGGGAGGGCTGCTGACCTCGCCATTAGGAGACCTGTGTTTGGGTCGGGGTGCCCAAGAGCTCACTGGAATTCTGTCTGCACAGGTGCCACTTCAGTCTGTAGGGGAGAGCTGCGTTAGTTCTGCACACTGGCTCAGCACTGTGAGAGCAAGAAGGAGACCAACCCTACAAGGCGGGGAGTGGGAGGTGGGAAACCTGTCCTCTTGCCAGTTTCTTCAGTGCTCACTATGGATACAGGTTAATATCGTACAGTAGGTGGAAGAGAACTACTCCAGCATCCCAAGCAGGGCAATGAAGGGTGGATTTGGAACAGAGTGACCATACATGCTAGGCAGCCTGGAGGACATTGGGACTTAGTTCTTTTACCTTCTAGGAAGCTCTTCCTTCTACAGAACATGGCATGCCCTTAGCGGTCTTTTATTTTTAAGAGATTAATGTGTGCATTAATAATGTGTGCATGCCCAAGGAGGGGAGGGAAGAGTGAAAATCCCAAGCAGACTCGCGGAGCACAAAGCCCCATGTGGGGCTCCACCCCACAAAACTGAGATCATGACCAGAGCTGAGACCAAGAGCCAGATGCCCAACTGACTGAGCCAGGTGGGTGCCCCTGTTGTTATTCTCCTTAATTGTGTACCGAGAGGCCAGAACTATGGTAGACTTTAGATACTGAACAAAAAAGGGTGTATGACCTAGAGTTTATTCTAGTCAGATCCTCAGGTCTGAATACATAAGGCAATGATTAAAACCAATCACAGTATACTCGGGGCCACCACTCTGCCAGAGAAATGACAGAGTTAAGGTATTTAACACATGTTTTTTTGAGCATTTGATACATGGCTAGTGCAATCAAGGAACTAAATTTCTAATATAAATTTCAGTGTAAAATTTAAGAATATTCTGTATTTTTTTAAGATTTTATTTATTCATGAGAGACACAGAGGAAGAGACAGAAGCAGGCTCCACATGTGGGACTCGATCCAGGGACTCCAGGATCATGCCCTGGGCCAAAGGCAGGTGCTAAACCACTGAGCCACCCAGAGATCATGAGTATTCCATATTAAAACACTTTGTGTAGGACAACTTGGATTGTTGTCCTGTTACAAGGATTACATGGGAGGTTTTATGGGCCTGGCCAACAGGGGACACACTTCACATCCAATCTGTTGGCTGGAGATGAGTCACTTGGTCTCAGGGAAACTGTGTCCCTGGGCAAAGTGAAACATTTGGTGGACAACTAGCCACAGCCTGTCTCAGGAGATTTAAATAGGATTCGTCCAGAGTGCCCGTGGAGGTCCCTGCGTAGGTTCAATCAATCAGCTGCTCCTCTTTATTTGGACGTGATGGTTAACTCAGTTGAGGAAATAATCTAAGCTGATCTGATCAGAGGAAACCTTTTAAAAGAGAATACTAGGACACAGACTCTGTCTGCTGGGGTAGTGACATGAGGTGTAGAGTGGTTAACCCCATGGGGAGGGAGCCTGTGTTATGGGAAAACATGGTCAGGATCCTGAATATGGAGCCAATTCAGAGGAAGCAGAGCCAAGAGAGAAGTCAGGGTGATATCATTTGAGGTAGAGATCCAGACCGGTTTGAAGCCACCCCGTGCCTAGTTATGTGACCCAGTGCATTCCCTTCTAACCTCACCTGGTTTGGGTCGAGTTCTCTGTTGCTTGTGAAAAGAATTCTCCCAGTGGTAAGCTACTGTGATCGGGGGTCTATGTTAACACAAGACCTATTCAGGCTATCTCATGAACGTGGGGGTGAATCCTAAAGATCTGCTTGGTGTGAAAGGAGGATCCAGTAGGGAATGACTTATGAATTGCTCTCTACCATCAAGTTCCCACGACTCACACATTCTGTCTCTGCTTCACTGTGGACACCTGCATGAGTCGTAACCTTGGTTTGCATTTGGCCATTATATTGGGATCTCCCTATGTCCACTGTGCATATGATAGGTCCATTTGGTAGTTCTTGTCCTGGCATCTCTTCTGGTTTAGCTTTTGTCCTGGATTTTTCATTTTTTAAAGATTTTATTTCCTCATGAGAGACCCACAGAGAGGCAGAGACCTAGGAAGAGGGAGAAGGTGGCTCCCTGCAGGGAGCCCAATAAGAGACTTGATCCCAGAACCCCGGGATCACAACCTGAGCCAAAGGCAGATGTTCGACCACTGAGCCACCCAGGTGCCTCCTGGATTTTTCACTTTTAATGGAATGTTAGTAATAGCATTAAAGAAAGACCTGGTTTGGTAGACATTTCACCTTGTACTTTTAGCTCTTACCATCGTTTTGTCTAGTAGAGTGTGAGATGCCAGTGCAGTCAATGTAGGTTTTTTTTTTTTTTTTAAACCCATGGTTAAATCTGAAAGACTATGATGATCTTCTTGACCCTTTTATTATTTAATGTAATCTAGTGACTATCCCTCACTTCAAGGATAGTATGTAGATGAAATAAAAATAAAACAATACACTTTGATTAGGAACAGCTGGAGCTAACCTGTTGGCCTGGCTGGCTATGGGAGAAATACTCCAGCACCACCTCTGCCAGCCAATTAGTCTACCAGCTGGTTGTGCCGTGGCCTGAGCCCGTGAGATGCAAAGTTGTCACAAGTTCATTAAGTAACTTAGGAAATTTTTTGGGTGAGGTATGTGAGTTGCAGAAAATAAAGGCTGAGAAGTCCTGGCATAAAGCCAATCAAGGACATTCTGAATGTTCTTACTGTGGTGGTTTTCATAATTTAGTGCATGGTGTATATCTGTGGCTCTTTATTTTTGGTAACGCTTTCATAATTGGCAGTAATTATAATCACAAAGTTTAAGATAACTTCTAGTATACTCTTTTTCACTATCAAAAGTATCTGTTGAGAAGTTTGGATGATGCTGTAAAGTCCTTTTTTACACCTGTCTCTTCCAGCTCTTGCTCACTACCTCATTCTGTTTTTCTTTGAGCTAAGAATTTTAAGGCCGTCTTATTGGTCCAGCTTTTGGCAATGCCAGGCCCTTTGTTATGGGTTAACTGATGAATCTGCTGCTCTTGAACCCACTGCTCATACACGGTCCCATCAGCTGTGGTGGAATTGTGTTGGGGTCAGGGTATCCTGTGGACAGAGGTATTTTCTGTTACAGAACAGTCAGTTTTCACTCAAAAGTGAATATGGGCATGAAAATTTGAATTACCATGTAAAAGCACTTTTAAAAATAACTAAGTTCCTGTAAGGGTGAAGACTTGCTGCTTGAAAGCTTGAAGCATGGATTACTAACAATCACTTAATAGAATTTAAGCCTTGAGGTCAAGTTTTCTAGAAGTGCTAGGTCCATATACTCTTCAATAAATGTATATTAATGGTATAGGTTGATCTCAGGTGTTAGACTCCAACAAGAAAATGTTATCTATTGAGGAGCTTGGAACAGTTTTCGTCATGTGTTGCTCCATTGAATTAGGGGCTCAGTGGAATATGGTAGCAAGCTGAAAGACCTGATGGAGCCAGGGTAGCTGTGATCCATAGCTTGTCTCCTGTCTCAAGTCCCAGAAATCTGAAAACATGGCAAAAGTCTGGTAAGAGCCCCCTATAACCTGACAGTAAAACCTAAACTTCCCCTCTGGAAAAGGAGCAAGCTCTTAATGATCTTGCCCATGCCCCTTCTCTGTAGCCCACTGCTCCCTCCTTTCTGCAGACCGACCATACCCAGTACTCAGCATTTTTTATGCCCTTGTATTCTTGCCTCTGCCTTTTCTCTTCCTGTTCAGCTCCTATTTAGTCCTTGACACTCACCTCTTGCATTGATTTACCATTGCCGCCTAACGAGCTACTACAAACTCAGTGGCTGAAAATAACACATGCTTATTGTTTCATCAGACAGTAGGGTTGGCAAGGCTAAGTGGAGTCCTCTGATCCTGGATCTCAAGGGCTTTAATCAAAGTGTTGCCTGGACTGCATTCCTTTCCAGAACTCTGTGTTCTCTTCCAATCTCATGAAATTATTAGCACAGTTGGGTTCTTTGTGGTTGAAACATGGAGATTTCTGTCAGCCAGGCCACTCTCAGATCCTTGAGCCCCCGTGTTTCTGGCCAGGTGTCCCCTTACATCTTCAAGGCCAGTTGGAAGTGCTCTCACTCAAGGATGCTAGGATGGAGTCTTAGGTAACCTAACATAAGGGGGTAGCTTTCCCATCACCTTCACCAGATTCAATTGCATAGAAGTGGGGCAGTGTCCACACATACTCAAGGGCTAGGGGTTATGCTTGGATGAGACTCATTGGGAGTTACTGGAGGGTGTGCATGTGCATGGCTGCCAATGACATATTTCCACACAAAAGAAACTTCACTTCATTCCAAAATTTCTAAAAGTCTCCTCCTGTTACACCTCTTTTCAAATTGTTCCCTATTCTTCCTCAACAAAGTCGGATTTCTCTGCCTCTGTGCTTCTGCTTTATTTTATCCATGTTGCTGTTACAGGATCATCTCCAAAGGCCTAGGTCTCCTTGAGTGACCCATGGGGCCAATTTAGGTATATCATCAATTCTTCTCTAAATACAATCCTATACTGAAATACATTGATGGCTCGCAGAGGAGGCCTTTGTGAGGACAGGCTTATACACCCTGGACAGCCAAACCTTCTATTTTCAGGTCTCGGATTCTTTCCAAATATCTTAACCTGGGAAACTGCCATTCTTGCTGCTCTTCCTCCCCCATGTCTCCATCATTGCCAGTCCTTCTCTTCTTCCCTCCATCTCCAGCCCTCACTTGGCTACTCGTGTTCTAGTCTCTTGACCCTCTTCCAGACCTCTTAATCATCTATGTTTTGACTTAGCCTTTTCCTCTTTTACAATGTGCATCTCTACTCTTAACCCTACCTCAACAGAATAAAAGATTATTATCCACTATCCTTAGAAATAAGGAAGGGATTGTAACTACTTAATAATTTTCCTATCCTAATTGTATTCATTAGGTCTACTTTCCTTGCCACACATAGTCATCCATTTGTTGTTGAGTGAATTAATAAGCATCAAGATAACTTATCTGGATAATTCAAAGCACTAAACAAATTTTCACTTTGGTTTTACTTGTATCATCTTAGCCTGAATTGGCAAATTGCTACAGTTAGTGGGTGATCTAGTTCTGTATTCACCCAAAGGCTTCAATCCCTCTGCCTCTTCCTTACTTGGTAGTCTTCTGCTATGGACCTATCCTTTCCCTCCCACAGCTCACTGGTGGTTTTCAGCATTGAGGGGTGCCTTCTGAGGATCCTATTCACTTAAAGCACTTTGGGCAGGACATGTGAAAATATGGGAAGGGTCACTGTAGTTGAAAATGATGTTCACAAATATTCCAGTTCTTTCTCTGTGCACATGATAGGATGGTGCTGCTTTATCCCATTCCCAGTTAGGTATGGCTGTGTGAATTGCTGTGGCTGACAAGATGTGCATAGGAATGACATGTGTGACTTCCTGCAGAAGACTGAAGCCAGCCAGTGGCCTCCCTCACTCCTTCTTGGGGTTGTGCAGTATATGCGGAGAGGAATCCTCTAGTAACTGGGGCCCTAGGGTGACTAAAATGATCATGGCTCCCTCTGCCCCTGACCTGCATTAGATGTGCAGTGGGAGTGAGCAATAAAGGTTTGCTGTGCTAACTCTCGAGTTTGGGGGTTGTGATGATAGCTTAGCTAGATTGAGAATCAAGTTTGCCAGCATAAATACATTTCAACTCTTCCTCTAACTTGCCAGAATCACGTTTTCAAATCTTCTGAGACCTATACAGAACATGTTGGAAGGGGTACTTGGCTGACCAGAGAGCCTCTACTGACAAGAAAAATTCGTGTTGGGTTCTCTTATTGTCTCTTTTTTGGACCATCTTTTCCTAAGATGCAGGGACCCTGAAAGAGTCAGTGGATCCTGGACATAGCAATTTGGAAACAGAGCAGAGTTATGAATTGCTTCTCTTAAATGTCAAAAAACGATTGGCTTATTTTCTGTCTAGATCCAATGTCTCTTACAGTACAGCCTGGACTCTTCTCTTTGCTCTTGCCCCTTCTCTGTAAGTCACAAGAGTTGTGTTTGGAGGCATTTCATTAAATGATGTATTCTTTCCCATAAAGAAAACCACTCATCGATGCTTTTAGTATACCTGTCGGTATTCGAACACTTGGTATAGAAGTGTATGATCCATGGTGCTCATTGAGGCTAACATTTGAATGACTGCAGAGGCAATGCCGAAACTGATGGATGGCATGGAGAGATACACCCCTGAGGCCTCCTTATTACTCCCTTACAGTATCCAAAGGGCCAGTGGAAGGATGGCAATTATTTTATTTGGCAATCCAATTGTCTGTCTTTGGAAAATGATAGGATGAAGAGTAGAAGTCACAAATAATACCTTTCCCACTGCCCAGGTATAATTGAGCTATTTACAATCCCTGCTGCTTTTATTTTTGCTCTGCATTAAGGATTAACCTGAGAGGAGGTTTGTAGTAGAAGAGAGAGAAACTATGTTTAAAAAAAAAAATACTTGCAGACATCTGCAAGCAACTTTATATTCGTCCCCTTCAAAGGAATCTTGTGGGGAGGATGTGTACTTATTCAAATGTGATTGTCGTGTTGCAGACTTTGAGGTTTTTTTTTTTAATTGTTTTTCAAATATTCTTAACATTTTTTTTAAGCAAATGAATTCTATGTAAAGTACAGTGTCAAGTTTGTGTCACATATGGTGCTGGAACTTAGGAAATAATGATGAATGAGTTGGTCTTAGCTCCCCGAGATTTTTATCAGCTATTGGGGGACCCTAGACAGTAAACCAAATGCTTTCACTATGGGTCTGATGAATGCAGTGGGGGATGTACACGCAGATGCTGTGGGGAAAACACCAGAGGGAACCCTCAATCTTGACTGATGCTCTAAAAAGTCTTTCCTTGATCGTGTAAATGGACTTTGGAGAAAGTGAATAAGAGGAAGGAGATGTGTAAAGTGGTAACATGCGAGGTTTGGAGCCCCGCAGGCCATTTGTAGGGGTGGAGTGAGCATGCAGGATGGAGAGGATACAGGATGTGGGAGGAGTGGTGAAAAAGGCTCTACCAGCTTTGAGGGATCTCCTGGACCTCTAAGTCAAGAAGCAGAATAGACTTACAAATGTGTGTGTGTTTATGTAAGTTTACTTCTTTGATTTGGATGTTTAATATATATACACACACGTACATATATAACACACGAGTTTAATATATATACACACACACATACATATAAAACACACGAGTTAAGAATGGTGGAGATATTCATGCAATCATAAAGATATTTAAAACCATGAATCTGGGTAAGATAACGTAGAGAATATGTGTAGGTAGAGTAAAGGAGAGGTCTAAAAACGGGGAACTGGGCCATTTTTAAGATTGAGGTAAGGGAGATTTTTGTTTCCAGTTAAGTAAGCTTGGTTATTCTAATATTTGTACAGAAAATAACATAAAATGTTGGATAAAATATGAGGGAGGTAGCCCTCAACAATGTAAGAGCAAGACTTGGAAGATAGTCTAAATTCTGGGAGAAAAACTAAAGTTAGAAAAATAGACTATTTGGCTCCCCAAGTCTGGAGGACATTTGCTGCTACTGCGCACTCAGGCTTCAGTTAAGTGGCCTGAAGAGCAAAGGAGACCAATGTCCAGGACCTGCCTCAGGTGGAATGTCTTAAATTTTAAGCGGAGACTGCGAAGGGTTAAATCTGAGGTAAACATAGAGTAGAACTAAATCCAACTGCTTCCCTGACACCTAATAGTAGGGAACTGTGGAGAAGCCTGCCTTTCTACTAAAGAGAGCAGGAAAGGAAAATAAAAAGAAAATCCATTGTTCCTGAGAGTCAGGAGAGCAGGTTGGCCTCTGTGTAGATGTGCATCCTCTATCTATGCATACTCTGGGAGAGTCAGGCCACCTCAAGCTGGGAAATTGGCTGGAAGTGGTCCTCTCCCCAAGACCGCTGGCAGAGGCAAACTGAAAGCATCTCTGGAGGAGAGCACATTCATCCCTGGTCTTAGACATGCTCTATAAAAAAAAAAATTCTCAGTGTTCACACAAAGATAAGTAAGCTCACAAAGAAATAAGGAGACTTAGAGCCAGCCTCCCCTCACTCTGCAGAAATAGACCACAAATACTTCAGATGATGGAATTGTCAGGCATAGATTCTAAAACAATTATGCTTCCTGGTTTAAAGAAATAAATGGCAAGCTTAAATATTAACAGAAATCTATAAAATCTATAACAGAAATCTATAAAATAAAATCTATAAAAATGACAGATTTGCAAATGAATTACATAGAACTTCCAAAGCTGAGAAGCTCAATAATAACTAAAAATTCAGTGGAAGTGCACCTGGGTGGCTCAGTGATTAAACGTCTGTCTTTGGCTCAGGTCGTGATCCCAGGGTCCTGGGATCGAGTCCTGCATCAGGCTCCTTGCAGGGAGCCTGCTTCTCCCTATACCTGTGTCTCTGCCTCTCTCTGTGTGTCTCAAGAATAAATAAAATCTTAAAAATTCAGTGGAGTTGTTTGGCCAGGTTAGATTCATCAGACAATTAGGGAATTACCATATATATCAGAAGAAGTTATCCAGAATGTAACATAAAAGGGGTGGAGGGAGATGGAAAACCTAGAAAAAAAGATCCCCAGAGGATGGAGTTAGAGATTAGAATTTCAGGAGCAGAGAGAATGCGGTAGAGGCAATATTTGAACACATGACTGATAGTTATCATGCACTTAAAAAAAAAAAAACTTAAATTCAATTAGCCAACATATGGTACATCATTAGTTTCAGATTCAACAGTTGCACCTAACCAAAGAGATAAAGGACCTGTACTCTAAAAACTACAGAATACTTTTGAAAGAAATTGAGATAAACACAGAAACGGAAAAACATTCCATACCCATGAATTGGAAGAACAGATTTTTCAATGAACTCTAGAAAAATAGAAAGCTCAGAGGTTTCTCTCTCACCCACATCCACTGGGGATATAGTCAAAGACACACAGTGAATGCCTGAAACAGTGGATAGCACTGACCCTATATCTATTACACATATGTACCTATGATAAAATTTAATTTATAAATCAGGCACAATAAGATTAATAATAAAGCAGTGATAACAATACACTAATCATGTGATGGGGGGGGTCTCTCAAAATATCTTATTGTAGCATACTCCTCTTTGTGATTTGGGATGATAAAATACCTACAGGATGAGATGAAGTGAGGTGAATGATTTAGGCATCTTGATGTAGTGCTAGGCTGCTATTGACCTTCTGAGTACATGTCAGGAGGTCCCCTGACCTGGGTAACTGAAGCCACCGAAAGCAAACCTGTGAATAAGGGAGACCACTGTACATCTAAATACATCAGAGAGAAAATGTAAAAACCAAATCTTAAAAGCAACCAGAAGGGGGGAAAAAATCAAAGTGTCTTCAAAGGAGCGACTGATAAACTGGCAATTGACTTTTCAACAGCAAGGATAAAAGTCAGAAGAGATGTTGAATGGACCAAAAGAAAACAACTGCTAAACCATTTATGATGGGCGAAAATCTATTTTGAGAATGGAAACACAAGGCCATTTCCAGATAAACAACAAGTGAGGTTTTTATCAGCAGGTATTACAGGATGTACTGCAAATGGAAGGAAAGTGACCTCAAGGACTGAGGAGCAGAAGGAATTGAATGCAAAGAAAGTGGAAAATAGATGGATGGGTGTAAATAAGTGTCCCGTGTATGAAATAGTAATAATGTATAATAGTGTTAAAACACAGATGTGTTCTAAGGCTTTTATATTATCTGGAAGCAATGTAAATGTTTTAATTAACTTTAGGCTTTGATCATTGAAGTGTGCATGTTATAACTTCTAGAATAATTATTGTTATGCAGTGACTGTTTGTGTTCCTCTCTGGGTGTTAGGGCTTCAACATTTCACTGTGATAGCATTTAAAGACGGACCATTAGGAAGTCATTAGAGTTAGATTAGGTCGTGACGGTAGGGCCTTCATTTTGGGATCAGAGGCCTTTAGAAAGAGAAAGCTCTCTCTCCACTTGTGTGTACATGTACCCAGGAAGGGCCATGGGAGGACACAATGAGAGGGCAGTCATCTGGAATCCAAGGAGAGAGCACTCACCGGACGTCAACTCTGTTAACACCTTGACCTTGGGTTTCCCTGTCTGCAGAATGGAGAAATTTGTTGAGCCACCCAGTCTATGGTAATTTTCTTTCTTTCTGTCTGTGTCTCTGTGTCTCTGTGTCTCTGTGTCTCTGTGTCTCTGTGTCTCTGTGTCTCTGTGTCTCTGTGTCTCTGTGTCTCTGTGTCTCTGTGTCTCTGTGTCTCTGTGTCTCTGTGTCTCTGTGTCTCTGTGTCTCTGTGTCTCTGTGTCTCTGTGTCTCTGTGTCTCTGTGTCTCTGTGTCTCTGTCTCTGTGTCTCTGTCTCTGTCTGTCTCTCTCTGTCTCTCTCTGTCTGTCTCTCTCTCTCAATTTGAGTAGACCAAGACAGTCTGTAAAGAAATAGTGTAATTTCTAAATTCATAGAAGGCATAAAGAAATGAAATAAAAATATTGTCAATCCAAATGCAAGAAAGAGAAGCAGAAAATAAATGAAGCAAACATTATGCAAAATAGGATGGTAGATTGAGACTTCAGAGTGCCACATTGAATGTAAATGCTCTGAATGTTCAAGTTAAATACAAAGATTTTCAGACTGGATCTTAAAATTCTGTCCAAAAGTGCAGGTTTATAAGCGATCTAACTAAACTGTAGGGATTCAGATATCTTGAAAGTAAAAAAACAAAACAAAACAAAAAACTATTAATCAAAAGAAAGTTGGTATAACTGAATTATTAGAAAAAATGGACTTCCATGCTAAGTGTATTACTAGTGCTAATGAAAATCACTTCAAAATGGTAAAAGGCTTAGTTCACCGAGACGTGAAAATTTAAATTTGTTATGGTTTTAGGTCTCAAAACCTATAAAGCAAAATTTGATAGACCTCTGAAAATAGAAAAACATACAATCATTATGGGACACTTAAATGTGTCTCTTAGGGGAGATCATAATTTTAAGAGAGTTGGTACCTCTGAGAGATAGAAATTTTCATTAGGAAATGGTATGTGTAGGGCTTCTTGGAGTTCCAGAATGTTCTAGATCCTTGTCTAGGTGGTGGTCACATAGTCCTAGTCTTTATAATAACTTACGGGCCTGAGAATAAAGCTTTTACTTTTCTGCTTCTATGTAACCTATTACGATAAAAATAGTAAGCAGATGAAAAATAAGCAACCAGGATAAGAATGGAGAACCTATGCCTGGCGTGGTAGGAGGAAAACCTAAAGAGATCCTATCTTGGAAGGCAAGTACAGAAAATACGTCAAAGATGAAGAACAACTGTTACATGCTGTGAGGTCAATTAACACTGAGACTGGATATCAGTATCTGGATTCAATTGCGGGGATGCTATTGGAGACTCCGACCTGATTTGCTGTGGTAAAGCAGGGGCAAAGCCTGATCAGAGTGGGCTGAGAAGAACTAGGAGAAAAATCAGAGGGATCCACTGTATTAGTTTGCTAGGGCTGCCATAACGAAGTACCACATGCCTGGGGACTTGAACAACAGAAATGGACTCTCGCAGTTGTGATCTAGAAGTCTAGATCAAGGTGTCAGCTAGGCTGGCTCCTCTGAAAGCTGTGAGGGAGACGGTTTCCTACCCCTCTCCCAGCTTCTGGTGATTTGCTAGCAATCTTTGACATTCTTTGGCTTTATTGCATCGCTCCAATCTCTCTGCCTTCATCTTCACATGCATTCTCTCCATGTATGTGCTTCTGTGTTCAAGTTTCTCCTTTTTATAAGGACACCCAGTGATGTGGATTAGGGCCTGCCCTATTCCAGTATGACCACCTCTTGAGTAATTACGTTTGCAAAGACCCCATTTCCACATAAGGAACTGAAATAGGATTAAGATCCCAATATATGGGGACTTCAGTGGTTGAGCATCTGTCTGCCTTTGGCTCAGGGTGTGATCCTGGGGTCCTGGAATTGAGTCCCACATTGGGCTCCCCAGAGGGAGACTGCTTCTCCCTTTGCCTGAATCTCTGCCCCGCTCTCTGTCTCTTGTGAATAAATAAAATCTTAGAGACCTCAGAATATGAATTATTGGGGAGGGGGAGTCACAGCTCCATCCAAAACAGTATAGATAAGGCTTAAGTAGAACAAAGAAATTGTGTTTTTTAAAAGATGTATAGTCAAAATGCATGTATGTATATTTAAAGATGGGATAATAAGAGCATATTGGTATGTTTGACCCAGTAGAAAGGGGAAGAATTGGTGGGTCAGGAAAGAGAGGGACACCATTGCTTGAGAGATGTTTTTTTGTAGGGTAAGAGGGCATCTGATCCATGGCCTAAGCAAAACATGAATCTTGAGAGATAAGCGAGAGCACCATATCCATGGTAACAACAGGGAGGGCGGCTGTATGGGCATAGAGGTGGCAGGCTGGCAAACATGGCAGTGGGATGGTATGTTTTGTCGGTGGATGGAAGCAAGAGCATCAGCTGATAGGAGGTGGAGGAGGAGGAGGTGGCGGCGGATGGTTGCCAAAGGAGAAGAGGGTGTGAAATGGTCTTATAAGGAGATAAATACAGTGGGGTTGCTGGGGCACACTAAGGGCTCATTTTAGATTTGTGGCTGTGAATTTAAGGTACAATTAATCAGCATGCTATGTGCTTGTCTCCAGCCATGGTTAACTCTGTGGGTGCAGTTACAGGGTAGGCAGAGATTTGGACTTAAATGGTTTTATTTTTATCCATTGAATATCTGAGTGAGGGAAAGGAGTTGAGAGCGCTTGCAAGTGAGTGAATATAGAATGGACCATTGAATCCAAGCTGGGTGAGAGTGGAAGTAAGGATGTAACGGTGTTAGGGACGGTGACTATGGGGTCAGATCAGTGGGTTGGGGGGGTGGATGTTTATGTGATTCTGGGAGTTCTGGAATTCTGGGATCTGCTTCCCCACCCCTTTACCCCTTATTCAGACTCCTTTTCTACCATTTCTCCTCGTCAGCCACCTTGAGACCCCTCAGTCTGCACATGATTCCTCAAACACCCCAGATAAACTCCCGTCTTGGGTCCTTTGCATTTCCTGCTACCTCTCTGAAGAACACTCTTAGATCATCTGCAAGAAGATCTCAAATACTGTGAGATCCCTCAATATTTTTTAAAAAAAACTCCTCCAATATTCCCTAATCTCTTTTCTGACTTATTTTTCTTTATCATTAAATTTGAGTCCTAATTGGCATACAACTGCCTTTTTTTTTTTTTCTGGTAACCCTTATCACAAGCTAAATACCATATGTTTCCTTTGTGGTTTATGCTCTCCTATCAATCCTATGTGAGTTCCCATGAATGCAGGGATTTCTTGTTCTTTTTGATCTGTTCTGTGTGGGCAACATCTTGAACAGTGCCCAGGATGTAGTCATTGAGTGAATGAACGAAATACAGTGGATGATGAACAGAAGGCAAGGCTTGAAACCACTTGGAGAGGAAGAAGAGTAATGGGTGACACATGACCTAGTCCTAGAGGATGGCGTTGACAGTAGGAAGTAGGTGGTAAAGAACAAAGTCATTGGAGAAAAGGAGGTTGAGGAACCTGGGAGGATTTCTCCCAAGAATTTCAAAATCACTGGAAATCATGGTAGGTTGCTAGAGTGACAAAAAGGAGACAAAATCCAGGAGTGATGAGGCCTATTGATGACTGGCAGGAGGGAATGACGGGTTTTCTCATGGTGTAGGTTTTAAGACTGGAGGTTTTTAAGAGAACAGAAAGGGAAATTGGTTGAAAAACTGCAACGAAGAGCTACGAGGATAACCTGCCTCACTGCTGGGCTCAGTGGTTGCAAAAAATACTCCGCATTTGGGAGTGTTGCACAGAAATCCACGTTCTCAGGGAAAACCAACTTTCTGTAAAACAGAAGAATAAAGGAAACTCTTAGTAAAAAGATTGTGGGCATTTTACCAATGACACATTGTAATATCGTAACTTACAGAGGAAAAGGTTTAGGGTTTGGGGTTAAATTAGGTATAAACAGAGTCTTGTGAAGGGGAGAGTCTGGGCGATGAGTCAGTCTCTCTGTGGAAATAGAGAAATGGCAAAAGGGATCAGCCTTGGTGGTGGAGCTCCAAGGGGTTTTGGAAGGCTGGGGGCAGGGAAGGGGAGGGGGTGGGATCTGGCTGGGATGGCTGAGGTGCTGCGATTTTCTCTTCCCCCTAATGGTAGTGGGGGAGCTGGAGAGGAGTGGTCTTACCCGAGCATGTAGGACTAGAATATTTTCCCTTTTGTACTGGTTTTCCAGGGATGCCATAACAAAGTGCTGCAGATGCGTAGTGTAAGGAAGAAAAATGTATCTTCTCACAGTCTGTCAGCTGGAATCCAAGGTGTTGGCAGGGTTGGTTTCTCCAGAGACCTCTCCCCTTGTCTCGCAGAGGCGGTCTTCTCCCTATGATAAGGTCTTCCCTTGCTTTGTGCATGTCTGTCTGCCTAATCTCTTCTCCTAAGGATGCCGGCCCTACTGGATTAGGGGCCACCCACATGACCTCATTGTATCCTAGTTACCCCATTAAAGGCTCGATCTCCAAATACAGTCACGTTCTGGGCTACTGGGGTTCAGGGCTTCAGTACTTAATGAGGAATGAATTTGGGGGAAACTTTGTTCAGCCCCAAATACCTTTTCATTACGGAATACACAGCATTCTAAGGGAACTATTTCGAGATCATTACTATTATCCCTTACTGCAGATGAAGAAACTGAGATCTAGAAATATTTGCTAGCTTGCTCAAGGCCCAGGGCATTCTGAACTCCCAAAAGCATCAGGCCGTTCTGTCCAGACTTACAGTAGTTGCTGAACTATAGTGGAGTTAATGAAGAATTCAAAACCAATGACTTTTGATTCCAAATAATTTCTTTTTTAAATTTAAAAAAATGATTGACAAAGCACAAGCATAGGGAGTGGCAGGCAGAGAGAAAGAGAAGCAGGCTTCCTGCTGGGCAGGGAGCTCTACTCAGGGCTCCATCCTGCAACCCTGGGATCATGACCTGAGCCAAAGACAGGTGCTTAACCGACTGAGTTACCCAGGCAGCCCTTCCAAATCCTTTCTATTGCCAAAAAAATGTTCTGGAAAAAATTTACTAAGAGAAGATTTAGGATTCCCAACATTTATAGATTATTGATACTTTTTCCAATTTTTTTTAAAACTCCTTCCCAACATAAATATTCTTTTTACAGAAGAGGATATCTGGGTTGAGAGAAATATACTGAATGTCACAGAGCTAGGGGTAGGGTAGGTAGGGCTGGTCATTTAAAATCTGTACAGTGTCCAGTAGACCAGCCAGTGTTACCTGTATATGTTGTTTGCTCCGAGTGGCTGTGTTTAGACTGCAGGTAGCACAGAGAGGCCCTGTGAATATCAAGACTATTCAAGAATGTGATTGGATAATTCATTTCCAAGACAGAATGTCTGAACAGACGTGGGAATAAATGCATAGCTTTGCCAACATGACCTTGAAGGAAATGGCACTCATTTGGCTCTTTTCAACATTTTCTGTGTTAAAAGAAAAACATTTTTGTGGCTTCGGTTCATATACTTCTATTTATGTTACAGTGAGCAGATCACTGTGTTTTGAAAGGTCAGTCCTTTCAAAAGCCTTCCATTACCACTCAGCAATTAGTTCAGTGCTTTATACGTGCAAAATAAAATGCTACTTCTTTAAAAAGACCATTTTTTTTTGGTATGAGGTGTTTTCCATTTGGTTTCCTCTAAAGACCTTCTCATAGTCGATTTTATTAGACTCCGGAAACCCTTCTTCCCCAAATCCTCCAATTTTTAAGCTCAGAAGCTGGCAGGCCTTGGAGAAGTCTTGCCATACTGGTGAATCACATAAGGACAGATTTATTGGCTTTTTTTTTTTTTTTTTTTTTTTTTTTTTTAAAGATCTCCAAGGAGAACAAAGGGAAGTGAGTGGTGATTTGTTATGGTCCTGACTCTTAATGTGGTTTCTGACTTCAGTGTTCTCGTCTTTAGTTGACTGCACCTTTAGCGCTCAGCACTCCTCCAGTGGGATGTTGAGCTCCGGTAGTTGCCTGTCCGTCAGAGCAGAGGTCTGCTCCTGGAGGCTACGCTGGAGCCCAGGCCCGTCTAGGAGATCTCTCTGCAGAGGCCCTGCTAAGGGGGATTCTCTTCTACTACATGCAGCAGTGTCCATGCAGCTGGTCCCTCAGACAGCAGAAATCTTGCTTACCTTGCCATCTGCTACCTACCTCATCTTTGAGGCTGTGCATCACTAGCGAGAACTGGGTCCCCTCGGTGATGCAGGAGGCCGTGGAGCTCAGCATAGGTGCTGGGCTCCAGCAGATGGCCATTCAGCTCTTGGCCCAAATTTCTAGCTTCCTGGACTCTGTCCCCATTGGAACATTTTATCTGCTGCCTTTTCAAAACTCTGAGGCAGCCCTCATACACAGTTCAGTGTGTCCACTTAGAATGTTCATTTGATTTTTGACAGATGTACAAACTCATGAAACAGCTATGACAATGAACCTACAGAATATTTTCATTGCTCCCCACCCACCAAATCTCCCTATACCACTTTGTAATAAATCACCCTCCACCTCTAGTCCCTGCAACTACTGACCTGTTTGTTGTTATAGATTGAGTGGCATTCTCTAGAAATTTATATAAATAGGATCCAGTAGGTATTCTTTTGTGGCTGACCTTGTTTCCCCCATTCAGTAAACTTATATCTCAAAAACAATTTTATATATAAAATATAAATTTTATCCTTTTTATTTCTTGTTCCTTTGTTTTTCCTTTCCTCTTTGGATTATCTAAATGTTTTTCAGAATTCTGAATTTATCTATTGGCTTTTAAACTCTTTGAATTTTTAGGGGTTTCTAGGGATAAGACTATAGATCTGGATTAGTCAGCAATGCATTGCCTCTCTGTCCCAGATCCACCCTGTCCTTCCATCCCTGCCCTCCCCTTTATAATACTGGTGCTGAAATCTGCACATGGGCCTCCTTTGCCAGCTGGTGCAATGCTAAACTTTGTTGACTGAGGGCACTGGAGGGCTGCAGGTGAATGGCTGAGGAGTGGCAGCTTTTCTTTGTTCTTGGGTCCTTTTCCCTCTTATGCCATAACTGCCAGTGTGTCAGTACATGGAAGGTCCAGGGGGTGCTCCTTCTCCAGAGAGGTCCTGCCACCCAGGGGGCCTCTTCCTGCTGACTTAGCTCAGGCCCACCAGCATCCCAGCAGGCTTTGACCTACAGACCAACCCCAGCCTGCATATCCCCTCTTGTGAATTTCTAGGCCACCGAGCAGGCTGTTCAAAGACCAGCTCTGTCTCAGATAGGTTGGCAAAGTCCTTTGCCCCTGGAAGGCTTTGTGTTCCTGTGGTAGCCACCACCTCCCCAGTGAGGCCTTAACCTCAGCCTTGGGAATGAGCTAAGTCTCTTCCAAATTATTTGTTCTTTCCTTCTGTAATCTATCAGCTCCAGAGGTGGGAGCTGTGTCCTATATTTGCTTTTCTTAGTCTACATTTACTCTTTTAAGTAGATAACTCTTACTAATTAACTTTTTCCATTAAATCTGTTCAAATAGTTGGCATAGTTTGTCTCTAGACTGGATCCTGATTGATACAATATCCTTAGTTACTTAGAATTACTACTGTAGCATTTACTAGAAACTAATATAGAAACCCTGCAACCAGAGGCATCTACTTACCAGCATCCCTCCTTTGTAACTGTCATGTGTATCGCTTCTACCTACCTTATAAACACAACAAGGCAATGTCCTATTGAAGAGAAATCATGAGGAAAATAGTTTTTTTTTTAGTTATTTATTAGACTTTTTTCCCACAAAAATCTGCATTTCCCCTGGCATCCTTTCTCTTACACCTGAATAACTTCATCGAGCATTTCTTAGAGGGTAGGTGTGCTTGTGTCAGAGTACCTAAGTTCAGTGTTATCTGTACATGTTTTCACATTGCTTTCATTATCGAGGGATATTTTTGTTACAGAACTCCAGGTGGACTTGGTGTTCTGACCTCCATTGTTTTGATAAGTTCTTCAAATGACTACAAATTTCTTATCTCTTGACATGTGATATGTTTTCTCCAGTTGTGTTTTTTTTTTTTTTTTTTTAAGATTTATTCATGAGAGACAGAGGCAGAGACACAGGCAGAGGGAGAAGCAGGCTCCCTGCAGGAGACTGATGTGGGACTCAATCCTGTGACCCCAGGGTCATGCCCTGAGCCAAAGGCAGATGCTCGACCACCGAGACACCCATGTGCCCATCTTCAGAGTTTTTATTTTTAATCTGTGATTTTTTTAGTTTTACTGTAATGTGCCTTTGTCATCTGGAGTTGGCTGAGCAAGCTTCAAAACAAGCTTGGGTCCCAGTCCTCTCTCCACGTTATGGTCGGACAAAAATATCAGGAATGCCAGCTGGAGGTGATATTAGCCATTATTTCTTTATTCCCCCCTCCGATCCCTTTCTCTAGAAGTATTCTATTTGAAACTTTCCCATATATCACTAGGCTCTTTTAATTTTTTTCTTAGTTTTCTCTTCAAATTGTAAATTTTTTCCTTTTCTCTTCCTTTCTCCCTTGCCCCATCCTTCCTCCCTTCATCATATTCATGATATTAAGCCAATCCAGTGGATTTTTAATTTTTAGCACCAATGGATTTTTAATTTTTAGCATTTTTCATTTTTAAAGTTTTCACTTTCACTTAGTATTCTAAGATTTCTTTCATTGTATTTTCCTTTACCCCTTTGAGCATAGTTATAATAGCTGAACTGCAGCCCAAATCTACTTACCTTCCACCTGCATTTTTATGAGTTGGAAATGTTTGTAGCCTGTCCTGCCATTTGTGATTCAGGAGTTGGCCAGAGATTAGGGTAGTTTACAAAGCATTGGGTTCCCCTGCTTTTGTTCTCTTCTAGGAGTAACAATCCCCTTTCCCCTCTGCCCCTACTCTCTCCCCAGTGACAGCCCTGGGCTCTCTTCCCGTCTGGACAGAGAGATGACCAGCCTCTCTCAGAAGCAACTCCCTGCCATGTCATGACCACAGCCACAAAGATGGAGAACGTGTGGTGCCATTTGTTTCTTCCAAATTCCAGCTCCCCTGCAAATTCATTTTGTTCATTCCACAGAGGATTTGGGCAGTGTTTTGGTTCTGCACTCAGAATTTGTTAGTTGTTTTCAGGAGGATTGGTCAGGACATTATCTCGCCTGACAAATGACTCCTTACCCACTGTTTCCATTATCTGGGTAGTAGATCTGAATCCTTAGCCATAAACCTTGATATGGAGGATCTATAATTTAACTTTATTTGTATTTGGAGCCCCCGACCTCAGATCGTTTAGGTTTGTTCCTCCTCCTCGGCTTGTTTCCCAGTTCCAGGGTCCTATGACACGGCAGTCATGGGTTAGATGGGTCTCTATGCAGCTATTGTCTTTGTGTACATGTATGGCCCCCATCATATCACTGTGCTCCCTGCTCCTCCTAACCACACATGTGAGGCTACATTTGTTCCCAGGCACTTGGACAAACAAGTGGCCATTTCCTCCATAGGGTCATCCAGTGCCCTGAGAGTGCTGTGGGGTAGGAGCTATAGGCCCCCTCCTCTCCCAGGACCCCCCAGACACCAGCCTTCCTCTAGTTTTCCTTTCTCTGGAGCACAAGGGGAATCTTGGACTAGTTTAGGATGAATTTCTTCCTCTGAATTTCTTCAAGACTTTTTCCTATAATATCAGAGGTTTCTCTGAATTCACACTTTTGGAACACGAGAATCAGACAGAAAAGCTGCCATTGTTTCTACCCTGGCCTTTGTCTCCCTTGAAGGTATGAGCTCAGAACTGACCACAGGATTGGATGAAGGATGATGGGGAGGCCAGGGAAGGAGAAAACCCAGGAGGAAGAAATCCCATAGCTTGATGTATCCAAGTAGTATTCAGACAGGGAAAATGTCATTATCTTATTTCCCAGCTTGTATTTCAATGCCTGGCACATGATCATTTCTCAATAAATGTTTATTAAATCAATGAGCTAACTTGCTATGTAATATTGGGCAAGTCTTGACTTCTAACCTCTATTCTCTGAACTGTAAAATTAGGGATAAGTGATACTGATGTCAGTGTTGTCGTAGGATTAAATGAGATTATTTACTCTTTGTGAAGAGTTTTCTAATTGTAATGCCTTATTACTGTTATTATAAATGTTCATTGAACTGAATAGTGCTTGGCATCTTTATCCAAACTCTGGGCAATTCCAGTCAAATCCAGTCAACTGGAAACATGCTTTTATCTTTCTCCCAGAGAAGCTATACAATTTCAGAGTGTGTGTGTGTGTGTGTGTGTGTGTGTGTGTGTGTGTGTGTTCAAATTATTTATCCTCTTGATGACAGTTCTTATGTCCATTTGGTTGATGATTTCTAGATGATGAGAATTGATTTTGGATTAGATTCTACCCAACATGGAGGAACTGGTACAATCCTAAAAAAAATAACAGTAATATCATATCTCCTCTTAAAGGCATGCTTTAGCTATTTACATATTTTAGAATTTATACTGAGTTATAATTACATGTTAAAATACACTTTAAACATACCTTGTTAAGTATTCATAGAAAATGCTTTCCAGATCTCCTGATGAAGACTGAATGATGCAGCTTTGTTGAAACCTTGGTAAATGGACCCAGTGTTTAATAAGAACTTATAATTTTTGATGTCTGTGTACCCATGTTAAAAGTACATCACTGATTTCCAAAGAAACGTAGCAATAGGAGAGCCTGGCTGGCCCTCAATGACCTCGTGGCTTCCAAGGAGCTCATAAGACCTGGCAGGTTGCCAATATACCTGTCTTCAAAGTCCTGAGGACAACAACATGGCAGACACTGGAACCCTGGACGAATATTGGGGCTCAACTATGGGAGCAAGGCTAAGGTCAGGATTTGGGAGAGGGAAGGATATGCACATGAATTCTGTGTAAGGATTGCAGAAAGGGAGACACAGTATGAGGGCTACTAGTCAAGCTCTATGGTGACCACAATGAACAATAGTATGTGAGAGTTACATGGATCTTAAATGGAAACACTGAGGTGAGGGAGAGTTAACCCTTTTGTGACCATTTTGCAATATATGCACTTATCAAATTATCACACTGTTCACCTTAAACGTATGTGTCAATATCTCCAAGCTGGAGGAAACACAAGCCTCAGATCTCAAACATCTCATTGTGTGGAGGTAGGGCAACACATTAGTAGGGGACAAGTAGGAGGTGATGTCCGTGTTGGGTGGGGTCTGCAGAACTTACAGATCTGAATCCAGACAAGGGTGTTTAGGACCAGCGCATGAAGAAACTGAGGTGCCAAGGCAGGGACCTTATCTTTGAGCAAGAGGTTTTCCAATTATTAGTTGATGCAATAAATGTTTGATTCCTGTATGCAAAGCTGTGTTTAAATGCTCAGATAAGAGAAAGTTTATATTTCACTAATCCCTTCTGAAACATTTTTCCTTATGTTGTATCGTGTTATATACCTATTCATGTATGTGACCTAGCACACATGGTATAGATCCTATATAGTACATATATATACACACATGCATATGTACACATACTTTTTTTTGAGGAGGATTCTTCTATATATTGTAGTGTAGATTCTGGAGCCAGTGAGTTTTACAGAGTTGATCTTAACACTACCAAGTGTTTAGTAGCTGTGTTTTCTGAGGAACGTTAGCCTTTCTTTGCTCTAGTCACTTTATACCAGTGAAAGAATAGTACCTGTCCATAGGGTTGGGGCAGAAATGAAAGGAGTCCTTTCTTAGAAATTCTAAGAACTTCTTAGAATAGTGTCTGGTATGGACTCAGTAACTGCTGTCTATTTGCTGTCATTTTGTGAGGCTGGGGAAGTTGGTAGCCAGGTCCAGGCAGGGCTAATATGAGTAATTATGGGTGATTCTGAGCAGTGATGAATTCAGTTGGTGATGCAAGAAGCTGAGTAGATGAGGTGAGCAGGATTGCTGGCTACAGACCTTGGAAGGAAGGTCTGAGAGCCCAATAAACGGGAGTCAAAGATTCCAATCCAGTAGAGAAAGGCCTTTGGAATCCTGAGCAGAAAGCCTGACACTTGGAGGGACTGAGTGTTGGTTCTGTTGTGGGTAGCAAGACTGTCTGCACTGTGGAATTTAACATATGAAAATAGGCATCTGAGGTTCTGAGGTTGGAGGGATATATAGCAATATGGACTTAGTGGGAGCCAATGGGACATCTTACATCCCTCCTTCCTGTGGATGAGGCCTCACCTGGCTAAGCAAAGATTCAGTGGTAAATCTGTTTTGTGATCATAACCATAACAGCAGTAACAATGCTGCTATTATTCAACACTGAGTTGATTGACTACCCTGAACCTGGAACTATATTAGGGGCTTGAGGGAACCCCACTTTTATTTTTCAAATGAGAACACTAAGCACCGAGAAGTTAAGTGTCTCATAAAGATTGCAGATTAACAAGTGGAGGGGCCAGGTTTGCACCTTAATCAGACCCCTATTCTTTTTTTTTTTTTTTTATAAATTTTTATTGGTGTTCAATTTACCAACATACAGAAAAACACCCAGTGCTCATCCCGTCAAGTGTCCCCCTCAGTGCCCGTCACCCATTCCCCCCCCCACCCCCTGCCCTCCTCCCCTTCCACCACCCCTAGTTCATTTCCCAGAGTTAAGAGTCTTTATGTTCTGTCAGACCCCTATTCTTAACTAGCTAGCATACTGCCTCCCAAAACTTGGAACAAAGCTGCTGGACATCCAGAGAAAAAGAGGTCAGATATAGTGGAGTTGTACCACCTGTGTGTTTACGTTGTAGGAATTCAACAACTTGTGCTTGGCAGAGAGAGGTCAGGAGGAGGGAGAAAGGGAATCCTATGAATAGAGCGGGCAGTTCAGGGCATCACTCCTTTCAATGAACATGTGATCCAGGCCCAGAGTAGCATCAGATGGAAAATGGGAATCAGCTGTTCCTTTAGTAGGGCTCTGTTTCCTAATAGTGTCTCATAGGGGGTGGGGGAGGCCTCTAAACATGTTGCCATTGTTTAAATACAGCCTTTGTACAACATGGCCCTTCTGCAAGCCATGTGCTTTACCTTCAAAATCAGTGGAAGACACAGCCATCTCTTCCAAAGCTGGAGGATATGCTGTCCAGGTGGGAATTACTGACAAGTGGTTGATAGGTCTCCAACACAGTGCCTGTTTAGGGAATTAGCAAGAGTGATTTTTGATTATAAGGGATCTTTCCTTTTGTGTTGACTCACAACTTGGATGAATGTGGCTGCCATTTTTCTTACCCCAGTGAGGGGCAGGAATGAGCTGTGCAGAGTCTTAGTTAAGTAAATCAAACTCAAAGTAAGGAGAATGCAGTGTGATTCAATGCATTTTCTGTTTCCTGAGTATTTGTAAATGGAGAGGGTTAGATTTCTGGCAGATTAAGATCCTGCAATCCTTTGTTTGGATTGCAGATTTCCTGCTTGTGTTTTGCTAAACCTAACCCAATGCCTACTTAACTTAAATGAAATTTGGTGTGTGGATTTTTCTCACAAAGGAAATAGAAGGTAGGAAATGCAAGCAGAAATGCCTGCAAAACTCTCCTAGCATTGTTGAGTAATTAGATAGGGAACATGAAATTTCCATTTCAATCAAGTTTTCCATTAACAAAGAGATTGATTTGGTTCCCAGTTTAAATTCTCAGAAACTGCATCAAGCTACTATGTTGTAGCAACCAGTAATGAGTTGGTCCCACACCAGTAGAGAGGCTTCACTCAGTTTTCATTTTGAATATCTGTGCAGAAGCCTGCTGACGTGAACACAGCACGAGATAGTAATTGGGCGCCAGCTATTGTCTTGAGTTTCGATGTCTTTGTTGTAACCAGGGCCATAACAATGCCCATCCTGTGAGGGAACAGCTTCCCCTGAAAGGAGAAACAAGCTGATGGCACTGCAATTTCTGCTGGGATTGTTTTGGGGCAAGATTCCAGTAGAGATCACTGAACACATGGTCTTGACGACTGCTTCTCCAGGGACTTGGCTTTCCCTGGGTGTTTGTCCGACTGATTCCCACTGCCATCATTAATCATGCGTGTGTTTGGGGTAGGAGAGCAGGGGTAGTGGGCTCTGTTTTCATTTTAAAGTCAATAGAAATGGGGAGTAGAACCTAGTTTTCATTAGGGTCAGTTGAGAGAATCTGGGAAGTTCACAAAGACTGTATGAATAATAGAGAATAGAATAGAACCAAATAGACAAAATACTGGGGAAAGAAAAAGAATTTGCTGAGTGTGGATGGCAGAAACTATTTTGTTTCTCCTAATGAGCCCTGCTTTCTTGTGTCTGGGCTTGGCCATCTCACTTGTTTTGGCTAATGGAGGTATATTCTATTTTATTGGATTGGATTGATTTTATTTTATTGATATTTATTTGAGATAGGGAATGAGAGAGTGAGAAGAGAAGAGTGAGAGAGAGTGCACATGAGCAGAGGGAGGAGGGCGAAAGCAGACTCCTCTGCTGAGCAGGGAGCCCAACTCGGGGCTTGACCCCAGGACCCTGGGATCATGACCTGTGTTAAAGATAGATGCTTAGGCGACTGAGCCACCCAGACACTCTGGCTAATGGAGCATTAACAAGTGTGATGCAATCAGACATGGGGGGCCTGTCCTCTTAGGATAGTCACTCCTGGGATCCAGCTGTCACATAAGTCCATGTGGAAGGACCACATGGAGAGACATCCCAGCCTTGTAGTCCAATGTGTAGGAGAAGCCATCTTGGAAGTGCCAACCTAAGTCACCATTTGTGACCTCATGAGATACCGGAGGTGAGGATAGCAGGAAAACTATGCAGCTAAGTCCCAGTCAACCCATGGATGATATGAAATGGGGGCATGGAGCTTTTCTTTAATTTACTAAGGTTTGGGGTGGTTTTTATGAAGATAATTGAAATACGTTTCTGATCCCCCTCAGAGTTAATGGATTTACAAGACACATAGGCTCTGTTCCATATTAAATTGCTGTCTTAGATTATACTCCAATCCCTAAGGTGGGTACAGTTTCATAGCCATCTTCCCTATCTTTTTTTGCTCCATGTGCATTTCCATGGTGTGTCTGCCATGTTAGTGGTGTTTTAATTTTTCTAGATAGTGCAATATGCCATAGCTCTACTCTGCACACTCAGCATCTTTCCCTTTATTCTGGTTTCCAGGCTGAGGGACCTTCAGTATCCACTGTCAATGGACTGGGTCATGGGAGCTGGTCATCAAGGACTTCACTCTTCCAGAGAAGTGTTCTGAGACCATGCTTCCCATGTTGTTTCTCAATCTTGTGCCCAGACAAGGCTACTGCTAGTATAATAGGAATGTGGCAGACAGGGCCTCTTGGTCATTGGAAGGTAGTAAGTGGGTACATTATACCCAAGCCTAGTTGTGTGACTGAAGTAGGATCAGAGTCTAGTTTGGTTGGGAGATTGTTATAAGTGGCACCAAATCTTACTGAAGCAAGTCTGGGTTGCCCTGTTAAAGCTGGTGGGAGCAAGGTAAAGACCAGACAGTGGGAGCTGAGGTCTGCCGTGTCAGGGCAGAGCTGTTCTTGTGAACTGCAGCATTTTATAGCTGAGTTATCTAAAAAGACCAGGGGTTCTAGTGAACTGTTCTGAATTTGCAGCATCTAAACACACACACACACACACACACACTTACAAAAGTTTCCATCTCTGATTTTTAAATGTCTAGGGTGGTAGATGCTTATCTTTTTATCCAAGAAACAAAACTCAGTCCAGAGAGAATTTGGACAGATATCTTGGGAAAAGATAAAAGGTCAGAGTTCTTGTTCTGTTCTTGTTCTTTTAATTTTATGTAGCAATCCTTTATGTATGTATGTATGTATTTATTTATTTATGATAGAGCGAGAGAGAGAGAGAGAGAGAGAGAGAGAGAGAGAGAGGGAGGGGCAGAGACATAGGCAGAGGGAGAAGCAGGCTCCATGCACCGGGAGCCCGATGTGGGATTCAATCCCAGGTCTCCAGGATCGCGCCCTGGGCCAAAGGCAGGTGCCAAACCGCTGCGCCACCCAGGGATCCCTTATGGTAGCAATCCTAACTCCCTTCCCATTGCAGTCTCTTCTGCAGATAGTGGCTACCAACCAATGCTTTGCCTGCTGTGTAAAGCCTAAGCATGAGTGAACTCTATCACTTATTTAGATCTTACTGGAAGACGACAGACCCCGTGAGAACAGAAGTGCCTATTATCTGTATGTACATGCCCTTTACTGCCATTGTGGGGGCTCAAGCCAGAGAGGATGATGCCTTTGGTGGCTAGGGTTCTTGTGATCCGCCTTCCCCATTTCCTATCTTTACTACTCTCCTGACACCCCAGCCTTGTCTCATTGGGCTGGTTGGGTCTAAGGATACCCCTATTATCCTAACTAAAGCATCTTAAACTGTGACAAGATTGTAACAGAATCTTCTAGAAATGGGGGGGGGCTGTTAGTCTTTCTGTGCCCCCCTGGATTAGTCCTTTGGGGAATCCCATAGAACATGCTTAGGATCTGGCTTTCTTACTCCAGATTTTGTCTGGAAATCAGGCTCACATAGCAAATTGTCAGGTGCAAAGTAGCCAGGTTCAATACTAACACAATGGGGAGACTTTCCTTCTGTGACTTGCCACCAATAAGATAGTTTATGTTACATGTATCTTTTTTTAAAATTTCCTTATCTTAGGGGGAAGGGGGCAGAGGAGAAGGAGGGGGGAGATAGATTCTTCTAGAAGACTTCCTGTTGAGCATGGAGCCTGATGCAGCACTCAACCTCATGACCCTGAGATAATGACCTGAGACAAAATCAAGAGTCAGATGCTTAACCAACTGAGCCACTGAGGCACCCCATTATAAGCATCCTTTACAATAAAAGTCTCCATGAAATATTTTTGGGTACAAAAAATCAAAGGCTCCATTCTCTTGATACTAAAATAAAGATTATAAACCCTAAACTACTCAGTTAATCAAAGGAAGAGAAGATAGAAATACGAGTGGGGGGTGGGGTGTGAAAAGTGGGAATGTGGGCAATAGGCAAAAGGAGATGCAGCCAGGGGAAGGGAAAGGCAGAGAGAGGATGATAGTGGCTTTAGAAAGACAAGAAGAGAAAACAAAAGTAAAGACAGGCTGAGAAGCTTCCTCAGGCTCTGAGTGGAGCCTTTTTATGAGCAGGATCTTTTTGACCCAGCCTGTCATTCATTTATCTGGGGGTTTTGAGTTTCCTCTTTCCTTATTCCTGAAATGCTAATTAACCAATTATCCATGATCTGTTCTACAATTGCTCTTTATTTTTAATTCCTCTGAGATGCAACCTTAAAGGAAGGGACGCAAATGGATGGCAAGGGGGGGAAATGTTCACCAGGCCAGGTGGAAGGAGGCTGATACCAGGAGAGGCCTCACTTCCACTTTAGAGGTGAAGGCATCATTCACTGAGTGCCTACTGCTCCCTGGGGACAGTTAATGATTGCTTTCAGACCTTTTAGTCATTACAGGAACCCTGTGAGTTTGCAGGTTAGGTTCAGAGGAGTCATCCAGCCAGTAAGTGGCTGAACAGGATCTTGTACTCATATGAGTCTGACACATGCCAAGACTTTTTCCACTGCCCTGCTCTCTCCAAAATAGACATGAACACGTACTTGAAGGAATGTTTACTATAAAAAAAATTGTAAAATCCCTATTATCCTACCATCTAGAGTTTTTCCCCCATTAATGCAATTAATTTTGGTGGTGACTTAGGGTTTTCTTCTTGGTGTTAATGTATATAGGTTTCATTCCCCACTTAGTATTTAAACTCTATGTTAAGATTGGCAACTAGAACCATAAACTTTTTAAAAGATGTATTAGAGCATAAGTGGCAGGGGCAGAGCTGAGGGGGGAGGGGGAGAGAGAATCTGAAGTGGACTCCACACTGAGTATGGAGCCCCACTTAGGGCTCGATTCAAGACCCTGAGATGACCTGAGCTTGAGCCAAAACCAAGAGTCCTATGCTTAATGGAATGTACCACCCAGGTGCCCCTAGAACCATAAATTTTTAGTACAGTGGAGAAAATTATGAAACAAATACAATTATGAAATCAAAATTGGAACTGAACTTTCGAACCAGTGTATGTGTTACTAGTTTTGATTCAAAACACAACTTCAACTCATTTACTGTTTCATAAATTTATACTCAAGTATAAGACTCTGTAATATTGCCTGAGAAGCAAGAAGCAAAAAGCAACAGAAATTCTGTCCGAAGTTTTGGTGGATGACATTTCTCATTGAGAAAAGTGGGGCTCATGACTGTGTTTCAGAGCATGAGTTGGGGGATTAGGATCGTACAGCAGCCTTGTGGATGTCCAAATTGATACAACAGTACAATTTCTTGGATTTTTTTTTTTTACACCTAAGGAAAATAAGGAAACAACTCTATAAAAAATTACATGAGCAGAGACGCTTATTTTGCATTGTCTTGAATTGTGATTAACTGGTAACACCCATAATGCCAGATCGGAGATGGTTATGTAAAATAATGCAACTGTCCACTGGATGGAATGTGAGGCAGCCATGGAGACAGCTGAAGCCTATGCATTGACAGTCTAAAGATGACCTGAATGCTAATAATTACAGCAATTTTGATTTGCGTGGTGTTCCCTGTATGCTGTATGCCCTCCACGTTACCGTATTCAATCCTCCCCAAACCTCGGTGTCAGACGTTAATATTTTCCTTATCTTAAATCCAACCTAAGCCATGTTCCTTGCCCAAGGTTTAAAAGCTGGGAAGAGGAAGAATGTTCTTCTATTTTTACCTAGAGGGAGGAAGGCAGGGCCGTGAGGGAAAAGGCAACCCGTGGAGGGCCGCCTGAGAAGGTCTTGGTTGGCTCTTCTGCGTGCTGGCTTCCACTCACTCCCTTGTTCCTGGAATCCCATCTTCCCACTCCCCTTTCCTCTGCTTTGAATAAGAAAGTTGTCTGGAAACCTGGAGCCCTTGTGCCAGAAGGCGCATATGGTGATGGCTCCACTTTCCTCAGGTAAGGGAATTTCTTGATATGCTGCTCTAGACAAGGGGACGGAAGTTGGATGTAGAAACCCAGTGAAGAATGAGACTCTGGAAATGAATAACCACGTCACCTTTCTAAGATGTACCTTCCAGCTTGTCCCAGAGGCACCTCTGCTCAAAAAAAAAAAAAAAAAAAAAAAAAAAAAAAAAAAAAGTGCTTTGGGCAATAGTCATAAAATAAAGCTTTTTATCTCCCTGCTTCCAGTCTACTTCTAGAGACACCTGCATGTTCGCAACAGTATCCACAGGGGTCTGCGTGCGCTGGCTCTCTGCAGTGTTGCCCTGGGGAAATAGAGCTCCAACGTTGCAATTCAGTTGTTTTTCAAGGAACATTCTCTCCTCTAGTAGAGAGGCAACATGGGTGAATCTGCTGTGTTGCTTCTTTCCTGATTAAATCAAAATCTCAGCGGAGCAAATCAATCTGCTTTTTTCCCTACTCACGCCACTGTGGATTCAACTTCAATCTGGTTACCTCTCACCCAGATGACTGCAACAACCTCCTAGAAGCTCTCCTTCCCTCCCCACCTTCACCTCTCATTGCTGCCAAGGGAGGTTCCCCAAATGCAAATATGATATTGGCAACCCCTTGCTCAAATTCACTTCATTGCACTCCATTTATTCAGTATACAAATGCCCTTTCCATGGGTTAGAGAAGATGTCCTGATCCCAGCCTCTGTTCTCAGTACCACCGGTCAGTGCCTGTGCCCCATTCCCCATCACTCCTGAACAAAGCAGGCCTCTCCTAGGTTTCAGGGTCTTTGCCGATGGAGTGTGTGCAGTCTACGAAGTCCTTCTAGAATGACTCCTCTTGAACATCGTTGCCTCTGAGAAGTGTTCTTGCACCGTGCACCCCTGGGTAATCCTGAGAGTCCTCACGTGGCCGACGACAAAGCAGTGTAGCTCGCGTGAGCAGGAGTGGGCTGGCTGAGGACGTAACTGCTCCCTCGCTGGTTGTGGGCCTTGGTGAAACAGGCTCTGGGAATGGCCTGGTCCTGGTGTTCAGTAGCCCTTTCTTCCCGTGGTCCCAGCCCGAGCTGTGCCTGCTGTTCTTCATTCCCACTGAGTCCAGCACCTTCACCTGTTCCCTCATGGGACTCCCACATCCCGGTCTTGTGGCAGTGTGTCTGGTTGTAGGACTGAAGCCACTTGCCCGCATCATAGCCGCCAGGGAGACTTGGAACGTTCTCATGGTTGATCCTACATCGGGAAGGCAGAATTCAAAATACAGAGAACTATAAAAACATAAAAGTATTTAGAAGACATGGGTGGCAGGAATGACTGAGTTCCACTGAGTCTGTTCCTAAGAAACCTCTTTGCATTTTGCCATGGTTTCCTCTCGTGGTGTGCATGCTCCCTTTGCTAGATCCTGGGCTCTGTTGTGCCCAAGATTCCGAATCCAAGAAACCACCGAGAAGCTGACACCAATGCAAGTACATGAGGGCTTATTAACAAGCTCAAGCTTGGGTCCAAGTATACCCGAAACAGTGGAGCAGGGACTTGGACCCCGAGGTGGGTTCCAGCTGAGTTTTATGGGCTGGTCTAGGGAATTTCCAGAAGGGATGAAGGAATTTAAGCTCTGATCTCATTCTAATATGGAGCTTTCTAGGGTGTTAAGCAGTTTTTTCCTGTAACTGAAGTAAGGTAAAGTTCAGCACTTATTCACAGGGGCCTGGGATGGCTGCACTTGTGCTAACGCTGAACTTAAGGTGGAATGGCCTTAATTTTCTCAGCCTCCACAGGCTCAGGTTAAGGTGTGGTCAGACTCCTGTTTCCATAACCCTCTGGCCTGGTGCCTGACATAGTAATTCTTCGTTGATTCCAGAAAGAAGATGGCTATGGGAATTCCTTGCCTAAAACTCTCTGCATGGCCGATTGTGTGCTGTGTTCCAATCCAGTTTTGGAAACTGCATCCTGCAACGTCATAAACCAAGCTTGAACAGCTGAGACTCTAGGAAATCTGACTTTAAATACTAGTTCAAATTTGGTCTCTAGGGGCAGGACTGCAGATTCTCTTGAGTGCACTGCTATTCAGGGCTTCATACACCATGATCAAAGGGGGGCCTTCAGCAAACCATAGGGTCAGGACAGGTTACCTTTATTGCTTCCTGCCTCCACTCTCAGCTCATCCTTTCTTCTCTTTGTATCCTGCCTTATTGTCTACAAAGGACTTTCATACCTTGATCCATTTAGTGCTCACAGACCACCTGTGTGGTTTTATTATCTTCATGTCATAGTTCAGGCCAGAGATTGACAAACGACAGCTTGCTAGCCCAAACCAGCTTCAGTATGTGTTTGTAAATAAAAGTTGTATTTTGGGCGTGGCCACGCTATCTTAGTTCAGGATGCTGAACTAAGCAGCCGTGGAATTCCACGGGCTGGGTGGCGGATGACACATAAGCTTCTCACAGTTCTGGAGGCTGGGAAGTCAGTTCACAATCAAGGCACCGGCCCCCTCAGGTTGGTGAGTGCTCTCTTCATGGTTTCCAGCCAGTCCCCTCCTTATTTTATCCTCACGGGGTAAGGAGAGAGAGCATGCTGTACTACAAGCCTTTCCTTCTTATAAGAACACTAACCCCATATTGCCCCCATCTAAACCTCAAATATTACCTCCCAAAGGCTCTACCTCTACTTACCATCACATTTGCGATTAGAGCTACAACATGCACATTTTGGGGAGACACAAACATTCAGAGCACACACCCGCTCATGTATGTGCTGCCTATAGCTGCTTTGGGGACGTTAATGACAGGTGTGTCTGCTATGACCTAAATAGCATAAAATACTCATCTGGCTCTTTACAGAGCCTCTGGAGCATAGTGACTTGGGGAAGTTATCTGTACAAGTTGAGATGTAAGAAGTCTTCTGATTGCAGGTTTCATTGCTTAGATATTTTTAGATCTTAGATATTTTTTGCTTAGATATCAAAAATTACGTGGAGCCATTTGAAAGAAAATTTCAATAACTACAGCATTCCTTTTGACTGTGTTGATTTATACGGCGGGCCAAGAGAATCGGAAGTGGGGCTTATAGTATGTAGGTACATGTCTTAAAGCCATGTTGGCTGTGGAGAACAGATCACGGAATATTAGAGTGGGTTTGGGTGGTTTGTACATCTAATGTCCACAAATTGTTCACAGGTAGTTCACACAATTCCGCAGATACAGATAGCCCTGATACTTCTGCTCTAGTATAGGAGGCTGTGCAGGTACCTACTGTGATCATTTCAAGTTCAGTGGCTGAAAACAATAGTCATTTTGTTATCTAGCTTGATTTTTTTTAGGGGGGGGGAGGGGCCAGGAATTTGGGCAGAGTTTTTAGGACTATTGTTTCTCATGTGGTGTCTACAGAGGTGACTTGGTGATCACTGGTTGGTGGACTGACTGCCCGAGCTGGATACACGTGGCTGGAATCTGCTGGGAATTTCTGGAAATCTGGGCTTAGCAGAGCCTTCACCTGGAGTGACCCACACGTGGTTTCTCCAGAATGACAGCCTCACAATGGTCCAGACTCCTCATATGGCTTCTTAGAACGTCCATAGACCACAGAGAGTGTTTTCTAGGAGAACAGAAAGTAGCAGCTGCTAATTTTTCCCTCCTTTTAAAGACCTTTTTTATTGAGGTATATCTGACCTGCAACATCAGGTTAGCTTCTGGTGTTAACATGGTTTGATATTTGTATATATTGTCAAATGATCACCATACTAGGTAGTTAATGTCTGTCCCCTGACATGGTTACTGGTCGTCTTGTCTTGTGATGAGAACTTGTAAGATTTACTTTTAGCAACTTTTAAATATGCAGTATCGTATCATTAATTATAGTTGCCATGTTGTGCATTACATCCTTGTGATTTAAGTATAACTGAAATTTGTACCTTTTGACTTCTTTGACCCATGTTGCCCACTTTCTACCCCTTTGCCTCTGGCAACCATCTGTTTTCTGAAACTATGAGCTTTTTAGATCTCACATATAAGTGAGATAATATGTGTTTGTCTTTCTCTGACTGACTTCTTCACTTAGCATTATACCCTTGTAGATCCATCCATGTTGCTGCAAATGGCAAGATTTTTGTTTAATGGCTGAGTATTCCGTGGTATATGTACACACCATTCATCTATGGATAAAGTTGCTTCCATTTCTTGGCTATTGTAAATGTTGCAATAAATATAGGGGTGCATGTTATCTTTTCAAATTAGTGTCTTCATATTCTTTGGGTATATACACAGTAGTGTGATTATTGGATCATACGGTAATCTTTTAATTTTTTGAGGCACCTCCACACTGTTTTCTACAGTGGCTGCACCAGTTTGTATTCCCACCAACAGGCTACAAGCATTCCATTTTCTCCACAACCTCACCAACACTTGTTGTCGCTCACGTTTTTTATTTTAGCTGTTTTGACAGATATGGGTGATATCACATTGTGGCTCTTATTTGCATTTCCTTGGTAAGCAATGTCCAGCATCTTTGCATACATCTGTTGGGCATTTATATGTTGCCTTTAGAGAAATGTCTGTGTCTTCCCATTTCTTAATTGGATTGTTTTCTGTGTGTGATGTGCTGTTTAAGTTCTTTACATATTTTGGATATTCACCCCTTATCAGATACATCATTTGCAAACATCTTCTATTCAGCAGGTTGTCTATTTTGTTGATGGTTTCCTATGCTGTGCAAAAATCTTTTTATGTGTATTCCCAATAGTTTAACCTTGCTTTTGTTTCCCTTGTCAAAGAAGACCTATCTAGAAAAATATCTCTATGACTGATATCAGAGAGATTGCTGCCCATGTTTTCCTCTAGGAATTTTATGCTTTCAGGTTTCATAGTTAGGTCCTTAATCTATTTGGAGTTTATTTTTGTGTATGGTATAAGAAAGTAGTCTTTCATTCTCTTGCATGTAGCGAGCTGTCCAGTTTTTCCAGCACTATTTGTTGAGGAGACTATTTTCCCCATTGTATATCCTTGTCTCCTTTGTTGTAGATGAATTGTAGATAAATAACACAGGTTTATTTCTAGGCTCTGTTCTATTGATCTCTGTGTCTATTTTTGTGCCAGCACCATACTGTTTTGATTACTAGCTTTGTACTGTATCTTGAAGTCTGGGATTATGGTACCTCCAGTTTTGTGCTTCCCCCTACCCCAAGATTTCTTTGTCTTCACCTTTTGTGGTTCCATACTTATTTTAGGATATTCTAGTTCTGTGAAAAATTCTGTTGGTATCTTGATATGGATTGCATTGAATCTGTAGGTTGCTTTGGGTAACATGGACTTTTTTTTTTTTTTAACCATATTGGTTCTTCCATTTCATGAGCATGGAATCTCTTTCTACTTGTGTCATCTTCAATTTCTTTCATCAGTATTCTATAGTTTTCAGAGTCCCTGTCTTTCACTTCTTAAGTTTATTCCTAGGTATTATTTTTGGTGCAATTGCAAATGGGATTAATTTCCCTTTCAACCTCATTATTAGTGTATAAAAATGTGACGGATTTCTGTATATTGATTTTTCAATTCTCTGACCTTACTGAATTCATTTATCAGTTCAAGTAGTTTTTTTGGTGGAGTTTTGGGTTTTCTACATGTTATGTTTGCAAATAGTGATAGTTTTCCTTCTTCCCAGTTTAGATGCCATTTATTTCTTATCTGGTTATTGTGGCTAGGACTTCTGGTACTATGTTGAATAAAGTGGGGGGGGGAGGCGGAGAGTGGACATTCTTGTTTCTGAATTTAGGGGAAGAGTTCCATTTTTCCTCATTGAGTATGTTAGCTGTGGGTTTTTTCATATATGGCTTTTATTATGTTGAGGCATGTTTCCTCTAAAGTTTGTTGAGAGTGTTTATCATGAGTGGTTGTTATACTATGTCAAATGTCTCTTCACCTATTGAAGTGATCATATGGTTATTCTCTTTACTCTTGTTAAAGTGACGTATCATGTTGATTTGGGAATATTGAACCACCCTTGCATCCCTGAGTAAATCCCACTTGATTGTGGGGAATGATTTTTTTTAATGTATTGTTGGATTTGGTTTGCTAATATCTTGTTGAGGATTTTTGTGTCTGTTTATCAGAGATATTTTCTTGTAGTTCTTTTTTTCAAAGTGTCTTTATCTAGTTTTGGTATCTGGGTAATGTTGGTTTCATAGAATGAATTTGGACTCTTCCTTTTCTGTTTTTGGGAATGCTTTGAGAAGAATATGTACTGATTCCTCTTTAAATATTTGGTAGAATTCACATGTGAAGCTGTCTGGTCCTTCTGTTGGGAATTTTTAAATTACTGACTCAATTTCATTGCTGGTAATTGGTCCGTTCAGATTTTCCGTTTTTTTGTTTTTTTGTTTTTTTTCCTGATTAAGCTTTGGAAGGTTATGTTTCTAGAAGTTTATCCATTTCTTCTAGGTTGTTCCAATTTGTTAACATGTAATTTTTCACAGTATTCTTGTCCTTTATACTTATGTGGTCTTGGTTATTTTTCCTCTTTCATTTCTGATTTTTGAACCTTCTTTATCTCTGGCTAAAGTTCTATCAAATTTGTTGATCTCTTCAAAGAACCAGCTCCTGATTTCATTGGTCTGTTGTGTTTTAGTCCTTCATTTATTTTTGCTCTTTTTTTTAAATTTTTTTATTATTTATTTATGATAGTCATACAGAGAGAGAGAGGCAGAGACAAGGCAGAGATACAGGCAGAGGGAGAAGCAGACTCCATGCACCGGGAGCCCGACGTGGGATTCGATCCCGGGTCTCCAGGATTGCGCCCTGGGCCAAAGGCAGGCGCCAAACCGCTGCGCCACCCAGGGATCCCTATTTTTGCTCTTTTTATTTTCTTCCTTCTACTGGCATTGGGCTTCCCTTGCCCTCCCCTAGCTCCTTTAGGTATAAGGTTAAGTTGCTTGAGATTTATCTTGCTGTTTTAAGTAGACCTCTATTGCTATAATTTTCCCTATTAAAACAGGTTTTGCTGCATCCCAAAGATTTTGGACCATTGTTTTTTCATTTTCATTTGTCTTCATGGAACTTTTGATTTCCTTTTTGATTTCTTGGTTGACCCATTCATTGTTTAGTAGCATGTTGTTTAGCCTCGATGTGTTTATGTTCTTTACAGATTTTTTTCCTTATTGTTGACTTCTAGTTTAGTAGCAGGATAGTTGGGAAAGATGCAGGATATGGATTCAGTCTTTTTTGAGAAAGAGTGAGCACATGCATAAGCAAGGGGCAGGGGCAGAGGGGGAGAGAGAATCTTAAGCAGGCTTCACACTCAGCACAGAGTCTGATGCAGAGCTCGATCTCATGACTCTGAGGTCATGACCTGAGCCAGAAACACTTGGACACTCAACTCTCTGGGCCACACAGATGCCCCATGATTTTAGTCTTTCTGAATTTAAGACTTGTTTTGTCACCTAGTATGTGATCTATTTTGGAGAATGTTCCAGAATGGGAATGTATATTCTGCTATTTTAGCATGGAATGTTCTGAATATCTATTAAATCCACTTTGTCCAGCATGTGATTCAAAGTCACTGTTTCCTCGTTGATGTTCTGTTTGGCTAATCTGTCCATTGATGTAAGTGGGATGTTAAAGTCCTGTACTACTATTGTATTACTATCGATTCATTCCTTTATCTTTGTTATTAACTGTTTTATGTATTTGGGTACTCAAATATTTACAATTGTTAGATCTTTTTGGATTATTCCTTTTATGATTATAGTGTCCTTCTATGTCTCTTGTTACAGTCTTTTAGTCTGTATTGTCTAAGGGCAGCTACTCTTTCTTTTCACTTCCTTTCACATGACAAATGTTTCCTAATTCCTCCGTTTTCAGTCTGCACTTATCTTTAGGTCAGAAGTAAGCAGCATATGTATGGGTCTTGCTTTTTTATCCAATGTTTTGATTGGGGCATTTAGTGCATTTGCATTCAAAGTAATTATTGATAGGTATGTACTCATTGCCATCTTGTTACTTTGTGGTTGCTTTTGTAGTTCTTTGCTGATCCTTCATCTTCCCTTGTGGTTTTCTGGTTTTCTTTAATGATATGCTTGGATTTCTCTCTCTCTCTCTTTTTTTTTTTTTTTCTTCATATCACCAGTTTTTGATTTGTGGTTACCATTAGGTTTATCCTATGCAGGTAACAAGGTAACAATCTACATTAAGTTCATGGTTAAGTTTGAACCCCTTTTGAAAGCACCATATTTTTATTCCCCACCCTCCCAACAATGTTTTATGTATAGGTTATATCTTACATCCTTTTATTTTGTTAATGCCTTGACTGATTTTTTTTTTAAACCTATGATTGATTTTAATACTTTTGTCCATTAACTTCCATACTGGTTTTATAAGTTATTAATTTACTTTTATTATGTTTGTGCTTATCTGTGAAATTTTTTTCCTTTCCTAATTTTCTTACTTACCCTATTATGGCTTTTTATTTCCACTCAAAGAATTGCCTTTGATGTTTCTTGTAATGCTGGTTTAGTGGTGGAGTAAAGTGGCCTTGTGAAGAAGAGGTCTTGTAGCACCCCATAGTGGAATGTTCCCTGTTCATCAGAATCTGGTGTTTTAGGGCTGTCTTGTATGTGTGTCCCATGCACCCTACTGTTAAGCCATATTTGCTTTCAGTGCAGTCAGATGCAAGGGCCCACTTTGCCCAAGTAGGAAAGGTTTGGTCCCTGTGCTGTTAAGAAGCCAATGTAGGCTGCCTTGGACTTGTATTGGAGTCAGACCACATGCCTGCCCTCAGCCCCTTTGCTAGAGCTTTGGTTACATGGAACTGCAGGGCATGCTCCCTGCATTGTCCCTTGGGAGGCTTTCATCGGAGGATGACACCAGCAGTCAAATCGGATGTCTTCCCCCAGCCCACTCCTGGGGCTGCAGTCAAACTGGTGTGTATGGTTATCTTGGTGCTGGTCCCCATCAAGGCCGCTTGCAGAATGAGATGCATCAGGTACTGCTTGGGAGGGACTCTGGCTGAGTAGGGCTGGTAGGATTGGGCAGGGCCCCAGGAGAGCAATGGGGCAGGGACCTACTGTTAGCAAACTATGCTGAGTGTGTTTACACTGGCTCCACAGGTGTCTGGCTATCTAGGTGGGTTGGCTGAGGAGAGAAATGCTGCCCCCCAGCCCTTTTGTTCTTGGCAAAGTCTCTTAAAGAACCTTGCCACTCCAGCATGTACTGTGAGATTGGTAAATCTTCCATATCCAGGTGCTTTTCAAATTGCTGCTTCTATACTGTATCTCAGCACAATTGTTATGCTGGCTCTTTAAGGCGGGGGGGGGGGGGCATCTGTTTCCTATTGCCCTCAACTGAGCCCACTGATTTTTAAATTTTCCTGTGTTTAGCCCCACTGATCATAAAAACTTGTGAAGTTAAGGCTCTCTGTTATTCATGTGATGGGGACTTATCTTCCCTTGCAGGTCTCCTGTGTCTGGGTTGCCTAGTGTGGGGTCTGTTCCTCTCCCTTCTCTGTGCTTGTGTCCCTCTTGTTTGCGGTTGATCTGACCAAGAGTTTGGTTGCTGACCAGGTCTCTGTCCCTTCTACCATTTTCAGTGTGGTCTTCTCTCTCTGATTAACTGTCGGGACTCTGTTCTGCCAGTCTTCAGGTTTTCTGGATTAGTTGCACCGATGGGACGGTTACCTAGGTGTACTGTGGGGAGAGGTGAGCTGAGGGTTTTCCTACTCCACCATCTTCCTAAACTCCTCTAGTTTTAATTTTTTGAGGAGTCTTCATACTGTTTCCTATGGTGCCTGTACCAATTTGCGTTTTTACCAACAGTGCACAAAGGTTTTCTTCACACCCTTGCCAACACTTGTCTTTTTGGTATTAGCCATTCTAATAGGTGTGAGGGGAGACCTCATTGTGGCTTTGATTTGCATTTCCCTGATACTGAGTGATGTTAGCATCTTTTCATGTACCTGTTGACCATCTTTATGGGGTCTTTGGAAAAATGTCAGTTCAGATCTTCTGCCGACTTTTTTAGTTGCACTGTTCTGTTTTGGCTATTGAGCTGTAGGAGTTCTTTATATATTTTGGACACTAACCCCTTACCAGATATATAATTTGTAAATATCTTCTCCCATTTAGTAGGTTGCTTTTTAATTTTGTTGGCTTCCTGAAGCTACCAGTTTGTTTTTTTTTTTTTTTTTTAAGATTTTATTTGAGAGAGCACAAGCGGGGGGTGGGGGAGTGGCAGAGGGTGAGGAAGCCTGGTGTGGGGCTTGACCCTAGGATGCTGGGGTCATGACCCAAGCCAAAGGCAGATGCTTAACCGACTGAGTCAACCAGGTGCCCCAAAGTGACCAGTTTCTTAAGGCATGGAGTTACTTCTGTCATGTTTCATGGACCAAAATAGTCACAAGCTCATCTTGATTGAAGGGAGATGAATCCCCTCCTTTGCCTCTCAAGAGGAATATTAAAGCATTGGTGATCATTTTTAATTTGCCACAGAAATTGATTATAGAAACTATGAAATGTACATAGATACAAATGTGGACAGTGTGCACAGATGGGTACACAGATACAAATATGGAAACCTGGAGAGGTTAGGGATCAGCTTAGAGTAATAGTCATTCAAGGAGGAGGTAAGGGGTTTTTAGACATGTAAGAAGCATTCAGACGTGGTGCTGTGAAATAGTATGCCAAGTTTGGAAAATAAGTTAGGTGTGTTGGAGGGGAGGGAGCAGGGAAGAAGGTGTGGGCAGTGATGATGATCATGGTATTGATATGATGGTAGTATGGTAAAGATGTTGACGATGTGACTAGATGCCCATACATCGTGCATTTCTTATGTCTTAGGCTTTCAACATGAATTCCATATGAATTCCATATGAATTTCAACATGAATTCCATATGAAGGCGGTTGGACCCTGTCAGGAAGAAATAACTGAGGTGTTTAAGTATGGACAGAGTCAAATTTACTTTCAAAAAATGATTATAGTGGCAGTGTGGAGGGTATGGCAGAGATTATGGCTGAGAGACTGATTGAAAGTCGCTTAAATGAAGTTCTTTGGAAAGAACAGCCTTGGTAGAGCAATGGCTGAGGAAAGAGGAGGGATTGGATTCACAGGTGGATCTGGTGACCAGATATGAGGCATAAACAAGAGAGAAAGGTTAAACAGCAGTTTGAATTTTCTACTGTAAACCATTCATAGTATATTTGGAGTCTGTTTTGTCATAACTTCTGTTTCCTCCAATTTTGGCTTACTCTTGGCATCTTGTGGCTCCTTGTGGCCCTTGGTCTACCTTGGGACTTGCCTATTATTCTTTTTTAAAAGATTTTATTCATGAGAGAGAGACACAGAGGGAGAAGCAGAGACAGAGGGATCTGGACCCCAGGATCATGATCTGAGCCAAAGGCAGACACCCAACCACTGAGCCACCCAGGTGTCCCTATTTTATTCTCTTCATTACACCTGTTTTTATTTCCCATTATGAGCTGCTTGATTGCTCTGTATTTTGCGACTCGAATTCCTGAGATTACAAATCTGATTAGCTTAGCTTTTCCTGGTTTTTGGCAGTGACTTGTGATAGGTCACCTCACTGAACCTCTACTGTACCAGATTCAGTCTGTTGACTCCGAACTTATTGATATTGGTTCAGGAGCCCAACTTTAGTACAGTAGACCAGGATTTGAGGGGTCGGGGGAGAAGGACAAAGGCTTTATTTTCAGATACTATGAGTGGGGCAGTTTCCTCTAAAAGGGCCAAGAATTTCGTATTCCTTATGATTACCCAGTAGAGCGGAACTCATTTTGTCCACCTTCCCTCACCCCCACCATATCCAATGTCCATCATCTGTGGGATGACATATATGGATGTGGTGGGGGTGAGGGAAGGTGGACAAAGTACAAAATATACCCTGAAATAAGAGCTGCCAGCAGGACATCCCTCCCTTGAGGACAGGACTATGGAGAAAGCCGTCTTGGTCAGGAATCGCTAGATAAAGGCAGTTTGGGGACCGTTCAGGAAATGGAATGACAGTGGAGTGCTTGGCTAAAAACTCTCAAGAAAAGACTAGGATCTGGGCAAGTGAGTGAGGTTCTGATCTGCAGGGGGATGAGGGTGAGTGAAGGATATTGGGTATTAGTGACAGGAGGTCCCGGGTCATTATTGTCCTTATCCTAAGGATGATGGATGCAGGATAATAGAGTGAAGAGGGCCTACCTTTCTTGGCCTCTGAGTCCCTCTCCTGGGGGGGTAGAGTCCAGGGTTAGGGTGGAAGTGAGAGCAGAGAATAACAAAAGGTTGCAAAGCCTTCAGGGGGAGTACAGGACAGACCAATCTTTCTCAGAATCAGATGGGAGAGTGAGTATAAATGAAGTTCTTCCCTTTTTCTCAAAGTCTTCTCAACTTATCATTAGGCTGATGCTGTGAAAAGGACATCTTGGAAAACCCCAAACAATATTTTCTAGAAGATAAAGTAAATCCTATTTGTTGAGATGTTTCTGTGTGCTTGGAGATAAATCACATTATTGTATCTTATCAGCAGATGGGTGGGCAGTTTAACGGTGTAAAACCAGCAAAATGGAAAGAGTTCCTAGCATCTATGAAGAATCCATTCTATGCAGGTTTCTGGCCAGTGTAAATCTGGTCTGTGCAGAGAAGCACAGAGCAATTATGTAAATTGGGCCAGCTTGAGGGGGAAAATCTGCAGAGTGTGAGAGGGAGGAGGGGGGTGTTGGAGGGGAAGGTGGGAAGAGCAGTGGTAGGCATAGTTGGGATTTTTCCCCTTTGGGTGGACATTGTTAAGTGCTGCTGTGTGCAGGGACACAAAGCTGTGATGGTCAACATGAAGCTGCTGCTTTAAGTATCCACTTATCATAACATAATGGTCCATGTAATAATCAAGAGGCTCTGTGGCTACACTGCCTGGTTCCCATCCTGCACCTGCCACTTATAACCCCGGGTCACGTCATTTGTAAAATAGGGCTGCTAATTTTATTGACCCTGCATGAGTGTTGTGAAGATAATGTATGAATAGTACTTAGAACAGTTTTTCTTGCTTTTTTTTTTTTTTTAATATTTATTCATGAGACACACAGAATAAGAGGCCGAGACACAGGCAGAGGGAGCAGCAGGCTCCTTGCAGGGAGTCCAATGTGGGACTTGATTCTAGGACCCCCGGGATCATGATGTGAGCCAAAGGCAGGAGCTCAAGCCACCCAGTCGTCCCCTTAGAGCAGTTTCTGATACGCAGCATGTGTCTAAGGTACTAAGACAGTTATCTACATCTTCTGTGTTTTATATCCCAGATGTACAGGGGCCTGTACAGTAAGGCCTCACTCTGCTTCCTCAAAGGAGACAGAATTAAGTCGTGGATTTCTCCATCACCAGGTCACAACCATGCAGTCACCAACATGCCCATGGAGAAGCTACTGAATTCCTAAAAGGAGAACGTGGGTCATTAAACTAGCTCTGGGGTTGCTTGGATCTTCACTTTTCATCAAAATATGAAGGCTTGATGGTACTATAAGCAATATTACCGGTGTGTAAAGTCCCAACTGGGACTCATATAACTGAATTACGCTTTAGCTCAGCTGTAGCTGAGCTGGGTGCCCTTGGCCTAATTATGAGAACAGTGGATGGAAAAAAAATTGGACTGGCATGAGAGGCACATGGAGCCTCTGGCTGGGGTCAGGCACCTCTCTTTGGTATGGCCACAATGTCCTATGCAGTTTCTGATGCTCCCCTTTTAAAGATTTCTCTATGTTAATGCCTTTGTCATCTTCACTACACTATAAGTTCCTCAAATATGAATAATATTAGCCAGCATTTATTCTCTCCTGGTTGTCTCTTTCATTCTGGTATTTTTTAGATCCCACAGTATCTGGCTCATGCTTGGCACTTAATGTTCAATAGATGACTAGATACAAGAATGGGTGACCTTTGTTGGAATCAGACACTTACTTAGCTTTGGGACTTTGAGCAAATTTCTTGATCTTTCGGAGTCTTGACTTGCCTATAACAAGATATCGTTTGACTGAAGTGTCCTACTTCACCAGCCGAAGGGTACAAGATAAGTTATGATGCAGGATTGTTATCAGATCGACATCCCTTGCTCCGCATTTATGTATCGAACTGTCTATTCAAGCATTTCTGGTTAGATGTGCAGTAGGCAATGCAAGACTTGTGTTCGAACATGACCTCTTGTGGCTTTTGCCAAACCTTCTCCATATCTGAGAATGGCACCACCATCCACCTATTTGCTCGAAACAAGACTGATGGGCATTATGGAGGGCGTGAGATGTGATGAGCTGGGTGTTATAGGTAACTGATGAATTATTGCACACTACACCTGAAACTAGTCATGTACTATATGCTGGCTAATTGAATTTAAATAGAAAAAGAATTAAAAGAATGTAGGGGCCACCATGGACTCTTCCATATGCCTCCTCCCGCTCCTTCAATCCATTATAATCCATTTAAGTTCTTTCTCAGTCTGATTTCTTCTCACCCTCTCCACTGCCTCAACCCTGTCCCAGCTCCTCTCATCTATGTGTAGACTACTGCACTCATCTCCTGAATAGTCTTGGTGCTTTCAGTCTTTCACATAATCTCCTTTATGGTCTCTTTGGTCCCAACAGTCCTGAGATCCTTTTTAGGAAAATGTTGGCTGGGTATGATGGAGTGATGACCTTTTCACTCCCCTAAAAGATGAGGGGAAAGAAAAGACAGGGGATGTGTGTTTGGGGAGCTCAGGATGGTGGGAGGCAAGAAAGTCTATGTGAAGAAAGACTCTATTACAGGAGGAATCTACAAGTGGGAGCAGGTGGTTCTTGGAAATGGGGCAACCACATGGGTGGGAGGAAGCAGGAACCCTTGAGGACAGCTCAGCCTGGGAAGTGTCCATCACTATGTGCTTCGAATGGGCTGGCAGGGGTGCTTTGCCAGAGCTACCGTGTTCGTTCTTCAGTCTCTAGGCATTTCACTGAGCAATGAGCATTAAAAATTTTCTGGATCTAGGCTCCCCCTCCCACTCTGTTGATAATAAGGGCATGATAATTGGTTTGTACTAAAAGCCTTGAACCTCAATAGGGTATAGAGTTCAGGTCTTGACCTTTTCTCTCAGGATGCTCTATGCTTCTGGGCATGTTACCTGCTGTCTTGCCAGCAAGCCCTGTGCTCTGGGTGTGGATGTGGGGTGGATTTATTGAACCTAAACCTCGTACCTTATAGGCAATCCCTGCCTCTATCCCCCCTCAACACAGGGCTGAGCAAGGACAGGCCTCTGGTGAACAGCTAGAGAGGCTAAAAGAGCATCGTACATCGTTGGATATTTTAAACACCCATCAGGCATTTGAGTCCTTGGAGTTCTTGAGGAAGCCCGGAGTAGTCTTCCTGTGCAGTCCTATTGCTCCGAGATGGTTGAGGACTGAATTTGTACAGCTTCACGTTGTGCTGTTGTACATGCTGATTGCAAAATGCTTCCAATCGAAGCTAATGTGTCAGCCCTGATCCTCTTACTCTGGAAGTAAAATACAAAGGAAAGCTGAATGGGATTCCCTGGCTGCAGTCCTCAGCTTGATGTGTGCAAGACTGGCCAAACATGAACCTCCGGTTTTCAGAGTGTATTTGAGAGCTGTGGTTTAGTTTGCTCTCTGAGCTAAATTGGCATCCGTACAAATACAAAAATGTGAAAAACTGTAGCTGCAGGCTTAGGGGAACACCAGTAAGAAGGAAAGAGATGGTGTTTATAAAACCGTAGGCTTGAGCTGTCCTTCACTTGTATGATCTTTCTCTCTTGACCTTCCTTGGCTAGAGTGCTAGGGCCAGCGATATTTGCAAGCCATTTGTAAAGAACCAGGAGGCCAGGAAAAAATACCCTCTCTCACCCTCATTTCTCGGTGGTTTTAAGCTCTAAGTCAACTTACAAAATTTGTCCAGAGCTGTAAGAAAGGAAATCGCTCATCCTTTCTCCTTTGGGTGACTCTTGTCTCCACACTCTTGCCCTTGGCCTCCTGTCAGAACCTGAGAGCTACAAGTGTAATGCCATTTCAATTTCCGCTTCAGGAACTTGGACAGGCCACACCATTTAGTGGAAAACTTAAACACGTGAGGATAATCTTAGACATTAGGTAAAAAGAGTTCCTGGAATTTTATGCTTAGAGTTGTAACCTGTGTGTCCAAGGACTATAGTTTTCTAGATTTTTCTAGCGGATAGCATTGCTGGGATGCTTGAATCTCAGAATTGGTAGTGATCTGGAGGTCATCTCATCTGAGTCTGTAGAAAAAAAAAAATATCCATTGTAGAAAAACTTCTCCCTTTTGCAAACTGGTATCACTTGTCAGTTTTTATACTTGACAAAAAAAAAAATCTATGCTAAGACCATTCTTTTTATTTTGCTCGCTCTCTGCCGGGAAAACCTCAGTACCATGATAGATGAAGGTTAGGGACCTTGGCCCTCTCTCCATAAAATGCCAGGGAAACGTGCTGGATCTATTGTGGCCTCATCGTACGGTATTTTTTTATGCTCCCCAGTGTTTTTGCGGCGCTCAGCCCCAAAGGCCATTGGGAACTTGGGGGTAGAAGCTGAACCATGACAGTCCACTTACAGAGAAGGGTAAATGCCTGGATACCCATGTGCTGTGGCCCCTCGTCCCTACAGAGCCCACTGGCCACAGGCCCCAGCAGGGCTTAGGATGGGGAGCTGCTGTGTGCTGCTATTCTGTTAACAGCAAGGGGCGGGAGCAACCTGCTTGCCCAGATCTGAATCAAGCCTCCTCCTCAGATCCCTGCTCTGTGACCTACTTAGCCCTTCATTTCTGAGGCACAGCAGGCCAGCCTCCTAGGAGCTGACCTAGGCAGAGGGGAGCCGGGGGATGTGGAGCCTGGATCAGGGTCTCCACTCCTCTCTCCCTCCTGGTTCTTTGCTCTTTCAGTGGTTACACTTGAAAAGGCAATGCAGCGAGAAAAATCCCGGAGCCAGGCATCTTTAAAATCTGCCCTTTGTAAATCTTCACCATCTGTGGACACCGTGCGGGGAGGACGTCGGACGGAAGTGGCTGCTGGCTCTCGGAGGCTGGTCCCAGGGGGCTGTAGGCCCTGGCATGTGTTAGCAAGGGCAGACAAATGGCTGTTGAATTTGGGGAGATGTGGGGCTGATCCCAGCAGCTGTTCAGGCCCTCAGAGGGCTGTTCAGAATGTGCTGGAACCTCCAATCAAGCTGTTCCCTTGCTACTGCTGCTGGCTTTTTATAACCAGCCTGCCTGCTTGCCTTCCATTTCTCTGACATTTTAACAATTATGAAGATCTTTTATATGCGTTGCTGCACTTCATGCTCCCGGACACCCATGAGAAGTATGTATTATTGGTAACAACTGTTTTATGGGCCAAAAGGAGGAAGCCTCTGGATGAATGCCGTGCCCAAAAGTAAGCGGCAGAGAGCCCCACTGCTTATGATCTGGCCTCATCTTCTTGTCACACGCACAGCTTACCATCCTCTGTCACCTTCCTGTAGCCGGTAACAGTGGTTCTCAGATTCGGGCATGGCATGGAAGGCTTATTAAGGCACTGACTGCCGGTAGCCACCTTCAGACATTCCAAGGTCTGGGATTCCCCGATGGGCCTGGGGATTTGCACTCCCAGGTAATGGTGATGCTGATATGGGTCCGGGGACCACACTTGGAGAATTGTTGGTCTCCATCAAATCACCTTTCTGCAGCATGAAACCATTGTTAGCTCATCTGAAGCACTTATGCCCATGTTCTCAAAGTTGAGTGTCTAGTTTGTGTTGGGCAAAGCTGTGAGGGTATAGAAGTCAAAGCACCTGTGGGGTGTCTGCTGTTCACAGATGCCTCCTGTCTTCACTCTTCACCTGTTCACTCCTTCATGCTTCATAACTTCCAGAGGCATCTTTACCATGCTGAAGCCATCCCAATTGTCATACTTTGGGTTCCCCCAGAGGCCCACTCCGAGAACAGTGATAGTTCTATTTAGTTTATTTGGGAAGTTCCAAAAAAAAAAAAAAAAATTGGTTTTTAGACCTTGAAGCCACGGTCTTTTCACGGCTGAAATAAAGCCCATTTCATTACGTTAGCATATATGCATAAATTAATTTGTGGGGATGTTTGCAAATCTACATGCATGCACATATATTTTTTTTATTCTTCTAGCTGCCAAAAATAGTTAAAAAGCCTATGCATTATTTATTTTGCAGCTTAGGAAAAGGAAAAGAACACATTCCAAACCCTGTGAAAAGAGAGTGTATCTTATTTCTTTTGGGTGTGAGGGTGTGGAGAGCCAGGGGAATCCAGCTTGGGATGGCAAAATAGGACATGTGGGCTGGAAGGGCAAGATCTCCTACCCCCCAAACTCTCCTGGGTACTGAGTTCCTAGGCCCGTGATATGCAGTGGAGAGGCAAAGATGAACACCACAGTCCATATGGCAACAGAGCGCTCACATGACTAGGGGAGGCAGAGTCACAGGCAGATGAGGTGAGAGGGTAATTTTACATGAAGAGTTTTTGTCCCCGGTCATTCCTTTGCTCCTTTGGGCCTCTCTCCCATATAAGCAGCTCAGTGGGTCTGTGCTCATCCACTTACAGAGGGGATGTGACAAGAGAAAGAAAAGAGCAGTCCTTTTGGCTTCTGGCTTTAAAAGTTTCATCTGTTATGGGAGACAGAAAGGACTCATGGTCTAGAAAAAAAATATTGGGGAAACAATACTTCTCCCCACCTCCCTGCCCCTCACTCTCCATTTTTTTTTCTTTGAAAAGGAACACTTTGATTTAGAGGAGAGAGACTCAGTTGGAGAAGTACTAACACTGATGTTGCTGGACCCTGGGGAGTTTTAGTGGGTATAGTTCAGGGAATATGGCGGGACGCTGAAGAAATGGCCTTGCGTCAGGGGCTTTAGCAAGAGTAAAGGTTTCCTTGTGTGTAAAATCGGAGGGAAGTAGCAGAGAGAGGTTCTGAGACTGGGGCAGCTCACATGGACCAAAAATCTAGGACCAGGCACTATGTAAGTCCCCTAGAAATTATGCCATCTGGAGCTGAAGTGGAGTATGTACAACGTAGTGGGGGAGTTATATGCACTTAACATCTGAGTTTGTGGATTGAGATTTAAGCCTTAATATGTTATATGTTAGTTACGTAATGGAGCATGAGGGCCCTTTCCTGGTGCAGCAGGAACCCAGGCGAAATAGTGACACATCCTCACATGAGTCACCTTCTGGAGGAAATACGGCATATGGTAGGGGTTCGTAAGTGGAGATTTACTGAAACTTTCATTTAAAAAATGTGATCCTGCCAAATGCAATTTTGCTAATTATGATGTTTTCTAGGACCATGAATCTGTGTTTAGTGAGAAATTGCTAGAGCTTCATTTCCTATGCAGTAGCCTTCTCTAACACTTCCATGTGTCTCTGAAGCCAAGATCCATTCTTCCTCCTCAAAAACTTAGTCGGCAGGCCCAGCCCACATTAATCCTTCACTTCCCTGGGGCTGTTTGGAAAGGTGGTCGGTTCTACACATTTTAATGCTTTAGATCACACATTAGGCAGCCTTGTTCTCAGATTCCTTTGAGTTATTCACGTCTTTCTGGATTGATCGTAGCTCTGTGGAGGTTTCATTAAGTTGATGTTCTTTCTCAAGTACCTCTAATGCTTAGCAAGAACTTGGGTGTGTTGAAGCTGCTCTAAGTGCTATGCAGACATGACTATAACCCTCGGAGTGTAGTGTTCTTCCCATTTAACAGATGAACACACTTAGGAGTCAAGAACCCATGGAAGAGGATCATCAGGGTTGGGACAATGTTAAAATGAAAAGATGTCTGGTTCTAATCACAACAGAAGCAATTTGCTTGGCTTCACTTAGTGAAGCTTCTTAATTCTGACTAAATAAGGTTTGGAAGTTAGCATCAGAACCTCAGGGTGGGTTGGTTATCTTTTCTATATGGGTTATTCTGAAGTTGTTGATCTAGGAACCATTTGATGGTTGACCCTGTCATTTTTAGTCATTTTGTGCAAGGTCCCAGCAGACGGTATAGCTGGCAAGCAGGTTCAGGTATGCTCTGTTATTGCAGTGAGTTTTCCCATGTTCCCATGGAAGCCTGGAGAAGCATTCCCTCGCTGAGAGGCTATTACTGGTCTGTCTTCCCATCTGCATAGGCACACGCTACCCACACAGGTCCTCCTCTGATCTCTGCTGCTGTGTTAAATCACCTTCTGTTTGCCCCACTGGTGAACCACCCTAGGATTACAGGGAAGGCCAAACACATGACACTTGATACTGGACAGATGAGATTGAAAGGAGCCACACATACAGTCCAGGGTAGGAAGGCACTGCACAAGGCCACGGCCGCAATGAGCTTGGGAACAGGATGAACCACCATGGGCTGTGGAAGGCAGGCTTTAATGGTATCAAGAGCATACCTGGTGGCTGGTTCATGGTGGGGAGCAGTGTCGGCAGAGGCAGTGGTGGGAAGGGAATGTGGTTGGTTGGTTGGTTGGAATAATTACATGGGCCATCAGGGAAAGAAAGGGAACTTTACTCGGCTCCTTTGATGAGGAGAGTTATTTGGGGAACCTTCTCCATGGGAGTGGAGGGGTGGGGAAGGGCTTAGCTCATTGAGGATCTGCCAGTTTTACTACATATCAAGACAGCACTTAATGTTGAACCTCATCGATAGGCCTTAACTACTTGCTATGAGATGTGCAGGTGAACGATCTCCCCTTAGCCTCTTTATCACATCAAACACATGATCTTTGATTTCAGGGCTATCAGCTTTAGGGTATGAATATTCCAAACACAGAATGCTGGTTCTTCAGATTCTTGCATGAGTCTTACTTTAGTTTTTCCAGTTTCTTTTAAACTGAAAGAGATTATTGACCCTTGGGAGGGGGAAGTCTGAGGGACATGTTTATTATTCAGCCCTCAACCTCCCCAACCTCCCCAACCTCCCCCACCTCCCCCCACCTCCCCCCCCCTCCTTCTGCCCAGGATTCATACTGTATTCCTTAAAGTAGACCACTCGGGAAGTCTAGACCTTCTTTGATCAGATTACCCTGAGTAGTTAAGGTGCTTCCAGCTCTTTGGAGAAGGAATCTACAAGATTTACTTTAAGCAGAAAAAAAGGGGGAGATTTATTAAAAGCGTATTGGTCTCAGCACAGGGCAGGAAGGCAGCTGACCCTTGAGAATGAATGGAAGCAGAAGCTGGCAGCCCACAGCCTTTGCAGACCTCACCCACCTTCCTTTCTCAAAGCTACCTCATTTTTTTCTTTAGAGTCCTTATATGTCTCCAGGCCACAGGGTAGAAACCACGTTTAACCCACAGAAGATTTGAATTTTCGTCTCTTTTCAGTAGATTGAGCCAGCCTGAAATTTCTTAATTCCAAATGGAAATCTCCTGGAAAAAAGGAGTCTGATTTATGTTGGGTCACTCATGGGCCAACACCACTCTAGAACCAGGAAGTCTGAATCACCTTAGACAAAATGGAGCCAGGATCCTTGACTGTGTCCATGTGAACTGAGAGGGTGACAGAGGACAGTTCTTCTAGGAGGGGCTGGGTTGACAACTTTGCTGCTCTGTTTCTCCTGTGAAATTACTTTTATAGAACAGAGCTTTATTGTCATGACATCTGTGGTCTTCATTGCCGTCCGTATATTATTTAGCTCTTTAGGGTGGTAAAATTTCTACTAAAGATATCATTCGCTGTGGTGTTCTACAAGCCTCACAGAGTCAGATACACATGGGTTTGACTTCTGTCTTGGAACTAGCTTGAATTACGCAAGTCACTTAACCTCTGTCAACTTTGGCTTCTCATTAATATAACAGGGAGAAGACACAGGATTGTTGTCAGAATTAAATAACATACTGTTTGCAAAGTACTGGCACTTAGAAGATACTCAATGAATAGGAGCTATTATTAATTTAATGCTAATCATTATTTCATGTAGCACACTCTCAGACCAACATTGACAAAGGCTATTCAAATAAATTGATGCTTTCCTTTTAACTGATAAGATTGCAAGCCAATAGGTATTCAGACAGGCATGACCTTTGCCTCTGAAACATGTAAAATGTATAATTATGTTTTCATGCTAACAAGGATTGAGAGGTAGTAATCTTTGATTTTCCTGTTATTTGGTGGTGACATCCACTAACTCCCCACCTAGCTTTCTTTGCTGGGAAGATCACATAATGACGCTTCAGTCTGTGAATTAGATGTGAACCTTGGGCAGACTAAAGCCTGTCATTGTGGTCAAATAAGTGCAACTGGGAGAGAAGAACCATTTGGAGTTGGTGAGTGCTTTTTTGTTTATCAAATACAATTTAAGGAGGATATATGGCTAGAAGAAACAGAAAAGTTCATCTTGGAACTTGAGATTAAATGCAGTGTTGAGAAAGAACAAGAGGAATACAGGGGATTGTTTTATAATCTATTAAAATATGGGTCTTAGTTCCCAGTATTTCTTTAACCATAATGACCATTCGCTATTAAGAATACCCATGGAATACAGATTTTTTTTTTCCTTATTTTTTAATCCATCAAATTACAAGTCTTTAATGCTTGCTTGGGAAGCCTCCCATTTTTACTCAGTGGTAGCTTTCCTTAATCAGAACTTCAAAATTGCCCATTTTTCCTAATCTCTTAAGTATTTGGTTATTCCAACCTGAGTGAAGTCTTAGTGTATTTCTTTTAAGGTAAGCTTTTTCAAAGTCTCTATTTGGAAATAAGCAGAATCGAAATGAATAAATATAATAACGGAATAAAAAGTTAAAAACTAAAGTAGGTGTAACAGAATCAACTCTGTGGATGCATACCCCTGTCTAACCCCCAAATTACTACAACCTTAAGTTGAAAGCCACAACCAAACCTTACTATCTGTGCTCCTCACTCTGCAGTGAAACACAACAAAGGACAAGCTAATTAATTACCCCTGTTAAGAATGTCCGAGACACCTTGGGAAGCTAAAATGAAGGCTGGGAACATAGTGCAGTAATGTGGCACTAAGTTCCAGAATGAAACCATACCTGGAACCAGAAGGAGGTGTTCTCAAGTCTCTCATCTCGCGTGATCATTGCAGACTCCTGTCTTTGGTCTTTTTGTTCTAACAATACCACACCCTTTGCTGGTGGGACACTTGGGTGAGACATCCACATGGATGGAGCTCTTGGTGGGACATGCACTTTCCTAGCTTCTTGTCCTTGCTCGTGTGATTTCCTTTCCTGAAATCCCTTTTCTACCACCTACACCTGGGGAACAATCCTTCCCAGTGCGATGATCCGGAAAACATTTTGTTTTCTAAGAAGCAGAATGATATCTCTTTCCTCAACCCTGGTTTTTGTGGGGTAAACATTTTTTATTAGTAGCCTGGAGTAGGAGTAGATTCTCTAAGGATTTTCTTGTATAACATGATAGGATTCCCTAAAGTGTTTTCTCAAGAAGCTCTTTGCAGACCTTTGGACTCTGGTTTTTGCCAAGCTGAACATGGAGGTTGAGGGTGGGAACTGGTGACTAGCAATGTTGATGAGATTGAAGGGTATGTGGTGCAATGGGGGTGAAGTGAGGCATCTGAGAGCTGGGGACTGATCCCAGCAAGGGAAAGAAATATCTCCTAGGGATCGAAAATTGTGTGAGCTCTTTATTGCATGATTTATCATTTTCTCAATCTCCCCAGCAATTTCCAGTAAAAGTGAGTGCCAATCACTAATGCAGGAAGAGGTGGATCTGCTTCTGGGCCTGGGACAAAGCCCTTATTGGCTCAAGACTGATAACTGAGGTTCCCTATGGGAGGCTCACAGCCTCTGGTTAATGTAAGGAGTCAAGACTCCTCTTCTGGTGCTGTCTCCTTCAGGCGGCCCCCATGATAGCCCTAGATAGAGTTGATGTCTTCCTCTGAATGTTGGTAGTGCTTTATTCATTGGGCAGAGCCCTAAATCTGTGACCTGGGATTGTTAACTCGTATGTCTGGTTTGCTCACTAGGTTATGAATTACCTGAAGGCAGATTGGTGGCCTTTCTTGCTACTATATCCCCAGTATTGAGGAGTGCTAGGCCTAGGTGCTCAGGATGTAATAGAAAGGAGTTGTCAGATCCAGTTCTATATATGGCATCTTCAGGTATGTTGGCTGCTGGTACCAACACAATCCTAATGTAGAGCATTAGAGGGAAGAGTTCTAGGCAGCTCTCGGGTTTTCCTGGCTGAGACATCTCACTCAAGAATGCTATTGGCTCAGGCTTTCCATTGTTTGACATTTTGCTTATGGGTTAATAAAATATTTACTTTTCTGTCCAGCAGCTAGGAAGCTACATTTTTCTTGATTGTTGACCTTCTCCCATTTGGGAACCTGGCATGCAATTAGGCCTGAGGATGTGCAGACCGAGGAGTGGGATTATAACCAGGTCAGCCTTCCTCTTGAATAGTTATGAAAGAGAGCTCCCAACCAAGATAAGTGTGAAGGAGGTCGCAGGACATAATAGGAATGAATTAAGGAGAGAAATGCATCTTTAGCTATCATTAGAGGACAAAAAAGGGATGATACTGGGTGTTCAGTAGAACAGTACTTGGCACTTGATTGAAATACGAAAAGTTAGAGTATGTGCATGGTAGGGGGAGGGGTCGAGAGGGCGTGATATGGACTTAGCCTTTCTGATATCCTCCTCAGCAAAATGCAAATAATGCTTCCCTTTCTAGGGTGAGGTTTCAGGGGGTACTATATTTGGCTCATGCATTGAAGGATCCCCCAAATCCATAGTTTTTCTACAACTGTGTCGAGTGCATGAAATTACCATGGGAAGGAAAAGTGCAGTGTAGTGATTAGAATCTTGGGCTGGAGGCAGCCAGAGAGATTGGTCATATGATATCTGGATAAACAATTGCTTTCAAGTTAAAAAGTGAAGTTCTTCTCAATTAACTTTGATCAGAGACATTTATGTCAAGTAGATAAATTTTGGAGTTTGACGCCAGCACAAATCTTAATAGTCTTCCAGGTTTACATCTCGATTCTGTGACTTTGTAAGTGACCTGGGCTCTGTGAGCCGGTTCCCCTACTGAGTACCCTGAATTAAGGTGGATAGCCTAGAAAACCCTCATTAGAGAGGTGGTGGTGGTGGTGGTGGGATGGGTGGTGATTTTGTCAGAGACCACGGTTTGGTCCCCATTATCTTTATTTTGTTGTCTTAGGAACAGATTCCTGGTGGAGACTGTGTAAACTACACATGCCAGGCTCCCCTGCAGTCAGGTGTGAGTGTGTTAGTATTTCTGGCCACAGTGTGAGCTGAAGTTTGTGCATAGAAAATTTAGAAACGCTCTTTAAGGGAGGGACAAGCTGTTTGTCCATCCTTGCTTCCTCCTCTCTAGTGCCTATTGTTCAGAGGTGACGCCGGTGCTCCAGCAGCCATCTGGACCCTAGGGGGACTTTGAGGATGGAAGCCTTGATCTGTGGGTGATGGAGTAGAAAAACCAAGAAAGCCTAAGGTCCTGATCCCTACTGGAGCTCTTGATCAGAACTTTGAGTTGAGAGGATTGTGTAAGTCACAGTTTTTAATTTTGGGGTTTTATGTGTGGTCAGACTTCATTCCAGTTGACATTGTGGTGAGGATCATTTTTTCCCTCCAAGTGTGACCTGTATTGATTTGAGGACTTCCCAAAGATTGCCCTCTTGTTCAGTTAATTTCCAGCTGGGTCAGTCAGCTGGAGCAAGGTCCACAGGGAATTGGGTCCATGTTGGGATAAAGCACAAGTGTGGCTCTAAAATGGGAGTCCAGGAAAAGAATACCACCCACTTTGTATTCACCTGCTGTGGGTTGCCTTGGACAAGTCTGATAGTAGCCCCGACAGCAGGCTTTCCCCTAATTCTTCCTGCGTTCCCTCAAGTGAGATAGTTATTACATAATATGGCTCAGAGTAATTAACCAAATCACATTTCTTTGTGCTGATTTGATGAAACAGGTGTAGAGAGGACCTGTTCCTTGGCCATCAGAAAGGAGATGGAAATATTTTTTCTTTCCTAGGCTTGTGCAGTTTGCAAGTAAAAGGCTCACACTTTCTTTGCTGGGATTGCTTACCCACTCCACACTCTGATCTCTCTATTCCTGTTTGTGATGACAGACAGGCCCGGGCTTGCTGGGCTCCGAGGGAGGTGGGAAGAGAGGAGAGGGTGGACACCACACTTCAGCCTTCATTCTCGTGCACCCTGGCATGTCTCGGCCCATAGCAGAGCTGATGGCTCCTCTTCTCCCTTGGGATGTTATGCTAAACACAATTACATGCTGCATTTGACAACAGAGCTGGTAATTTATGTGCTGCTGGAATGGAGGAGGAGGAGGGTGATGGAGGAGAATATCAATGTGCTCTGAAAAGATACTACATTTTCTTATGCCTTCTGGGAATCGGGGGCTTGTGGTGGGAGGATGTTCAGTGGTCATTTGGTAGATTGACTTAAAACCAGCTAGTGGAGATGTAGCATCCCTGCCACCGGACGGTTTGGTGGTGGTGGTGGGCGGGGGGGGAGGTGGGCAGGGGCAGAAGTTCCTACCAGATTGTCAATTTGCAAATATCTTGGTTTTTCTCTAAGTGAAAGATAAGAGCACTATCTCATTGGGTGGTTCTATAAAGGGCACCTACCTGGGACGGTCGGGTGCTGGCCTGGAACAAAGTAGGTGGTCACAAATTGCATTCCTCACTGGTAACCAAAGGGCCACACTTCAGTCCTACAAATGTTTGTGAAAATAAAGCTTTGCAAAGTCTTATCAGTAACAGAGGGACATCCTTTCATTACACTGAAGAAGGGGTGTCTGTATCACTTCGAACAAACTTTGTTTTGAGGAACAGGTGTGCACATGTGTGTAAATTCAAACATCTTACAGTTTTGTTTTTCAAAGTGATTTAAAAATACCATTTCTATACTATTATACCTTTATTTTTTTTTTACTTTATTTTTAAGGGATCTCTACACTCAGGGCTTGAACTCACAACCCCAAGCTCAAGAGTCCCATGTCTCACCAACTGAGCCAGCCAGTGACTCCTGTTATCCCTTTAATCCCTTTAAATGCAGCCTCTCTCCCTTCCTGAGAGCCATAATCTGAGATCCAGGCCCTTTCCCCAGAATACCAGAGCTGGGTCTACCCCTGCTGTGTTACCTTCATAGTAACCTACAGAATGCTCCAGATTGATCTAAGACTCTGCTCTTCAGTTGGAAGAGGGAGAGCTTTTTAATTCTTTTTTTTTTTTTTTCCAAGAAGGAAGAAATGATATCCTGAGGCCTCAGGCAGGGCTGACCCGTTTCTGTTTTGGGTCCTATGAATGGCCTATGGGGGTGCGGTGCACATAAACAGCAGCCCAGGAAAAGATTTCTCTCTTTGTAGAAAAGTCCTCAAGCATGGATGTTTCTCCTACTCTCCACTCTTTCCTCACCAGCCTCCCAGGCCCCAGAGCCCTTCAGTGCTTTGTGCTATTGGGTGTGGGTTTCCCCTTCACCCTCCTCTCACACTTTAGTTTTCTTTGACTCTCTGGCTGATCTTTCCCTGTAGCCTGAGGTCTAGGAATTTCCAGCTCTGCCCTGGTGAACCCACAGCTATCCTCCAACCCCCCGAGAGAGGTGAGGAATTTGGGTAGATCAAGCTCGAACTCCGTTAAAGTTTTCAAAGACCCTTATTCCACCATTGGTGACAATCTCTCCTCTGAACCCCTGGCTCTGGGACAGCCTATAGGAGGTAGGGGGTGAGAAGTAGCGGTCCTTTGCCTTGCTTTCTGTCACAAGAAATTGGCCACTTATTATGTCTGCTTATAACCTGGTGTAAGTCCGTGCTCCTTTCTTTTCATGGCTGCTTTGCCTGAGTTAACACGTAGCAGGTGCTTAGTTTCTGTGGCAAAAAAAAAAAAAAAAAAAAAAGTAGAATCGAAAAATCTCTGCTCAAATCCAAGGACTCCAAACTCTACTTTGTCATGGGAACTGGAGGCTCGCCAAGCTTATCCATGGTTCCTGGGCTAAAACCAAGGCACTTGGACCCTGTGGTGTTGTAGCCTGTCCAAAATCACTGAAACTTAGTTCTGACTCCTCTATTGTGGCACTTACACTCCTGTCACTGTTGGTTATGTTCTCTACAGCCCCTGAAGTCAGAGTTACCTGTCCTACCCCTTTGAATGCACTGGACACCCTGTTGCAAACCCATCCAGGAAAACTCTTCACTGTTCCACTCGATGGTGGTTTTTTTCTTCCAATGTCATGCTTTTCCCTTCCTTCCAAGAGCTCTTCCTCTCCTTTCTCACTTTGTCAGGCTCATGTGATTGTTGTTCAAAAAGCCCTGCCAGGCTTCCTCCATATGACAAAGAGAACCTGAGAAGCTTTGTAAGTATGGGTTTCCAATGCACCTCTACTCCTTTCATCATCCTCCCTTTGTAGAGTGTCTAATTTGTTTTCTTGGAGTTGGTGAGGGCTGGGTGATTAGGTCTATCTCAAATGCAGTAAAATCTTCAGAAAGTTATAGGGCTTCCCTAAAAGAGGTTATAAGATTGCAATGTGTGTCTTTTGTGTTTATGTTGTATCTATTCCAGTTGATTGTGACCTAATCAAACAACTCTTTAATCAATCCGTTGGATAACAAAAATTTATTGAGCTTCTGAGGCGAGCTCAGTAATGTATAAAGGGCCACAATGAACACAGAACAAGGACAGGGCATAGCTCCTGTTTTGAGGCACTTTCAATCCAGTTGAGCAGTAAAAGATGAGTAACCAGATCTTTACAGAAGTTCCCACCAGCGAAGAGTTCATTAATTGTTGCAGTGTGTGTGTGTGTGTGTGTGGGGGGGGGGGTGTTGGGGGGTGGGTGTGTACAGGAACACCTGCCATGGAGATAGGTAGGATGGTGACATAAAGCCAGGTTGGGATGGAGGATTAGAGGAATTGAGTTTGAATCCCAGTTCCCTTCTAACTAGTTGTGGGTCTTTGAATTCTGAGTCACGAGCAGAAAACATTTGTTGAGGACTTTTTGTGCACCTCGCCAAGCTGCAAAGTGCTGTGGGATTGCAGGAGAAAGGCGAGGTGTGACGCCCACCCTTGAGCTGCAGTCTCAACAGAAGCAATGAGACAAAACAGCAGATGACAACATCCTCCTTCTGTGTTGGCCCCAGACTGGATGAAGGGGGGAGTCTATGACTGTGAACATATGCCCCGCCAGATTGATACAGGGAAGAGATTTATGGTTCTTCAGTGTGCAATTTGAATTAAAGGCTATCCCATTTATGGAGCTCCAACTGCATTTCAGGAAGCAGGCAAGTGATGGCTGCACGTGAACACCTACTCCACATTGGCTTTTTCTTTTTCTTTCTTTTTTTTAAAATAGCTTCTTTTTTTTCTTTTTCCCCCACATTGACCCCTTAAAATTGGACATCTGGATCCTCTCCATATTCAGGTGTGATTTTGCTCTTTTTCCATCTAGAAGAGGAGCTTCAGGTTGAGAAAAGGAAAGTAAATTGCCCAAGGACAAACACACTCGGTTGAAGCTCAGATTCTAGCTTTGCATAGTCTGTCCATTTTCTCCATGTGTGCATCAGGCAACTGAGACTTGGGTAGGGAATTTGGGGTGCGACACTAAGCTGCGATCTAAACCTGCATCTGTCAGATTCTAAAGCCGGAGGCTGTTCATGTCTGTAAGCTGGAGGAGTTAGTACAATCTTAGATTTCTTGAAAGAAATCATTGCTGTGTGTTTTAAAAAAACAAACAAAAAAGCATAGCAGTTTACACTGAAGGGACCTCTTATTATACAAAATAGCCCTACAAGGATCATTCTAAAATGTGCATGTGGGTCACCAGGAGATCCTGTCTGTTGGGTGGGGCCTGAAGTTCTGCATTCCTGCTCTGCTACTGGTCCATGAGCCACACTTTGAGTAGTAAGAGTCTAAACCAGGTTTCTCAGTCTGGGCTCTGTTGATAATTTGGCCAGGTAATTCCTCATGGTGGGGGATGGTGTACTGTAGGATGTTCGGCAGCATCCTGGCCTCTTTCTACTACGTCAGTAGCACCATCCCCAGTGTGATACCAAAAATATATTCTGACAATGTCAAATGCACCCAGAGGGGGCAAAATTGCTCCCAGGTAAGAACCACAAGTCTAAACCAGGGGTTCCTGAACTTCTCTGCACGTTGGAATCAGCTGAGGAAATTCAAAACTCGTGGTGCCCGTGTCCTGCCTTGACTGGAACGTGGGCCAGGCCTTGATGTCTTCAGATGCTTCCCCAGGTGATTCTAATGTGCAATTTCTAGGCTAGATTCTAACTCCAGGCCAATGAGCCTCTCCTCCTCTTTCAGCTTTCAGGAAGCTGCCAGGCCCAACACTCCCAGCTGCCAGTGGCTGACCAGACATCTGGTTCTGGGATAGGAGGGGTGGTTTCCAGGCGTCATTCATCACACACAGAGGCCAGCTTGGAATTGGCTTGAATTCTCCAGTAAGAAAGAAATTATGCAGGGCTGCAGTATATTTAGCCCCATCCATCATGCTGTCTGGGCTGCTTTGCGTACAGAAGCAGTGCAGGCAAATCTTGGAGATCTTGCATGTTTGGTTCCAGACCATCACAATGAAGTAACTATTGCCCTATAGCAAGTCATATAATTTTGGGGGGCTCCCAGGGCATCTAAAAATTATGTTTATACTATACTGTGGTCTATTAAGTAATAATATTATGTCTAAAAAGCCAGTGTATATATCTTAATTTTAAAGTCTTGCTAAAAAAAAAATACTAGCCATTATCTGAACTTTTAACAATCTTCTTGCTTGTGGAGGGTCTTGTCGCTGTTGATGGGCTGCGGACTCATCAGGGTGGTGGCTGCTGAAGGCTGGGGCGGCTGTGACAATTTCTTAAAATGAGACAGCAATGAAGTTTACTGCATTGATTGACTTTTCCTTTCACAAACAATTTCCCTGTAGCATGCAATGCTATTTGAGAGCATCTTATCTAAGTAGAACTTCTCTCCAAATCCCGGTCCTGGGATCAAGTCCTGCATCGGGCTTCCTGCAGGGAGCTTGCTTCTCCCTTTGCCTGTGTCTCTGCCTCTCTCTCTCTCTCTGTGTGTCTCTCATGAATAAATAAAATCTTTAAAAAAATTTGATTTTATTTATTTTTAAAAGATTTTATCTGTTTGAAAATGAGAAGCATAAGTGGGTGGGGACAGGTATAGGGAGAGGGAGAAGCAGATTCCCCACTAAGCGGGGAGCCTGATGTGGGGCTTGATTCAAGGACCCTGAGATCATGACCTGAGCAGAAAGCAGATGCTTGACTGACTGAACCAAATTAAGTGATTTTTTAAATTTTATTTTTATTTATTTTTTTTAATTAAGTGATTTTTTTAAAAATTTTATTTTTTTAAATTAAGTGATTTTTAAATCACTAAAATTTAAGTCCCTTGGGACACGTGGGTGGCTCAGTGGTTGAGCGTCTGCCTTTGGCTCAGGGCGTGATCCCGGGGTCCTGGGATCAAGTCCCACGTTGGGCTCCCTGTGGGGAGCCTGCTTCTCCCTCTGCCTGTGTCTCTGCCTCTCACTCTGTGTCTCTCGTGAAAAAGTAAATAAAATCTTAAAAAAAATTTGTCACTAGAATTTAAAAGCTTCGTAATTCCTCTGATGGATTTTTTATTATCTATGGCAGCTATAGCCTTATAAAATGTACTTCTTAAATAACAAGACTTGCAAGTAAAAAAATCACTGCATGATCCGTGGGCTGCAGAATGGATGTTTTATTAGCATCCAAACATTCATCTTATTGCACATCTCTATCAGAGCTCTTGCGTGACCAGGTGCACTGTCAGTGAGCAGTAATATTTTGAAAGAAATCCTTTTTTTCTTGAGTAGTGGGTCTCAACAGTAGGCTTAAAATATTCAGTAAAGCCTGTTGTAAACAGATGTGTTACCCGGCCTTTGTTCTCCTATTCATAGAGCCTAGGAAGAGTAGATCTAACGTAATTCTTAAGAGGCCTAGGATTTTCAAGACGGCAAATGAACATTGGCATCAGCTTCAAGTCTCCAGCTACGTTAGCACCTGCCAAGAGAGTCAGTGTGTCCTTTGAAGCCAGGTGTTGACTTCTCTCTGGCTCTGAAAATCTTCCAATAGAAGCCTTTTCATCTATATTGAAAATCTGTTGAGAGTGGCTACCTTTGCTCATTACCTTAGCTAGATCCTCTGGATAACTTGCTGCAGCTCCTACATCAGCTCCTGCAGCTTCACCTTGCACTTGTTATGCAGGACGGCCTCCTAGATCTTGTGACCCAGCCTCTGCAGCGTCCTCCCCTCTCCCAGCCTCCATGGAGTTGAGGAGAGTTAGCGCCTTGCTCTGGATGAGGCTTTGGCTTAGGAGAACGTGGCGGCTGGTTGGATTTTTCTCTCCAGACCAGGGAAACTTTCTCCCTACCAGCAATAAAGCTGTTTTGCTTGCTCATCATTTCTGTGTTCACTGGAGTGGCGCTTTTAATTTCCTTCACAAACTTTGCCTTTTCCTTCACAACTTGAGTCGCTGTTCGGTGCAGTCTAGCTTTCGATCTGTCTCAGCTTTCCACAAATCTTGGCTTTAGACTCCGCATCCTTGCTAAGCTTGGTCATTTCTGACTCTCACTTTAAAGTGAGAGATGTGCGAGTCTTCCTTTCACTTGGACACTTAGGGGCCATTATAGGGTTATTAATTGGCTTGATGTTAATATTGTTGTCTCAGGGAACAGGGCGGCCTGAGGGGAGAGATGGGGGAGCAGTTGGTTGGCGGAGTAGTCCCAACATAACATTTACTAACTTTGTGGTCTAACATGAGCATGGGTCATGGCGCCCCCCAAACAAGTAACAATAGTAACATCAAAGATCACTGATCACAACAAATATATAATCAAAACGTTTGAAATATTGAGAGAATTGCCAAAATTTCACACAGAGACATGAGGTGAGCAGGTGCCATAGGAGAAAGTGTGCTTGCTTGACGTAGGGTAGTCAGGAGCCTTCAATTTGTCAAAAAAAACAAAAAAAACAACAACAAAAAAAACCCTGCTGTCTCTGCAAAGTGCAATACAGTGAAGTGTAGGAATCCACGTGCCTGTTTTAAACTCCACGAATCCTATTTTGAGCTGGTGATCTCCCATAGGGGCCATAAAGGCCTTGCCATGACTTGGTTCCTTTACCTACCACCCCTAAACCTTCAGTGGAATCATCCTTTTTCCTTTGAACCCAGAGGCTTAGGATAATAGCCTAATATTTGTCTGAAGTTTGGACTGAGCAGGTGCTCAGGGGTAGAGAATCTTTGCTAGGTAAGATCTAACCCATGGAAGAAAATATCTCCTTAGTCGTCATCTTAGGTGATTGTGTGTGGTGTAGACCTCCTCATCCTAAGGTTATTCCCGTCTAATATTTTGCTGTCTGCTGTGCGTGGGGACAAAAATTTGCTTTTGGGGCCTTGGATCAGAATTGCTCATTAAGGACTTACCTTTGTCAGATGGGTTTTTGCTTCCATGGAAATTAACAGAGAAAGGATAAACTCAGTTATACTTATTGCCTGGCACCCACTTTAGCTCCCTGCCTCCCTGGTAGCATAGGAGAGAAGCCTGAACTGCAGTGGCTGGACACATGGATAAGAACAGCACCCTTGGGTGCCTGGGCAGCTAGTGGTTGAGCCTCTACCTTTGGCTCAGGGTGTGATACTGGGGTCCTGGGATCGAGTCCCACATTGAGCTCCCTGCAGGGAGCCTGCTTCTCCCTCTGCCTGGGTCTCTGCCTCTCTGCCTCTGTCTCATGAATAAATTAAAAAAAACAAAACACATCAGTAACTGGGCATGGAGCACTCTCTTAGGTGGCAGCCTGGGGCTGATGGGCCTTTTAGGACAGGCCACCTGGGCTAGGTTCCCAGACCCACCTTGCTGGGTTACTAGCAAGTTACCCAAGTGCCCTGAGCCTCACTTTCTTTATCTGTAGCTGGGAAAGTTAGTAACATCCATAGGCTCGTTAGGAAGATTGCGTGAAATCTCCTGTTTACCCGGCACCACTACGGATCAGAAATCTGCATGAGCTCAGTCAGTTGCCCCAACAACAAATCCCACAAGGTTGATCATCTCCCTCTCATTTTATAGCTGGGGGTGGGGGGTGATGGAGGCTCAGAGGGGCCAAGTAACTCACCTGGGCCCACAGGGAGGAGCATGCTGGGCAGGCTGACCCTAGGGCATGTGATTTGGGGAACTTCTACTCCGCTGCTTATTACAAAACTGCTGGGTGCTTTCCTGTTCCACAGTGTTCCTGTTCCCTTGCCCTGTTGTCCGCAACACGTTTTTCTGATTTTACGACCTGATAAAATGGATGGAGCTAAAAGAGGCAGGTGTTATAGAAGGAGAATTGATATATCTTTCGGGAATCAGAATCCAACAGCTAGGGACGCAGGCCCGGCTGAAGTGAGGGGCAGCGCTGATGGGGTAAAAGTCGGGGTAGATGCCCCATTTGTAGTCGCTGAAGGTCACGGCAGAGATACCAAAAGGAGCCAATACTTAAATTAAAAAGGGGGAAGTGAGTGGAGGACGAAATGTGGATGAACTGTGTACCCAGGTTATGGTGCTTGAGCACAGAAGGGCCCAGCAAGGCGTGAGTTGTCCATGACTTAGCGATCCATCCCTGGTTCTAGAAGGCGATGGGAGCCCTGTGCACCTGGCAGCTAATGCACGGCCCAGTTTCTCATTCCAGTGCTTGTACATTCACTGACGCCCTTTTTGTTTTAAATCCAAAATACTAAACTCAAAGATCTCCTCTGACTTGGGTTTGGAAGTTCCGTTCCTCTGGTGGGTCCACCGGCAGATGAGAGGAGGAGTGCTGGGTGGCAGCCGGGGCAGCACCAGCAAGCGCCTGCTGTGGACCCAGTGCTCGTTGAACGTCTGGCCTGACCTAACCCCGTGGGTCCTTGCCTTCCCCTTGGTAGATGAGGACGCAGGCCCAGGGGGATGATACGATTTACCCAAGGTCCTCGGCTTGGTTAAAGGAATCGAAGTTGCCAGGAATCCCATGGGGAGAAGGTGGTTCTGGGGGCGTGGGGGGCCACGGGCCAGCAGTGTGACAGCTTCTCCTGAGTGTTCCTGTCACCAGCTCGGTGATAAAAAGGGTGATTTCCATAGTTTTCCCGGCATTACATGAGCTAGCGTCACATGTAATGAAGCTCAGAAAGGCCATAATCTCCTAAGCTTAGGCCTCATCGTGCTTCCGGTTCATCGAGGCAAGCTCAGACCTGCTCCCGTTTTGCATTTATCAGAACATGCAGAGGTGAAAATTCAGCTGCTGTGGTTTAGCACATTTCCCCGAATCTCGCCAATAGAGCCTATGCGACCCCGAGAATCGCAGTGTGCTGGGTCCTCTCCCAATCTAGTCACAAACCCTGAACTACTTTTTTTTTTTTCTAATTAAATTGTAAAAAGTATTTTTTCCCCCTTTAGCCCTGAGGTGTTTGTGCAATTTTTGCAGCTCAAGCTTGAGGCAGAGGAGCATTCACATTTGCCTGTCAGGTCACCCCGATTCTTGGGTCCTCTGTGCTTCCCAGAGGGGTACCTTGGTGTACTAGACCCCCCCCCTGCCCACCCCCGCCCCCGTCAGGTTTGGTCACCACATTGCTTTTTGACTTTGTGCAAAATTCCCCTTGAGAAAGGGTAAATTAGGGATCCTTGGGTGGCTCAGCGGTTTAGTGCCTGCCTTCAGCCCAGGGCATGATCCTGGAGACCTGGGATCGAGTCCCGCATCGGGTCCCTGCAGGGAGCCTGCTTCTCCCTCTGCCTGTGTCTCTGCCTCTGTCTCTCATGAATAAATAAAATCTTTTTCTTTTATAAGGTAAATTACTTAACATCCTTGGGTCTTGTTTTGTCATTGGGAAAAACCAGGAAATTCATTCTTTCAAAGATTGCTCTTCACTTCCTATGCTTTGGGGGACTTGGGGCCAAGCACCCGAGATAGGCTGATAATCCAGTTCATACCTGGGCCTCCCTGAAAGGACTGGACTGGACAACCTTCAGTGCTTGCCAGGCCTTGAGGTACGTTCTCATCTGTCCCTCTTCTGCCCAGCCGGCAAGCATTATAATCTCCACTTGAGAGCAGAGGGGACGAGGCGCCGAGGTGGAGGTTACTTGCCCAGCTTCACACAGCAAATAAGCTAGAGAACTGGAACTCAGGTTTGGTTCTGCTTCCAAAGCCCCACTGGTTCTCCAGCTTCTGCTCTGCTGGCTTAAGGGGAAGGAAGCTAATGTTGACTGAAGGCCTCTTGAGTCCCAGTCAACCCACCCCCTGAAAGAGAGGGGTTGTCACCTCCATTGAATGGAGGAAGGACCTACACTGGGAAACTCTCAGGGATTTGCTTAGTCTCACAGATAATGGAGGCCGGAGGAGAGAGGGCACTGAGGCCTCCTGTCAGTCTCCAGAGCTCACTGCTGGGCATCTAATCCTTTAGCTCTGGCTCTTGGGTCTGCGAAAGAGCTCACCAGACACCATGCTGTAAGCTGCCTGCTTCTATTATCTTCCCTGCTCTCAGCCATCCATCCCAGAAATCTAATCTACTCTGATTTGGTTAACTGCCTCTCTTACCAATCAGCACATAGTGAGGTGCTCAGGAAGCATTAAACACTAATGATCATCCTCCAGAAAGTGGGCCTGACCCCCCTATTTCTTATCTTGGAAAGTGAAAACATAAGCCACAGCCAACAGTATTTCCTCCTGAGCTGGCACGACAAGAGAGCAAACTTCTTATCGGACATTTGAAAGCTTCCCTAGTCAAGGGAGTCCAGAATTCATATTCACGCAAGGCTTTGTTTATGGGATAAGCGGGGCCACCAACAATGTGTTCTGGTCTAAACTAAGACAAACCTCAGGTGGATTTGTATTGACAAACATATGCAACATAGGGGGCCCGGGTAGCCTTTTAGGAACATGGCAGGGTAATTATTTATTTTTGAGCTGCTCCCAACCTCTCACTGACCCTGTGGGTGCAGCTTCTATGACATGACTCACACCAAGCCTGAATCCCCTAGGACCTCCCTTCCACAGGGGCTCAGCCACGGGCTCTGGGGGCTGAGCTATGGCTATTGAAAGTAAGGAAGGAAAGGGCCCAGGTGTTGTGGGAGGTCTGAGGTTGAGCAGGCAAGGCTGTCCATCTACAGTAGCAATCATTTGCAGGTTATTTCTCTAAAGAGCAGTCATCATCCTCTTTACCCTCCGCCATCCTACCCTGCTGTGTGAACTCCCAAGTTTAAGAGAAAAATAATGCTAAAAGCACAGGAACAAGGCTGTATCTTAACAGCAGTGGGCCGTGCTCTTAACAGACAGACTCTGGAGTCTTTTTTTCCAGCACCTAAGGGTTTTTGGAGCTTCCCAGCTGTTAGCAGAGAGGCCAAGCATTTGTTTCATATAATTGTGCAGTCTGGATCCTTACTGCCCACTGACAGCCCATTAAAGGAAACTGCACCTGCATTTATTAAGAGACAGAAGGAAAATGCCAGGTCTCTGTTCCTTACCAGCCAGGTGGAGGGGCTGAAGAAGCTGGAAACAGGCTAACGAGGAGAGCAGGCTCAGGGGCTAGTTAGTGGAAGGCCAAGTGCATGTTGAAGGATTTAACTGAGCACCTAAATCCTCAAGGAGATGCAGAAGCAGTAGTAGTTCTACCTTATGTTCCTTTGGCTGTTTGAGTCATCACAGCTCTGTTGTAAGGCAGGCTTTGCAAGTACCACTTTCCGGATCACAAACTGAGGCCCAAGACCTAGAATAACTTGCCTTTGGAAACCTCCTCACAGAGCCTGGACGCAGATCCCAGTCTCCGTGACCCCAGGTTTGCATCGTCATGAAACCTCCATCAGGTGTCTCCTGTGTTCTGGATGGTGACTTGAGTGCGGGGAGTGGGGAGACGGTGAGACCCCACCTCTGGATGCCGGGGGTTTCTGTCTAGAGAAGAGCAGCCTATAAGTCACACCAGGATGGTGACCACATGGATCTGCAAGGTTCAGCGAAGAGGGTGTGCCTGGCTGTGTGGGGCCACGGCAGGAGGCGCTGGGGCTTGAGAAGATGCCCAGATGTCTCCAAGTGGCCAAGCCTAGCTGTGGGAAGGACACTGTAGGCTTTTAGATGATCCCAAAAGCAAGATTATGGAAGCATGAGGCTAGACCTGGAGTAGGGAGAGGCTTTTGGGATAAAGAATAGGAAGAGTTAATATTTAGTGTTTATTATTTTCCACCTGCTCTAGCTGCTTTTCCCATCGTGATGCCTCAGATTCTCACAACAAGTCCATCAGATGGGGACATCTTCCTGAGCCTGGAGCTAGAGGCATTGAAAGATGAGGGGACTCACTGGGTTAGATCACTCTGCTTGCAAGACAGAGAGCCTAGCTTTGCACCCATGCAGTCAGGCTTCTCAGCTCATGGGGTGGGGGGTGGGGAGGTGGGGGGTGGTGGTGTAACATAAACGGAGCCTAGGAGGCTGGCAGAGGTGTGGCACTGGGACTTCAGCCTTGTCATCACTCACTCTTCACTCACTGAGCATTTTCCAGTCTCCTGCGCCAGGAGAAAAAACAAAGGAAAACAGATTAAATTCCAGTAGAGAAGCCAAGACTTCCAAGAGCAATGATAACACGAGACCACATATGATTAGAAGCATGGAGGTGGAAGGAGGCGCCCATTCCCTAGGCCCCTGTTCACTTTCACATTTGTGTTTCTCCCAGTATATTCCTGGGCTTTTTTGGCAAACTCCTCTATCTTCCTGAGTGTTTCTTCTTCTCTGATGCCTGAACCTGTACCAACCCCCCCCCCCCCCCTCAACCCGGGAACACCAGTTAATGAGAGCAAGACTCGCTGGGTACCTCTTGTTCCTGAGAAGCTCTTTGCATTTTGAAAGGAAATCTTTCTACGGAGGATTGTTGTCCTGACCCATGTTGCCCTAAGTGGGGACTCCTCTGCCTGTCGCTCCTTTAGGTCCTCAAACTGATCTTATCTGTCTGGCTTTTCTCTAAGCTGCTTGAGCTGCTTTCTCAAACAGCACTGATTTGAAACAATCTCTGGAGGCATGTCTCCTTCTCTCTCCTTTATGGCCACTCCATCTAGTTTCTTCTGTAGGCTTCTCTGCCTCTACACAGCCACTAAATGATAGAGATAGCAGATCTCATCTTTGTAGAAATCTTTCAATCCTCTATCCTCTTTCCTTTCTGCCTAGGAGATTTCCTCTTTAATGACCACCTCTAAACAATCTTCTCATGGCTGGCATCACTTAGACGTCAGTTGGACTGTCTTCAAAGAGGCCTTCCTTGGCCAGGTCACCTAACACGATCACCCAGTTTCTCTTCTATTACTCTGTTTTAGTTCTTTGCTGATATTTTTCTTAAACACTTTTAAAAAAGATTTTATTTGAGAAAGAGCACATGAGCAGGGAGAGGGGCAGGGGGAGAAGCGGACTCCTTGCTGAGCAGGGAGCCCAATGCCGAGCTCCATCCCAGGACCCTGAGATCATGACCTGAGCATGACCTGAGCCACTTAACTGACTGACCCACCCAGGTGCCCTTTTATAAAATTTTATAATAATACCCTATTAGTCTTAGGTGCACATCATAGTGATCCAAATTTTGTATGTTATGAAATGGTCCTCATGATAAGTCTAGTTACTATGCAAAGTTATTACAGTATTATTGAATATATTCCATATGCTGTACATTACATCCCTGTTACACACACACACACACACACACACACGTATTTAAATGTTTTATTGACTTATCCATGAGAGAGAGGGGGTGGGGCAGAGGGAGAAGCAGGCTCCATGCAGGGAGCCTGATGTGGGACTCAATACCGGGTCTCTAGGATCATGCCCTGGGCAGAAGGCAGGCACTAAACTGCTGAACCACCCAGGAATATCTTTTTAAATTGTTGGTACCTTTTAGTCTCCTTCATCTATTTGTGCCCCAAACTCTTCTCCTCACTCTGGAAACCAATAGTTTCTTGTATCTGAGTATGTTTGTTGTTTTTTGTATTTCATATGTAAGTGAAATTCTATGGTAGTTGTATGTATCTGATGTATTCACTTAGCACGATACCATCTAGGTCCATTCACATTGTTGCAAATAACAAGATTTCATTCTTTTTTATGGCTGAGTAATATTACCATGCATGTGTGTATACTTCATTCAACCCCTGGTGAGCACTTACATTGCTTACACAGCCTGGCTATTGTAAATAGTACTGCAATGAATGTAGGGATACCTATATCTCTTCAAATAGTGTTTTTGTTTTTTTGGATAAGTACCCAGAAGTGGAATTGCTGGATCAAATCATCATTCTGTTTAACTTCTTAAGGAATCTCCAAATTGTTTCCTATAGTGGCTGCACCAATTCACATTCCCACCAACAGTGTACAAGGGATCCCTTTTCTCTACATCTTCACCAACACTTGTTATTTTTTTGTCTTTTTGATAATAGCTGATCTGACAAGTGTGCGGTGATATCTCATTGTGGTTTTGATGTGCATTTCCCTGATGGTTAATGATGTTGAGCATCTTTTCATGTGTTCATGTGTCTGTTTGCCATCTGTATGTTGTCTTTTTTTTTTTTTTTTTTACGATTTTATTTATTAGAGAAAGTGTACTGGCAGGGGGAGAGGCAGAGGGAGAGGAAGAAGCAGATTCCCTGCTGAGCAGGGAGGCCGACATGGGGCTTGATCCCAGGACCCTGAGATCATGACCTGAGCCAAAGGCAGACGCTTAACAAACTGAGCCACCCAGGGCCCCTGGGTTTGTTTTTTTTGATATTGTGAGTTCATCATCTTTGATATTAACCCCTTATAGTATAGTATATAACCCCTTATAGTACAGTATTTGCAAATAATCTTCCATTCAGTAGAATGCCTTTCATTTTGTTGATGATTTCCTTCACTGTGCAAAAGCTTTTAAGCTAGATGTAATGCCATTTTGTTTATTTTAGCTGTTGTTGCCCTTGCCTGAGGAGACTGGTCCAAAAAATATTGCTAAGACTGATGCCATGATATTTTTCTTGATTAACTGATTTGATTGATCTCCCCCACACCACTCCAAATATAAGCTCCAAGAGAGAAGAAAACTGTCTTCTTCATTCTGTATTCTTAGTGCCTGGAGCACAAGGTAGGTGCCTAATGTCTGTTACATGAATAAAGGCATTATTTATTTGCAAGCAGAGAAGTACAGGATAAAAGTGGTGCTTAAGGAGGACTACAGATCAATAAAATTCAGGGGAATCAAGGACAGCTTAGATGTAGAAATGATAGAGAAAGGAAACTGCAGGAGAGTACGTTTATGGTGTTTCTGCCCATTATATCCCCTCTACCAATTGAATTAGAATCTGTGAGGGTGGCCCCCCCCCCCCCCGCATCTGTGTGTTTTATGAGCTCCCCAGGAGTTTCTGCTACTCAGCAAGATTGAGAATGATTGTGCTAGATGACTTATAACTGCTGCCCACTGAAATGGAATGCCAACCACACACATATTTTGAATTTGTTTTTTTAAGTTGTCTCCATGGCCAGTGTGGAGACCAACATGGGGCTTGAACTCGCCACCCTGAGATCAAGACCTGAGCTAAGATCAAGAGTTGGACACTTAATCAACTGAGCCACCTAGGCACCCCCTTGCATTTTCTGATAGTGACAACAAAGTAAAAAGAAACCTTGAGGTTTTATAATATATTTTTATAATATAATTTTTATAATAGATTTTATTTAACTTAATACGATGATTTCAGCATATACATATCATAATTAGGAGCTACCTTACACTTTTTTTTTTTCCCATTAGTATGTCTTTAAAATTAATGTGTAGCTTACACTTACAGCCTATTGCAGTTTGTACTAGCCACATTTTAGGGTCTTGGTAGGCATATAGGGTTGAGAAACCTGAACTAGGTGGTATAGAGCCATAGGTGCCTTCTGGTTCCAGCATCTAACAGCTGAACCTGAGCACAGCAAGGAGATCTCTGATTCTGAAACGTAAAGCAGCAGCCCAGCATGTACTGGGAATCACATTTCTCTCTTGTTCTTATTAAAATCTGTGTTCTTCCCAAATCTTTCTCTTGGCTCTGGATTCATTCCTCTTACTCATCTGTCGGTACCTGAAAATCCCCAGCCTAGATCGACACTATCTTGCTAACCTGTTAGGAGGTTTCTTTTCTTCTATGAATAGGACTCAGGATCTAATTTTTTTAGCCAGTGGATGTCACTGTTTACTCAAGGAGTATCCTTGGAGGAGACACTCCAATCCAGGGACACATGCCCACAGCAGTCAATGGCTCTTCTTCCCCTGTATTATTAGTGTTTCCCTTCTAATTTGGAGGAGTGACAGATTTTTAGGAAGGGAATTGCTGGTGGTCAGTGCTGGTTCACCAATGTCATCTACAGGTGTTCATTGGTCCTGAAGATTCAAAGCCCCACTTTAATAGAGGTCATTATCCAAAATGACGAGGCAATCAGCAACCAACCTAATTATAGTAAAAAAACAAAACTCCTTGATGGTCTGTCTTTCCTTCCTACCTGCCTTCCTGCCTTCCTTCCTTCTCTATCTATATCTATCTATATCTATCATGTTTCTGTAGAGCAAAGGTTACAGCCTGTAGCCAAGTCTGACCCACAGCTGTGTGACAGTGTTTGGAAAACAGTTGTGCTAACATTTACATTGGAGAAGATTTCCCACAAACATTTGGATTTCTGGCTTCTGGAATGCTGGAAGATCTGGCTGCATTAGATTCACACCCTGTTGTAAAGCTGCAGCTGGGTTGACAATCAGTTGCTTTTTAAGATTGTCCTGCCCTACCTTTATTTTCCACAGGCCCCACCATTCCTGACTACTCCCCAACCCAGGTCACTGTAGTCATTCAAGCTGTCAGCCTAACCTCTGTTGGCATTTGTGTTTCTCGGAATAAAAGCCACATATGTAACTATTGACTACTTTCTGCAGGCGTCCTGAAGGATGGAATAATTTAGGGAAAAGTGATATGTGGTTTGCTTTGGAAAATATTTTTCTGGCTTTAGGTTTAGCGCTGAAGAATCCTTGGCTTTGGTTAGGATCTGTTGCTTGGAGGTACCTCTTCAAAATGACATATCCCATGTGGTCAAGAGCCCTTTTCTGTAGCCCAGGGTGTGAGAGATGAAAAAAAAAAAAAAAGGCGAGGTGAGGTAGGATCATTGATGCTGATGTTGGAGGGTTTAAGGATTGACTACACTGGCTTTTTCTAACCTTTACTCCAGTGAGTGGTGAATTGGGGTGACTCTTCTGCCTTTATCCCAGGCAATGGGTTTCAAAATTGAGAGCATCAGAATCACGTGGAGGACTTGTCAGTCACAAGCAGGGTCCAACTCCCAGAACTTCTGGCTCAATGGGTCTAGGGTAGGACTTGGGAATTCACATTCCTAACAAGTTCTCATATGATGCTGAGGCTGCTGAGCCTGGGATGACACTTAGCAAACACTGGTGCAACTTTTCAAGGCCAAAGTGAATTTTTTTTTAAAGGTAAAGGAGATGTGTGTGCACATGCACTCACATACATTGCTTTCCTTTCTAGAGTACATGTATGGTATAAGAGCCAGTATATTACCAAAGGCAGAGAGGAATGAACTCGCCCACAAACAACACCATGGAGAAGGGTCTTTTTCCTTATCAGTGCAGTAGATATGCTTAAGAAGAGAGACAAAATGCCATTGGGTAGTTTTAGCCTCTAACTCTGGGGCTGCTTACCTGCAAGTAAGTGGATGAAATGACATTCTTCTCTTAGAAGAACAAGACCACAACCACGGGCCCCGCTTCTGGTGGCTCTGACTGTGCTGTCCTGAGGCTGGGAGAGAAGCTTTGGAGCAACGTCAGCTGGTATGTGCTGAGTGCTCATGGTGTGCTAGAAGCCCTTATAGACTTACTGATAACCTCTCATTTAATTCTTAAAATGTTCCAGGAGATGTGTATCCTATGTATTTGCATTTCATAGCTGAGATTGCCTCAGAGTTCTTAAGTAACTTCTTGAAGCCACACAGTTAATGGGTGACAGCCAGGCTCATTCAGTTCCATAGCTGGAGCTCTGAACCACTGCAACACGAGCCAGAATAGGGTTTGAAGTGTAGGGAGACCACTTAGAAACTGGGCAAAAATTACCTATTTTGTTCCTTTGTGTCTTTAGCATCTTCTGCAAAATGGGAATCCTACCAATTCCAGACTGTGGTAAGAGTCCAACTGGGTGAAATGTGTGTGTCCTTTGTTATATCCTTGTTTCAGTGTTTATATGCTTCCCTGTCCCTCCCCATTCCTGTGTCTCATGAGTTCCCCCATGATTTGCCCTGTACCTCAAAGCATTCATTCACTTTGCATTTATTGTACAGTGTGAACCATCAGACATGCTCCTTGCAGCACAGTGGCAGGAAAGGAGCTACAGTTTGATCATCTAGCTTCCAAATCTTCATTCCTACATGCGAGTCTCCCAGAACCCTCAGACTCCCCATGCCCCCCAACCACGGCTCTCCTCAAAGTGAAGAACTCTGTTTTGGTTGACGGTGCCACCCACCCTCACTATGTTCTTTTGAGTCAGTGGCCTGCCTATTCCTCTAAGTTTATTTCTTTCAAATATCAAACTCCCCATTTCAGCAGGCTCCAGATCCTGGGGGTTCTATCTGGGGAGTTGCTGGAATCCTCAGGACTCTTGTGTAATTGGCCCGTCATACATTCCTCACCTGGGTCCCTCTGCCTCCTAAGTAGGACCTCCTTTTCTGCCTAGCTTGCTCCTTCCCATAGAGCTGTGAGGCTGCCAGAGTCTGAGCCCATTGCTGCCTGTTCCAGGTTCTGTAGCATCTCCTCCTGCAACCTGTGCCCACCCGTGGGACCTCTTGGCATCGTACTTTACTCATTCTCCAGCAACCCCAGTGGCTTAGACCCTATCAGTACATGGCTTGTGGCTCTGGATTGGCTTGGGATGCTCTCCCTGCTGGGAAAAACCTCACCCACCCCTACACTCAGCTCTTTTTCCTCACCCTTTCTGGACCCCACCCTAGAACTTGCATCTTCAGACTTTCCTGCTCTGAAGATTGGGGAAAGCTCCTCTCTGAACCCCCACAGCCCTTGCCCAAGTAGCCTTTGCGAACTACAAGGTACTCAACTGTAGCTGTCTCTTCTACCGAACTGGAAGCTCTAGACAGAGAGGGACATAGAGAGTCTTTATTTCTGCATTTCAGTTGAGCATGACCAGCCATGGCCTGGGTCTCTGGGAGCTGGGAGTGTGGAAGTGGGCCAAGGAGCTGGGGTGAAGTCCTCCTGGAGTGTGAGGAGGATGATGTCCAGAGCTCTCACCATTGCGGCTCTGTGTGAGAGGCCCCCGAGGGTGGCCTTTGGAGCTGCAGGGCTCAGAGGCTTCAATAGCTACAGAAATCAGCATCTTTATTTCAAGACCTTTCTCTCTGACATTTCTCCTATCAAATGCCACTTCTACTGAGGCACATGGAGACACATGTCCAGGAGGGCTTGACCTATTTAGGGGCTTTATCAATCAGAGGGAAGCTGAGCTGATCCTGATTCCTAGTGTGGTGGGCGAGGGGGGAGGATAGGGGTCCTTTGGACAGTGGCACGCAGCTGGCAGGTTCCGAACTGTTCGGCCTTGCCTCACCCTGCCTGCTTGCTGGCATTTCCCTCCTCCAGGCTCTCTGTGTGCATAGGGACAAGCCATTTATTAAGCCAGGACCTTTGTTTCCTGAGCTCCTTCCTCCAGCTGCTCCCCGCCCCCCCCCCCCCCCCCCCCCCCCGGCCGAGCATCTGAACTGTCCCGTTGTGGCTCAGTGGTGACAGCACCGTGAAGGGTTAGAGGCAGCTGGGGCTCCTGATTCTTCAACTCTGTCGTGGGCTCCAGAGGTTCTGAGAAAGAGCTCTGAGGGCTTTGTCATTTTCGGAGACCTGAGATGGTGCAGTTGTCTGACGGAGGCTTCAGTCTCCACAATCTAGTAAAAAGGGCCCCAGGACTCCTTGTAGGGGAGGGTCACAGGAATGAGCTCTATTTCTTGGAAGGGTGATTTCTTTTTCCCTGAAAAAGCTTGTATCCCATTAACAGGACCAGCTTGTATCCTATTAACAGGACCACGGATGAACACCTATTGTAGAGTGAATCGGCTTCTACAACCCTTTCCTATTCTTACCTTAGTCTGATTCTTTATCAACCTGTAAGATGGTGGTGTGTGAGCAGTAGAAGCCAGGCTATATGCTCCATCCTTTAAAGATGGGGAAACTGAGGCCAGAGGGGTCAAGTGTTACCAATGAGGTCATCATCTATTCAAGTGCTCTGCAGCTTGCAGAGCGGTTACGTGTAAACGCTTGCATTTGAGTCTTACAATAGTGCAAGGTAATAAAGGAAGTGTGAGACATCGGCAACACATGTGCTTGTGTATATGCCTGGCACTGTTATGTGATAATTACCACTATTGATATGATCTCCTTAGGCAATAACTCTGTAGCAGGTGGCATCATGCCTGACTTGTCCAGGACTTATTTATTGGAGAATCAGTTATCTGTGTAACACAAGGGGCTACTGTTAGGACTGGAAGAAAAACTCGGGCTATTGGTTCTTCAGTGTGAAACTCTCTCGACTACTCAAAGTCGTGTTCATGCCTCATAGAATCCTCTCTGGTGCTTCCTTAGTCTTTGAACAGGAGCATGGTTTGTTATTTTAGGGGAGCCCTTACCCCCACCCTCCAGGCCACTACGGGCAGGCTGAAGAGGCGGGTTGATGGTGCCCAAGACAGGAAGGTTCAGTGTCCACTCTTGCAGGTGAAAAATGTAAATCCTGGACAGACTTCACAAATGCAGTTGTGAAATGTCTTCCCTGAGCAAGTCTTTCTGCTCTGGGAAGTATATTTGTCTTTGTCTAGACTTCCGGGTTCCCAGATGGTTTCTGGGGAGTTAACCATTTGTTAAGCATCTAAGCCAATCGTGTTAGGCTTGCAACTTTATCATTAACTCCAGTTTTAGAATTCCTCGCTTGGATCCCTGATATTACCCTAAAGCCCATTAGATGAGGACGTTTGAGATGCAGAGACGTTGAATTATTGGCTCCAGGTCACACAGCACGTTCGATCTGTAAGCTGCACAGGAGGGATTTGAATCTCAGCCTGGTGGACCCAAAGGCCCCCTCGATTATCGTCTGCAGGGTACCATGGAGGAGCCCCACATCCCGACGGCAGATGGTGGCTGTGCTAGACAAGTGCCTTGGAGCAAATTAAGGGGCCTTTGCTGGACACAAGAAGGTAGAAAAGGAGTCGGATCCAGTACAACCCTGAGTCACGTGGCTGAGAGCCAGGCCTGGTGGGGAGGCAAAGCATCCTTTCTTTCCGTCAGCCCCAGGGCACCACGTGTACCCCGAGGTGTGGGCTGCATTGCCACACCACCATCTACCCTGGCAGCTCTGCACAATTTGTTTCCAGAAGTTTCCTTCTGAAGCCTCAGTCTGTGGTGGTCAGAGACGGGTCTTGCTTGGCCTCACCAACAGGTCAGAAGGCCTGGGGTTGAGTTGTGCCTCTGTTGCTGCCGAGCCCCCGACAGGACTAAGCCACCTGCCTCTGGGCCCGCGAAGAGCCTGCGCCGATCGGCCTTGTGGTCACCGGGGCTTGCCAGCGAGCCTGCCTCCCAGGCTGCCTCGTCCTCGGCTGCTTTGGTGGGAATCAGAGGCTGTGAGGCTCTAATTAGAGACAGATGAGCATGGCAGGGAAAGAAAAAGAGGCTCCCTGTTGGGGCGCACACCACACACCCACACCGAGGGAACGCTACCACAAGTCTGCTGCGCAGCAGAGGTGGAGCTGCCCCAGGAGTGGGAGTTCTGGGTCCCCCGGGAGGCTCGAGTCGTCCTTTCACACCCACTTTAGGGTCTCAGCAGAGCTCGCCCTGATCTCTTAGACCTATCAAATCCTCCCTTCCACTTCAGGCCACTTCTTCCTGCATGGACACCTACTGCTCCTATACCGATAAGGCCTCGGGTTTCTCTCTTACCCGCTTGGCTTCCTTTCTGCCTCACTGTTTCTGCCTGAGTCCGAAGGGGGGCTCGGGCCTCCACTCCCCAGGGCCCACCCTCTCCCTGGGGGTTTAAGCTCTACCCATGGCTGAGGATGACCAGAGGAGCCCTGGGGACGAGAACAGGCGCCTCGCTGGCCAAATTCCTGCGTGGGAAGTGGCGGGGGCGGTGAGGCGAAGAGCCGGAGGGTGGGCTCGGCCAGCAAGGCCGTGGCAGGGAGGCCCTGGGGGGGGGGTGTGTGGCTGGGAGTGCAGGGGCGATCGGGCCCATTTCACCCTCCCCAGAGCTCAGGGCCCTTAGTTGGGGAGGCTTTGTGCAACTATTCTTGTAGTTCACTGTGTGTACGTCTGTGCGAGGAGGAGAAGGGGGGAAAACCCCACAACAGCTGGTGAAGGAGGCCAGCTCAGTGATAAGGACGTTGGTCAAGCAACCAGTAGCCTTGACCTACACGGAACATTAAGCTATCCTGACAGCAGGCATTTTGTGCTGCTAAATGCAGAGAGACGCTGGAGAGAAGGGAGCTCCAGGAGAGGCCTGGGGCTGCGTGGGTGGAGAATTCCTGCATCTGTCAGGGGTCACCTTAGTAATGACTTTGTGAGGACGGGCCAGCAGGGAAAGGGGGGGGGGCGGCGGGCTGCGAGAAGGGGCATGGGAGGGAATGTCTGGGGTGCTCAGATCTCCAGGGGGCCGAGCACCTTCCCTGGTCTCAATCCAGGCTCTTGCTAGGCCGGGGTGGGGTCCCAAGCAGGTTATTTAATGCCTTCAGAACTGCAGTTTGTGCCTGCGAAGTATAAGCATTTTAGCTGTGGGGGTTGGGAGACCGTGTCTATAGAACATCCTGAACAGGGCCTGGCAGGGCATAGCCATGACTGGGTAACAATTATAATTTGGGGGACACAGTATTGGCAGTGCTATTAATGTAACATCAGTTACTGGAAAAAAAATACCATAGTTTCAGTCGCATGAAACAACCAAAACCGGTTTCTTGCAAGTGTAACCATCCATGTCAGGGTTGAAGGCCAGAGGAGTGGGTTTCTTTCACACGTCAACTCAGGGATGTGGTGGTCTCTTTCCATCTTGTTGGTTGAGTATCCACCCCGACCGGAGAGTCCCCAGCCAGGAGACTGGGAAGAGCATGGGGAAGGTGCTCCCACTTCCCAAGAGGCCTGGCTGGGCTGTAATCGGTGGCATTCCTGCTTACATCACTTTGGTGAGAACTGGTCACGTGGTTACCCTTGGGGACAAGGAAGGGGCCTCTTCCATGACCAAGTGGCAGCTCCCTCTTCCAGGGCTAACCACACAGATGAAGGAGGGACCCCCCCCCCCCCCCACTTCTGGTGAGCAGTTGGCTTCCTCTGCTCTGGCAGTATGGGATGGGTGACCCGTTGGGATGACACGGATGCCGTAGGGCAGGGCTAAGAGCAGCCGGGGCAGTTACTCACAGTGAGCAGGGGCTCATGAATCTGCTCTAGGGAGTGTGCCACCGGCACCGCTCAGGAGCTTGCCTGACATGCAGGGTCTCAGGCCTACCTGGAGTCAGCATCTGCATCTACACCATCCCTGCACTTGCACTGGGCAGATTCCAATTTAGAGGGCTGTGACTAGGCTGGGGACCCTGTACCGTTCCTGCTCTCCGGTGACACAGGCATCGCTGGCCCACTGACCACACTTTGAGTGGAGGACACCAACTTCTGAAGCTCCACCTCCTCCTGAATGAAGCGAAGTCTTTTCCCCAGTGGTCACGTGAAGCGGGGAGCCCCTTGCTTGTCCCTCCCTTGCGCTGGTGGTCATCTACCCTGCGTGGGTAATGTTTCTGCAAGAAGAGGAGGCTATAGGCTCCCAAGCTCTTGTCTGAGAAAAGAGGAAATCCAGGCACCACCCACCAAAGGCCGTGGCTGAATGGAGAGAGACATGCCTTTTCCAGATACGTAGTTGGAATCCATCCCCGGTGGACAGGAGTCTCTGTCCAGCTTGGACTTCGCTTGCAGTCGCCTGTAGCGAGCGGTGTTAACGAAGCCCGTGTTAGAGTCCCGCAGGTAGATCACCCTCTTCCTACTCTCCTTTCCCCCATGACAGTTCAGTCTTTTGGAAAAATTCATTAACCTGCTGTAACACTTTTCACTGGTGACAACTCTGAGGAGAAGCAGGCTGGCATTTCTTGCTTTTCAAAGACCATTCTCTCAGCTCCCTGAGAGCTGCACACATTTTAAAAGAACAAAAAAAATAGCCTTGACTCGAGGGATCAGTGGCCCTCATGTAAAGGCGCTGAGCTGAGGCTCTGTGGATGTTTTGAAGTGACCGTGGCATCAAGCTGATGGCCAAGACATCTTAGAAGTCACAGAATGGAGGGAGGGGGGAGGGATGTGGTGTACGGTCACCTACCGCGTCCTATACTTTGCAAATGTAGCTCTGTCAACTTCTAAACCACACAAACCGGGAAGGGAGCTGATATTTATTGAAAGCTAGATGCTCTGCTTGGTGCTGTTCCATTTGCCGTTTAATTCCTCTGCAACCCTGAACATTATACAGAAGTGAATACGGTGAGGTGAGGGTTGGGGGAAGATTAAACTGTAGAGCCGCAATTTAAATCCAACTCCTACCTGAACTCCACACTCTTCCAACTTCGTTATAAGGTCACTGTCCATGAGAGCCAGGTGAGAGACTTTTAGAGGAGTGGGTTGCTCTCCTGTGGTTCTCCATTCCTAAGATGGCCCAGCTCAGGGGTCAAGGAGTAGCCTAGTGCGGTAACTAAGAGCTTAAGTTCTGAGTTGGATCCACCTGTGTGTAATTCCTGCCTCAGCTGGGAGTTATAATCAAAGTAGCCTCTCAGAGCCTTAATTTCCCCAAATGTAAAATTGATTAAAAAAAATAGTACTGCCCTCATAGGAATAATGAGACAATAGTATAGAAGTTTTAGTGTCATGCCAGATATACAAAGTAAGTGTTTAGTAAATGCTAAAAGTCATTAATGTTAATATTTGTAGAATCAAGTCCCTTTTGGCTGAAAGGGACAGATCTCACTCAACTTGGATCACATGAAGAGGATAGGGTTATTGCAAAGCTGTGAAGAGCAGCCTGACTGGAAAGTAGGATACAGAGATTCTTTTTTTTGCATTTTTTTTTTGTCATCCTCACATCTCCTCCTCTTGTTGGATCTGCACAATCTTTCTCTTAATGAGAGTCCTTTTAATTTTTTGCTCAGCTCCATCGAGGCAGGTTAGACTTGAGTCTGGGTACCATTTTATGCTGAGTGTGCGCCAGTGATTATAGATTCCCGAGGGACGCCTGGAAGGCTCTGTGGTCGGGAGTCTGCCTTCAGCCGAGGGCCTGATCCTGGGGTCCCGGATGGAGTCCCATATCGGGCTCCCTGCATGGAGCCTGCTTCTCCCTCTGCCTGTGTCTCTGCCTCTCTCTCTGTGTCTCTCACGAACAAATAAATACAATCTTTAAAAAAAAAAAAAAAAAACCTTATTGATTCCTGACACTTAGTTGAGAATTAAAGAGGAGCATTTTGTTAGTTGGGGTCTATTTGTTTGCTGGCCTTCTTCAGTCTGGGGTCCACTGGCTATGGGGATGGGACATACTCCTGGCTCTGGAGGCCCTGGGTATGAGGCCTGGAAACAAGCGTGTCTAGAATAGGGATTTGGGTTCTTTCTTTCTATATGTTTTTGGGACTTCCTGTTTTCTCTCTCCTTGTCCTTCGAACTATTCTTCATTTGGGCACAGATAATTGATTGACTTACTGAAGGATAAGAATTTTGAAACTAAAGATCTGAGGCAGTGAAAACCATTTTCTCAGAAATGGTGAGTTAGTAAAAAAACAGAGAAGGATAGTTTCATGTGTTTAGTCCTATGCTTCAAGCCTTAGTGGCCTCTTTGAGACTTTAGACTCTATATTGTACAGCAGACTTTGATAGGTGTCCCTTTATTTCTGTCTCTTGTGCCTTTAGACATAATCACTGCTATTTTTCATTCAAGATTTTCTTAGAGAAAATTACTTTCTCACCCCTTTGCTGTTTTCATGGCCTGAACATCATTGGTAAGTCCTGGAACCAGGATTTTGCCTTTGTTTCAAGATCTAGTTTACTGGAGATTAGGGACAAGCCAATGCAGCCCATTGAAGAACTTCAGAAATACCAAAGACTCTGAGACAGTCAGTTACTTATCTGTGACATGGGCATCGTGAGTATTGAATGGAAGCTTAAGCAAATGACTTAGGGATTAGAAGAAAAACTAGATGGACTTGGAGCCTTGTCATCCACCTAGGGTGACATGGGGCTTGAAATAGATCAAGACTCATTGTGGAGTGCTCAGAGATTGTTGTTATCAGTCACTTATTTATTCATACATTCAATCAGAAATACTTATTGGACACCTATCATGGTGCCTGTATGGTAGGAGAGTAATGCTCACAAGCTATGTTTTTGGTCTTTCTTTTTCCAAATCTTTTGCAGGTAGTTGGGCCTGGAGACTCCTTTTGGCCAAGAGGCTGTGGGTGGACATGTCACTCCAAGGCCAAAACACTGAATTGTTGGTACATGGCACCTTCTGCACATGAGCAGACCCCATGATTGAGGAAGCGATGTGTTCCAGATCATGTAGCTACAACAGAATGGTAGAGCTCCCATCTCCCAGGGTTCCTGAGTGACTATGTGGAGAACAGCCCCCTACCAGTCCACGATGGACATAGAGAATGAGTAATAACGAAACAGACATTTATGGTGTTATTCCACTGACATTTGAAGTTTGGAGGTTTGGTTCTTTGGCCTCATCTAGTCTGTTTTGCTTAACTCAGCCAGGCACTGTTACGTGATGGGATTCAACTGTGAATAAAATTACTCTTAGTTCCTGTGGAATGGTAGTTTAGTCATGGAAATACAGATTACTCAAATCGTGGACCATGAAAACTTTGGAGGTGCTACGGAGTGGCACATGTACATGGTGGGATGTTCACAGTGCCCTTTACTGAGCATGGGCTCAGTCAACTCTGGCCTGAGCTTATGTCTTCATCATGAAATCAGGAGCTAAAAAGTCCTCTTTGTATTGTTATAAAGAGATGACTACTTAACGTGAACTCAACCTGAGTCGTAGGGACACCATGCTAGTGCTCCGAATCATGAAAGGGCTTCCCTTTTCTGAATTAATAATTGTAGCAATGATCATTGTAATTATAGCAATAACTAATAAGTTAGGCTAGGTGAACAATTCAGACAAAGTTCTGTTCTCAGTGGAACTTACTAACTAGTAGGTAGGTTTTCCCAGAGGAAAACATGACTTGGAGAATTCAAGGGACTTGAAATCAGGAGAAGGCAGGTGGGGTAGAGAAGGAAGGCAAGTGTCCAAGATACAGACATGGCTACTGGGGGCCAGCCTTCTAGCCAGGGAACAGTCTCTAAGGAAGGGGCAGTTGTTAGACACAAACCCCCAAGAGAGGCTGTTTTTCCCTCTTTTGTAACATATGGCTCTTTACACTTGCTTAGTTATTCTGTATAGTTGTCAAATCTCTTACTGATGTGTATATACCTAGTTCAGTGGACAAGGGCCTGGGTGCTGAGGTGTGCAATCTTTCTTGGGACCCTAGCTAGTCAAGTGGACGTGAAGCAGTGATAACACATGTGGGATGATAGATGTGTATGTAGTTCCTAGGAGTTCTTTGAAGAGGCCAACTGAGACTTATTCCCTGCTGCACTTAGCACAGTGTGTCGCCCTACAGGTGTCTGTTAAATGCTTAATGACATAAGCCATTTTGCTTATAAAGCATTTGATTCTTGTTACAATATTCTTCTTTAATCTGATATATCCTATCGATTCACCTTAATAGGATGCTGTTTGGGCTTATTTTATGTGTCAGTTCGGCTGGGCCATAGTGCCCAGGTATGTGGTCAAACAGCATTCTGAACGTTTCTCTGGCAGGGTTTTTGGATGAGACTAACATTTAAATTGAATAAAGCAAATTGCTCTCCAAAATGTGGGTAGGTCTCATCCAGTCAACTGAAGTCCTGAATAGAACAAAAGACTGACTTTCTCTGGGCAAAAGGGAATTCTGCAGCAGATAGCTTTCAGACTTTATTTGCAACATAGACTCTCCCTTGGGTCTCCAGCCTGATGGTCTACCCTACAGATTTTGAACTTGCCAGACTCCATAACCACAGGAGCCAATTACTTAAATCTCTTTCTATACATATGCAACATCTCATCTCTTGGTTCTGTTTCTCTGGAGAACTGACTACTACAGATACTCATTTAACCTCTCAAATCTCCACATTTATTGAATGTCTATTGTGTGCCAGGGATTGTTGGGGGAGATGAAGAGAAATAAGCCATATTATCTGCCTTCATGTTCTTTATTCATGCATCATTTAGACAATATTTATGGCATATCTCTTATGTTTTCAGAGAGTCCTAGGCACTTGCGATGGAGCAGTAACAAAACAGCCCTAAATTTTGCCTTCATGAGAGATTGGTAGGGTGCTAATTTACAAAGGGTAGACTGGCCTTTTTGATATGGTGTTTGAGCAGAGACCAGAGGATGTGTGAAAATAGACCATGGGTTGTCAGGGAGAAGGCCTCAGGTTGCATGAAAAGGTCCCCCCTTTTGAAGCTCACCTGGCCTATTCCAGCAAGAAGAGGAGTAGGCTCAAGTGGCTAAGGTATAGTGAACCCAGCATGACAGGAGGTCAGAGAAATGTGATGGGTGATGCTATGTAGAGTCTTTTAGGCCATTGTAAGAATTTTGTTCTTTTTTTCTAACTGAGATGGGAGGCCATCTGGGGACTTTAAGCCGAGATATGACATTTAAGCAGACATGTTTTAAAAAGGCTTGTTCTGGCTGATGTGGGAAGAGTGGAGGGGACATAGGCAGAAGCAGGAATTCCACTGAGCCTCTCACAACAACCCCAGTATGAACTGCGTTGACTTTGACCATGGTAGTAACAATGCTGGTGGTCAGAAGTGGTTGAGCCATAGATCTGGTATAAAGGCCTTGCTGATAGGAATTGATGATTGATTAGATGTGGCATGTAGGAGAGGGAGGAGTCAAGGATGGGTCCAAGGTTTTGGTTGGACCAAATTCAAACGACCGAGTTAGCATTTTACTGAGAATTATGCAAGAAGATTGAGGTTGGATGGTAGAGCACCAGAGAATAGACTAGGGCAGGTCAGCTGAGGTTTCCAAAATTCAGGTGTTGATTCTTAACTCTAGTTTTTCTTCTTCCAGGAGAATAGCTAACCATGTGGCTAATCCTCAATTTTAAACCAGGATTTCCCATTGTTTTCTATATCCAAGAATTTCCCATTGTTTTCTATATCTTTAGAATTCTGTTACCGTGAGATAATTACATCCCTCAAATCTCAGAAATTATTGAGTTATGGGTTAGGTCAGCCCCATCATTTAGGGCTTGGGCTTTTAGTCACTTTGAGATTGCAGCTGTGTTTACAATTCACCAATTTTGTGACTCTAGGTAAGTCATCCTCCCTATATCCCATTTCCCCAGTTACGATACAAGGAAAATAATAGGCCTGTGGTTAGTGATAGTTAGGTGTTTAGTGATGATACATATTAGGGCATAGACTGTCACGTGGCAGGCATGAGTTCTCAGCAACTGTTTGGCTGCTATTAATTCTAATATGAACACTATTCACAGCTCTGGTGAGTTTGTACATCTGTTGAAAAATTGTTCATCAGTTGGTTTCACCTCTGTGGTTTAGAATAGAAGAGGATGTCCCCTGACCCCAACCTGTTCCCAGCCACTGATGCCAATGAGTGCAGTGCCCTCTGTGCAACTTCCTTCTGACTGAAAGAAAACATGTTCTGTGCTTCCTTCCTAGCGCACGTGCTCCTTTCTGAAAGAACAACGTGCAATGCTTTTCTCCCCCTTTACAGCTTTGGTTGCCAATTTTAATGTCCATAATACCTGTTTGTTTATATGGTCATATATATGCTGGGTTCCTTTTCTTCTGGGTATTCTGTTATTTTTCATTCTAAAAAGCCTATAAGAATTTCGAACACTTAACTGAGTGTTTGCTATGAATCAGCCGCTAGGTTAAATATGTTTTAGGCTTTATCTCATTTATCACCGTAGCACCGATAATCATCCTTGTTTTGCAAGTGCAGAAACTAAAGCTCAGAGAGATTAAGTATCTGGCTCATCCAGGATTTGTCAACCTTGAAAACTCCTGCTTTGAACCCCTTTCCAGACTCCCTCTTAACAGTATCCTTGCCATTCGAATTTATCACCCTTTCTGGTCCTTGTTTTCTCTTTATCTTCCAGCTCTTCCTTTTCGCCCAGTCTTGCTTCTCATGTCTGGGGGGAAGCCCACAATGACACACGGCCACAGAGAGCAGAGCCCCTGCTGTAGTGAGTGTGCACCTCTTCTCCCCTTCCCTTCCCTGGTCATCATCTGAATTTCTGAGAAGGAGGTGCCATGTTCTCTCACTTCCTGCCTCAGTGAGCTTCCATCAACATTCTTAGAAATGTTTCTGTTGCCCAAGAAAGTGAAAGCAGTAGCATCAAGGGAAGGTTATTAGTGAAAGGATGGAATGAGCCAAAAACCAGGGAGAGGTTTGGAATTGGAATTGTGGTTTTCCAAGCTTTGGAATTATGGTTTTCCAAGTGTAGGAATGAGACTGACCAATCACTGAGGCCTAAGTTTGAGCCAAGTATTTCCTAGTTATCTGGCCTTGGGCAAGTTTCTTCATCTGAATGTGGAAATGGCAAAGACCCATGGCTTGAGGTATTGAGATAATTATCTGAAGAGGCTTGTGTGGTACAGTATGACTGTAAACCAGTGTGGCTTTGTTTGAAAAATGTTTCATTTGAGACCCAGGACTATGCAGCAGTAGTCTACTCTAAGTTGACCAGTAAATTGATTCCACGCTGGAAGGTGGCAGGATATGGAAGAAATTAATAATCGGCGTGATGTGGAATAAGGAAGGAACAACTCTTGTTAGGAGGTGAGCCCTGGGCTGGGTCTCCAAGGTGGCAATCCAGGTGGATTTGCAGGGACAGGGGTGTGAAGAGCCCTCAGGGTGGAAGCGGGAACTGAGTGGCTGGGGGAACAGAGCCCAGGCATTTGATCGTTGGACTTTGCAGCTGACAGAAGTGCCTCTTGCTTTTTGTGAGGGAATATGAATGAGTTCTATTGGTTCAGCTATGTGGGGAGAGCTCTCGCCCTGTAGTGGATCCCCATGCTGTCAGTAGGCAACAGAGATGTTTGAAGAAGATGGGCAGCCAGGCCCTCTTCCTCTACCCACCTCTGCCATAGTCAAGAGACTATGGAGACCTCCTCCCATAAATCATCAGCCTGGCCGTACCCATGGGTGAGGGGGGTGTTTTCTATTTGCATTATTTTTCAGCCACTCACTCTCATGTTTTGTGAGCACTCTTAGATTTCAGAGAGTAAATCATTAATATCCAATCTGGGAAGTCTGTTGTATGTGACTGCAGTGTTGGCAAAGTGGAAAGTGAAAGGCTGTGAGCAAGGTATTAATTATCCCACGCTGTGGATGGAGTGCGAGCAGGTGTGTCTGGGTTCCATCGAGCTGGCCGCCATGGATGCACTGTGATTCATATTTGTGGGGTCGTGTCTTCCTGTTCCCTGCTGAAAACAGCAATATTCTGGAGCCCTCAAGCTCCAGCAATATTACTATGAATTCAGAAAAAAAAAATAGAACCTCTATTGATAGTGTTATGCGAGGGGACAGCATCTTATAGAGTCACGTCCCTTTCCCCGCCAGGCAGGTTTTGTTAGAATAACCATTCTGGATGCTTTCCAAACACACATTGAAGAGAAATAAGACTAAGTATCACCTTTGGGAATTATAGCAAAGGAGTCAGGGATGGGGAGTCTCCCCACCTTACATGGAGGTTATAAATGTACCCACAAGGTGAACATTGGTAGACAAAATAAATAAAATTATGGGAATTTAAAAATGTGGTCTAAGATAATTGGTGTTCTCTTGGTTCCAATTCCTTTTTGTTCCTTGGACATCTTGTGTCCTCTAATTGGGACGTCATGATTCTCAATCTGTCTCCCTTTTGCTTGCTTCTGGCAATTTTGACTCTCAACTCCAACTGCCATTGCTGTTAAAGATGCCTTGCTTTGTTTTGATGTTACTGTGCTGAAAGCCTTCTCCAGCTGATGTGAAGGCAGTCAAGGTAACAGGGCAAATGATGTCAACACTGCGACTCTGCTGTGGGAAGTCTTGGGCTCGGGAAGTGCGGAACCTGAAGATCCTCTTAGGCCTGGTGCTGACACTGGGGCTCTATGCTAGATGGGCTTGTTCTCTGGCTGTGTGGGTTGAGGTAGACCAGCTTCTGTACAAGAGACAAGATGGGCTCTAGGTCCAAGGGCCTGTGTGGGAGTTCCCATTTTAAAGGGTGGTCTGCTCTCTTTTTGGCCATATCTTCTGTGGGGTTACAAAGAAAAACACTCACACTCAGCGAATAGCTGCTGGGCTGTGTGTAGGGCTGCTGCATTGCTTCACTCCACAGTGGCCCTGTGGATTTACAAAACACTTTGCTGGGTAGATAGGGTGTACACTCCTAGAGGGAGGATCACAGCATTAAATGAAACAGCATACACAGATGCATGCCCACACTCTCTCATGTCTTCTAATCATTGGCTTCAAGAACACTGGTATTTTTGGACTTAACTTGGCATAGGATGAGAACTTAATATGATTTTATTTCCTTTCTCTACACCTTCTGCTTCATCCTTTCCTTTCCCATCAATTTCCTTGAATTTTTTTTTCAGAGTTTGGGACTTTAGATTGAGATTAATAACAAATCAATTTCTTTGTAATAATCATAGTCAACTATATGACTGGTAGAAGCATTTTGCATTTAATCCTCACGAGGGGATTTATTTTCAACACTTCTGTTAGGTTTTATAACCATATTAGCAACTATTTGGACATCTTGTGCTGGGTTTATTCTTTAAGATGACTTCCTCACTTTTGATTTTCTGGTTTTGATTCCTCTTTTGGCGACTTGGAGTGTGTTTATTTTGGGATGATACATGTGGTGAGCCTACTTGGACCAGCTGAGATTGCTTCCTTGTCCTTGTACGTGTGTAAGAGCTTGCAAGGATCAGGATTCTGAGGCCACAATCTTTACTCTGAAAAATCATGTAGAATTAATCAATGAACTTAGGATTTTAGGGAAGTTGTTTGTCACCTGATCTGATTTTTGTTCCTTTGTAGTAGTGTGCTTTATTTTGTTGAGTGCTTAGAATTTTTTTTCTTTAGCTTTGAAATTAAAAAGGGAAAGGCACCAGAATGATCAAGGTGTGGTTATCACTTTATTTGGCCTTTCACTCAGGGATCCCTTTTGGCTTTCTGACTCAAGTTGGCACTGAGCCAGGCGGACAGTTGGGGTTTTCCTCTACATGAATATACGACAGGGAAAGAAGTAAGGGAGATGATGAGACCTCTGCAAGGGAGCAATTACAACGATGAACAATGGAATCTAAATTGGACTCAGCAAAAAGTAAAGACAGCGGGGGAGTAATGGGTAATGCAATAATAGAGGGAGTCAATGCACTGGAGGTGTCAACGGGGATAAATAATTATCTTATTGGGGGTGCTAAAGGGAACTAACTGGCAGAGAGGAGGACCTGTAAGAATGAAATACCTGAAAATGAGATGTTATGGTGGTTCAGTTTCATTCAAGGAAAGCCTGTGAGATTGTGTGCGTGTGTCTGGGGGCGGGGGTGGTGCTGGGATGGAGTGGGGGTTGGTATGGAGGTCAAGGTGCTCATCAGCAAGCTAGGTGTGGGGTAGGTTATCCACAGGGATGTTAGATCGGCCAAGAGGATGTCAGAGGCGAAAAGACAAAGTCTAAAGTGAGTGCAGGGCATGACTAGGTGACCAGTAGATTCTATGTTTGGGAGGGGTGGATGGCAGCAGGGCCTGGCCTCTGAGCAAGATGTGGGAGGAACTGTTTATTAGAAGCAGAGTGAGGGGTGTGGAGGAAGGAGGACTCCTATATCCATCTCACCAAGAGAGGTAAATAGAAAGGTACCAGCAGCGTCTTGGGAAGGCTTCAGGGCAGGCAGTAGCCTCAGGGATAGCTGGGTTACAGGACAGGGTGGGGGGAGTTCAGATAGCAATGGGGGAGTTTTCTGGCCAAGGTCATGTGTTCCTGAGAGTACAGAGGAAAGTTAGGGTGGGTCAGAGTGGGGGAGGATGCCCACATGAATACTAGGGTGATGAAATGGTTGGAGCTGGATGACCAGCAAGAAGATTCTGAGTACTCAGGTAGATAGTTGTGGCTGGTTTCATGGGCATGTTATGTATGCAGCCACATAGGGGCTCATGCCTAAAAGGGCTCCATGCTTGGTTTAATGCTTTGCTATTGCTATCTTAAACTTTTTAATGCCTTTTGAATAAGGAGCCCTGCATTTTCATTTTGCTTTGGGACACGTGGATTATGTAGTTGGCCCTGGGATGCAGTTTAGGTATGACCATCTCTTGGAGGACAGTGTAGCCCCCACATTATATTTGGTGCTGAGGGTGTGCTGGGCTGACTGGTGAGGATTTACCAGGTCTGTCTTCCCTTCCCAGCAGCACTGGTGTAAACTGTTTTGTCAGTCAAGTGTACCAAGGCCCAGCTTCACTTCCTTCCCACATATCTCCTACTTCGGTCTCTGATGTTAACTTTGAGGGTAGTTGGTGAGAAGGAATGGGCCATCAGCCTTTTTTCAACCTAGACCATTCTGTAGGAGACATTCTAGAAGTTTCTAAAAGTTTCTAAAATGAGAATATTCTTATCACTTCTGTTACTGATTACAAATTTTCCTTTAATTTTAGGGACTTTGGTCTTTTAATGAGGATTGTAGAGGAGGGGTTCACCAAGGAAAAAGAAATACAGTTGTTCAAATTGCCATTACAAGACAAAGCTTTACTTTTTCTTGATAAGTTATCCCTTAACTTTCATTAAAGGATCTGGACATTTATCCTTATCTTCCAAGTCCTCTCTGCTCCAAGAGACACTTGTATCATTAGACATAGCTGATGGCTCTATAATTTAATTTTGGTAACTTGCCAGTACTCATTGTTGCTCAACTATTAATGCAAGAAAAGAGAACTATTCACTACACAAAAATCAATTCAGAGTTGGCCTAGTAGCAACTAATGTAATATCAATGGGTTACTTCCTTCTGAAAAGAAATTACTTTTTCTTTTTTCCCCCTCTATCTAACCTGTTGCTTCTATCGACCACAGATACTTAGAAATACCAACATCATCAATTTACTGCTGTATTTCACATTGTGTAAGGAAGAAAAGTTTCAACAGAGCAGAGATTAGTTTGTCCTTTCAAAATGAGATCTAAATATTTGCAAGACCTACAAGGAGAATGACCTTATTTATCCTGTTCATTTTTCACCTTTTATCTCACTTAAGGAAGATGAAAATCAAATTCTTTTTGCCTTCTAACATGCAGTGTGGCCTGCATGGCCTGTAACAGTTACGTATGTGAGGAGGGTGTGGGGGGCTTTTGAATGTCATTAGCTCAGGCAAATACCAGGGCTTTCTGTTCATTTCAGCAGTGTACCTATTTCTAATAAAGATGCTAAAAAATATTAAACAAATGAGCCTACCATTGGAAGGGAGTTGGAGGGGGGTGGTCATTGGAATTTATTACATACTTCTGTGTGCCAGTTGTCTGCTCCCTACTTTTGTCACTTCAGATGAAATGATAATGCTATGGGGCTGGCTTCCCATTTCTCATATAAGGAAACTGAGACACAGATTAAGGATGTTTGTCTTGCATTGAAGTCATTGACAGAGCCAAGCATTCCCGGAAATAAAAAAGCATGTGCTTTTTCTTATCCTCTAGTCTCCAACTCTGGATTATGATATGTGGAAATGAAAATATCTAGTTCCAAACTGAAAATGGATATTGAAACAAAGTTTGACGAGAGGTCCCCTGGTGATTTGGGGCAAGGTGTATGCTTGGGCTAGTGTTCGTTTGGACACCAGTGGGGAGAAAACTTGGCCTTTGGAAGGACTAATTCTTCCCTGCTGGTCTCCCATTTCTCTCTAGTCCAATTCCCATGAAAATAAAAGATATTAAGATATTTAGCATTTAGCAGATTGGCACTTTAACCACAGGCATTAAAATTGTCATTCTCCAGCAAAAGAGTACACCCCAACCTCTATCTTAACCTTTTAGTATTGTCTTTGTGGATAAACACTGAAGGAAAAAAGTGTGTGTTGGCTTTCTTCCAAGTTTGTTTCCTGTCCCTCATGGACTCTGGGTTCTACTTTACCCTCTTCTACCCCGCTCTGCCCTATAGGAAGTTTTGGAGCTATATTTATATTGCTGTGATTATCTTCCAGCAGCCTAACTTTGACCCAGATGCACAACAGGAGTGTCTGGCATGTTGGGGATGGGCATGTTGGGCATGTAGCATCATGCCAGTGGCCTTTTATCCATCTGGGCTTGGAGTTGGCTGAGAGCCTTGGATTTGAGCGGCAAAAGTGATTTTCTAATAAAATACTGGGCTTTAGTGCATATGGAGCAGTTGCCCAATTTGTTGGAAGTTCCATTTGCTATCCTAAGAGCTTATATGTCCACGACATCCATTTCCCCCAAAAGCTTGGACTCTTTAGTATTATGGGATATCCACCCACATAAAGGATAAAATTGGTGCTTTCTGTATGATCTTTCTCAGCAACGCACTAACGGACTCTTTTCCTTCTTTTTCTGAATATCAGTGCGTAAAGAATATATGCTGGGAACTAGAAATTCAGAGACCAGGAAGATCCACTGTGCTCTTAGATAATAGGCATGTGAAATACTGCTGATAACACCAGAAAAATAATTATATCATAAGTAAAGGGCGTCAGAGAAAGTCTTACAGAAGATGTTATGTTTGAGCAAATCTGGAGTTTGTATGATTTTTCCATGGTGACAAGGCAGGAGAATTGGCACTTCAGGCAGAAGGTATGAAAGGGTTTGACTTGGTTGGGAAAGAGGAGTTGGGTTTACATAGCATGGGGATGTGGAGGTAATGGCAGGAAGTGAAATTAAAAAAAAAAAAGTGGGTGGTGGGTTTGAAGGCCAAAAACTTTCAGGATAACAATGCTAAAGAGTCTGAATTTTATTCTGTAGCTTATGGGAACCTTTAGAAGTTTTAAATGAGAGGAGTGCCCTGGGCAGGTTTTTATTTTAGGATGAAAACTAAGGATATGTGGAGGGTGGATTGAGCTGAATGGGAATGAGCAGGGGCTAGAGAGTAGGAGGCTTCAGGTGAAGATGTTTTACTAGCCCAGCTGAGTACCTTAGTTAGGGGTCTGTGATGAGACTATGTTCAGGTGACACTGTGGATATTGAATGGGTGGAACTTGGTTATTGAATAGATACTGAGATTAGGGAGAGGGAAGTGCTGGGAACAGCCTCGTTTTCTAGTTTAGACAACTGAGGGATGGTGGGGACCTTTACTAAGGTGCAGAGCACAGGCAAAGGGGTGGGTTTGTTGAGGGGGGACAGAGTTTAGGAACATTTTATGTTGGTGGCACTGCCTTCTCTAGCAATGATAACATAGGATGAAGACCCAGTTTATCCCAAGGCGATGCCAGTAGAGATCTCCCTTCTTTCACACTGAGCTTCTGGGTTCACCAGGACACTGCCACTCAGGCCTCTGTGTCGTCCTTGAATTTTCTATGCTAACAGATGCAAGCAAAGCTCATCGGCATCCGAGGTCCGCGAGTGGCAGCAAGGAGGTGTTTGGAGCTCAGGCTGAGTGACAAGCCAGAGCTTTCTCTAATGCAGTGTGATGGTGGTATCAGGCCAAAGCTTAGTGTTGATAAATTTCAGCATTGTCCTCCAGTCATAATTACTTAGTATTCATAAAAACTGCCGACAGCAGCTTATAAGTCCAAGCTGAATGCCCAAAGCCATTATGTGGCCTCGCCCCTGATGATGATTTACATTCCTTGGTGCCTGGCATTGCCATTGGTGATTAGAACACTGACAGTGTCCTGGCCAGAATGTTCTCTTGGGGAGTCCCTCTGCACCTGTCTGGTGAATAGATGTGGTGAGCGAGGCAGACAGATACAGGCTGGCCAGCCAGACACAGAACAGAATAGAAACTCTAAAACTTTATAGAACTAGAACATGGCACCAAGGAGAAAAATGTTTTCTGCTAAATACAAACTTCTGTTTTACGCAAGTCCTCTCAATGGAAAATACTCTTCCTGGTTATCTCTTCTAAGAATGCTTACAGTGCATGCAGAGAGCCAAAATCCCAAAGCTGGTGAAATGCCCTGATGGTGTCTTCAACCATTTGTTGAGGGTCAACAAACATAAAGAGAAAGTAATTGAAAATAGTTACCCTGTGCCCCCCAACAGGAATCATTAAGCAAGCTTCTGGAGGGTTACCTTTTGCTTGGTAAGTTCTCCTGTATCCCATTGATAAAATTTGGGGGAGGTGGAAAGGAAGAGGCAGGAATGGGAGACCTAGCCAGACCAGGCACTCTGCTCTGGAACAGAGAGCCCCACCAGCCATGGTCTGTGGCACCCATTCCCTCTGCATGTATCAGCATCAAGGCTCTGTGTCTTCCAGCCCACGGCCCACAAGGCCTATCAAATTTTATCTGTATTATTTGTGTAAGGAGAAAATTACGAAGCACAAATCCAATTGAAGGCAGGAGCAATTAATGTGGAACATGCACAGCTAAATAAGCTATTTAAATGTATGGCTACAAAGTCCCTGGTCTGCCCATTCAGAGGGGGGCCAGCAACAGAGCCCCCATCAAAAAATTCTGGAACTGGCTTCCAGGCAGATACCTGAGTGCAAAACCCCAGAGGGGACTTCAGGAAATGTTAATGAAATACCGTTATGAAGAGTTGGTGAGGCTCTGTGGTGGAAGGTCTCCCTGGCCCACCTGGTCAGACAAGCGGAATGCTGGGACTCAGGATGAAGCATTCGCTTCTCCTTGGTCCTCCACCCAAGGTTCTGTTTGGCCAGAGAGGCAGACCACTAAGTAAACTGAACGTGAGCGTTAGCTGAGCTTGGATTCCTGGACCTTTGGTTGCCTGAGGAGTCTTTGAACAGAACAATTGCCCCTCTTTCTGGGTCCAGGGAAAAGTGGAACAAAAGCTCAGAAATGTAACATTGCCCTTTCCCAGAGATGATGCTTAAGATGTTGTAATATTTCAGACTTAAAGGTTTGTAGGGATATGCAACTTGGAATAAAAGTTAGAAGGAGACTAGGAAATTGGTTTGGTTAGACTAGCTATGGGACCATGATTACAACTGTTGACTTGGAAAGTTTCCTAGATAACATGGTGATAAAATAAATGTGCAGTTTTCTTCCCCAGGAAATTTTTTCCCCAAAGTCCATGAATTTTGCTAAATTTTTTTCCAGACTAAAAATCTGTCATATTTTCAGACAACCCAGTTCTTAAGATCATGGTTGTTCAGATTAATTGAAATCAAAGAATGTTTGTGTATGAAATTATTCAAAATAGAGGAATTTTAATGATCCGTTGTGAAGATGATCTCTTTCCTTCCTAGCACAGTCCTGGGCTTGGGAATAAGTGAACAGTTATAGGACTACTGTGAAATTGTCATTAAAAAAAGAAATTTGGAAATATCTTTTCACGATCTAGATAAATAAAAGAAATTCTTCCAAAAACTTAAACACCTCCAACTCTTCGGGAATCCTTCGTAGAGATTTAATAGAGCAGTAAAATGCCCTGAAATGGAAGTCACATGGCTTCCTCATTAACTTAACCCTGGGCAAATCACTTAACCTCCCTGGCTTCCATTTCCTCACCCATGTAATGAGGAGTTGGGATGGGGTGATCTCTCAGGGCTGGCTTCTAACCTCTGCCCATCCCTTTCCAACTGTAACTGCTGAAGGCTTACACCCTTGCTACTCAGGTGTACAAGGTGTGTCCCCAGGTGCTCATGAGAAATACGGTATCTTGGCCTCTACCCCAGGCCTACTGAATCCGAATCTGCACATGGCTAAGCCCCCTGGGTGACTTACACATATATGAACAACAGAGAAACCCCGACCTACGACCTTCAGACTCTTCTTTCTGTACTCGAGTGTCTTTGTTTGGGGTCTTCGAGCTCCCCATCCCTTGCTGTGCCACTTTGCTGGCTGGACATATCTCTTTCCTCCTCCTCCCCTTTTAAGATCCTCCTTTAAACACAGAGTTTCTGGAACAAGACAGCACTGAGGGGCTCTTGTCAGCCCTTCGGTTCAAGTCAACTGTGTATGTAAGTCCTATCTTGGGGAACTGGTACTGTTTCTTGTCTCCATAAAGCCTTTCAGCATTGTTACAGAGAACTAATTATCTGATTGGCTCCTAGATACCTATTAGATTAGTTTGGTGTCCAAAGTAGATAAAACAGGGCTTCTATCTAAGTCCAGCCTCACCAGCTTTATAGCTGTCAGGAAATGTTGCCTGTAATAAACACATCTGAAAAGTACATATTTACTTTCCTTCACTGTAAACCTCGTGTGGTCCAAGTACATCAGACACTTCAATAATGCACAATGTCTTCATCCAGAGTTGACTAAGGAACATACATTTTGCCATGTCTGTGTTGTTCCATGAGTTTAAGATTAATTACTGTGTGAATTCCAGCTCTGAGAACGGATTTCCAGTGTTCTAGTTTCAAGGACAGATATTACCAGACAATTATGCTATGATTATACGGTAGTTGATTTTCAGTTTTCAAGGTCAGGATTAATAGAATAATGATAGTGCAAACAGAACATTGGCATTTTTAACCTTTTTTTTTTTTTTTTTTTTTTTCCTACCGAAAGAGAAAATCATTTTCTCCCGAGCTTGCTGAGCCAGCTCTCTTTGTGCAAACAAAGGCTCCCTCCTGTTATCAGTCATTGCTGGAAATGGGAGAGGTGGCTGCTGGACCAGAGCAGGCTTGGCTAACCCATCTTCAGAAATGGGGTAGCTCTTAGCCTGGAGTCAACACCCTTTTGCTTGATGAGTGCAGATTAATAGCACAAGGAATTTGTATAGGAAAAGAGGAGACGGGAACTCAGAACCACCCAGGGGCAGGGTCCATAAGGTAGCACCTCTTCTGGATGAGAAATGTCACATTCACAATTAAGGCTAGGATACTCAGGCCTCCCATGAGGGCTGCACTAAGATTTGTGAGGCTGCTCACTTGCCTTATATCAAGGGTCCGCAGACTATGTCCCATGGGCCAAATCTTGGCAGCTCCCTATTTTTAGAAGCAAAGTTTTGTTTTATCGGGCCATGGTCATTCTCATTCATTTACATATTAGCTATGGCTGTTTTCATGCCCCAAGGACGGACGTGAGTAATTTCAACCAAGACCTTTATAACCTGCAAAGCCTAAGATACTATCTGGTCCTTTATAGAAAAAGTATGCTGACTCCTGCCTTATATTGTTTATTTCATTCCCAAGCTCTTAATATCATGGAAGAGGGGAATGTGGATGGGTTCCAGGTAGAATTAACATTTAGGATGAAACTTTGCCCTGCTATAATGCAAACTTTGTTTCTTGAATAATAGTCAAAATTAAAGACCCCTTGAGCTTAAGTTCTCAGGGGAATGAGCTGGCTGTCTTGGATGGAAACCCTAGGGATCCACCCTTCTAACAGGTGCTTCAGTCACATACTAAAGCCACCCTAGAACTTTATTCTTTAGTAAAAACACCCCATATAGTTACTTTTTCCCCCCCAGCATTTCCTCCTATACAAATTTCTGCTTCCAGAAGCCCCAGTAAACTTGGTTATCTTGCTTCAATTTGGCCCAAGTCCGACTCCTACTTTTTCTGGTTCCTAAGCACAGTATACCCAGGGAACAGGTATGGTGGTAGGTGTGGGGAGGGCATGCACCACAGCATCCATCCTGGGAAAGTGTGTGGTTGTGTGTGTTTCCGAAATACTCTGTGGTCACTTGGATCTCAATCCCCTGTTGGCGAGCAGATCTAGTTGCAGGCAGTTTTGTATTAAAATCGCAGGCAGTTTTTCTACTAGGACTGCAAGAAACATTTTAATATTTTAAGCAGAGAAAGAGTATCAAGATGTCACTAAAGGGAACTTACAAAACTCTTTTCTTGGGGCACCTGGGTGGCTCAGTGGTTGAGCGACTTGCCTTTGGCTCAGGGTGTGATCCCAGGGTCCTGGGATCAAATCCTGCATCGAGCTTCCCATGAGGGGAGCCTGCTTCTCCCTCTGCCCTATGTCTCTGTCTCTCATGAATAAAAAAATAAATAACTGTTCTCTTTTAATTTAGAGGATGAAATATACAGTGGGTTTTTGATATTCCAACTGTCAAAATTTTAGATGTTATCTCTTCGTGGTTTTATACAAAGTCAATTAGGGTTTCTCTATATAAGATTATGTCATCTGTTAATCATTTTGCTTCTTCCTTTCTGATTTGGATTCTTTTATTTTCTTGCCTAATAGCTCTGGCTAGAACTTGCAGTATTATGTTGAGTAGAAGTAAGAGTAGGCATTCTTGCCTTATCATAAGGGAAAAACTTTCAGTTTTTCACCATTGAGTATGATGATAGCTGTGGGGTTGCCATATATAGCCTTTTTATGTTGAGGTATATTCTGTACCTAGTTTGTTGAGTGTTATTTACATGATTGGGTGTTTAATTTTGAATTTTGTCAGGTGTTTTTTTTTTTTTTTTTCTGTATGAAGAAGCTCGTGGGTTTTTTAGCCTTCAATTCTGTTAGTGTGATGTATCAAGTAGATTTACATAAGGCCTGCAGAGCCTAAAATATTTGTAAATTCAGTCAAATTTCAGGATACAAAAACGAGTTGTTACTATACACTGGTAAAGAACCATCCAAAAAGGAAATTAAGAGAACAATCCCATTTACAATAGCATCAAAAAGATTAAAACAGGAATAAACTGAATCCAAGGTAAAAGACTTCTATACTGAAAACTAAAAATAATGCAACTACAAAACTAATAAACTACAAAAACTACAAAATTACAAAACTACAAAACTAATAAACTACAAAACTAGAACTACAAAAACTAATAAAATTAAAGGAAATAAATTTAATTTATTAAAAATAAATTTATTAAATATTTTATTAATGTATTAAAATATTAATATTTATAAATTATAAGAAATTTATTTCTGCACAAATAAACAAAACATCATATTTTAATGGATTGGAGGACTTACTATTGTGAATCGTATTTGGCACCTTATTTCCTAAGGTCCCAGTTGAGCTCTGCCCCTAGAGGCAAAGGCTGGGCTTCAGCGTTCTTCCCATATTGCCATGGCAGCTCCATTGGCAGGTCCAACCTGAACTGCTACAGAGGTGACTGCTCAGAGGGTGGAGTCACACCACTTGGGACCAAGAAAGCTAATGACTCCCAGGGGTAGCTTTAGCCAACAACGTTCAACCAAACACGGTAAGCCGTCAGCTAATAAATTAATTCCCCTTCTCCCTGAAGGATGTTCCAAGACACACGGAGTCTGTAGATTTTCCTAAAGATGTGTCAAACGACCAGCCATCAGATGGGGTTTCTTGTTTTGCATACTTGGTGACAAGTTTATAAGTTTTTATGACATCATCTTTTATCTTTATAGAAGTGTAACATCTCTTACACAAAAAATAAGAATTATGAAGAACACTTAAACTCTGGTTAGTAATATAGGACACAAATTTTAAATAATGGTGAGGAAATTCAGTGTGAGAAATGAGGTAAACCAACAGGCCTACCAAAGGCAGAGCTAGGCTTACCTCTGGGTCTCTTTTTTTTTTTTTTTTACATAAGTTTCAGAGGCAGGATTTAGTGGTTCATCAGTTGCATATAATATCCACTGCTCATTACATCAAAGTGCCCTCCTTCATGCCCATCACCCAGTTATCCTTTCCACCCCCATCTCTCCTCTAACAACTCTCCATTTGTTTCCTGGAGTTCTTCTTAATCCAAGCCTGCGGTCTCCCCATTACAGGACAGCACGACTGTGCTCCTACCTGTACTCTATATAACCCGTGCACCACAACCTAGTATCATATGAAGCAGGAGCAGCAAACGTTCTGCAAGGGGCTAGATGATAAACATTTGTAGCTATTGGAACTCTTCAACTCTGCCACCACAGACCATTGGTAAACAGCCATGTTCAGGACCCCACTGTGTTATATGTATGGCCCAGTACACAATGGAAACCTAAAGCTCCTTGTTTGAAAATCAAGAATTTCAAAAAGTCAACAGCAGCACATTAAACCAAATGTGGGGCCCTCCTAAGTGTGGGGCCCTCAGGGACTGCACACACCACATGCTCGCGAGGCCAGTCTTCACTGTATTCCAGTATCTCTCGACTAAAAGAGGGGAAGGCCTGGACGTGGCCCATGGGCCAGTTTGCTGACTTCAGCTATGAAGGATGACGTGACAGCATGTATCTTTGCTTGACACACGGGGCTTCTGAGTGAGTGCATGCTGTTGATTCACCCAGTCAGCCATCCCTGCGGAAATATTTAGGCAGAAAGCCCACATACTGGTACTTGATCTAGGATCATCCCTTGGAGAGGGGTTGCCCTGGACCTAGAAGCTTACAGGCCAGTAGCAGTGGGTTGTGCCCTAAGCACATCTCCTGCTGTTCTTTCCCGGTTACCTCTGGCAAGACAAAAGAGGCCTTTTTGTGTCTGTTCTTTTTTACTCCGGGTAACTTTGTGTTGACTCTCCCTGGAAGTGTCCTTGACTTCTGAAACACCTTCAAAGACCATCTTTGAAATAAACACACAGAGATCCTGTTAGAAGCCTGTCAGCCTTTGATTAGCTCTTGTTGACTTTCTCAGAACGCATCTTGTCACTTAAGTTTTCAGGGAGGCCTTTGTAGTGTCTGGAATATCTTTCTTTCTTTCTTTTTTGGTATGCGTTTTGCTTCCCCAAATCAGAACTAGTCTCCTGGCGAGTCTCTGCACTGGGCCTGCTGGTTTCCATTGTAGCTTGCTTTGTTCTCTCCTGCTGGCCTAATGACTCAAGAGCCTCAGCCCTTCTGGGTCTGATCTCTCTCTAGGTGGCTGCAGAACACAACAAACAAAACTCCTCCCCAGACCTCCCTGGTGGCATTCGAAGTGTACTACCTAGAGAAAGGGTTTGGTCTGTGTAATCAGAATGGACACCTGACTCTTCCTCTTGTTCCTTTTCTGTAAGACTTGCTTTTACATTTGAAGTAAGAGATGTATTCGTGTGATGTGAGGATGTGGAACAAAAATGTTCTACAAGAAGCTCCAAATTTCCTTACAGGAAAGTTACAGAGCTGTAAGGAAAGAGTGCTTCTTTGGCCTGGGCTGATCTGTGCCTGCCTGGGAGCATGACCTCTGGGCTCGTCTTTTCCCAGTTTGATTCTCTTAAAAACCATCCAGGCTAGGGCGCCTGGTTGGCTCAGTGGTGGAGCATCTGCCTTGGGCTCAGGTCGTGATCTGGGGTCCTGGGATCGAGTCCCACATTGGGCTTCCCATGGGGAGCCTGCTTCTCCCTCTGCCCGTGTCTCTGCCTTTTTCTCTCTGTCTCATGAATAAATAAAATCTTAAAAAAAAAAAACAAACCACCCATCCAGGGTAAATGTGGGGTGTTGTAGCTGCTACAACCCCTATGAGGGTCTGCCTCTGGCCCAGGGAACGCTTGAGTTTGCATGCAGGCCTCAGGCCTATGCAACTAGGAAGGTTGGTGAGAAACTGAGGCTGCAGCACCTGTGCTGAGGTGCCTCCCATGCAACTTTGGCTGTTGTCTGGGGCGGTGGTAACCGTGTCATGTAAGCGAGATGTTAAGGTAGCTGTTGGGCTTTCCTAGGAGTTGAAGAGGAGTATCTGCTGCATTTCTTGTCCTGTGCCCTTTAATAACTTAAGTCAGTTTAGCGTTAGGTGAGAGCCTATTAGGTCACCTGCGTCTGATTGCCATCTCAATCCTTAACAACCACGGTGGTAGTAGATTTTGTGCATCTTTACATTCTGCACTGGACAGTGGTTCAGAGCTTGGGATTTGAGTATGATGACTGGCTTCAGTCCTGGCTCTGTCACTAACTTGCAGTATCCTATCTGGGAGATTATTTAACCTCTCCGGGTCCCAGTTTTATCCCTTGTAAGTTGGGGTGGTGGTGATCATAATAGATCTCATAGATAAGATCGAATGGGGTTAGTACATGATGGATCATGGAGTAATGACTGGCACAGTTTGGGGCAGATAGAGATGCTCAGTGGATATTAGTTTCTATGATTACTACTGAGAATAGCCTCTCATGTTATGAACATTTTTATGTCGAGAATACTTTAGTCACTGTCACATATAAATGAAAATCTGGCTGGATGTTATAACCTTGGCTCACTCATTTGTTCTTAATAGAGGAGGACCTAATAATTCTATGATACATCTTGGTGCTGACTTCTGCATCATAATTTTTCCAGAATCCAGTAAATCACTTTAATTTTCAATATTCTAATTTCTTAAGCATTTTGTTTAATTATGTCTTTTAAAAATTTTTTTCTTAAAGATTTTATGTATTCATATGGGGGGGTGGGGGAGAAACAGACCCAGGCAGAAGGAGAAGCAGGCACCATGCAGGGAGCCTGATGTGGGACTCGATCCTGGGTCTCCAGGATCACGCCCTGGGCTGAAGGCGGCGCTAAACTGCTGAGCCACCCGGGCTGCCCTAACTATAACTTTCAATATTGCTTCTGTTCCAGCTGACCTATATAATAATTTAGTTATTCAAGAATTCAAGTGTTCCTCTTGATATTTGTTATATTTTGTTTTCTTTTTTCTCATAATCTATTTTGAGTTGAAATTCTAGTTCACTAATTTGATTTTCTGTAGCTCTGTTGCTTCTAATTCTTGTTCTTTTAGTTTTATGTTTATACTACCTTTCTTAGTTCCTTATTACCAAATAATATGTAGTTATATATAACTTTTTTTAATCTTGTTTTTTGGTGGGAGATCCATGTTAGGTACTGGGCTTCCTTCAGCATTTTCCTGCCTTTTTTGATCATCATTGTTTCTAAGTAAAGCTTTGTGGTCAATGTCTTCATTTCTGTTTACTTGTGTTTCCTTGTGGTTATTTTGCACACGATCAGAGAAAGAGCGATGGGGCATTGGAAGAAGTACCACTGTCTCTTCGCTGTGGCCAGAGTGGGCTTCTTGAGTTCAATGGTACAATTTCAGATATCTAGAAATAGTAAAGACACTGGAGGGAGATTCCTGGCAAAGTGCTTCTCCTGGATTTGGGGCTGGGAAAGACACCATCTGGAGGTGGTCCTACATGTGCTTGAACTACTCTTCTGAGAAGCAGATTGACTTCTGTTAAACTGATGAGTGGGAGAAAATCTACTTCCATCCTATCCCAACCCTGCAGGCTCTGGCAGGAGGAACCAGAGGTTGAACATCAGGCTGGATTGGGGGCATCTCCTTCATGTGGAGGATGGCAATGTGGCTATCCGCTTTTGGGCATGATCAATGGCAGGTGGCCGTGAACCTGCCTTGCGTCCCTGTTGAGGCAGAGACACTGCAGCACGGCTGCCTAGGTCTGACTGGGAACCCAGGGAATAGAGCCAATATCTGAGCAAGCACTCAGCAGGAGCACAAAGAAATAGCTCTGAATTCCGGGGGGAATGTGCAGAGCTGTGACAGGGCACATTTGCAAGTCAATCTGTGAACTGGGTTAGAGATGTTATTACATTTGTACCCCCTAGACACTCTGGATGGGAAGGGGTAAATTTCTTTGGCTGCTTCTTGGTCGGCCTGGCGTTTCTGCAGTGGACAGATTCTTGCTCTCCGAGGCTTTTTAATTTGAATAAGACTGGGCTGAGAGCAGAAAGACAGGACTCACCTGGGATTACTCACAGGGCTGAGACAGATTTCGCCTGCCTACCTTCGTAGGCCCATATCACGAGGGGAGCAGGCCAGACTGGGCTGTGCTCTGTATTTCTGCCTTCTTATCTGCAGAGCTGTGGAAAGAATAGCCACTTGACATCTATAGGTCACTGCAGGGAAATCTGTTCATTTTAGGGGTGAATAGTGGGCCTAATAAGTTGGTTCTCCAACCCTGTCTTCCAGGAGCAGGGGGTTAATCATGTCTTCTGTGTGTGTGTCTTTGAAAATCAGAGATCTGACATGATGGAAGGTCAGCACAGCTGTCTTGGCTGCGTGCTTATTCAGTCAGGCACAGAGCTGGCTGCTAAGCTGATGGAAGTCAGGGGAGAAGGAAGCACGTTGGGGGTAAGTGGGTGGCAGCAGGAATGGCCTGGGGAGCTTGGTGGCCATCATCAGTGCCTAGCTCATCTTTGAGAAAAGGGCTAAGTGGTCTCAAGGTTGTCTAGGAAAGGATGTGCGTACCCTTCCCTAGGAGCAGGGGAGGGAGTGTGACTAATGCTGTCCGCTCATGATGGCAGATGGACACCTGGAGGCAGGTAGGCTTGGAAGATAGAAATGAGAAGAATAGCAGCCAGATCGGGGATCAGCCTTCCTAAGCTAAGTCCTCGGGAGACATTTATGTGGAACCTTCTTTTCCCTTCTGAGTATGAGCTGATGCCTTCTGAGGTTGAGCTGATGGTTGGTTGCAGAGAATGTCATCAAGGCCATCATCACAACAACGTGTCATAACACCCTATTTCCTTTAATAGACATGTTTCTGCCTATGTGGCAAATAGGTTTTGAGGCACAGAGTCAGGATTTTAGGCATAAGAGAGTAAAAACAGTTTTGTTCCTCTCTGTAGAGAGCGCTCTGTTTCAGGGGAAGTGCATCAGAAACCTCTAACAACAAAACAACGATTGTCATATCAATAATAAATGCTAGCGCACAATGGACCCTTGATCAACATGGAATTGAACAGCACAGGTCCACTTACGTGTGGATTTTTTTCCCGATAAATACTGTATTGTTAATGCCTTTTCTCTTAGTATTTTCCTTTTTTTTTTTTAAACTCACTTTAAAAATTCAGTATATAATCCACACAACATATTCTAATACGTGTTAACTGTTATTGGCAAGGCTTCTGGTTAACAGTTGGCTACTAGGACTTAGGATATTGGGAAATCAAAAGTTTTACATGGATTTTCAGCTGCATGGGGTTCAGCAGCCCTAACCCCTGCGTTGTTCACGGTCCAACTATGTATGGTTCTTACTATGGGCTGCTGCTCTTCTAAGCACTTTTAACTCCTGTAATCCTCCCAACAAGAGGTACCTGCTAGTCCTGTTTTGTGTCTGCAGGGTCTCTGTTCTGTATCTAAGGCCCAGAAAGGTTAAGCAAGTTGTCTGAGTGCAGAGTGTCTGGAGGGGAGGTGGACTTTGAAGCCGGGCAGCCTGTCTCTAGGGTCTCTGCTCTAACAGACAGTGCTTCCCTCCTGCTCCCAAAGGAACGTTTCCATTTTGCAGAAGTGACATTGTCTGCTGATTCAACAGGCACCCCACAGCCCCCTCCCTGCAGCCCCTGGCAGCCGTCACTCTGCTTCCTGTGTGAATATGACTAATCTGAGTACCTCCTCTAAGTGGAATCATAGAATATTTGTCCTTTTGTGATTTATTCTCTTAGCATAACATCTTCAGGGTTCATCTGTGTTGAGGCACAGGTCAGAATTTCCTTCCTTTTTGAAGTTGAATAATATTCCATTGTGTGTATGTTCTAGACACTGTTTTGCTTATCCATTCACATGTCCATGGACACTTGGGTTGCTGCTTCTTTTGACCTTTGTGAATGATGCCACTATGAACATGGGTGTACACATACCTGCTCAGGTCCCTGCTTTCAAAGGGTATATACCCTGGAGTGGAATTCCTGGATCATATAGTAATTCTCATTTTAACTTTTGGGGACCCTCATGCTGCTTTCCAGAATGGCTGCACCATTTTACTTTCCTACCAGCAGTGCACAAGGCTTCCAACTTCTCCACTCCTTGGCAACAGTGAAACAGGGCCATTTTAAAGATTACTAATAGCACCCGAAGTAGATTTCTCTCCTCATTTGGGGAAAGAAAAGGAAGTAAGCAGATCCAGTGTATGCATCCTAACAATTTTATCACAATTCCAGTTGTGATAAACAAAAACTTGGAGCAAGTAGGCTGTTCTCCCTGAAAAGCCTGGCTGACAAGCTGAGGAAGTTGCTAAGTCAAAGGGGGAGTGAACATGGAGCTATAGTGGGAAGACCCAGACTCTGTCTCTTGTTGGTGCCACACTTGGTGTGACCTTGCAGACTCCCTTCTCTCCTCGGGCCTCTGTCTCCTCATTGGTAAATGATGGAACTTGGGCTAGAGCATAGCCATGACCCCTTCCTACTTGGAGAGTCCATGTTGTCTCCATGAGACACCCAAGGCTGGGGCTCTTTGGAATCCTTGGGTTTGGATTCTGGGCTCACAGACTGGAGACGATCTGTCACACAGCAGCTGTCAGGCCTGGCTATGAGACCCCCTGGAGTCAGGGACAAGGACAGATGGGGGAGTGCATTCACGCTTTGAGGGGGGCCGTCTTCTCCCTGAACTGAACTGATGGCTACCTTGTGGGAACGTTGGCCCAGTGTGGCCAGATCTCCCGACTTCTCAAAAGCCAGAGATGCTCATATTTAAAGTAGGATTTTCTAAGTTTCAAATATTGGCAATTAATTCAAAACTTAAAAAAACAAAAAACCCAAAAAACATCATGAGAGCCAAAGGAAATGTTCTCAGACCAGATTTGTCATAAAGCTCTGTTTCCACCTCCTGATCTCAGGCTGTGAACTGCCAACACTGATGTGGGGACCCCAGCTGGGCTGTGAAGAGGCCTCCCTGACCACTGATGATCTTCTCCGACAAGCCCCCAATTCCTGTCAGAGCTCCAAGCTGTGTGGCCCACGCATCCCGTGGATGCTGAGGGAGGAACTCCCAGCAGCCCCCTTTCATGGTCCTTATCATGATGCTTCCCTTTGTCCGGAGAAGCCGGAAAGATGATGTGACCAGCCGCATGGAGGTGTTCTGGGTTTTTTGTTTTGTTCTGGTGGTGTTTTTTGTTTTAGCATGCTTCACCTCCCTTAGGATACTCCAAGTTGAGTGAAATAACGCCATGTGTCTCCTCAATTTTGACACTATACCTACTGATTTTTTGGTTTATACACCCAGGTGTTGTGACAAGAGCCATGGTAGGGTCCAATGCTGAGAGTGGTTGACACTGCAGTGCCACTTCCTACTGCATCATTGGGCACAGCCCCCCAAGCTGATAGTCATTAGCATTTGCCTGATGGCAACATTCTCTGTTTTTCTTTCCTTTATGTGTGTCCCATTAGCAACATCTGTAACTAGATTGTTGTTGTTTTTTTTTTTTTTTTGAAACCCTACTAATGAGTTTAATAGAGGAAGGAAAGGCAGTCACAGCTATTATGATTTCTGAAGTTTAAACTCATTCTTGCCACCTTATCTTGCTTTTTTCTGTTTCTCAGTCTTTCTCTTGCTCTCTAATTCTCCTGAATTGATTAAGCATTCTTTGTTTTTCCTCTTTGGGGGTTTTGTCCTTTGGAATCCGTATCCCCCACCCCTAGCCTACTTTTATTTCTCTCTTCTCCTTCATAACACCACAGTTTATTTTGAGATTGTCTGGCATTTTGGTTCCAGATAGTAATTTCTTGATTTAAAAAAAATTGGAATCAATGGTTGCTTATATTTAACTATAAGATTTAGTGATTTCTTTGTTCTCCTTTATTTCTTCTATCTCATGTTGTCTTTTTTGTGTGTGTATATACTCAATCCTTTCAAAGGGGTTCAGTGAGATAAATCTATGAATCCTTATATATCCATACATATTTATATTTTGTTTTCCTCTGAATATGAATTTGGCTGGATACAGGATTTTAGGTTCAAAGTAATTTTCCTCAGAATTTTGAAGAATTTTTTTGTGTCAAGTGTTTCCAACCAGAAGTTTAATGCTGCTCTCATTTTCATTCTACCCTGGGGATGTTTGAAACACTTTGCAGAAGTTTTTGTGGATTTTATATGTATCCTTGGTGTCCTGAACTATCACCGTTGTGTTCTAGGTGTGCGTCTTGGTGAGAATCTGTTGTCTGAATATAATGTTTTGTCAATCCTGAGAAATTCTTATTACTTCATCCCTGTCATTCTTCATTGTCCTCCTGGAACTTTTACTGACGTTAGAACTTCTAGGTATGTTCTTCACGTTTCAATCTTCCCTGCTTCCTTACTTTCCATTCTTTCCATCTTTTCATTTCTTCCTTACTTTCCATTTCTAGTAGTATTGCTTATGTGACAAACCACTCGAAAATTTGGTGACTTAAAGTGGCAACAATTTGTTGTGTTTCATGATTCTGGGAGTTGCTGAAGCTGCGTTCCTGCTCTGTGCAATGTTGACTGGGGTGACTCATGTGGCTGCATTCAACTGGGCATCTAGGGTCTTTCCCTGAAGCCTCTTTCTCCATGTGGTGTCATCCCTCAGAGCCTTTCTACATGGCCCTTTTCTCCAACAAGGTAGGCTGGATTTTTTGACAGCATGGCAGCTGGGTTTCAAGAGGGAATTTTTTTGTTTTTTTTTTTTAAGATTTTATTTATTTATTCATGAGAGACAGAGGCAGAGACAGAGGGAAAAGCAGGCTCCCCCTAGGGAGCCTGATTCAGGACTTGATTCCAGGATCCCGGGCTCACGACTTGAGCCAAAGGCAGGTGCTTAACCACTGAACCACCCAGGTGCCCCTCAAGAGGGCATTCTAAGATAGGCCCCTACTGGATCAACGCTGATAATGTCACATTGGCCAACACAAGTCACATGGCCAAGCCTGAGTCATTGAGGGAAAGTACGAGGGTGTAAACACTGAGAGGTAAGGTTTTCTAGAGGCCAACGATGTCGGTCAAAGTTGGGACACTTTGATTGATAGATCATCTTCTGAGTACAAGATTTTTGTCTCTTCTGAGATTTAATGACTACTTGGGATACTGCTCAGCTTCTAGGGGTCCACATTCCCTGGTCTAGTCCTTGGGGGACTGTCTCTGTCACCTACTAACTGGCTCTGGTCCTGGATAGGAAGCACTCACCTTCTTAGCTGCCCTGATTCAGCATCCCAGTTAACTTTCTCACTCAGTGTTTTGTGGCCTCTCATTCTTTTTTTCTTAGCCCCAAAGCATCCCAGTCTTGACCTATATTGTTTTAGGCAGCCACTTTCTCCTTCCCCTTGTCTGTACCCTTCTGAATCTTCTCCTTTCCTTTTCTTTCCTCCTGGAGATGTGATGGTATCCGCTGAAAATATAAATCGGGTTTTCTGCCAGCAATAGATTTACCTTTATCTTCCCCCCCAAAGGATGTTTCCCTAAGTCTTTATGATTTAAATAATCACCTTTTAATTACATTTAGCAAATATTTGTTGAATGGCTTAATTAATGTGCAAGACTTTATTGGCTGGGCTTAATGAAATCTGTTATTGGAAGCATTAGTGTTGGAGATACTCTGAGGGGTCACCTAGACTAGTGAGTCTTAAACTTTGCTAAAAATCTATTACTGGGTTTTCATGGCACTTTTGATAAAACCCAATTATCTTAGTGTTTCATGAGTGATCTTTCTGTGTCTATGCAGTGCTGAATTGTTTCTTCCATGTCGTACCTTCAATTCTTTCTTTTATATTGGAACCAATCTTTATTCAGTTCTTCAAAAGTCAGTGTGTCTATCTGTCTGCCTGTCTCTCTATTCCGAGCCTCTGGAAAAGCCAGGCTTTCTACCAGGAAGAGTTCTCTCTTCAGTAGATAGTCATTCTTTTTCTCTCCTTCCTCCCTTCTGAAAGGCAGACTGCCACATGCAGCACTTCATTCGGATGTTTCTGGAGTCTTGGAAGCTTGATCCACCCCACTTTCTCCTACAAATGAACCTTGAGAGGTTGTTTGGAGGTTCTAGCAGGAGAGTGCAGCTACTCTTATGCTCTTGACCAAAGAGGAGTCCTTCTCTACTGGGAAGGTCATCCTCTTCACGCATATAGCAATAGGAGGGATGCTCATGGAGTGGTAAAGGAGGGAGGGACCCTGTCTGGTGAGCCAGATCAGTGGACTCAACCTTGGCAATGAATTGGGTGACAGATGTCACAGCCAGATTACCCTCACATCCAGTCACCAGTCATTCTAACACATGCTTTAGACCCAGTTTCCCTGGAATATAAACCATGACTTCCTCATAATGCCAAACCTGGGTTAAAATCTCTGATGTGCTTAAAATTCTCCTGAGAACTTCTCATTCTGCAGTGTGATTGCACATGAGTTGGCCCACCCATTTGACCATGAATTCCTGGAGGGCAGGGATCGTACTGGATATCCCACCTGTCACACATTGCTTGACATCCTGCCTAGGACCATGCCTGGCACATGGTAGACACACAGGAACTATTTTCAGAGTGATTGCATTAATAGGACTCCTAAGACTACAAAATTTGGAGATTTTCATCACCAGCCTGTGTTTAAACATCACAAGAGACGTGTTTAACACTTTCATGTACTAGGGTTTGAAAAAAATTTCTACTTGCAAACAGAGTTCTGTTACTGAAAGAGTTTGAAAGTCCTGCCCTGGAACAATACTTTCATTTTATAGATGCAGCAGATTCCAGCATAGGGAGTGACTCACATGTCTCTGTGAATGGCAGAGCCAGAAGTACAGGTCATCTCCCCAGTCTCTGTGACACATTGCTTTGCCATCTGACCTACCCTGACTCACAGCCCTCAGTGTTCTGTCCATGGCCTTTAGGGTGGTGCCTGGTGGCTTCCCCAGGGATGGAGACTGACTGTGCAGAAGTTCCCTCATGAATGCTATTTTCTAGGAGAGTTGATCACCAAACGCTGAGGGAGCTTGAGCAGAAAGTGCTCAGCAAATCTATTAATATCATGTGAATACTTTGAAGAGGTTTCAGTGTGTCTGTAGCAGATCCTGAAACCTTTCATGTGCATCAGATGTCTCATCTGTATGTCACCGTGGTCAAGAGAGGTAGGCAGAGTGGTTTTGCTGTCTTGATTTATATCTAGGGAAATTGAGACTGGAGGGTGACATGAGCTGAACCCAGACAGTGATGAGCAGAGCCAGGAAAGAATAGGGACTCATTGCTGTCCCTCCTGGGGATCGCACCACTAGCTCCCCAGCCTTAACAAATACCTGAGGTTCCCATTGATGAGTGAAAATGACAACAAGTTCAACACAAAATAGCAAGCGCTCATTTCTGAAGAGGACGTGAAGTAGGTCTGGTCCATCTTTGACATTTGCGGTCTGAAGGCCCTTTGCTGTAGAGTACCTCAAGTCCCGCCCTCAGCATGTGGGCTCTCAGGCCACCAGCTGCTGGGAGAGCTGGCTCCTGTGATTCATGACAGCATCCTTTTCTGGGAAATCTTTGAGGAAGTTACCTTTGCCCAAGTTTGTACACACTTCCTGGGGGCGGCCTATATCCAGCCAGTGTGCAGGGGTTTAAAGGGATTTTATGACCCTTTGCTGCAATCTGAGAAAGGCCAGTCTGGCCTCAGAGCTCCCTGGTAGATCAGCTGAGAGCTGATGCAACCTTGTGGAGGTTCAGCTTCTCCCTTTCCTTCTTTACAGGAGTCACTCTTGCATGTGCTCCTCAATAAAACTCCTTGGTGTAAATCCCCATTTCAGTCTATTCAGGGAATCCAGCCTACACAGAGATGTCAATGAGCTGGGCCATGGGAATGGGCCATTCCCATGAGGGAGTGAAGTGTGTTCTTTATCATCAAGTTGAAAGGGAGGGGGAGTCTGCAGAGTCCCAAAGAGCATGAAAAGCGTTCCCTGGATTTTGAAGAATGTGGGGACAGAGACCTAATCCACACCTGAAAAGGCCCTCGGCTGGGATACTTCCTGGGGTTGGCTCTGTTTTTTTTTTTTTTTTAATTAATTTTTATTGGTGTTCAATTTACCAACATACAGAGAAACACCCAGTGCTCATCCTGTCAAGTGTCTCCCTCAGTCCCCGTCACCCATTCCCCTCCAACACCCGCCCTCCTCCCCTTCCACCACCCCTAGTTCGTTTCCCCGAGTTAGGAGTCTTTATGTTCTGTCTCCCTTCCTGATATTTTCCAACATTTCTTTTCCCTTCCTTTATATTCCCTTTCACTATTTTTTACATTCCCCAAACAATGAGAACATACACTGTTTGTCCTTCTCCGATTGACTTATTTCACTCAGCATAATACCCTCCAGTTCCATCCATGTTGAAGCAAATGGTGGGTATTTGTCGTTTCTAATTGCTGAGTAATATTCCATTGTATACATAAACCACATCTTCTTTATCCATTCATCTGTCGATGGACACCGAGGCTCCTTCCACAGTTTGGCTATTGTGGACATTACTGCTAGAAACATCGGGGTGCAGGTGTCTCGGCGTTTCATTGCATCTGAATCTTTGGGGTAAATCCCCAACAGTGCAATTACTGGGTCGTAGGGGGGTTGGCTCTGATGGCTGAGCAGAGAGATGGGAGTGGGAGTGAGCAACGGAAATGTGTCCCTTGGAAAAGGGATGGACTTCAGGCACCTTGAAAGCTTCTTCACCCAGGAGGTTGGCCTGGAGGGGGTAAGATGACCGTCTCTCTCTCTGATGGACTGCTGGATGCCAGGGGTTTAGGGCACTGTCCTATTGAGTAGTTAGAAGAGGCAATATGCATGTGAGTGAGTACAGGCAGGATGTCTCTGCCATAGGGGATCTTTGAAGAAACCCCCGGAATGCCCCCATAGGACAAAAGAGTCATTATTTGAGTGTCCTCTATGACTAAAGGCATTTAAAAACCCAGAGAGGACTGGAAATAGCACCGGGCATATCAGACACTTTGACATTCTTCTCACATGGCTCTTCTCCCTTCCCCAACAAAGAGCACCCAGGTGCAGTACAGTGCATGGGAGAAGAACAGTTGAGCCTGGGTCAATGCTTGAGAAAAAGGTCAACAACTAATTTCCCTTTTCCCATTTTGGGCTCGCTCCCTTAGCCCTGTTGTGGTGGTTTGGGGAGAGAAGTTTTAAGTTGAATGGGAGATTGAAGTTATAGTATTCAGGATGACAGGGTTTTTTTTTTTTTTTTTTTTTCTTTTTGCTTCCGAACATGAGACCTCTGTTAGTAGCTGAGAATGACCTAGAAAGCTCTGCAACCTGCTTGGGATTTCACTCAGGGACAGACTCCTTGGGTTTGTCTGAGCAGGTTAGGAGGAGACCCGGTGAGAAGGCACCCTCCTGAGTCCAGCTAATTCAATAAACAGGTTACACTCTGCTTCCTCTTCTGTTGATTTCTGGCTGGGACCATGCTGAGGGGGTGTGGCAAGGAGGCCGTGTGACAAATCCTTTGATTTGGAAGGTTTTCTTAGCACAGTATCTTTCCAAGTGTGCTCTGGGGTCTTGGATGTTAATGAGTATTATTTGAAAAAGGTTCTTTGTGGCCAAATACTTTGGGGACCATTGGGCTAAATAAAGTTCAGTGGTATTCTTTATGCTGTTTCAGAGCTTTGAATTCTTGGGGTAGGCTTTCCCAACTGAAACTCCTTTGACAGTTACATCATTGTACTGATGAATATCTCTCAGGTCTAGCATCTCTGGAAACACTTAGGAGTAGATGAATTTTAGGAAAGTACCTCATGTCCTAGTATGTCATAGCACGTGCTTCCTGGTCACAGATATATGGGAGAAAAATGTCTTGGGTTTGGGTTGCTATACCACAAACGCCTTAGACTGTGGGGCTTCAACAGCCAATTTATTTCTCACTAGTTGGTGGCTGGGGAGTCCAGGATCAAGTCACTGGTAGATTCCGCACCTGGAGAGGGCCCTCTTCCTGTTTCATAGACGGCTGTTATCTTGCTATGTCCTTGTGTGGCAAAGGGCAGAGGACACTGGGGGGAGATGGGAGTGGGAGTGAGCAGCAGGTGTGGGTCCCCTGGAAAATGGATAGACTTCAGGCACCTTGAAAGGTTCTTCACCCAAGAGGCTGGCCTGGAGGGGGTAAGTTCTCCTTATAAGGGCACCAATCATGTCATGGGCGGGGGAGGGGGCTCTACCCTTGATTTAGTTGCCTCTCACGGGCTCCCCTTCTACACATCATCACAGATGATGGAAATTAGATTTCAGTGTACGGATTTTAGGGGGACACGTTCAGTCCATGATAGATATTAAATGAGAGTTTAAGGATTTCACCCTTTTCAGACTAGACATGCCAGTTAGCGATTTCAGGTCTGATCTAAGTCCCCGTCTTGGCCTAGGGGCGTCCTCTCAAGGGGGCTGCTGTACGTGTTCTTACAGGAGTGCCCTGTGGAGCTTAGTTCACATAATAGTGGTGGGACTGGTCCCTGCTGATGGCAGGTGGGCTTGGCCGGTTTTCCCTATGAGGCTGTCCTTCTGCAAGATCTCCTTCTGGAAAATGAGGCAGGTGTCCTACCGCTCTTACATCCTCATACCTCTATTAGGATTCTATTGGTAAGCATCTTGAGGCCAATTCCATTTTTAGCAGGACCACCTCCACCAGCTTTGTGCCATCTTCTCTTACAGTTTTCTTGGGATACCTTTTCCAGGTCCTGGAGTGTAGTCCCATAATGTTTTAGTATGAGACCTATGTGGGGTGGGGAGAGAATGGCTCATGGCCTCACCAGTTCTGTTATGAGGCATAGGACCCATTAGATTCAGGCAAGGACAGAGGCAGCGCTCAGAGGAAAGCAGGGCATGGGTGTGGACACTGGCATCTGTCATTGAGACAAAAGCCTGGAGGAGAAGATACTCTACAGCTAGGAAAATGCTTTTCCAGGTTCAACTTATTCTTTGCTCAGTCCCACACACGTGACTTTTGCCCTTGCTGCAGAAATCCTATTGATTTATAATAAAACTGTGCTCGGGATCCCTGGGTGGCGCAGCGGTTTGGCGCCTGCCTTTGGCCCAGGGCGCGATCCTGGAGACCCGGGATCGAATCCCACATCGGGCTCCCGGTGCATGGAGCCTGCTTCTCCCTCTGCCTGTGTCTCTGCCTCTCTCTCTCTCTCTGTAACTATCATAAATAAATAAAACATTAAAAAAAAAAAAAGGGGAAAAAAAAATAAAACTGTGCTCACGAGGGGGAAGTGAGTGCACAGGAGTGTGTGCTTGAGTTATTGTGCTTCATGGCTAATGCTTGGTGTAGCTTGGGAGGTTGCCATGAAAAGTATAGTCCCCCCACGTCCCTATGGGGGACACTTCCCATCAGCGACAGAGCTTGCCTCCCTGTGATGGGAAACACAACTTTAGTTTTCCTGAGTTGCTACCTAGGCATTTTGCAGGATGATAACCCTGTTCACACGGAGTCTGGACATTCACATCTTAAGGACTTGAGTTCAGGATGTCTGCTTTAAGTTCATGCTTTACGTTTCCTGGGGTACCTTTTAAAATAAGCAGAGTTAAGCCTGGGAAAAGTTAGTGATCTCTGGCCTAACCACCTCATAACTAATAGGCACTTGCTACCCTGTGCTTGCGCGCTCGTTCTTTCTTCTCCATTACCTGGGTTGGAAGACTGCCCTTCCTCATTGGAAGTTCATTGGATGGATGGCACCTAATTTCACCCCTCCCCCCCGGTCCATTTCTGGGATCTGTAAGTAGGAAATCTTATGACTCTACTACTTTTTGCAGGCAGATTGAAACTGTTTTTAATCAAAACGACCCTATTGATTTCACTTCCCCAAAGTGGGAGCTCAGATGCTAGGAGCTACCTCCTGGCTCTGCACGGGTGGCTTGTGCCTCCTCATTCAGCAGTTTATAATCTGTGCATTTGTAAATTTGATATACCAGCTGTGGGTCCCCCAACCCCTCTACGTGGTGTCTCACCTCCTCTGAAGTATCCTTGTGTTTTAAGAGCTACTAGGGCTGCCACAGAAGATGAGAAAAGATGACACTATTTTGATGAGCTTCAAAAAAAAAAAAAAAAAAAAAGCCTGCAAGCATCCCAACAGAGGAACAGGGTATCTACAAAGGAGGAAACATCCGCTCACCTCAGATTCCCCTCCAACCCAGAACTGCCATCTCTAGAGGCTTAAATGAAGAAGGTTGTGAATCAAGAATTCTATGTTCAGCTAAATTGTCTTTCGTATGTGAATCCATAAAAAGCCACTTTTAGAAATGCAGTGGTTTAGAAAGGATGCCACTTTCTCATTCCTCCTAGAAACTGTGCTAAGATGCATTTCAGCTGACTGAGATAAATCAAGGATTCCACAGGGGGTGATCACGTATGCCCAAAAGGAAATCTTAGTATGTTCCAAAGAGTATAAAATGACACATGCCACATTTCCTGACTGGGATACCACAGAATTAAAAAAAAAAAATCCATAATAAGTAGAACAAAGACCCAACTTTCATGCACAACTACTGGATGAAGGATGAAATAAAAATGATTTTAAAAAAATTTTTATTTATTTTTAAATGTGATTATAGTTTCGAAAGTGAGGAATTTGGCTCTTGATGAGCATTGGGTGTTATACGTTGGCAAATTGAATTTAAAAAAATGTAAAAACTCAGCTAAAAGAAAATGAGGAATTTGGCACTTAATGGGATGAACACTGGGTGTTACATGTTGGCAAATTGAATTAAAAAAAAAAAACTCAGCCAAAAAAAAAGAATTTGGCACAAATGAAAATATTTCATAATCCTAATCCTTTATGAATGAGAAGTTGTTAGGATGACTATCATTGTACCAAAGTGGGCAGGAGTCCCCACCTTCCTCTGAGAAGAAAAAGATCAAAATGTGAACCCACCCAGGAGTGGCACTTGTCATCCCAACTGCCCTGGAAACACAAAAGCCTTCAGAGAGGGTAGATGAACTCATCCGGTACAACTTCGTTGAGGAGGAGGAGAATCAGCCTTGAGGGTGAACTCAAGGACAGTGGGCCTGGAGATTCAAGGCGGCTGACTGTCCCCCCAAATACCCGTTCGCAGCGCGTTTGCCTGGAGTACAAGCGCCCCTCCAAGACCCGACCTGCCTGCAGGGCAGCTGCTTATGCCGCCTGCCTGCTGAGATGGCCCAAGTCTACCCAAGCCTTGCCAGCCCCTCTGGGGTTACTCAGGGTTGAGGGCGGGAAGCCAGGGGCAGGGTCTGTGAGATGCCCTCCTGGAGGCCTGTGGCGCCTCCCAGTCTTCTCCTCACCCCGCACCTTATCCCGAAGCTCGCATGCCAGGGCCACTCTTCTTCCTTCACCGTGCTACCCCTTTCCTTGCTTTTGCCTGTGGAGGCAGCCATTTCCTGCGGGGACCCCCGCAGCGGTGGTGGGAGGGCGGCCAGGGAGCTGGCAGCGGGCAGCCTGGGCTCCGGGGGCACGAGGCAGGTGGCCTGCTTGTTCTTGCACCCCTGGGGGTGCTCTGTGCAGCGTCGTGCGGTGAACTGCTGGGGCCTGCTCGTGCTCAGAACATAGCCCTTCCCCTGCTCGGGCAGTACCCTCAGGAGTTCCTTAGGAGAGAACATTCTGGTGTGTGGAGGCAGCATATGCAGAGCTCCTGCTTGTGCTGGATGCGGCCGGGCCTGCTCCATCCTGTTGCCTTCGGGGTGCGTGGGCCCCCAGCACCTGCTGCATGGCCTGCCTCTGGCCCTCACGCTCTCCCCTTGGCCCCTGTGGTCACAGGGGGTGGCTCTTCTTCCGCACAAACCTGACCATGTTTCCTTCCTGCAGGGCCTTCGGGGCTGCCCCTTAGTCTTTGGGTAGCACCTAAGTGCCTGGCGACAACCTGCGTCTGCCTGCCTGGGCTGGACTGACTTGGTTTCTCTTCCTGCTCAGACTCCTTTCTCCAGCCTCATGGAACCACTTGGTCTTTGCCGCCTTTGCTCAGGCGCTGTGTGTTGGTCACCCCCCTGCCCCCTCTGTCCCGGAGGAGTAGCTGCTTCGCACGCCCCAGGTCTCAGCTCCAACGCTAGGTTAGCAGGACACCCGCCTCTGGTCCCCGGGGCCTGGCTTGGGTGCCGTCTCCGGGCTTGGAGGCCCCTTCTGCCTCCCCCAACAGATGGAAAGCTCTATCAGGGCGGGAGCTTTCTTCTAATTGCTTTTTTATTTGGAATCTGTTGCCTGCCCCTGTCGTGTTCAACAAATGCTGGCTGAATCACAGGACTCGTAGTAGGGTGCAGGCGCCCCAGTGGTCGTGGCACTGGCCGCAGGAAAACGGTAGCCCTTAGAGGTGGCCCATGTCTTGTTGGCTCCAGAGCCCTCAGCTGAGGAGGCTAGTCACCTCGGGGGTTCGCAACGCCGGGTGGAGCTGAGGAAGTCCAGAGGGCATGCGAGTGACCGTGAAGTTGCCTCGGGGAACCCCACTTTGCAGAGCGCCCGAGTCTGCAGGCCTTGCATGTGTAGCAGGCCTTGCACACACACGCAGGCCTTGCACGCACATGCAGGCGCTCCCCACTCCCATCCTGGACTCCCGCTCCACAGGAGCTCAGGGGGCTACTGAATGGTTGGCCTGTGTGTGCGTGAGAACTCCCAGGGTGGGCGACTTGGACCGGGCCGAGGGGAATTCACGCCGGGCAGGTCAGTCCCTGCTGTCCTATGACTTGGACACAGCTCATTTCTAAAGAAATGGAAACCGCAAAAGAGGATCTTAGGTTTTCGACAAACATGCTCCCTCCACGCACGGCAGCTTGACTACGTTTCTTAGTACCCCTTGCAGTTTGGTTAGATTTTGGCAAGTGGCCTGTGGGTAGAAGTGCCGTGTGCCTCTTTAGGGTCTGGCAATAAAATATTTCCCGTGTGGTTAGATATTCTGGCTCCCTCAGGCCTTGCTGGCCGGCTACATGCCGAAGATCCAGCGCAGAGTTCCAAGGCCTAGAAAGCTCCCAGGCGTCTGGGAGGAAGGGAGCAAGCACATGGGAAGAACCTGGGGGGGGCCGCCTGCTCACCCCTCCTCCCTACTGACTGTGCAGCCTGTGGTATAAGAAGTAAAGCTTTGTTGTACGAGCTGCTGAGATAGAGGGGCTGTTTGTCCAAGCACGTCGCCGACTCTGACTCACTCTGTGACCTCCTCGCCACCCTCACCTCCAGGTCCTTCCTCCTGTTACAGCTTCCTGAACTTCCAGTTTTACTCCGGCTGTTGGAAGAGCAGGTTTGGAGTAGGCAAGGCCCTGCTACAGGAGAGCTGGTGTGGACCCTGGAGGTTCCTCCTTTTCAGCCTTCTGGGTTTGCTGTCTCACATTGCTTCCCTGGCCCAGGGATGCCCCAGGGCCGACAGGAAATTATCTCCTTGCAGGGTGGCTACAGCTTGCTTCAGCGTGGCTGGCACGGTACTTGTTATTTCCAGAAGTGCTGGCTGCCCAAGGACAAGGCTTTGGGGTCCTCCCATTCCTGCAGAACTTCCATGTTCATGCACTGAGCGTTGGAGGCCATGACTGGGGGACAGAACCTGTCCTGGGGTACAGAGCTGTTGTTCAAGCCAGAAAGAAAAGTAGCCAGTTATTCTGTTATGGTGAGGAATTCCATCTTGGGAGTCAAATAGGGGCTTAAAGCCTTGTCCTCCTCCATAGTAACTTTGGGTGATCTTAAAATCTTTGAGGGTCATTTTCCATTTTCTTTATCCAATCTATAATTTATAATTTAATTTATAATAATTTATAAATTTATTTATAATAATTTATAATTATATATAATCTATAATCTATACACACACATATACATACGTATATAAATACTCATCTAATTTCATCTATTGATTGATAAAAAATAAAGTACTTTTTACAAAGCTCTCACACAATATATCCTAAACTTGCTGATTCTATCCATGAAAGAAATACAATAATAATTGGCACTTACTGAAGACTCCTGTCAGGCTTTATTTTTTAAATTTTATTTATTAAAATATTTTATTCATGAGAGACACAGAGATGCAGGACTCCATCCCAGGACCCGAGGATCATGACCTGAGCCAAAGGCAGATGCTCAGCTGCTGAGACACCCAGGTCCCCCTAAGAGTTTACCTATATTAACTCCTTTAACCCTCCAATAGGTCTATGATTTAGGCTCTATTGTTAGTCTCATTTTATAGATGGGGTGGCTCTATGGTAAGAGTTTCACTCATGGCCTTATTTCTAGCCCTCTGGTCCCAGCCTACCCACTGATGCCAGAGGCCATGCTTCCTGCTGCATACCCACCTTCATGTTCCTTTAGAAAATGAGCTCTGAACCTTCTGAGTTGGCCTTACCCCCAATCCTATGCCCAAAGGAGGAAGCATCAGAGACCCCTCAGGCTGGCTCGAATTCATTTCCTGTGCATGTATTGTGCATCAATTCTTGTGTAGGCATTGTTGTTGGCTCTGGAGAGGCAGCCATGCAGGAGATGAAATCCTTGCTTTCATTGGATTGATGTTCTATGAGGAGAGATAGGGCACCTGTACGCAATGAGTAAACAGAAAAATTTGGGTAGTAGCAAGGGCTAAGAAGGAACATTCGGCTTTAGTGATGTGCTAGTGATGGAGGGTCTGGTGCTTCAGGTGGGCTGGGAAGGTTTCTCTGAAGAGGTGACATTTGGATACTGTCGAGGGGTTCAAGAGACCTGGGTTTGAATACCAGCTCTGTAAGTAACTGACCTTGACCATCCCTGAACTTCTCGGAATCTCTGTGTATTTTTCTGTAAGTTGGGTTACCTGATGTGCATAAGGCCATCTAGTGCCGTGCCTAGCATGCAGGTCTTCACTCAGGACTATGCCCTGCTTGACCTGCCGTGGACAGGCTACTCCCTTAACACCTGGCCCATCCTGAGAATGTCTCCAGTTTCCCACAACAAAGCCATCAGCCTGATGAGGATGTGAATCATCTATATTCTGTGGTTGTGATGATGTGGGCTCCCGGGCCAACCCGGCTGTTTTCTACCATGTAATACCAGATTCCCTTTTCTCCTCCTTTTCAGCCTGGGGTTTGATGCTTGCTGCCTGTGATGTTAACACAGGTAACTTTTCTGCTAGCCCAGGCTTGTGACTTAGAGGTCAGAAACCTATAGATCCTATTCTTGTGTATAAAATCAGGTGGGGCCGGAAATTAATGGGATAAGACTCCAGCCATCTCTCTTTCAAGCCCCGGCCCCCTCCCTGCACACCCCGTGCTGTCACTCATCTGGGGCAGCGTGAGTGCTGGGGGAGCTGGCTTTTCCCTGTCTGAGGTCGGAGCAAGCCTGACACCTAAGGTGACATTCACGGCTGGCAATTACCCGACACAATGGCCATCCGCACTCAAATTTAATATAGAAATCAGGTGTGTTGCGAAAGGGCCTGAAAAGGCTTTAATTTTCTCAGGCGTCTAAGGCTCCGCGCTGACTGGAGTGTCCCTGGCACAAAAGCACTGTCCATCATATGTTTTGCTGAATACAACACTTAGCCCAGCTGTGCAATCTTCCCAGACAGCTCGACAATGGGGCTCAATCAAAGCTCAGAACTTCTCCTCCCAGCCCCTCACACTTGCTCTTGCTTCCCTCCTTTGGGAGAAAAGAATGAGTCCATTGTTGGGTGTTTCTCTGATGCTTATCATTGGCTGATGGGAGGTGTCTGCTAATGCTTGTGACCCATGAGGTGCTACTTCATAATCTTGCAGCCCAATTTCCTTGGCAAGGAGGTCACCAGACTGTTACATTCTCCAGTTCTGTTCTCCCTTCTAGCGACTGAAGCAGGAAATCAGTTCCTTTGGAAAATTTGGAAATTTCTGCTTAAATTGCCAACTTGTGAGACTTTGAGGTCCATTAAGTCTTTCCTCTGGTCTCAGAGCTGAGTAAGCTGGAAGTTGGCTCTACAGGTATTAACGGGAAATCTGAACTTAAGTATCCCACTTAGACGAAATGGCTCCACGGAGGAGGGCTGGCTTTGTAGTCAGCCACAAGTAAATCAGGGAAGCCCCGAGCTGGCGTACATCTTTGACCTTCTGCACTGGTGTTTGGGGAATCACAGAGGAAGCGCTTAAAAGAAAAGAGGTTTCATACTGGATCTGGGCGGGCAGTGTTTGGTCTATTATCAAACTGCTGCACTTCCTGCAAGAGTTATTACAACTTAGAGGGTATGTCTTCAAGGTAGGTGGGTCCACTGTGGAGCTGAAGGAAGCAGCTATTGGGGTTTGGACAACAAACACAACTCTTTAGGGAAATCCCCCAAAGTAGGATGGCCAGTTGCTCATTCTCTGGACATTCAACGCAGCATGGGGACTCTGGTCTGTGGGAGCATCCAAGTCAGGTGGTGTGCCTGGTGCACACGGGATGCCAGCCAGGAGTTAAAGTGAGGCGAGTCCAGCCCAGGGAGGTAAAGAGGGTGCATCGTAGCCAAGTGTTGTGGTCTAAGACATGAGGGCGGTTGTCCAGTACACCAGCTTAGAATAAGATAGGAGGTGGATTGAGCAATTCTGGGACACGGGATTCACACAACTAAGGGCCTTCCTCCAGAGTGCTGGTGAATTCTGGTTTCTTGAGGAGTGGATGCCTTGAGTGGCATTTGCCCACAAGGCTGTGTGAGACCGGGTACTGCAGGCTGAGGAGGGGATGGGTGGGCGGGTTCTGGTGAAAGTGAGAGCTCTTTTGTACAGAAGGAAAACTACAAAAGACCAGTTGGCATTTTCCCGGAGAATAATCTCATGCTGTCATGAATGAATGTAATTCTAGCTTTTTATACATGTTGCTGGCACCCAGAGTTGGGCTTGCAGCAGAGGCTCCTAGTCCTTAGAAGCTCATGTGGTTTCTTACCACTGACTTTCCCATTCACATTTCAGCTGTGTTCTCTAGTAAAGCTTAATTCTACCTCCTGCACTCGCTGTCTACTAAACCTACCTCTCTCCCCCATTTTGCCTTTATAACTACCCTCTGTTCTGACTATTTCTGCATAATAAACAGCTTCAAAAGTTAGTGACTTAAAATGATAACAATTTTGATTTGCTATTGGATTTAATGTGTCAGGAATTTAGAGAGTGTGTAGACTGCAGGGGTTGTCTCTGTGATGTCTGGGACCCCAGCTGGGAAGACTTATTGAGATTGGGGGTGGTTTGAACGGCTGGGGTTGGGTTTATCTGGAACCTTCTTCACTCCTATGTCTGCCACCTGTGGTGGAATGGCAGGAAGGCTGGACTCTACTTGCTCTCATCTAGAGAAGCCCACATGAGACCCACCTAGTGTGGTATCTCAGGACTCCAGGAGCAGGTGTTAGAACATGGCCATGTGATGACCTAGCCTTGGACGTCACTCAGCATCCCTCCTGCCATACTCTACCGGTCAAAGTGGCAACAAGCCTGCCAACCTCAAGAGAAACGAGGAGTATTTTAGAATTTGAGCCCAGGGTTTAAAACCACCATGCCCTTTGGACTTTGTTGAGTTGCTGCTGCTTCTACACCTCACCTACTTTCTGTTCTCTCCATTCAAACATGCTGCCTCCCTGTTCGGGCAACAAACACTCTCATTTGTCTGAGCCTATCTGTTCATTCTTCTTTTTCTTTTTCTCTTTTTTTCTTTTTCTTTTTCTTTTCTTTTTTTCTTTTTCTTTTCTTTTCTTTCTTTTTTTTTTTTTTTACAGTTCTTGCTGCATGGTTGCAGGGTTATTCTTTATCCCTCAGGAAAACCTGTCATTTGGCTGAGTTTGCAGCAGTGACACCAGAAAGATCACTTACAAGGAGGCATTATTCATGGTGTTTCTACGACACTTCTGATTCCTTCTATACTCCCAGTAGTTTTATCAAAGGTCACCCTTTTATAGAAGATACAGACTACAGAATAAATCATTAAGTCTTAAGTATCTCAACTTCTTTGCTTTCTAATAGCTTTTCTCCATGCAAATCTACACAACCGAGATTTCTATCATATAAGACTATAGATTGTTTAAAAGTGTGTTGGTCCAGTCTCCTAGACTATATTTAAAACCTGTGGAGGTGGGAGACGTGTGTGGTGTGGTAGGTTTGTACCCATCCCATCAATCTGAGTGCCAGCAAAGCAGTCTGCCTGAAGTGTGATAGAATTGATTGGAAAGGTAATGCTCAAGTTTACTTTGGGGTGATTCAGATTTTTGTTTTGTCTGTTTAATTGCCCTAATGAAGTAAGTATACAACCTAGATGCAAATGAATGATGGCTGAAGGAATCCACGAGTCTGTTTTCGAAAGGACATTCACGTGTCAGAGCAATGTGGTCTTATATTTGTGGCAATATTTTGGAACATCCTCTTAGTCTCCTATGCTATCAGGAGCAAGTAAAGCATCCCAGATGTGGGGTCAGAAGATGAACGTTGAATCCCAACTCTGTCACTAAATAGCACTATGACCTTGGTAAGTCACATCCTCATTCTAAAACCTAGTCTCCTCAGCTGTGAAATGGAAATAGTACAATCTGTTATTTAGAGTTAGATTAAATAGTGCCTTTTTTTTTACGATAAAGATCAAGTGAAAGAATTTATGGGAAAGTGTAAAATGCACTTATAAAGGTTTGTGATTGTTCGGTAGTAGGCTAAGTCAAGGTTCTTAACTCAAAGGCCACACTGGTGATTTAAATGACTGGAAAAGCCGGGCCTTGAAAAGGGGAATAGTGGTACAAGTGCTGTGCCTGGAGAGGGATGCTTGTCCACTTTTTCAGCTGATTGTGCCCCCAATTCAGGCCCAGGTGGCCACATTTAATTTTCTCAGAGAATCCAGGACTATAGAACTTTCTGTGGACCCTTCTGATTTTAACACATTTGTTATTTAACTTCAGACATACATTAAAAAATATCTTGGAATGAACAAAAATACTTCTGGAACTTGTCTTTGTCCTACATGCTGCCAATTTAATATTTGGTTCAGAAGGGAAGCTGAAGGCATAAAGATGGCACAAGACCATTTCTCCTTGTTCCTCTCTGGTCATGATAATGATAAGCTTTGGAAATGAGAGGCAACCAAGAGAGAAGCCTGAACAGAGGCAGGGGCTGGTTACAGACACTGAACCAGAAGGAACAACATAGTGAGAGGACCTCTTGGCATTCTCTTGAACTGAATGAGACGTCTTGGCTGCAAGATCAGTAGAACTGATAAGAGGAGTCAAATACCTGTCTTGTGGAGCCAACAGGAAGCACTTTTACTCCCTACTACACTTAAAACTCCTTTTTCCTCACCTCAAGACATCGGGTGGCCAGGCAGCATCTGCAAGTAGGGGGAGTCCTGGCACAGCAAATGCTCTGGCCCAGAAAGTACTTCCCATTCATGCTGGATCTGACATTTCCCTTCCTAACCTAGAGATAAGGGGTGGCCAGGAGATTTTGGCAGAAGTTTCCTGCAAAAACAAGCAGCTGGCCCAAGCCCAAGAACTCTCCGTATCCTGCAACCCAAAAACTCTCCGTATCCTGCAGCCCAAAATATCATTTCCCCCACAAGAGATTTCAAGCAAATAGTGGCTCTGGTAGGGAGCATCCTGACAGAACAAGTATCTGGTCCAGGAAATACTCTTTGTTCCCCTACCTAGGGGTATCAGGTGGCCCATTTGGGGAAGCTCCTTCTCTCTCAGGCAGCCTCAGCAGGGAACAGCGGAAATCTCAGCAGTGTCAGATAAACATAGTAGGCCAAAATGGCATCCTAAAGGCTCTGAAAATTAAAATGCATTGGAACAACAGCCCAAAATAGTAGGCCGGGGATCCATGTGTTGATTCTGAAACAGGGTGACTGCATACTAAAATTATTTAAACAGGAACCCGAGTCTCCTAATTTAATGTCCAGGATACAATAAAAAATTGTCCATCAGAGAAACAGGAGAGGTTACAAATGGAATTAGCTAAGACAACTGATGCCTACACTCAGATGAACCAGATATTGAAATTATCTTATAAAGATTAAGGTCTATATGTGATATATATTCATAAGACAAAAAAATAGAAAAAATCTTAGCAAAGAAGTAGATGCTTTAAAAAGACCAAGTGATATGATAGAACTGAAATATTAACTAAAAAAGATTAAGGGATATATGTATTATATATATATAATACATATATATAATATATATTCATAAGACAAATGAAAAAAAAGAAAAAAATCTTAGCAAAGAAGTAGATGCTTTAAAAAAAGAACCAAGTGATATGATAGAACTGAAATATTAACTAAAAAACCCAAAGGGTTCAATCATAGAGCAAAGATTATAGGGAAAAAAATCTGTGAAATTGAGGGCAGATAAATAGAATTTTCCCAGTGACAATAAACTGAAAAAAATGAATAGAGCCTCAAAAACCTGAGGAACAATATCCAAACATATCGAATCCCCAGAAGATGAGACAGTAGGAATGAGTTTTTGAAGAAAAGAATGGCTGAAAACTTCTCAAATTTAATGAAAGACATACACTGACAGATTTAAGAAGCAGAGAAAAACCCAAATAGAATAAATATAAAGATATTTATGCCAAAACTCATCTTAAACTTCTGAAAATTAAAAACAAAAATTCTTTAAAGCAGTGGTAAAAAGTTGACAGTTTTCTTCTGAGATCAAGAACAAGGCAAATATACCCCCTCTCATTTTTATTCAACATAGTATTGGAAGTCCTAGCTAGAGAAATTAGACAAAAAAAGAAAAAGGATCCAAATAGGAAAGGAATAAGTAAAACTATTACTATTTTCAGATGACATATTTAGAAAACCCTAAAGATTCTGTTAAAAAACATTAGAAATAATACAGTACTTTCCACATAAAGTATCATGTCATCTGCAAAGAGTGAGAGTTTGATTATTCTTTGCCAATTTGTGTGCCTTTTCTTTTTGTTGCCTGATTTCTGAGGCTAGGACTTCTAGTACTGCGCTGAACAACAGTGGTGAGAGTGAGCATCCCTGTCATGGTTTTGACCTTAGGAGAAAACTGTTTTTCCCCATTAAGAATTATATTTAGTGTGGGGTTTTGTATATGGCTTTTATTATACTGAAGTATGTTCCCTCTATCCCTACACCGTGGAGATTTTTAATTAAGAAATGATGCTATATTTTGTCAAATGCTTTTTCTGCATCAATTGAGAGGATCCAAGATATCCACTGACAGATAAGTGGATAAAGATGTGGTCTATATATACAATGGAATATTACTTGGCCATCAGAAAGGATGAATACTTACAGTTTACATCAACATGGATGGAACTAGAGGGTATTTTGTTGAGTGAAATAAGTCAACCAGTGAAAGATGGTTCTATGGTTTCACTCATGTGGAATATAAGAAACAGCACAGAGAATCCTAGGGGAAGGAAGGGAAAACCAGAAAGTCCTCAGAGAGGGAGAAAAACTGAAAGACTCTTAACTGGATTAAGAGGGGTTCCTGGAGGGGAGCCAGGTGGGAAGATGGGGTAATTGGGTGATGGGCATTAAGAATGGCACATGATATGATGAGCACTGGGTGTTATATGCAACTGACAAATTATTGAACACTACATCTGAGGCGAATGATATATGTTGGTGCATTTAATTCAAATAAAAGTAATACACTAGTGATGCAGGATTTAAAATCAGTACACAAAAATTTGTATTTCTTTAATAAACTATGGGAAGCAGAAATTAAAATCTCATAATTACATCAAAAAGAATAAAATACTTAGGAATAAATTTAACCAAGGAGGTGGAAGTCCCGTATACTGAAAATTGCAAGACGTTAAGGAAAGAAATCAAAGAAGACACAATAAATGGGAAGGTATTTTCATTCTCATGGAGTGGAAGAATTAATATTGTTAAAATGTCCATACCACTCAAAGCAATGTACAGATTCAGTATGATCCCTATCAAAATTCCAATGGCATGTTTTCACATAAAAGAATAATCCTAAGACTTATATTCACTCACAAAAGACCCCGAATCGCCAAAACAATTTTGAGAAAGAACAGAGCTAGAGGTACCATGCTTCTCCCCGTTTTCAAACTCCATTAAAAAGCTGTTACAATTAAAATAGAATGGTATTAAAAAAAACAAGAATGGTATTGACATAAAACAGACTTGTGTACCAATGGAACAGAATTGAGAGCCCAGAGATAGATGTGGTCAATTTATTACAAAGGGGCTAAGAATATACAATGGGGAAAGACAGTCTCTTAAATAAATGATGCTGGGAAAACTGGACAGCCACATACAAAAAGGTGAATCTGGACCATCATCTTCTATGATACACAAAATTTAAAATGAATGAAAGATTTGAATGTAAGACCCCAAACCATGAAATTGCTAGAAGAAAACATAGGTGGTAAGCTCCTTGAGAAAGGTCTTGGGGATGATGGTTTGACACAAAAAGTAAAGGTAACAAAGGCGAAAATAATAATAATAAAAAAGATTATATAAAACTAAAAAGCTTCTGCAAAGCAAGGGAAGCTATCAACAAAAATAGAAGGCAGCCTACTGAATGGGAGAACATATTTGCAAATCATGTAGCTGGTAAGGGATAAATATCCAAAATATATAAAGAACTAAAACTTAATAGAAAAAAACTGATTTTTAAAAAAGGGCAGAAGATCTGAATAGACCTTTTTCCAAGGGCCTACAGATGGCCAACAGACATATGAAAAGATGCTCTGCATCACTAATCATCAGTGAAATGCACATCAAAACCATAACGAGACAGCACCTCACACCTGTTAGAATAGCTATTATCAAAAAGGCAAGAGATAAATATTGGCAAGGATGTCGAGAAGAGGGAACACTTGTGCCTTGTTGATGGGAATGTAAATTGGTGCCACCACTATGAAAATATGGATGCTCCCCAAATTAAAAATGGAACTATCGGATATCTAGCAATTCCATTTCTGGGTGTTTATTTGAAGAAAGTGAAAATGCTACCTCAAAAGGAGATCTGTACCCACATATTTACTGCAGCATTATTTACAATAGGTAAGAGATGGAAACAACTTAAGCATCTATCAGTGCTTAAGATAGAGATGTGTGTATACACACACATGCATACATACACATAAAATATTTAGCCATGAAAAGGAATGAATCATTGCCATTTGTGACAACATGGATGGACCTCGAAGGCGTTATGCTAAGTGAAATAAGTCAGAGAAAGACAAATATATGATCTCTCTCATATATGGAATCTTTTTTTTTTTTTTTTTTAACAAGCTTATAGAATCGGAGAGCGTATTGGTGGTTGCCAGAGGTGGGGTGTGGGTTGAAAGAAATGGGTAAAGTGCGGGAGGTAAAAGGTAAAAAATAAAATAAATAAACCAGGAGAGACATGACCTATTACCTGTAGGAGAACATTAACTCAAATAACTGGGTTTTTCATCTGAGACTATGGATGCCAGAAATGTCATAATATTGTTTGTTTGTTTGTTTGTTTTTTTTTTCTTTTTTTTTTTTTTTAATTTATTTATGATAGTCACAGAGAGAGAAAGAGGCAGAGACATAGGCAGAGGGAGAAGCAGGCTCCATGCACCGGGAGCCCGACATGGGATTCGATCCCGGGTCCCCAGGATCGTGCCCCGGGCCAAAGGCAGGCACCAAACCGCTGCGCCACCCAGGGATCCCTATGTCATAATATTGTTAAAGCGGCAAAAAAAGAGAACAGTTAGCCAAGAATTCTATAGCCAGCAAAACTTCCTCATAAATGAAGAGGAAATAAAGACATTCTAAGTTGAAAGACAACTAATAAAATATTGCTTAAAGAATAGCTGAAAGAGTTTCTTGAAACAGAAGGGAAATGACAGAAGAAAGAATCTTGAAACATGAGGCTGGAAGGAAAAACAATGGAAAGAACAGATCAGTGGGTAAGTAGACTATCCCTCTCATGAGTTTTATAAAACCTACGTGATTAGAATGTAAATTATAATACTGATGCTCAAGACATGACATTTAAAAGTGTGACATGACCTAAATAGAAGGTTTCCATGCTTCAATCTGAGTGGCATAACTTTGATACCAGTAGACAGTCCTGTATGTATATTATAACAGAGCAGCCACAACAAAGCTATACATAGCACTATGTGAAGAAACACAATAAATGAGTCAGGATAGTATCTTTAAAAAAAAAAAAAAAAAAAAAAGCAAAGCCCAAGCAACCTACAAGAAAAGAGAAGCAAAAGAATGAAAAACAGAGCAAATCAGCATATGTGCAAACATTTAGCATCATTAGTCACTAGGGAAATGCAGACCACAATGTGATATCACTGCACATCTATTAGAATGCCTAAAATTAAAAAATATATATATATCTCGACAGCACCAAAGGCTAACGAAGATGCAGAGAGAAACCACATCACTTTTACATTGTTGGTGGGAATGTAAGAGGTTCTATCCACTCTGAAAACAGTTCCCCCATGTTTTATAAAACTCAACACGCAATGACCATATGACCCAGCAATTGCACTCTTGGACATTTATCCCAGAGAAATGAAAATTCATGTTTACACAGAAATCTGTGCATGAATGTTAAGTAGCAACTTTACTTTTAATAGCCCAGTATGTGGAACAATCCGTGTTTTCCCGTGGCCGAATGGTTAAGTCATGGTACATCACACCATAGAGTACTGCTTACCAGTATAAAGGAACAAAGCTGTTGATATGTGCAACAATTTGGGGAAAAAAAAAACCCTCATGTTTTGCTCAGTGAGGGAAAAGTCCCAGAGGATTATTGTGAGGACAAGGAATGATGTGGGAAAGGTCGTAAAACATCGACATGGAAAATGCTTGTGGAGATAGAATGTTAGGTTCATGAATCTATACGTGCGAAACAATTCATAGCGTAAGCACAAATAAAACTGAAGAAATCTGAGATTTTTAGATTGTATTAATGTGTGGCTATCCTGGTTGTGGTTTGTACGATAGTTTTATAAGAAGTGTCTCACTGGGGAAAATGGAGTAAAGAGGGAATACATTACTATTATTTCTTAGCAGCACATACACATCTGTAATTATCTCAAACAACCCTGATGCTGAGTTGCAAGATGTAGAGCTTATCTCGTTCATTTTCCATTATTTCCATGAAAACATTTAGGCCTAGAATCAGGCCGTATGTCTAAAAACTTAGAAAAGGCGATCAAATTAGAATGTTATCAGTTGCCTTTGACCCGAGCCCCGACTATAATCCTGTGATAGGGCTCAGGTTGTATAGTAGGTGAAATATTTTTTCCTGTGCTACTGAAGATTGCAAAGTGTTTCTCTCTTTTGATTTCTCACAAATCAATTCAGTTATTCCTCCTTCGGAGCTCATGAGATAGGACTCTATTTCCGAAAAGCAAATTGTGCATTATCTGTCATTTCAAGATACCTTAGTTTGGACAAATTATAGGAGTGAGTCCCCTTTCTGTTTGAATTCTAGGAACAATTCAATGGGGGAGGAGGAGTCACAAAGAAACCATTTCCTACCAAATTCTCATTAAAGAAATGGCTTTTCCATCATCAGTACCTATTGAACGCAGTAGCAGGATTTCAGTTTGGAAATCTCTGTAGCTCAGAGGGAGCAAGAATTGAAAGCAATTCATGATTCATCTAAGCGAATGGATTGAGGCAGACCCAGTCATTTGTGGAGCCTAGAGGCTTTATTTCACCTATACATTATAGCAAATGCTACTCTATTAGCTCTCATACTTAGAGCAACGTGTGCACTTTTTTTTTTTTCTCTTGTCACAACTTCTCTCATAAAATAAACCTTTCTGAAGGTGTGAGCCGTGATGGTAGGGACACAAGAGAATGAATGGTAACAGGAAAAATCAAGTTGATTTTACATCATTTTATTTGCTAGACTGGCACTATTTAGGCCCGTTAAAATGTTTAGGAGATTTTCAGTATCGAACACCTACTATGTGTTAAGTGTCATGCTGATTTTTAAGGGGACGAGAAACCAAGTCACAAATCCTCAGGTGGAGGGATCTACAGGTTGCAAAATGTTCTCAATAGCATCATCTCCTCTGGTTCTCACAAAAAACACGTCAGGTAGGGATTATGACTTGCTGTCATGTTATGGGAGAGAAAATGATCATGGATAGGTTGGGAGAGTGCCCCATATGAAGGCTGTTGTCAAGCATAGAGCTTGATTTTTTTTTTTTCTTCTGATTCCAACCCCAAGCTATGGCTAGGTCAGATCCTCTGTTATGGGCTCACATAGAACCATGGCTTTCACCCACAGCAATCATGTGGCATGCAATTACACGTTTGTTTATTAATTTCTGTTTCCCCCAACGTAGTAGATTGGAGTCCATATCTGATTTGATTCATTTATCCAGGTTCCAAACAGTGCTTGTACTGAGGCAGTTCTTAAAAAAATCCTGTTGTGGTATATTGATTGTATCTTATATTGCCTTTTTTCCTTCTTTTCTGCTAGTTGTTTCCTACCCTTGTGTCCTATATTTTTCTATATTTTGTAAGTTTTCTTTGATACTTTTTCCCCCAGCTGTCCAGAAATTGTTATTTTTATGCCAGCAATTTTTATCTTTCACTTAAAAATTTCTTTACCAATGGCAAGATTGAAGCAGTATTTGATTGTCCTATATTGTGACATGTTTTAATATGTGTTTACATATTCTTTATTTCCCTCAAATATTATTTTAAGTACGGCCTTGGCTTCTAGATCTGTTACTATATCATACATAATGCTCTTGTATCATTTTGAGTGCAAGAATGCAATTCTGGGGGATGGGACCGAGGGAGAATTTGGGATAAGGGAGGGAAGGCGGAAGAGCACATATCAGGGAACATGTGGCAAGTGGACTGATTGCCTTTTCTTACATTTTCCAAGTAGCTGGAAGAAAATTCTATAGAATTTTGAGCAGTTCATTCAGAAGAAAGGGGGAGATTGGTATCTTTTGAATCCTGTGCCTTATTAATCAAAGTTTGACTTTGTCCTCTTTGGGCTGTGCTTTTGTGGGTGCTGGCTGGGTCCCACGGCTTCTTGTTCCTCAGCGGCAGCAGGGCAACCTGGAAATAGAAAGCAAGGCTTGTGTGACACAGGTACATGTAAATGGAAAGCGCTTGGTGTTGGCAATAGAAGGAATCCGCAGCTGTCATCACAGCAGACCCCTCAAATCCACAGTGACGGGTGCCCTGGCTCAATGGCCATTAGAAACGTACAAGCAGCTATTACCAAAAGCTAGAAAGAAGTTATATACACTAAAATGAGCAAAATTTGGGGTGCTCCATAACATCTAGTAAATACATTTGACATTTTTATTTCGTATCTTTTTTTTTTTGGTGGTTTTGTTTTCAATTTACATTATGTCTCAGGATTACATCAATAGTTATTCAGAAACAGATTCAAATTTGACCAGTTTTAGTGTTCTCAATCATTTATGTGGCATCTTAAGTATAATTGAATTTTTGCACAGTTTTGGAGGTTACAGAATTTTGGGTACTTGTTTTTCAGGAAAGCTGTATGGGGCGGTATGCTTTCTGAGCCCTAGCAGTATAAGAGTTTCAGCCGGCTTTATACATAAATAACATGGTGACTGGGTATAGAATTTTGAATAATGATGAACATGCTATCAAAATTCTTCTGTATTCTGCTTCCAGCCATGACAGTGATATTGGATTTTTCCTTCCACTGAAAATGACTATAAACCCAGACAAAATATGTGAAGCTTTGGGCAACAGGCAGTATAGGATGCTGCTCTCAGAGAGAAAGGGAACAAGGTAAGCACCCCCTCCTCTGATCCAGCTTTTTGTCTGGAGTCACTTTCCCGACATAAGGGAAGGCGAGTGGTCCCAAATGGAGCCACATTCTGTCTAAGCTAAGAATCCAAAGATGAAGTCCAAGGATGCTGAAGTTGCTGTGATTTGCAGAGTGAGCTACCTGAGGAGGGGTCATTGTGGGGACCTGGGTGCATGGGGGGCAGGAACCTCTGTAATCTATGAGGATACAGCATGGGCCTGTGGCCAAAGGCTGAGCTGCATGTGTCCAGAGAAGGGTTTTATGAGGCTTCATACAAATTCCCCCCTGTAGGTCAAGAGCTTGAATGGTGATATCAGAGAATAGGACAGGAGATAGCAGCGTTCCAGAGCAGAGTGAGGAGATGCCTCTAAGTACCTTAGACTTTCGGTGGAAAACTCAGAAATATTAGGTCTTTGGAGTTGAGGACGACATACCCTAGGATTAAGAATAAAATTTTTGTGAAGAGTTAGACTTTACTCAATAAGGCATAAGGTCATGACTAATTTGAAGACAAAACTGAAGAGAACCTCAGATAAACACAGACAACATCAAACAAGCTATGGAACTGTAACATTCCACAAGGAAGGGGGAGAATGGGCCAGGGTGGTACTTGAAGAAATAAAGGCTGGAAAGTTGCAAAATTTGGTGAAATACTTAATTCACAGGTTCAAGAAGTCAGGAAAAGTATGATAAACAGCAAAGTTGGGTTTAAATGTGAATTTGGAGGAAACATAAAGCATCCATGAAACCTTGTAAGCATAATTCCCTTTGGTTCCTCCTTCCACTTCCTACTCCAGTTGAATCAAGTCCTTAATGTTTCTTCCTGTGTATCCTGGTACAGGCTTTGCCAGCATCGTTGCCTTCCCTTCCTACTGCATCCTGAGCAAACTTGCCTTCCAGCTCAGGTCATTATCGTCCCATGATATCCTTCTCCATCTTCCAACCCCACTGTCCTCCTCTTCCCTCACTTGGGATGTAGTTCAAGGTGTAAGCAGTTGTGTGAAAACCTTCCATGGAAGTGTTCTCTGCAGCATAATTGTAAATCTTTTTAAAAGGTTTTATTTATTCATGAGAGACACAGAGAGAAGCAGAGACCAAGGCAGAGGGAGAAGCAGGCTCCATGCAGGGAGCCTGATGTGGGACTCGATCCCGGGACCATGGGATCACGACCTGAGCCACAGGCAGATGCTCAACTGCTGAGCCATCCAGGCGTCCCTATTTCACATTATAAAAAGCATAACATCTATTAATTTCCCATAAGGCCTAGAGTGTGACAGCAATTGTTTTGGAAGATGCTGAGCCAGAAGGGGCCTTTCCTCCTTCTGAACTACAGTTTTTGTTCTTTCTGTCTCTCCCCTTCTCTCAGCACTTTTCCTCTTTCTAATTTGTCTATATCTTTGTAATTAAGGCCCATCACGAAGCCTGGGGGTATTGCATTCTTGTTTTACCAAAGCTGGTAAAATTACATCCTTAACACAAGATAGTCCTCACTGACTGATTTTGAATGAACTCTGATGCTGCCCCCAACTCCCGCCTGAAAATTTTGCTGGAAATAGAAAACTAAGAAATTCCATATTGGAATCTAGAAATTTTGCTTAGTTGATGGAGAAACATCTAGTTGCAATAGAATTTCTCAGTCTAGCATTTTCCCTTTAAAGAGTGTATTGCTGAGGGACCTGGAGCGTCCAGGGCTTAAGACGGACAGCTCTGATTTCTTAACATCACTGATGTCTTTACATGCAAAACGGAGGGCGGGCAGGCGGGCTGGAAGTTTTCAGTACTTGCTCAGATCTTGGTGATTAAACAGCCTTTTGTCAGATAATTAAGATTTTCATCCCTGGATGCAAATGTTCAAAGGACTTGGTTATAACCAGTGTTTATTTAATATGAACAGGCCCTGATCCCTTCATCTGCCCAGACGCACTCATAATGCTGCTCTTTCAAAATGGATTTAGCTCACAAACTATTTTATCGCCTGCTTGCATTTGGGGCCAAAGTGAGAAAAAGACAAAACACTTTAGTGTATGTGTGAATTTGTTCTAACAAGAATGGGGAAATAGTCCAGTCACCCCAGCCCCTTTTATCACTTTGTTCACAGCTCTTACGCCAGCTATAAAAGGCACCTTTACAAGTGGAGCAGTACTGTTTTTATCCTTGGGTTTGATTCACTTCATGAATAAAAATGCCTCTGATTTCACTTTGCAAGGTGGAAAGTGGGCTTGAACTTGTACTTAGAATGAGATGAAGTTTAGCCAATGTTTGTGTCATTTACTGGAGTGGCTCGTTTCACCTTGGGCTTTATGTCCTCAGGACAGCCCTGATTACTCAGGTACTGGACTCTGTTTGAGGACATCTTGTTCCTCCAATTACACTGAAGTGGCCCGTTTCCGGCTAGGATCCAGCCACTTCACCACCAGCCTCTTAGCACAGCACCAATTACACAGACTCAAAGCTGTGTCTGTCTGGGGCCAGTTATTCTGGGAATGGCTTTTTTGGGTTGATGCTTTCAGGGTTTGAACAGAGCTAAATACATAGCCTTGCTTCGTTTGGGAGCTCTCAACCGAAAAGTTTTCTTACTTCATTCACTAGTTCTCCCTTATTTACTTACCCTGCATCTACTCCTTTCATTCAGGGTTTTTGTCTGTTTAGCTTTTTTCCCTTCAGGTTATTACAATTTGGGGTTGCCTTAAATTTACAGTGTGAAGATCTGTTTACAACTAAGCCTGCCTCCTTCCTCTTTCCCAGCTCTATATAAATAATCCTGCTTTCCATCAGGTCTCAGCTGAAATGCTTCTTCCTCAATGAAGCCTCCTCATATAGGCCTAGGTTTTAATTCCTCACTGGTTCCACTTGCCCAGATTCCAGGATTCTGCAGCCTTAGGAGCCAGTCGACTCTCCTCTTCCCATGATACCTCAGAGACATAGTTGAAGACCCTGCCATTGTCATAGCACTAGAAATGCTTTATGAAATCGAAATCCATTTACTTACTTACTTACTTACTTACTTATTTATTTATTTATTTATTTATTTGATTTTTAATTTACTTATTCATGAGAGAGAGACACACACACAGAGAGGGGCAGAGACACAGGCAGAGGTAGAAGCAGGCTCCATGCAGGGAGCCCGACGTGGGACTCGATCCTGGGTCCCCAAGACCCACACCCTAGGCTGAAGGCAGCGCTAAACTGCTGAGCCACCCGGGCTGCCCTCGATATTCCTTTAAAAGCAGAATTAAACTTGCAAGAAAGGAGGGGTACTTGGTGTATGTTAGAGATGGAAAGGTTTCTGGGAAACAGACTGGGAAGGGTGACAGCAAATCCTTCAGTGGCCTTGGTAGTAGGAGATCTATCTCAGTAGATCAGATTTTTTTCCCTCTTAGGACTGTCTTTGCTGCATTCCAAAGATTTTGGACTGTTGTGTTTTCATTTTTATTTGCTTCTGTGTATTTTTTTATTCTTTAATTTCTTGGTTGACGCATTCATTCTTTAGTAGGATGTTCTTTAACCTGCATGTATTTGAGGTCTTTCCAAATGTTTTCTTGTGGTCGACTTCAAGTTTGATAGCATCGTGGTCTGAAAATGCATGATTTGATCTCAACCCTTTGTACTCATTGAGGTATGTGATCTATTCTGGAGAATGTACCATGTGCACCTGAAAAGAACGTGTCTTCTGCTTTATGATCAAATGTTTTGAATATATCTGTTAAATCCATCCAGTCCAGTGTGTCATTCAAAGCCCTTGTTTCTTTTTTGATTTTCTGTTTTGACGATCTGTCCATTGCAGTAAGTTGGGGTAGTATAGTCCTCTACTGTTATTATTTTGAGTGTATATTATTAATTTATATATTCGGATGCTCCCAAGTTGGGGGCATAAATATTTATAATTATGAGATCTTCTTCATGACTAGACCCCTTAATTATGATATAATGCCCTTCTTCATTTCTTGTTACAGTCTTTGTTCTAAAATCTAATTTGTCATAAATATGGCTACCCTGGCTTTCTTTTGATGTCCTTTAGCTGATAGATGGTTCTCTATCCCTTCACTTTCAATCTAAACTTTGAATCTAAATGAATCTCTTGTAGACAGCATATAGTTGGATCTTGTTTTTTATACATTCTCGATACCCTATGCCTTTTGATTGGAGCATTTAGGCTATTTACATACAGAGTGATTGTTGAAAGATGAATTTAGTGCCATTGTATTACTTGTAAAGTTCGTAGCTTTGGTGATATTCTCTGGTCTTTTCTAGTCTTTTTGCTTTGGTCTTTTTTTTTTTTTTTTCTGCACTCAGAGAATCCCCCTTAAAATTTCTTGCAGGGACTGGTTTAGTGGTTATGAACTCTTCTAGCTTTTGTCTGGGAAAGTCCTTATCTCTCTTATTATGAATGACAGCCTTACTGGATAAAGAGTTTTTGGCTGCATGTTTTTCCCAATCAGCGTGTTGAATATATCCTGCCACTCTTCTGGCCTGCCAAGGACAGATATGCTGAAAATCTGGTCTGTCTTTTCTTGTAGGTCAAAGATCTTTGCCCTTGCTGCTTTCAGGATTCTTTATTTGTCTGTGTGTTTTGTGAATTTGACTATGGTATGCCTTGGTGATGATTAGCTTTTGTTGAATTTAATGGCAGTTCTCTGTGCTGCTTGGATTTTGAGGTCTGTGTCCTTCCAGGTTAGGGAAGTTTTCAACTATAATTTGTTTGAATAAACCTTCTGCCCTTTTTTCTCTCTCTTCATGTTCTGGAACTCAAGATACCAATGTTACTACATTTTAATAAGTTGCTGAGTTCCCTAAGTCTACCTTCATGGTCCATTACCTTTCTTTCCCTCTTTTTTTCAGCTTCATAATTTTCCATAATTTTATCTTTATCACTGATTTGTTCCTCTGCTTCATCCATCCTCATTTTTATAGCATACATTTGGGTTTGCATCTCAGTTATAGAGTTTTTAATTTTGGCCTGACTAGATTTTAGTTATTTTATCTCTGCAGTAAGGGATTCTCTGCTGTGTCCTATACTTTGTTCAAGCCCAGTTAATATCCTTAGAGTCATTGTTTTCAATTCTAGTTCAGACATCTTAATCTGTATTGATTAGATATCTGGCCATGAGTCTTACTTCCTATTTTTTCTTTTGGGATTAATTTCTTCATCTTGTCATTTCGTCTGGAAAAGAAGAAATAAAACAAAACCCAAAACAAAAAATAAATCTTGGGTGTGTTTTGGCCTGCTTTTCCAAAATAAAATGAAAATAAAAAAATATACAAAATACATAAAACTCAAAATTGGGAAAAAGAATTGAAAAAATGAAAGAATAGTAGTAAAAAGAATAAAGAATGAAAGTAAAAAGGAAGCTAGATCCTATTTCCCCTAGAGCTGAAGATTTGCCGCACTCTGTGATCAGCAGACTTGGTGGGAGCAAGTTGTTTGTGGTGCTCTTTTGGGGGAGGGGACTGCTGCGCTGATTCTCCGGCTAACTTGTTTCAATGGAAACACTTCTCTGGGGTAAAGAGGATGGGACTTGGTATAAGTGGCTCTTGCCTCCATGAGGTGACACTGTTTTGCTCCCTGAAGGCTTTCAGTGCTGATGGGTGGGATGAAGATGGTGACGCCCTGCTCTCTAGCCCCAGGGCTGAAAGCTCATAACCCCCACTTTTTGGGAGCCCTCACAAAATAGCAATAATCACCCCTTTTGTGTCCCTGATTTCTGTCTGAACCCTGCCTTCACCCTGCCTGTGTCTGAGCTTTCTTATCTCAGGTGTGCAACTGAGTTTCTAGACTCCAAGTTTTAGGGACCCCTGCGGCAGGGACCTGTGATGATCCTCTTGGGGGGGGGGTGTCTTGTCACACTTTTGCCGTTTCCTGTCCTCTTCCAGGAAAGTGGTCTCATGAACTGTGCAGCAATTTGGAGTTTATGGCAAAATGGAGCAGAAAGCTGACACCAGGACTTGCTGCTCTCAGTGACTTCCTCTCTTCCACGGCTGGGCACAGCACAGCAGGTTGGAGCCACCCATTCTTGCAACCCAGGGGACCCTCAGACCATGCTGTGACTCCCAAGATTATACCACACTTTACCCACTGTGCATCATAAGTCAGGCATGTCCCCCATGGTCGCAGACTTCTAAAAGTTCAGATTTTGCATTCTGCTGCTTATAATACTTTGTGGTAGCCTCCATGAGCAAGGCTCCCTCCCTGCCACAGTACCTACAATTACAGCTCCTCTATGTCAACTCTGCACCTCCTACCTTCCAAAAGGTGATCGCTTTTCTACATAGACTTGTAGTTTTCATTCTCTCAGATCTCCGACTGATTTCTGGGGTGTTCAGAATTATTTGCTATCTAGCTGTGTTTAAGGGATGAGACAAGCTTAGGGTTCCCTCTCTGCTGTCTTAACTCCTTTCCAGGGGTATGAATTTTAACATCTGCCTGCAAACTGAAAGCCATGCTGTTGCCCAGGCAGCATATTGCAACTGAGACCTTTGCATAAAATAGTAGAATAAAATAGTATGAAAAAATAGTTCAGAAAAAGGAATACACCCTTGGACACATAGAGGCAGACAGCAAAAGTTGATCTTTTGGGTGGGGAAAAATGTTCCCTATGATTTGTTGACCATAGGTCGGTGCCCCCTGCTAGGGTTGAAATGCTAATTTTTACTATTGGTGTGTTCAGGCACCCTCAACTGAAGGTCATAGGGTTTTAAATATTTATGGAGAGAAATCATGAATGACTATGTGATGAAAAACTGGAAATTTTTAAAGAATAGAATTCTATAAAACTATTTGTAAACAGAAAATTATTTCTAGGGGCAGCCCGGGTGGCTCAGTGGTTTAGCACTGCCTTTGGCCCAGGGTGTGATCCTGGAGACCTGGGATTGAGTCCCACATCGGGCTCCCTGTGTGAGGAGCCTGCTTCTCCCTCTGCCTGTGTCTCTGCCTCTCTCTCTCTCTCTCTCTGTGTCTCTCATGAATAAATAAATACAATCTTAAAAAAATATTTCTAGAAAACTATTCATAAATAGAAAATTCCCCTAAAAGAAATCAATTACTAGAAATTTACTGAATTTCCTCAAATGCTAATGAAAAATAGGTCCAGATCATTTACAAACCTCTTCTTTCAAACCTTTAAGAATAGATAATCTTTACATTATAGAAGTATTTTCAGAGACTAGACAAGAAAGAAAATATCTCAATGAATTTTATGAGTTTATTATAACCTTGATTTCAAAATCAAGCAGAGGAAGCATACAAAAGGAAAACTTACAGCTTAATTGTGATCACAGAGGCAAAAATTCTGAGTTATTAACAAAGTGAATCTAGGGTTCATGTGTAGCATGTATAGGTATGTAGTGTGTGTAGGCGTAGTTTGTGTAGCATCTGAGGATAAGAATATCAAAACACACTGATACCATGAATGTATTCTTGCTGCATGGATTCCCTAGGAATGTAGGAGTGTTTTTTTTTTTAAGATTTTTTTAGTTGAGAGACTGCATGCAAGTGTGCATGCCAGTAGGGGGAAGGGCAGGGGGGAGAGACACTTATTCCATTATTTACATAAGTACATAAGACACTTATTCCATTATTTATGTAAGTACAGTAGGAATAGCAGTTGACCATGTAGCTTATTATTTTATTTTATTATTTTATTTTATTTTATTTTATTTTATTATTTTATTTATTTTATTTATTTTATTTTATATTTATTTTTTCATGTAGCTTCTTTTAAACTTGCTTTGCCAAAAGTTTTTATAAGTAATTTCATATTGGACTTTTAATAGCCTTTCAAGGCTAAAAGCCACACCAAATACTTGCCATCAAATGTGCCTGTGATACTTGTAGGTTTGGGTGAATTCCTCTTTTCTTAAGGTCTACAAAATATCCTGAGATTCCTGCACCTGCTAGGAAGTGACATTCTTAACTTGGCAAAGCTCTTTGTAACTCTGTTGTTGTGTTTGTTGTTTTTGTGTGTGTTTTTAAGATTTTATTTGAGAGAGAGCATGCATGAGTGTGGGAGGATGGGCAGAAGGAGGGGGAGAGAATCTTGAGCAGGCCCCATGCCCAGCTTGGAGTCTGATGTAGGGCTCGATCTCATGACCTTGAGAACATGACCTGAGCCAAAATCAAGAGTTGGCCACTTAATCAGCTGAGCCACCCAGGTACTCCAAGGCTGCTGGGAACCCTTTACGCAAAGCATCAGACCACCATTTTCAAGGGGCTTTACTGGCTCCATAAGGTCAAACTTAGTTGCTTAAAACTGGTTCATCACCTCTGAGTCCATGTGTGTGTGTCTCAAAGACAACATTCCATTCAAAGCCTTGGTCAAATAACTGATGTTTTCAGCAGTGTCCTGTTACAAGGAGGACAAATTCTTGTTGAACTTATGCAAATAATTAGAATTGCCACGAAAGAAAGAATACTCACCAAGAGTTCCTGAATTTTTGAGGATTCAGGTAGGGAAAAAAGATAAATTTCAATTTGCTCACAAAGGAATATTTTTTTTCATATTTTTGTAATTCATAGATATCTTGAGAGAAAAAGTTTCTTTAAATCTAGAAAAGCAAACATTAGAGAACCAGCAAAGTTTCAAATAAGGGTCATAAAAGCTACGATCATCTTCCTCAATTTATTCAGTCCTATGTGACTAATTTTTCTGTTTGAATGCAGTTTTTCCATTAGTTCTGGAAATTTTTAGTTTTTAGGATCTTAAAGATATCAGAAACCTGTACTTGTCAAAAGTCATTTTCATGCATCTCCTTGAAGCTTAAACACATTTACAAGGGCATTGGGGTGAAGCAGTAACTGTAACTTTTTTTTTTTTTTTTTAACAGATCTTTTATTTGCAGTCGTCACTGGGGCCGTTTCTTGTTGCTTATTTGTTTGCTGGCCTCCTCTTCCAGCTGCATGGCCAGGCGCAAGGCCTTGATGACATCGCGCAAGGCCTTGATGACATCGCGCAAGGCCTTGATGACATCGCGCAAGGCCTTGATGACATCGCGCAGGGCTGAGAAGTGCTTGGCTTGCTGGATCACAGCAGACTCTGCCTTGTTCACAAAGGTCTCCAGGTCATAGTCTGGCTGTTTGGTCATCTTGGAGAGCTCAAACCAGCCTGGCCCTTGCTGTATAATCTCCTTGAACTCCTCCATAGCCCTTTCCTCCAATTCCCTGATCTGAGACATGGCTTCATTAAAGCTGGACATCTGGGAAGATAGTTCCTCCTCTTCCTTGGAGAAATTGCCTGAGACCAGGGATCCATGAGAGCTGACTTCCAGCTCTTCTGTTTCCATTTGAACTGGCTGCTCCCCACTGGACCCACTGTGGGGGCTCAGCTCCTTGACCCTGTCTGCATATCTTAGTGTGTTTAAAGTATATTCACAGGAGCTTATGCCTGGTGAGATCATGGTGATCATGCAGGTCCTTGAGTTCCCCGATAAAGGAGTCCCTCAGCACCTGTGTCAGCTTGCTCTCTCAAAATGGGGTGTGAGCCTTGTTCTGTCCGAGGGCCCTGATGCACTCCTTCAGAGCCAGCGGACTCTTGTTGATTTCTGTACCCTCCATGCGGGTCTGCCCGTCAGCACTGGAAGTGTCTGCACCTCTCTCATTCCCAAAAGACTCAAAAATGGCCATGGTTAAAAATGTGATGAGCGTTCATTATAATGCAGTTGACAAGGAAATTCAGTTACCTTTGTGATGCATATTTCAATAATTAGAATTACACATGACAACATACCATGATATATTAAAACTTTAGAAATTTTATATAATTTCTGGAATAGTTATAGCATTTACCCACATATTACCTAAGAAGGTTTGCCATTTGTTTGGCAATGCCTCCTATGTAACTTAACATACCAGATAAACAAACCTGAGTAGTCAAAAAGATCTCATTTAGAATTTGAATTTTTTGGAATTTTATTAAGAGCCTTGGATGGTTCTAAAGCACATGCCTAAATAAGGTTACAGATTATTATAAAAATTTATATTATCCATTGAACCAATACGACCTCCACAGCTTAGCTCCTTTAATACTGAGAAGTTTTAAGTAACCAAAGATGTGATGAAGATAAAACACTGAAACTTTATTTTTCTGGTCAAAGAAAATGGGCTTTTTTACAATTTATCAAGAGTAGACCAACAATCCAAGAAAACTGTCTTTTTAACAAGGGAAAAAAACAAATTCCAATCTTAAACTGGTGTATTTTAAAAACTCATTCATTCCAGTTTTAGTCCTAACCATGCATAAGATTTATTTCAAAGATTCCCCTTCACAAACTTCATACACAACTTTTCTTCATTCAAATTTTGTCCTAAGGTTTTCCTCTTTAAACAACCAATCTCATTTCAGGACAAAATTATTTTCTTTTTCCTCAACAAAAAATATGTTCTAATTTCTTATACCTTTGCTACACATCTCATGCTTTCTCTACATGCAGAGTTGTTTTCCTTATTTCTAGCAGTCTTAATTATATATTTTCTTTTTTCTTTTTTCTTTTTCTTTTTTCTTTTTCTTTTTTTTTGAGAGAGAGAGAGAGAGAGAGAGAGAGAGAGTGCACTGAAGAGGGACAGAGAGGGAGAGAGATAATCTTAAGCAGGCTCTCTATGCCCAGTGAGGAGCATGACACGGGACTCAATCTCATGACCCTGAGATCATGACCTGATGTTGAAATCAAGAGTTGGATGTTTAACCATCTGAACCACTCATGTGACCCAGGATTAGTTATATTTATCAGAATTTTAACCCTTAGGAACCTTAGTTTCCAATGAAAACTAAGTAGTGACCAATTGGGAACCTGTTACACCAGAATTCCTTAGATGACAAATTCATAAATACATTTTATAATTTCTAGAAATGTTTTTTTATAGTGCAACTTTCAACGGAACCTAAAACACCTTTATTAACAGATCCAGGTATCAGTAGTTTTTCTGTAATAAGATAAAAGCTGGCAAACTTATGTTTAGTAATTAATATTTTAGTATTTTTAACATATTTGGAAAAGACTTAGCTATCTGATGACTCTAATTTACCTTTTAACTTAGAAACTTTGAAGTTTCAGGTTTACCACAGATTTTGAAAGCTATTTAAAAGTTTACCTAACTCTGGGAAATGAACTAGGGGTGGTGGAAGGGGAGGTGGGTGGGGGTGACTGGGTGGCTGGCACTGAGGAGGGCACTTGATGGGATGAGCACTGGGTGTTCTGTATGGTTGACAAATTGAACACCAATAAAAAATTATTAAAAAGTTTACCTATAAATTTTTTTATTAACCTGCTTGCTCTTAATTACCCATGAAAACGTCCTGAGTCAGATAAAATTAACAATTATTTTAAGTCCTCTTTTTGCTGATGAATTGCAACAGAGATAACATGAGCTTATGTGACCTTTAATAAACCTTGGTAGCATGAAGTTTTATGTCTGATGCTGATAACTCTAAAGACATGTTTATTTTAATTAAGCTAACAACCTTGAGTTAGCTTTAATTCTGAGTATGTTGCACCTGTGCCCACTAAAAGTCAGTGTGTTCCCCACTCTCAATTATACCTGGGGCTTCTGGGGGGAAATCTGAAGTGGGTGAAATCCAGGGGAGACCCTGGGCCCCTTCATGCTGATGTAGTAGGTGCTTCAGTTTGGACCTCAAAAGGAGGTGGCCCATCTGCATGGGGTCTTTTTTGTTCCTTGACAGTGAAGGTAAAAGGAGGAGGAGCCAATAGCTCCAGAGGCACATGGAGCCTCCTGTGGGCTGTACTGTCCGTGGTGCAGGAACAGAGGGAGGTAGAGGTGCGGGCAGACGCAGGAGGGGTGCTGCTGGCAAGGGCAGGGGCAGATTCAAAATCTGGACTAACATTCCTTTATCTCCATCATCTGTCTCTCCATCCTGCAAAATAGGCTTCTTTGGTTGCCGTTCAGCCCTCAGCACCCTTTATTCAAAAATACGTGCTGATGTACTTCCTTTGGGGGGACAGAAGGGGCAGTGCCATCTTCCTAGGCAAAAACCCAGGACACAGAAGGAACAAAACTGTGAATGGAGCCTGCAGTACCATTGGAGTTTCACCAACTGAACCAAATTGCTTCTCGGTTTCTGGTTTTTCCCCCAAAGCCAGAGATTCACCGACTGAGCTAGACAGCCTCCTAGACAAGCCAAGAGAGCCAAACCCCCTATTTGGAGGCAACTGAATGGGAGGAGGAACACTCACTCAAGAACTTTCAAGGCATTTTATAAAACAAATCTAATGTGGCTCGTTTTGTCCAAAGATCCCAAAAGCTGCAGCAACAAACCAACCAAATGCAAAGGAACTGGTTCGCAAATTGGGTAAAAGTCTAACAACTATTTGCCCCTCTCTCACAGCGCACCCCTCACAAATGCTAACAAAGTGGCTTCTTCTAAAGGAAAAGCCCAGACCAAGGGAAAGGGAGTTCCTGGTTGTACACGGTGGAGAGATTTACCCCACTTTCCAGTCTGATACCTTGGAGAGGTTTGTCCATTCCTTGCCCCAAGTGTCAGAGGCAGGGGCAACCAGTCCCACTCCAGGTACTCAAGGGGAAAGCCCCCCAACAGATGGTCCCTGCCACTGCTAGGGACTTACCTGACAAATCTGTGGGACAGATGGGCTGGCCACCCGGCTGGCAGTTGCTCCTGGCTGGCTGGCCAAATCATAACCAAGTCCAAGCTCATCTGCTTTGCTGCACGACGAGCCAGTGAATTAAGAGGCAAGATGTTGGGTAGGAAAGTGACTTGATTTGGAAAGCCAGCAGACCGAGGAGATAGTGGACTATTGTCCTATAGAACCATCCCTCTGAGCATGAGATTTTGAGTTTTTTATGTCAGGAAGAGGGGGAATTGGGAGAGGTTGAAGTCCAGAGGTACTGAGCATCTGTAGGCATCAAGGAAGGTCCTGTAACTTCTTTGTCCTAGGTCAATTGATCCTGGCTTATAAGGATCTGGTCATGTTGTTCCTGTAAATCTTAAACATAGCATAGTCATTGGTTTGTTTCTTTTTTTTAAAGATTTTATTCATGAGAGATCCAGAGAGAGGCAGAGACACAGGGAGAGGGAGAAGCAGGCTCCTCTCAGGGAGCCCAATGCGGGACTTGATCCCAGGACCCCGGGGTCATGCCCTTGAGCTGAGGGCAGATGCTCAACTGCTGAGCCACCCAGGTGCCCCAGCATAGTCGCTTCTGTGTGTACTTATCTCCTCTGGTGAGGTAGATTTTGGTTAAGAAGTAATTCTTGCAAATCTTAGCTAATATGCATGCTTCTATTCAGGGCTAAGCAGAAGTTTCTAAGCTATAGATCACAGAGGCAAGGGGATGGTAGCAAAATGGAGTCAGATATTCTAAGTTTCTCCTTGTTACCACAGGACTTTTATTTCCAGCCTGGTGAAATTCTGGTGTGAATACACTAGAGACATGTACAAGCACCTGCAGTGAAATACTGTATTAGCCAAAAAAGATCACTCCCCAGGAAGGGAATGGAGGCATCCACTGTGGCCTATGTACCCACGGGAACATGACCGCATAGTGGTTTAATCATTTAGATCCATGTGCATCAACAGAATCTGGCTAAAGATTTTAAACTGTATTCTTTGAATAATAGGGAGTTGAGAGGACTTTAAATAGGAATCACATATGCCTCAAACTTGTTTCTGGAGATGAGTCATTTTTGGGGGGTGGGTGTTCTGTGGAAAGCAGCACCCCCAGTTTTGGAATGTTAACAGGATAGGAAAGACCCAGAGTAAACCCAGCTGTCATCGAGTTGAACAATCCTGTATGAAATCAGTCACACCTGAGGAGGTATGGTGGGGCTTATCTACTGTCCATTTTTTTTTTTTTTGGAAATACAAATGGGAGACACGAGCAGTAACTATTAACTGAAATAACTGTTGAGAAACATTATGTAAACTGCAAAGTGCCATACACATGCTGGGGGAGTTGGTCTGATTATGCAAATTATGAGCCAGCATGTCCTTCCCAGGGAGAGCATGTCGTTGGCAGGGTCCCCGCAGCTCCCACCCAGCAGATCCTGGAGAAAAGCACCTTAGCTGAGCAGGTTGGACTCAATTATGGAACGTTGGCAGCTGTCTCTGGAGCCTAGCAAACAAGTCTTTTTTTTTTTTTTTTTTGCCAAATGCATTATTAATTGCCTGGGTAAAAGAACAAGGCCAATTTGAGTCTCCGATTCCACCAGGGAGCCTTGGGGCTTTGCATGAGGAGTGAGTGACACAGGTTTCCATTTCAGGAGCTTGGAGTTGGCTCACTGTTTACCATTTCTAACCGAAGGGAAATACCCCAAATCAGATTAATGTGGTCCTGGGAAAGCCCAAGGGTGGTTAATGATTCTGTCCCTTTCATGGAAAAGAAAAATAAAAATCTCAAGAAACAAGGCAGTTTCTGAAGTGAGAGGACAAAGGGAAAAGTCAGGGTTTTTTTGTTTTTGTTTTTTCCTGTGCTTCTGAAGAAAGTGAATTTTGTGAGACATTTAAAAGGCCAGTGGCCAGCTTACCTGCATTTATCACCTCATTGGGGAACTGGGGAGTTTTTCCTTTTTGATTCACTGGCCTTTCCAGAAGCAGCCTATAAACTTTTCCTTCCTAGTTACCTAGGAAATAGTGGGATTCCCGTGGCTGGAAATGGCACAGTGCTCTTGCAAGTGACTGTCAAGAGTACAGGGTCCTTGACTGTGTCTTGGTGGAACAGTGGGCAGCATATGCAGGAGGAGGGCTATGCGGGGTAGGGGTCTTGCACCTTCACTGCTGAAAATTTGGCCAGATCTAGGCAGGTGGGTCTGACCAGAAGAATAAAGGCCCCAAACCAGAGTTCTTTGAGTGCTTGACTCTTCCTATGAGAAAACTCAGTGCCTTTTTGCAGTTCTTGCTTCTCTCCTAATAATTAGAGCTCCATTCTCTGCTACAGAAAATCCTGATGGAGACAAGCAAAGATCAGGGCTCTTAGTAGGATGATGAATTCCCTAACATCTTTCCCAGAAAAGGTAACAGATACCATCTTTGGAGTCCAAATAAAGGCATCTTTCATTTACTGGCGTGGGGAGAATTGTGGGCAACACTTGGACCCTTCAGCCATTAGGTCTCGTGTTACCCAAGTGGGCTCTTTGGTTGTAAATGATGTTTGCTGAGTGCTTTTACCTAGAAGTCCGCCTGCCTGAAGAGGGAAGAGTGCAGCCTCGCTTCGTTGGCCAGTTCTTAATTGCTAGGAAATAAAACACATAATAATAATCCTGAGACACTACAGGATTAGATTTTGCATATCTCATCAGAGCCTGGGTGGGAGGCACCTGTGAGCTGGTGTCTAAATGACACAGATTCCCTGGTGCGACTCCTCCAACAGTTGTGAGCCACAGCCACACTGCCCCTGAGGGTGATGTTTGGGTATTGCGGCCTTTTTAGCTGGCAGTGTGGGTTTTCTGAAACACGTAGAGTTCCCAGCAGGAGACTGGAAGTTGAGGTCATAGGTAAGCAAACCTGGTCTGGTTTGGCCAACCATCTGGGGAGATTTTTGCCAAAACTCTGAATTGTTTTCCCAACAGTGAATCTGTCGACTGCTTACTCCCCTCAGCCCCTTCTTGTGATAAGTGCCTAGTACTGATGCTCTAATTGTCATCAAAATCTCAACTTTCCTTGACACTGGCAACATATGGGGGCATCATAGTTGGGCTGGGCTAGAAAGGTCTTCAAATGTAAGGCATGTGTTCTTATGGGCTTTTCAGTTTGGAGAGTGAGAGGGTAAACGAAGGGATACAATAAAGGGTGAAATGCCCGGTAATTTTGGAGTATTTACCATGTTCCAAGCACTGTGGTAGGTGTGCTACTACATCATCTCTCTGGCCCGTGCAGGAGTCCTGGTTACTTTATAGAAACTATTCCTTAGATTGGGAAACCAAGAGTGAGCAAGGATGAGTTATGTGCCCCAGATTACCCAGCTTGGAGAAATGGCACAGCCAGCATTTAAAGTCTTGTCTGGGAGGGATCCTTGGGTGGCTCAGCGGTTTCACGCCTGCCTTTGGCCCAGGATGTGATCCTGGAGTCTTCGGGATCGAGTCCCGCATCTGGCTCCCAGCATGGAGCCTGCTTCTCCCTCTGCCTGTGTCTCTGCTGATATCTCTCTCTCTCTTTATCTCTCTATCTCTCTCATAAATCTTAAAAAAAAATAAAGTCTTGTCTGGGGATCCTCAATGGTTTAGCACCTGCCTTTGGCCCAGGGTGTGATCCTGGAGTCCCCGGATGGAGTCCTATATCAGGCTCCCCACATGGAGCCTGCTTCTTCCGCTAGCTGTGTGTCTCATGAATAAATAAAATCTTAAAGTCTTGTCTGTGTCAGTGTCTCACCCTGACCTTTGAATAATGTGAGTAATGCTAGATCAACCCTGTCTTAGCAGATGGGGCATGAGGCTGTATCATGACTGGGTGCCCCAAGGGGGTGCAGAGAGGTGTAGCCTGGATGGAAATAAGTGGGCCTTTTCTGGAGAAGCCACCCAGGAGAAGGGAAGATGGATGTTGGGAAATGAGTTGAAGAGCCTGACCAGGATGTGAAGGGTATCCACGTCAGTCAACCACGTTTAGAGCTTCCCTCCTGTGTGGCCTTAGTTTAGGGAACTGCAGGGCAGGGCCTCATGACCCATCATGGTGGGATCAGCAGAAAGCTTGTGAGCGGGAAGGGGGCAGAGGGAGGGAGGAGGAAGGTGATGGAAATTGGGTTACGCATCTAGAGGAGAGGAGGGAAAGAAATGAGAGAAAAGTGAAAAAAAGAGGAAGTAACAGTAACCACGAAGCAAAGAAAACAGAAGGAAATAAAAAGAACAGGGATCCCAGGGTGGCTCAGTGGTTTAGAGCCTGCCTTTGGCCCAGGGTGTGACCCTGGAGACCCGAAGTCGAGTCCCACGTTGGGCTCCCTGCATGGAGCCTGCTTCTCCCTCTGCCTGGGTATCTGTCTCTCTCTGTCTCTCATGAATAAATATAATCTTATAGAAAAAAAAAAAAAGAAAAAACAGAAAAAGCCTGTAGTACTTGCTGCTGAGGCGTCGTGAGGACTGAGGACATCTCCACCTGCTGCCAGCACGTCTCCTCTGCCCGGGAGCTTGAAGGCGTCCGTTCTGTAACCATGTGTGACCCCGAGGAAATGATGGCTGAATGATGAGGTAGAAATGATGGCTGAGGGGACCAATGCTACTTCCAGCAGGAGTGAACCTCCCTCAGGGGAGACGTCAGGTGAGGCCCAGCTTCTGTTCCAGGAGCGCTGTGCCAGTTCCGGGAGCTCAGGCCAGGCCTCCCGAGTGCCCGGTCCAGCCGTCACCAGCGATGACTGAAACCCAGTCGGTGTGGCTTGTCCAGGGCCTGATGGCACTTGCCGCTGCCTAACCAGCACCTGCAGGCTGCTAGCGTGGGCCTGGCTGGGCCTGCTGGACCCCCTGGCCTGAGCTCCAGGCTGATGCAGCCCACTAACTGCCGGACAGACCGCCTGAGCCTTGGCGGCCCCGGTTCCTGGCTGCGCTCCTCATGGAGAGAGTGTTCCTAGGAGCCAGGATGGGGACACCTATGACTGTCCACCCCTTTTCCTTCCTTTTCCTTTCCAATACTTCCTTTCACACCTGATCTGATGTCCAGGGATGCTGACACCTGTGGAGACTGAGGCCTGAGCCACCACCGCCTTCCCACCAGGCTCGTGTTTGAGTGGGGACGGGACCTTTCCCCTCAGACTAGCCTGAGAGCTGAACAACAGCTGCAGAACAGGAAAAAAAAAAATTTAAAAACCCAACCAGACCCATTATATCTCCTCTTTCTTCTCCACTTTCCTCTCCAGGGGGAGCGCTAGGGGAGTGTTGGGCCCTAATTATAATTAAACATTATTCTGTAGAAGTCAGAGGAATGAGTGAAGGATCTTGAGGAGGTGCCATGCCTGGGCTGTGGCTCAGAACCCTGACAGGCTCGGGGGCGCACGGGGGCTGCAAGGAGGGGTGATGGATTCTGGGGGGCTGGAGGAAAGGCTCCAGCTCAGTCCGTGTGGCCGTGGGCAGTGAGCGGGGCTCGGCGTGAGGCCCCCACAAGGCAGGCATAACCTTTGAACTTTGCTCCGTCAGCCCGATGTGTACGAGCCGGGGCCGAGGTTCTCACTATCACTCCGGTGAGTGTCCAGCCATGTGTTCCATGCTTCTCAGGTGCTTAGATATTCTAGAAGTGAAAAACGGGGGTTGTCTGCATGGGGTAAAGTGCGCCATGTGGTTTTGGGTTGCCTAGTGAAGTACCCCGACCGGCATAAAAACACAATATAGATGCAACTTCATAGTTTGTGAGGGTCGTGGTCTGGGAGCAGGTTAGCTGTGGGATCCTGGCTCGGGGTCACTCAGGAGGCCCCACTTTGGGGCCGCAGTCCTTTCAGAGCGCGGCCTGGGGTGGATCCGCGTGCAAGGCCTCTTGGGTGGTGGTTGGAAGCAGGCCTCAGCTCTCGTTGGCTGTTGGCTTCCTTGCCAGATGGGCCTCCTTACTGACTGCCTGAGGCTTCTCATGATAAGGCAGCTGGTTCCCCCAGAGTGAGTATGTGTCACATGCGTGGGAGAGACCGAGGAAACACGACAGAAGCTGCCGTCTGTGTGCGTGCATGTGTATTTGCACGGAACAGCACACAGGTACAGGAACCAGGTGGCAGGGATGGGGGGGGGGCATTCTGGAGCCGGGCTACTGGCCAGGGCTTGAGGGGGTGGCAGGTGGCGGGCTACATGCTGCTGGGATGAAGCCCACCCCTGATAAGGGAGGCGGCTTGTGGCCGACAGGGTCCCCTCGTGAGGACTGAGCTCCTGGCACCTGCACCAAGTCCCTCCCGGGCTCCCTTAGACCCCACCCTCGATGTCCCCATCCCTTTGCGGGCTGGCATCCTAGGGAGAAGCCTTAGGGTTCTGGCCATCTTTGCATCACCCCCTTTTCTCATTCTTAGACTTTCTTGACCTCAGGGAAATTCCTGTGGAGTTGTGTTTTCTTCAGAACTGCTTTTGTTTTGTGTGTTGGCTTCCTCCTCCCGTCAGCCCCATTCTCCTCCGGCTCTTTGTGAGAGGCCTCAAACCCAGTCATTGACCACCAAGAACCTCATTTCTCCCTTGACCTGAGAAGGCCGTCTTAAATGTTTCTCAGGGGCGAGTGTGTCCACTTCCTTTCCGTCAAAGCACATCAGGGAAGGAAAGCTGGGGTGACCCCTGACCTTCCATGACTTAAATGGTTGGCTGACCATCCTCTTCTGTGGCAGGGTAGGGAGACCCGGGGCACTGAGGAGTTACCAGAAGGTCCAAGGAGCGGAAATCAAAGACGTGGTGCGTGAGGGAAGTCAGAAGAAGCAGTTTGAGGAAAGAAACCAGTTTGGGGCCTGAGTGGCTCAGCTGGTCAAGCGTCGGGAGTCCCAGGCCCCGTGTCAGGCTCTACACTGGGCACGGAGCCTACTTGAAAACAAAATCAGATCTTAAAAGATGATATTAAAAATACATAAATAAATAAAGCCATGAGTTCAGGGGGCACATAGTGAGCAACCTCGCGTGGAGCTGGTGCTGCTGGGGATGGGCCCGGGCGGCGGGCTGTAGACTGGGCTCTCTTCCTGGGCCCCGCCACCCTGCCAGGGGCGCCCGTTCTGGGCCATGACTTGGTCGGTTGCAGGGGGATGGGCAGGAACCTGTGCTCCCTTGAGAGACCGACTTGTGGGACGGCGGAGAATGCTCCCCCATGGTGGCTGTCGTGCTGGCACCTGTAACGCCCCTTGGAGCTTGTGGGTGTAGTAGGGAACTACTCGGGGAGCCTGGGGGAGTTCAGAGAGGCCCTGCCAACTGGAAAGTGTGCCGGGGAAGACAGGCCTAGTGTCCCCTGCTGTCCCTGAGCCACACAGCGCTGGGCCCGGCAGGGGCACCACGAGCGAAGCCAACCCCACGTGCTTCTGCTCTTCCAGCAGGATACGGGGACAGGGCCACGAGCTACCGCCCCAGGAGCCCCATGGATCCCTGCCATGCAACCCAGGAGCTCAGACTGGCGCCTCCACCTTCCTTCTTTGACCTCGGAGCAATTGTGTGGTCCCTGGGCCTTGGCGAATCACTAGTTCCTTCCATTTTCCCTTGAGTGTGCTCTTCCTGAATTGCCTCATCTAATCCTCTCAAGAAGGATTTTGTTTTTTCCGCCCCCCCCTTTTAAGGCATTTGTATGTTAATGAAAACAATCTGAAGATAGTTTTTTTTAATTTTCTCTTTTGTTCTGGCAGATGATTGTTTTTCTTGTCTGGCCTTGAATGGAGAAAAGCATCAGCAAGGCCCTTGTTGAGGAATTCATCTTTGGGCTGGTGGCAAGAGCCACCTTGCAAGCAGTAACCAGTAACGAGAGCGCGGCTGCATCTGTTGTTCAGATCACAGTAGAGGCAGCAACGCTCCTTTTACCAACTCATGTTTTTCTTTTCCTGCCCTTCGAGCAGCCCTTCACAAGGCTGTGTGACTTATGTGTGTTGAAATAGACTTTTAAAATCCCACATCAGCAATGGCCACAATAGCCAAACTGTGGAAGGAGCCTCGGTGTCCATCGAAAGATGATGGATAAAGAAGATGTGGTTTATGTATACAATGGAATATTCCTCAGCCATTAGAAACGACAAATACCCACCATTTGCTTCAACGTGGATGGAACTGGAGGGTATTATGCTGAGTGAAGTAAGTCAATCGGAGAAGGACAAGCAGTGTATGTTCTCATTCATTTGGGGAATATAAATAATAGTGAAAGGGAATATAAAGGAAGGGAGAAGAAATGTTGGGAAATATCAGGAAGGGAGACAGAACATAAAGACTCCGGGAAACGAACTAGGGGTGGTGGAAGGGGAGGAGGGCGGGTGTTGGAGGGGAATGGGTGACGGGCACTGAGGTGGACACTTGACGGGATGAGCACTGGGTGTTTTTCTGTATGTTGGTAAATTGAACACCAATAAAAATTAATTAAAAAAAAAAATCCCACAGGAACAAACTCCCCTTCCCCTACAAGCACAGTGAAGGGCCTTTCTCCAGGTGTCATCAGAAGACAGGGTCCTGGGGCCTAACCTGGACTCTGCTGGTCTTTGGGGATGCTGTTGGCTATTCGGCCCCTGACGTAGTCCTTTCTGCCTTGGGTTCTTACCGCAGGCAGCCTTTTACAAATTTTTTGCTCTCCAACAGCTACAAAGAGACATGTTAAGTTGCTCTCCAGCTCTCTCTGCCCATGATAAATCATTCCGGACCTCAAAGTGTCATTCTCTCCTTAAGACCTCCAGGCGATCTCTAGTGGAAACTGTTCTTTTCTTTAAGGTCCAACTCATGGGACCCCTCCTTTATGAAGTCTATCGGATCATCAGCAAAAAGGTTAACGTTGCCCTAAATGTATCTGTGCATCTCTTGATGAATACACTTCTCACACTGCATTGTCGTTCTCTATCAATGTATCTTTTGATGAAACCAGATCCACGGACTTGGAACCCACTTAAGAGGCAGGGCTAGTATCTTCCTCTTTGCTTCATCCAGAGGCCTTACCAAGCACCTGACAGTCTGTGTTCATTAAATATATTTGGATGAATCAATGAGCTCTGAACAAATACCTTTTTTTGGTTATGGTTACTGTTTCTTTTGTTGTTGATGTTGTTTATTTTTTACTTCATTCTCTTGGCCTTGGCTGGAGGCCCCACATGGATGGTATCATCTTGGCACCATTCACTTTCTCTCCTGGCAAGAGTTTCCATTTGTGAGATATCCATGACTTTAGTGCTGACTGAACCCCAGGAGAAATGGTGTTTACAGAGCTCCAGGCCTGAATGTGGGTTGGGAGCCCCAGGCCACCACTGAGAAAAGAAAGGTTTGGGTTGTTGTCAGGGTTAGTGATAGGTTAGTGGATGTTTGATTTTATGGCTCCTTTAAGGATACTGAATTTGTGTTATCAGAGGGGTCATTAGCAAACCACAGCAGATCGATGAACAGGGAACCTACTTAGCCATAGACATTTTAGTTGATACCTCTGCACACAGAAAAAAGAGCTGTGTGCTTTCCCCCGGGTGATGAAGCAAGAATCCAATCAGCTAATTCAGTGTTGACATTCCCCCCTTGGGTGTCACCTGGGTCTAGAGACAACATCCTTTTCAACAAGATGGGCACTGGGGACACCCAGAGTGCTAGCACTTGGAAGGAAATGTGATTTGTTTTCTCCAGTTCAGTGGCTTTGAGGTTTAAAGCACTCATAAGACACATAAAATAATTCTTAGATGTTGGGAGTCAAACAGATGAACTGAGAAGTTAGGGAATTTAGCCTGCCCAGGATTAGTTCCCATCAAGGACTCAATCCCATGGGCCATTTGCAGAAAGGCATTACAGGTAAATGGTGTGCTTTGTCTCAGAGACTTGAGTTCATATTCTGATTGGGTCACAGACTAGCTATGAGACCTTTGGCAAGCGACCTCCCTTCGCTGGGCCTTGATTTCGTGGTCTGCCAAGAATGGATATGTCTACCTCTGAATGTTATTTTGAAGTTTCAATGAGATACTGTATGAAACCTAGCCCCAACACACAGTAGGCTCAACAAAAGATGAAGAGGAGGAGGACGAGGAAAAGCTGGCCTCCAGCATCTCCCAAGCTTGGAATCCGTTCCAGCTGGTAGACAAAACTTCCAATTTGTAATTGCCATTTCAATGCTTTTAGAGTTTGCAAGTTTGAGGGAACATTTATGGAGTAGGATCCAATTAGCATCATTTGTATACTTCCATCATATCACTCCACTTTCCTCCACTTCTTGAGTTTTTAATGCTCGTTTTACATGTGGAACAGCTGAAGCTCAGGGAACTCAAGGTTATATATAGTGTGGATGGGGCAGGAGTAAGTCTCATTTTCTTGAGCTCAGATCTCCTCCTTGGGAAGTTTACTGCTCTTTGTTCTGATCATGATTCACGCTGTCATACAAGTAATTGATATCTGCCAACCGTGTTATCTTTCCTACTAAGATGATAGGTCCTAGGGAGACAAAGTTATGAACAAATGTTCCCTTTGAAAAACTTACCCCATTGGAACACTTACATGAGCTATGATGCTCTAAGAAACGTTAACTTCTGACTGGACAGCCAGGTCAGGGTGGTGGTGGTCACATCCATTTGAAGAGGGTAGTGGTTCATTCAGTCTTGAAGACACCATGTAGGTGAGTGCACTGGACCTAATTATTGTGATTCCTAACAGCCTTAGTGGAGAGGCATGACAGATGGGCACCCAGAAGCCTGGCCACGGTGCTAGGATGATTTCTGTTACGAACATTCCCTGGGTGTCTATACTCCGTAGGAGTGTAGTGCTGAAGCACTCATCTATCCTGGGGATTGGGCCATCCTGCTTAGAAGTCTCCGGGCAGACTCAGGGAACTGTAGCCAACAGATCTACTCAGAATTTTTGCATGCGTACGGTCTATGGCTTTTCATGTTACCCATGAACACATACACATATATGTGTACCCCAGGCCTGGCTTCTGCGGTCTCTTGTGTAGGGGCATTTCACCGTTTTTGGCATTTTCAGTGGATTTCTTCACTGCTTTCTGCAGCCGCCTCTTTTCAGTTCTCCTTAGCATCTTCCTTTCATAGCTCCTTTGTGACCTTGAATTTCATAGGTTGTCTCTACTCTGACCTTGTTGTGATTGCTCCTTCTACCCTGTGTTGCTGCTTTCCCCCTTCATCATCAGAGATCCCTGTGGGGAGTCCACCTGTTTCAGGTGCTAAAGCCACTTAAATTCTGACTTTGGAATCAGGGGCTGCTCTCCCTCTGTACCAATCTATCTCCTGGTGGTTTGAGCTCATTTGTTATTTCTTGCAAACTAGATGGTCGCAGCATGGCCTCCACTATATTTTCCACCCCCTGCTTATTAAGATGTTTCACAAAGAAATACAAAAAGGTAGTGATGCATTTTTAGTTATAAAAAAAATGTGCTCAGCTGATCTATAATTCTTCAGATGGAATTTCAGCCTCCATTTCTCTTTCTGACTCTTGCTGATGTTGGGGCTCTGTTTCTTACTAGTAAGCTGGCTTTGCCTATGAAAAATTACTTTCCATACACGCCGAGGGCCAGCTTTGTAGAAACGTGAGTACTGCATTGGCTGTAAAAGGACAAGGCTCAAGTAGATTGAGAAAAGAGCTTTGAGTTTTTATTTCAGCCCAATGGCTTATTAGCTGTGCCATCTTCAACTTAATCAGCTTTCTGGGACCTTCAGTTATTAAGTGGAGATAGCAACTTGATTGTTTGAGGACTCAATGTGATGGGGTATGAAATGGGCCTAGCTCTTAGTAAATGCTTGATAAAAGCTCCATCTTTTTCCTACCCCATTTGGTAATGCTCACATGTGTTTGGGAAGAGACATCAAACGATGGATGATGCCATAGATTAATGAATTATTTATAAAGCCCCAGCAGACCAGGACTCCACCTGGATAGACCTTGAGCATTCAGATTTGCAGACACAGAAAGATTAGCAGCATTCGAGTTACACGTGCCTGCTTTCTGTTTGGACAGGAAATCTACTGGTTGTTTCTGGGGCAATGACAGGGTCTTACAGTGGTAAATAGAAAACACCTACCATTGTATCTGCATTTAAGGGATGCCCAGTGAGTATTCTTTTTCCTTTTAATTCAGAGTGGGTAGGAAATGGGGCCAATTAGACATACAGCCATAAGCTAACTTTGAAGCATAGGGCTGCACAGTGCCTCTGGGCACAGGTATGGATCTCTAGGAGGCCATATGTCATAGAGCTGCAGTGTGAGGCTGGCTCCAGCAGATGTCTCTGTGAGACAGGCAACCCTAACCCCATACACAGGCCCTTGGAACTGCCTGGTGGCTCTATGGAGCAGAAATGCAGGTTGTGCTATTCAGGCACACGGTCTAGCTAGAGGACGTTTATGGAGGCTGACCTAGACACTGTCTTGGGCCTGAGGATGACAAGCACCGGAGTTGGCATTGTATTAAAGGACAATGAATAAGAAAGAAAGAAAAAGGAAAGGGGTATTTTTTTTCCAGGAAGAAGAGGAAATTCATATTTCAGGAACAGAGTGGCTCAGAAACATTTTTAGATAAAGAAAAAGGACATACTTAATCTGGGTGAAGGTCTGGGAGTTTGGGGAAAGTTCAAATATTGAACTTGAGTGCGAACACTCTTCAAATCCTATCGTAGCCTTCATTGTTAATAGCCTTTTAGTCTTTTTATGTCACTGGAAATCCTTGGTATGTTTCAGTGCCTTTTCTTGGCTCCTTTCAGGGGGATAAGTATAGCCATGCTTGAGCACCTCCTTTCCTTAGAAAGGTAAATCCTTCAGGTGGCTTTAGAATTTAGAGAGGCTGCAGGCAGTTGCAAGATCAACTTGAATCTTAAATAGCTCTCTATGTGGAGTTTTCAATGGTGGTACCTGCACTGATGTGTCGCTTGAGGTTTTCTATCCTTGCACACCTTAAGCTTTCTAGTTGAAGATACGCACAGCTACTTCAAGTTGTGAGTGTTGCAATTAGGGTTTTCAATAATCTAGACAACCATGGGTTGTTTCAGAGCTACCGGATCAGAACTGCAACCATGCATGAAAAAGTGAGGATTCTGGCTTTAGAGCTAAGTAGAAACCTGCCCATCATCTCCAGGATGTCTTGGTTGTGGGTCTGTGCACATAGCTTCAGATAGAGCAACCTACCTGACCCAGTATCACAACCAATTGACACCTCTTGGTGAGCCTATGTCCTAGACTCAGAGCTGTGCGAGGGGCTGGGGAACACATGAGGATCAGACAAGGTTCCTTCCTATGCTTAAGTAGCCTACCTTTCCTTTAGCCTCTTGAAGTGACTAAGAAATGGGTTAGCGAGTGGTTAAAAACCCACTGGGAGATATAAGCTCAGGCTAAATGAGCCCCCAAGAGTCATCTGTGTGCTTGGGGGTTTCTGGGATGACCTGGAAAAGTTGGAAGAAATTTAAAGGAAGGCAGGGCAGCAATAGTTAGGCTTTGAAGTATATTTGGATTTGCATGTGTGGAAAAAGAGGGTGGAAGCCTTTACAAGTGGAGACAAATTATATGAAAGAGGCAGGAGTAAGTGTGGTGTGGGTGGGACAATGCTAGAACAGCCCAGCTGGAGCTACTGGGGATGGATTGCAGAGGAGTGAACTTTATACCGGTAACAAGTAAAATAAGGCTTTGAAGGCCAGATTAAATGATAATAATAAAAAAGCTCCAGCAGTTACTTTTGTAGGTAGCGTGGTACCACTAGGGAAATTCATGTTTTAGGAATGTGCCCCTGCCATGTCTCAACCACATCTATAAAAAGTAACATTGATTTTATGGCCCAAACCCAAACCGGACATTCCTAATACATTCTTTTGCCACTACTTCTGACCCTTACAGGTGGCTGAGCTTTGATTTCACAAACGGCTGTCAAGAGGCTGGGACTGGACAAAGGGTGGCAGCGTGGGTTGAAATGAGAGAGACCAAAGCAAGGAAACTGGCAGGAAGCCTCCCATAGCTATTTAGGTATAAGATGACTTGAGCCTGCCCCCAGAGGATCGGAAATGGCTGGGAACAGATGGGGATCGCTCTGGGAAACACTACAGCAGGGCAATTGTAAGACTGGGGGATGGCTGGAGACAGGGGATGAAGCAAAGAGAGGTGTTATGGGTGACTTTCTTTGGAGGTTTTTCTTATCTTTAGCTTTGATGCCCAAGAGCATTGTTATTAGGCCCCTAAAAGATGTGAAGACTTTGAAGGGGAGTATTGTTGGAAAAATTGTAAAGTTGAAATAATGGAATAACACACATGTGGACATCTAAGGGGCCATCTGAAAAGGTGGGTGGAAATGTGCCTCTAGGGAATGGAGCCCCGTGTTTGGGGATCACTAAGCTGTGAGCCACGAGCCTGAAACCTAGTGATGGCAGGGAGTCGAGAGAAGGTAAGAGCACAGGCCAACACAGGCCAAGTGCTTGGTCCGAAAGGAAGGGCCATTAAAGAATTTGCCTGTGACCAGGATAATCTGAAGAGAGCTCCCCTTCACCCCAATGTCTGAAGGCCTATTTCCTGCTCTTCTTTCACTGATGTCCTGGGCATTTCTCTTTAGAGATATAAAGGCCATTTAGCTCCTTTCTTTGTCCAGGAGATATTTTTGATGTCTTCACAGAGAATCCTAGTAGGTGCCAAATAAATAAAGATCATCTAGTCCAGCTGCCTCCATATGAAAAGTCAACTGAGGCCTAGGGAGTGTAGAGGAGTGATATGCCCAAACTGGGCACTTAGTGAGGGTGAGTACGACCATAGCCACCACGAGGACTTCAGAATGCATGCCTTGTGCTTGTCCCCTGTGTAAAAACTATGGATCATTGTCAAGGAGCTCAAGCATTGGCATTAGGTAGGCCTGAGTTCACACAGTGACCCCACTTCTTCCTGGGTCTGACACCCTGGGGTAGGTTAACTAATCCCTCTAAGCCTCGGTTCCCTCACCTGCAAAACGAGGAAAATGAGATCACCAACCCTGTTAGGTCCTTGTGTGGATTGTATGAGGTGACACAGTTAAGATGCTGAGTATACTGCTAGTGGAGAAGGCCTTGACAAACTCATTAATGCATTAATGGAAGCAATAATTATGGTACACATATTAGGCTCTTGGGGTCAGAATAAAATCCATACTATCTCTGCCTCATGGATCTTACAACCTTGAAGAAACAGATACGAATGAAGTGGTATCAGAGACTGATAATTATCAGCTGTGATAAGGGATGTCTAGGAAAAGTGCCGGGCACCCTTAAAATAAAAAGCAGGGTGGCCTGGTCTGGTCTGGGGCTTAGGGAGAGCTGAACGTTGAAAGATTACCAGGAAGCTCCCATGTAGAGAGAAGGGCAGTAGAAAAGCTTCCTGACCAGGGGAAGGAGGCTGTGTAAAGGCCGCCAGCTGGGGGAGAGGACCAGTGTGGCTAGAGCTTGGGGACATGTACTAACTCTGGGGTGCAGTCCATAGTCTTCAAGGGTTCCCCCCTCCTCCTGCAGGATCACCCCAGTCTAGATCAATCCTTGTGAGGACAGGGAGACCCATTCCTACAAGTGGGAGATTAATCAAGTTACCGTATATACTTTGAATAACTTGGGGAAGCTCAGGGCACCCTTAGAACCATCAATGCTCCAATTTCCAGTTTTGCCAATTTTGGACATCTGCTTAGCTTCCCCTTCCCGCTAAGTTAGAGCCCTGCCCCAACCTCAGCCTTCACCCCTGGCTCTACCACCTACTGGACTGGACCCATCAGCATACCCTCAGCTCCACCTCAGGGCTTATTCAGAGTCATCACCCGGAATGCTGAGGTCATCTGCTAAGAAGTTAGGCACAAGGAGAGGGAGGGAGGATGAGGAGGGAGGACAGGGATGGATTTGAAGCATCAGCTTGAATTGACAGAGGTGTTGCTGCAAGACAGCTGAAATCCAGGTAAGTGTTCGGGAAAGGAGCCGTGCTGATCCGTCTCCGGGCGCCGCTCAGTGAAGGTAATTCCTGTCCGCGTTACTGGTAGGAGCACGGAAGGAAGGAAACAGCAGAGCAACCACGGGCCATAGAGCCAGAAGGAATGAAGAGGTCAGCTGGGGTTAAGCATTTCGGAATTAGGACTGAGAAAGGCACAGGGCTGCTTGACCTCCCCTGACCCCGGTCATCACACTTGGCTTAAGAGCCCCCTGCAGTACTGCTTCAGCAGCCACCAGGTTTAGCTCCTCTGAGAGCAAGGTCTGTGGGGAGCAAACCTGCTTCATCACAACCTTAGACGCAGTGCAGATTTGCAGGCCACCGTGTCCCCTGGAAGATCCACTTCATCCCTGACACCTTCACCCACAGCTGCTTTTCCTCTGCATTCCTAAGCTCTGAGGCCCTTATATGCCCTGTAGTTACACTTGTCCAACTCGTACCCTGTTTTGGTCTCTCTCTGAACCTTCTAGACTCCCCGGGAAGCATTGCTGAGGGAGTAGAGCAACTATGGAAGATGCTGTCCTGGCAGTGTCTAGGACTTGGGCGGCTTAAACCCTTGCAGAGGTGAATCCAATTACTATTTTTCATTCTCGGTGATATCAAGGTTGAAGGGATCCAGAGGCACCAAAGAATCTCACAGCATTTTTACATTTGAAAGGAACATTAAAGTCTTCACATTAAAATCCACAGCCAACGGATTCCAGAATTCCCTGGTGATTCTCCAGATCATTTAGCTGAATAAGAAAACACTAAGGGCTAGGAACTTTCTTATATTTATGGGATTATATAATATTTATTTGGAGGCTAAAACTTATTTTGTCTTGATGCATAGATTTCTGGGGCTCTAGAGCGGGATCTGACTCAGAACGGTGGGGAGATAGACATTTGCTGGGTGTGTAATAGGAGCTCAGCTCAGATTTAAGCCTATTACATTGATTTGTCCATGATTTTCACAGCTCTGTGGGCTAAAGGATAATATCCCAGCTTCAGAACCTATCACCTCACTTTCTTATTAAGTGGTAGAGCTAGAATTTGGAAACCACATCTGTGAAACCAAGCCCTTGGTGGTTCCACTACATCAAAATGCCTCGTATTTATTTATTTATGCATGGAGGCAATAAAATCAGAAAATATATTTCGTAGGTGCTGTCTCCTGGAGTTAAAAAATAACACCCAAATGTAACACTTTTCAAGTCCTGAGTTCTTGTCATCATTTATAAGCATTCCTCAATGCCAGCCAGTTGCACCTGTCACCTTCCTGCCTTGAGGAAGGCAAAGATGAGCGTTTCTATGAAAGATTTACACCCTGAGATCAAAGAGGCAGTCAGGTAAAGTCCAAGCAATAGTCCCCAAGTCCCATTTTTTTTCCCCATATGCCAATAAATTTAGCAACCCCACCCTGTAGTCATACCGCCTTGTCCTCAATGGCTTAGAGGAGCTCACATGTGGCTCCATGTATCCTGTGGTCCATATTTTGTGTATCTTTCTGTGGTCTGGCCCTGTGATAGGCACTGGAGATGCAGGGAGATGGTCCTTGCCAAGGAGCAGAAACACAGGCGTAATCAAGTCCTTACAGAGCAGCATGGTGTGTGGCTTAGAGCTGGTCGCGTGAAGGAAGGAATCACCAACTCTGTGGCTAGAGATGGGTGTACTTCAGCGAGACAAAACACACGTCCTTGGGAGTGCTTAGGAATGACACGCAGGACCTGATCTTCCAGGGAGTTGGTACTTTATCCTTCAGCCACGGAGAGACTTCTTTTTTTTTAAAGAATATTTTAGAGAGAGTGCGTGCATGCGTGTGGGGGCGACGGAGAGAGGGAGACTCTCAAGCAGACTCCCCGCTGAGTGGGGAGCCTGATGCAGGGTTCAGTCACACAACCCTGAGATCATGAGCTGAGCTGAAATCAAGACTCAGATGCTTAACCAACTGAGCCACCCAGGCTCCCCAACCATGAAGAGACACTTAAAGCGTGACTCTGTGTGCTCCTGTATCCTCATACTGATTCTCACCTGCCGGCTTAGCCACACTTTGTTCTCTGATATGGGAGGATTGGCACCAAGGTGAAGCAGGAGATCCTTAGACACTCTTGCCAGTCTAACCTGACCAGGTGTCCCTGTTGTCTCCGTCCTTTGCTAGGATGTTCCTTTTCTGATCTGCACGGGTCTGGGGAGGACTCTCCATTCTTGTGGACTAGAGGCAGGGCCCTAAAAACCAGTGCAGTGGTCTTGTTGTTGTTGTTTTTCTAGAGCTGAGTATTATTCAGTCTGAAGTCTTGGGCTCTCCCTGATTTAGGGGGTACCCTCATAGTTTATCTTGGAACCTCTCCTCTGCCAACCTTTCTGGCCAGCTCTTTGCTTGAACTACAGGAGAAAGAGGAGGAGGGATACTCCCATTCTTCATACCTGGGTTGGATGCCTGCAGGCGGGTCAGCTCTCCTGATTTCCACCTGCCCCAGATGTGGGCAGATACCCTGATGAGAGTTTATTTTTTAGCTTCCCCTAGATACTGCCAGGAATTGTACTTAGCACTAATATCCCAGTACCATTTGGAATATCTTGGCCATTTGGAATATTTCCTTGAAGTTATCTTTTTCATAAATGTTAAAGGAATGATACGATTTCTGAGAATTGAAATATCTCAGACAGTTTTTCTGTAGTATTCACATTTGAAAAGACAGTCTGGGTATAAATTTTAGGCTTTCAATACTTAAAATTCTATAGATACTTGTCTGTCTTTTGATATTTAGGGTTGTAGAAGTGAGTCTGATATTGGTTACCCTGTGGAGACTCAGCTTCTATCTAACTCAGCATTGATTGGATATATAGCCATCGAATCCTATCAGGTTGAATTATATGAAAATAGCTACTTTTTTTTTTTCTGTAGACCAAAATATTTGAAAGCAGCGATTCCATGTGATTCAACTTTCTATATACAAAGCTCTGTACTGGTGTGGGCAACTCCAAAAGATCAAAAGTCCCTGCCCTCCAGGTGCATATAGTCTGGGTGAGGGGGAAGCAAAAGCGGTTAATACAATAGAGTGTGACAAAAACTGTAGTAAAGGCATAAAGCAATGGAAAAGGGAAAGGTGGGACACCAACTTGTGTGTTCCAGTTATACTGCATTTGCATTAAATTTTTATTATTTTAGTTTTTATTTAAAAAAATTTTGAGTGCCATCAACACACAATACTATATTGGTTTCAGGTGTGCAATATGGTGATTCCACGTCCCTGTACGTTATGCTTTGCTCACAAGCATAGCTACCATCTACCACCATGCAATATTATTTTTCTTTTTTTTTTCTTTTTTTTTATATATTTTTTTTAATTTTTTTTTTATTTATTTATGATAGTCACAGAGAGAGAGAGAGAGGGGCAGAGACACAGGCAGAGGGAGAAGCAGGCTCCATGCACCGGGAGCCCGACGTGGGATTCGATCCCGGGTCTCCAGGATCGCGCCCTGGGCCAAAGGCAGGCTCCAAACCGCTGCGCCACCCAGGGATCCCCATGCAATATTATTAAAATATCAATGACTACACACCCTATGCTGTGCCTTTCATTCCTATGACTTATTTATTCCGTAACTGGGAACTTGTATCTCCCATCCCTCTTCCCCCATTTTATTTATCTCTCCAACCACCTACCCTCTGGCAACCATCAGTTCTCTGTATTTATAAGTCTGATTCTGCTCTTTTGTTGGATCATTTGTTTTTTAGATTCCACATATGAGTGGAATTATCTGGTGTCTGTCTGACCTACTTAGCATAATACCCAGTGGGTCCATCCATGTTGTCACAAATGGCAAGATTGCGCCCTTTCTATGGCTGTGTAATATTCCATTGTGTATATGTACATTTGTATATATACATGTTCTATGTGTGTGATTGTGCGTGATATCACAGATATCAGATATCGGATATGAATGAACAGATATCACATTCATTCATCTATCGATAGACACTTAGCTTGCTTCCATATCTTGGCTATCATAGATAATGCAATACACTTAGAGGTGCATACCTATTTTTGGATTAGTGTTTTCATTTTTGGGAGAAGGTAAATACCCAGTAGTGGTGGAATTACTGGATCATACAGTACTTCCATTTTCAAGTTTTTGATGAACTGTTCCATACTGTTTTCCACGGTGGCTGGACCAATTTATTTTTCCACCAACAGTGCATGCGAAATCCTTTTTCTCCACCTCCTTACCAGAACTTATTTTTTGTCTTTTTGATTTTAGCCATCTGACAGGTATAAGGTGGCTTTGCTTTGCATTTCCCTGATGATTAGTGATGTTGAGTGTTATTTCATGTCTCTGTTGGCCAACTTCTTTGAAAAAATGTCTGTTCATGTCTTCTGCCTGTTTTTTTTTAATCTCTTCGGGATTCTGATTTCAATTCCTTTAGATAAATACACAGATGTGGGGTTGTTGGATCATACTTATCCTATTTTTAATTTTTTGAGGAGCCATCACATTGGTTTGCAGGCTGCTGTACCAATTTGCGTTATCAACAGTGTGCAAGAGTTCCAATTTCTCCATATCCTTGCCAACACTTGTTATCTTTTTTTTTTTTTATGTAATGAACATTCTAACAGATTTTTGGTGATATCCCATTGTGATTTTGATTTGCATTTCTCTGACAATTAGTGATATGGAGAATCTTTTCTTCTACCGGTTGGCTACTTGTATTTTTTCTCTGAAGAAATGTCTGTTCAGGTCCATTGCCCATGGCAGTTTGTGGTAGAAGAGAGGTCATGATACCTGTCACCAAGAAAACAGCCCAGGTGGGCCACAGAATATATTTTTAAGTGTTGTTTTCTTAGTTTTATACATTTAAATTATTCTCATCTTCTGGCAGCTGGCTGACTTTTAAAACCTATTTTCAGTCCTTTTTTAAAATTTTTCATGCTTTTCTGAGCGTCTTCATAGATATTTTGATGGGACGTTGGAGATGGCTGATTCAGAGGCTCCTTTTCTGAGGACCTTTTACACCAGAGCTGATAGATACTAAGCTAAAGCAAACCCAAGTTCAAGGCACCTCTTTGAACAGTAACTATTGGACTTTGGGCTACCTATTTGAGGGCCACCCAGAGAGTTCAGTTAGTGCTTCTGACTTCAGTTCTACTTGCTTTTGGCTTACTCTTTTTTCCCCCCAAAATATACCTGAGTTCTCTGATTCCAGCAAGCCTGAATAGGTGATGTCAATGTTATTTTTCTTTTTTCTTAAGCATAGATCTTCTCCAGTCCTTCTTAGCCTTACATCAACTTTACCTTCTCTTGTTTCCATAGATATTTATTATTTTGGGGAAAGTACTTTAATAATTAATATTTAGTTATTTGTGGGGTGTGCGACTACTTTATTCACAGCTTTAAAAGTCTCTCAGCTTTTGGTATTGTTTTCTTTAGGGTATAAAATTTTTGACAAGCAAGAATGTTATTGGCGTGCAGCCTCCTCATTAGGTAATGCACAGTTATGTATTCACACCGTCAAGGTGGGATCCTGGCAGGCCCCCTGCCTTGATTCTGGAGTAGCTGCCAGGACTAGAGGGTGTATAATTGCTTCAGGTTCTCAGAGCCAAATCTGTCATCTCCATGACTTCCTGACGACTGGTGATGTGTACCTGGTGATGTGTACCTGCCAACCAGTCAGCATCAGCAGGTGCATCCAGGCCAGGTGCCAGAGCCAGGGCCCTGAAAACCTGTAAACTAGCAACATCTCCCTGTAGGCTGTGTTTGAAATGGTTTGGAGTAGGAAATGGAGAAAAATGAGAATTTCTGTCTTAAAACATTTCTGGAAAGTTTCTTGAAATAATTGTATTTCCATTACTTTAAATATCTTCTATATACTGATAACTCCCAGCTTTCTATCTTGAATCCAGATCTTGTTTTTAAACTCCAGATCTGTATATCTAATGCCTTCCTTGGCAGTTCCACCTAAATATTAAAAACAAATTTATCATGTTTCCATCCCACCCTCAAATGTCTTCATCCACTTCCTTTCCTATCTTCTTTACAGCAGCCCATCTGTCTTTTTGCTCCCTGTAAATTCATTGTAGTCATTTTGACTCTTCTCTGTTTCATACTTGATCTAAAAAATTTGGGAAATATCATTGACTCTATATTCAAAACACATTGCTAGTACAACTACTTCTCACCACTTCTACTTTGACCATTATCCATCATCACTTGCCTGGACTAATACAAAAGTTTCCTAACTTTACCTTTGCTCTGCATCAGGCTCTTTTCTACCTAGCAATTAGATCAAGCCTTTAAAAATTAAAGTTGTTGCATAAGCTCTTTAAGTCCTCTAAAAGTCTTCCAACTGACTCATGCCAAAAATCCAAGTCTCTACAAGGTCCTATGTGATCTGGACTCCTACTGGTGGTCTTTCTAGTCCTTATCTGATTCCCTTTGCTCCAGCTATGCTGGCATCTGTGATTTCTCAAACACTCTAGGCATACCTAGTTTCTAATTTTTTTTTTTTTGCTGGACTTTTTTTTTTCTTCCTGGAATTGTCTTTTGCCCAGCTATTCACATGGTTGATTTATTTATTATCTTTATTATCACACCCCATCTCCTCCACTCAGTGATGGCTCTATGAGGACAGGGATTTTTGTTTGATTTGCTGATGTATCAAATATGTATATCTACTAGGTATATAGTAGGTGCTCAAGGATTTGTTGAATGAGTAAATATTCTGCTGTATCCCAAGAATGATTTCTCCTCAGTATCAGCCTACAATTAGAGATATGAAGAGTGCATTATTGAAGTTTGAAATTTCAGATTTCATTAATCTAAGTTAAAGCCTGATAATGCTATTCTTGTCAGTTCTAGGATCGAGTCATGTAAAAAAAAAAAAGCCATCAGAATGAGGGAATGTAAATACAATGTAAATACAATCCATAACTAATTACACTGTTTACTTGGCTGACCTTATTTCTCTTCCCTTTCTTTTTTTGGTAGTAAGGTTTTTGTTGTGTATTAAGTTTTAAAATTTTAATCCCAATATAGTTAACACACGGTGTTATATTAATTTCAGGTGTACGATATAGTGATTCAGTGATTTTAAACATGACACAGTGCTCATCGTGATAAGTGTAATGTTAATACTCATCCTTATTTAACCCATCTCCTGCCACCTCACCTCCTCACCTCTGGTAACCACCAATTTGTTCTCTATAGTTAAGTGTGTTTCTTGGACTCTCTCTTTCTCTCCTCATCTCTCTCTCTCTCTCTCTCTCTCTCTCCCTTCCTCCTTCCCTCCCTCCCTCCCTTTGGTGAATGAAGCAGTATGTTGATTTACATTATGGTATAAGTTCATCATCTGATCATAGATGAGTGATTTCATAGTCCTCATCTAAATAGACTTTGGCCAAAGTCACACTGGGAATCAGTGTAAGAGCTTAACTAGAAGCCAAATCTTAAATCCTGGAAGAGGATTTAAATCAGAAATCAGGTTATTGACAATTTTGGGTTAACGTGATGCCAGACTACATGGGCCTGACATATCTCCTGATTTCTCATTAAAAACAAACATTCACAGCAAGACAAATAATAGCCATTGCTCTCTAAAGCAGAAGAAATGTGATGTGTTAACACTGGGTTTTGAAAATAAATAAAGGAAACCATACTTAAAATGGAGTTAGGAAGCCCAAAAGGGGAAGCTTTCATATACCTCCACTTGCAGCCATGCACAAACTCCAGAAGGAAGAATCACACCTCACATTTTTCAATAGGAAGAAACTTACTTTACATATCCTGTTGGAAAGAAGGCAGATTTTCTCCCTGCCCATCAACAACAGCCTAGCCAATGAGAAATTGCCACATTCAGCCAGAAAGAAGTGACAGCTACTCTGAACTCTTTCTCCTCAATGAACTTTCATCCTAAACAGCCCCTCCTGCCTCCCTCTTTTTCACCATAAAAGGAATACTCTTCTCCTTTGCTGTCTGGATTTGACCATGGCTCACCATAGTTTGCTTGTCTTGAACATAGTTTGCTACTCCTGAATAAACTCATTTTTGCTGGTAAGATAACTGGCTATTTTATTTTTTAAGGCCAACAGGGTAGAACTTTTACTTATTAAATCATGGGGGGTCATGGGCTATGAAGATTATTTTTATTATATGTTATATCCTTCATCTTCTAAAAATCAACAGGACACACTACTTCAAAGAATGTGTGAAATCAGTTGATTCACCTCTAGTTCTGATGTTCAGAGGCTTGACTTACCAGGAAAAGGGATGTTACTCCCTGGTTGCCTAAGAGATATTTTTGAAACCATCATCTTCCCTTTATTTGCATCCTTCGGGGACCAAAACTTTTAGGATCCAATATAGCAGTAAATGTAAGGACTTTAAAACAATGTCACACCCTAATTTCATAGCAGATGAGAAAATAAGTGTAAACAAGAACAGAAGCATAAAATGTTCGCAAGAAGTAGCAATGCTTTCAGGAACTACAGCATCTGAACAGTAGCTGATGTTTGGTTGATAAACCTGATCTTTGGAGCAGGAGACTTTGGATCAGTTGCTGATTGGACATTGCAGTTGAACCAGGGACAGCATACTTCAACCTGTTCTTAAATTGGATATGAAAGGAAGATGCTCCAAGAACCTAAATGGACAGGGATGCCTGGGTGGCTCAGCGGTTGAGCATCTGCCTTTGGCTCAGGGCATGACCCCGGGGTCCTGGGATCGAGTCCCACATCGGAGTCCCTGCACGGAGCCTGCTTCTCCCTCTGCCTATATTTCAGTCTCTCTGTGTCTCCCATGAATAAACAAATAAAATCTTTAAAAAAAAAAACCCTACATGGACAGTAAGAATGATCTGAAAACACTATGCTTGCTATTTTAGCAAATGTCAGCTCTACGTTGATATCTCCCTATTTAAGGCTAGTGGAAAAAACAGTCATTATGGGAGAATAGATAGAGATCTGATGATAATGACAGTCTATAATTCTACTAGACTGAATCTCTCATAGAAAATAACTATAAGCAGTATATATAATTTAAAAAAACAGCGCTGTGGGCACTAGAGAATGAACATCAGTAGGCCAGGTGGTATGGTGTGTTCCCAGAGAGGGGAGTTTGATGATATGAGTTCCTGTATTTATGATTCTTAGTTTGAGCCCAAATACCTTTAATGAGCCACATCAGTAGTGGGGTAGGGAGATCAGAGGAAACATCTGCAGTATTTTGGCCTGGGGAATAAAATAAAATTAAGTTAGGGTCACTGTGACCACTAAACAGAGTGGGAGGATCCTGGAGGGGGAGGATCCAAATAGGAAATCCCCAAGTCTTCTCTAAGTCTCAAAGTTACTCAGATAAAGATAACTTATCTGAACGGAGACTGACACATTGCATAAGAAACAGACTTTGTACTTCAAGTTCATCCAAGATAATTGCTTCTTAAAACAAAAGAAATAGCACTGACCAGGGAAAAAGAATGGAAACCAGATTCTCCACAACTTATATTTCATAAAATCTAGTGTTCAGTCTTCTCTAGAAATGACACATTATACATGCTAGTCACAGGAAAATTGAAAGTAAATCAACAGGAAAAGATACACCAGGCCAACTAAGCATTAAAATATTGTAATGGCTATATTTATATCAGGTAAAATAGATTTTAAAACTAAAATATTGCCAGGGCACCTGGGTGGCTCAATGGTTGAGTGTCTGCCTTTGGCTCAGGTCAGGTCATGATCTCAGGGTCCTGGGATCGAGTCTCCCATCGGGTCCCTGCACGGAGCCTGCTTCTCCCTCTGCCTATGTCTCTCTGTGTGTCTTTCATGAATCAATAAAATCTTTAAAAACCCTAAAATATTGCTGGAGATAAAGGGGAAATTTTGTAATTACATTGGTCACTTCAGGGAGGCATAATAATCATAAACATGCAAGCAACTAATGACAGAGGTTCAAAATACCTGAGACAAAAATTCCACAATACTAGTTGGATATTTTAAAACTCAGCAATGGAATTGCTCTTTCCTATCTAATGTTATACTGAAAGTCCTAAGTGGTGAAATAAGGCAAGAAAATACATAAGATTGAAAAAGTAGCAGTCCTTATTTGCAGACTTCATGCTTATGCATATTAAAGACCCTAAAGTATTTATAAGTAGGTTAGAGTAAATAAGCTTATCAAAATTAAAGATACGAAAACAAATTATATTTCTATTTACTGGCAATGAGTAATCCAAACAAAATTTAAGAACTCAATTTGTAATAGCACCCAAAATAACATACTTAGGGATAAATTAAAGATGTCTAGATATATATGCTAAAAACTTCAAAATTTTGCAAAATAGATGTATAGACAGTGTAAATAAAGAGAATATATTGTGTTTGAATTGCAAGCATCAGCATGGCTGTCAATTCACTCCAAGTATGTATATTTGATGTAATGTTCATGAGAAATCTAGCAGATTTTGCAGAAATTGACAAGATTAAAGTTTTAGCGGAAAATCAAAGAATACCTAAACCTAGAAGAGCTTAAACAATTTCGAAAAACAAAATATATTGAAGGATTTAACACTACTTGATAAAAAGATTTACTTTAAGGGACAGTAATCACAACAGGGTGGCACTGTGGTAAAGATGGACATGCTGGTCAATGGAACTGGATAAAGAGGTTGGAAATAAATGTATGGCCAATTGGGTTGTATCTAAAATGTCAGAGTAATTTAACCAAGGTCCTAGAAAAGCAGAATATCTGCATGGAAAAAACAGACATTGACCCTATATTACACCATGTAAAGAATTACTCGAAATAGATCACAGACCTAAATGTCTAAGTCAAAACTCTAAAACTTCTAGAGCAAACAACAGGAGAAATTTTTTTTTGTGACTCTACGTAAGGTTATGACAAAAAAAGAAAAGCATGAGGCATAAAAATGATAAATTTGACTTTATCAAAAATTAAAGACTTTTCCTCTTTGAAAAATATAAGAAACTGAAAAGGCAAGCCAAAAACTTAGAGAAAATAGTTGCAAAAGCACGTTCTTGCTTTGTATCCAGAATATCAAAATACTCTTCCACTCAATGATCAAATAAACAAAAACAACAAAACAAAAACAAATAAGGGCAAGGAGGTGGGGAACCTAAGAGAAATGGTAGAAAAGATCTACTCATAGCTGATAAGTACATGAAAAGATGGTCAACTTCACCTGTGATAAAGGAAATAAAAATGAGGTGCCACTACAAACCCACTAAAATAGCTAAAATTAAAAAGATGGAACACACCAAATATTAGCGAGGATATGAAGCAGTGGGAGTTCTCATACTTGTGAGTGGTGGTGGTGATTATAACCAACTTCAGAAAATAGGATAGCAGTAAGTATTCTATAAAGCTAAGAATCCCTACCCTATCACCCAAAAACCCCATTCTTAGGTATTTACTCAACAGAAATGAAAATGTGTGTCCACACATTGTATATGAATGCTCATAGAAGCATTACTTGTAATAGGCCAAGACTGGAAATCCAATTGATAAATAATTGGATTTACCAATTTGTAAGTGGATGAAAAAAATGTGGATTATAGAATACTACTCAATGATAAAAGACAAATACTATTAATACACAGAACAAAACAGATAATTCCCAGAACCATTATGCTGAGTTAGAAGTCAAATACATGAAAATATACTGTATTATCCCGTTGATACGAAGGACCTTGATACGAAGGTCCAGGAAAGACAAAAGTATAGGGACTGAAATCAGTTCATGATTTCCTGGGGACAAGAGATGGCAAAGAGGATAACCTATTAAAATTAAATTAAACCTATTAAACCTATTAACCTATTAAATTAAATTAAAATATACTGTATTATCCCATTGATACGAAGGACCTTGATATGAAGGTCCAGGAAAGACAAAAGTATAGGGACTGAAATCAGTTCATGATTTCCTGGGGACAAGAGATGGCAAAGAGGATAACCTATTAAAGAGCAAGAGAAAATATTTTTTGTTTTTTAAGATTTTATATATTTATTCATGAGAGACACAGAGAGAGGCAGAGACACAGGGAGAGGGAGAAGCAGGTTCCCCGAGGGGAACCCAATGCGTGACTCAATCCCAGGACCGGGGGATCATGACCTGAGTCGAAGGCAGATGCTCAACCACTGAGCCACCAGGTGCCCAAGAGAAAGTATTTTAGATAGTACAAATATTGTTTCTCTTGACTGTGGTGGAGGATATTTGCTTTTATACAGTTACCAAAATTCATCATGTTGTATGCTTAAAGTGGATGAATTTCATTATTTGTAAATGATACTTCAATAAAGCTGGAAAAAGTCATAGGTTCTGTAAAAATATATCACAATGTAATTAAAAGGAGTATGACTGTATAGATCGAAAGGAAGAAAATATCACTAAAAGTGATGAATTTTCATTTTTTACAAGGAAATCTTCAGAAACATGTCTTGGTATTTTCAAAGAATTTTAAGAGTTTGGCCCATAATATAGAGCAGGAAATCATAATGCAATAAAGGGTTACTATGGAGGCATAGATGTGATGTAAAGGAAACTTGCTTAAATAAATAAAAAAAAAAAAAGAGTTCAAGAAGCCAAAAGGCAACACTGGAAATAGACATTGGGATCCTGGGAGTGCTGAATTGATAATATACAAAATAAACTCAGCAGTGTGAATAATAAAAAGAGGAAAAAGGAGAGAAAGAAAATGATAAAAATAGAAGGCAGATATTGGAGATACAACCTAAGCTTTTAGTTGTTTCAAAGGAACAAACTTGAAATCTGTTAGGAGTAATAATTACCAAAGGTAACACAGAATAAGTTGTCCTTGAACTAAAAAAAGTCTGACTCTATAATTCAAATAAACTTATTGAGTAGTGGATAAAATTAATGAAAGAGGCCAACTACTAGACAGGACTGTCAAGCTTTTCCATTGTAAGAAGAAAGAAGCAGCACAGATGGCAAAATAAATCAGTTTCATAAGGTGAACTATAATCAGGCTTATTTTTCTCTCAAACACTTGTCTTTTCAATTATTTCTTAAATAAAAAGAATTCCGTGCTAAATCAAGTTGTTCCTCATGTCAGAAGGCAACTATAAGATACTCTCCTTTACCTTAGAGGACACCAACTACCATTAAACTGTCCTGAAACAAGTAACTTAAATGTGTAATCCATTTTTTTTTTGAATTTTTACATGAATGGCTTAACACGTAACACAAAAGAACAACATAGAATATATAATCTGTATATTAGGATTTTTTTAAAAAAAACATGGTTACAGATTTGCATTATAAATTTTTTTTTAACTTTTTATTTATTTATGATAGTCACAGAGAGAGAGAGGCAGAGACACAGGCAGAGGGAGAAGCAGGCTCCATGCACCAGGAGCCCGAAGTGGAATTCGATCCCGGGTCTCCAGGATCGCGCCCTGGGCCAAAGGCAGGCGCCAAACCGCTGCGCCACCCAGGGATCCCCAGATTTGCGTTATAAAAACCCAAACTATTGCTTATGTTTTTTTAAATAATAAATTTATTTTTTATTGGTGTTCAATTTGCCAACATACAGAATAACACCCAGTGCTCATCCTGTCAAGTGCCCCCCTCAGAGCCCGTCACCCACTCAACCCCACCCCCTGCCCTCCTCCCCTTCCACCACCCCTAGTTCGTTTCCCAGAGTTAGGAGGCTTATGTTTTTATTCTAAATGTAATCCTTGTGTAGTAATAACCGAGGTCCACAGCCAGTAAGTGAGAAAAACTGAATGACCAGAATGGACACCTGACATTTGATGTATTTGACCTGTGGCCAAATATCAGCCCATTGTATCATTCAGTAAAAAAAAAAATATTGACTGCTGCAAACAGAAGGACAGAATGAATGGGCAAGATGCATGCACAAAAAATTCTTGTGATGCTTGTGAGAATTTGGAAGTTACAAGTTGCTCTTCATTATCAAAGGGAAGTTTAATTATGTATTTATAGTATTCAGACTATTAATGATTAAAAGTGTGATTTCTATCTTCCCAATCCTGTGGAATATAAAAGCAACGGTCTATAACACCAAAGATGAAGCATAAAGGAAGTGATAGAAAACTTAGAAAGCATGCATTTGGAAAGAAAGTAACAAGAATAAGAATGTACATACCAGTTACTATAATAGTTATGAAAGGATTAATTCTGTCTCCTAATAACTCAGAGTCTACAGTTTGGTTAAAGACAACCAAGATTTGTTACTTTGCTATATTAAAATATTAAAAGAGAATATTAATATTTACAAATCAAATTAACACAGTGAAGGGACTATTATATAGCAACATGGTTTTATATTGATTAAAGTTGTAATTTATTGTAAAATAATCAGCTTTTAATTTGTGTCATCATAGCATAGGGCAACTACAAAGATAATGTAAAATATATGTGATCAGAATGATAAAAATGATCCGTTCTCTGTGGTCATGTAAAGGAGGGAATAACCACATTTCATCTTTCAAAAAGAGAATATGACTTATTTCAGACATATGAATAAGTCATAAACAATTGACTATATATTAGGACCCTTAGAAATATAAAGAAAATATTGGAGTGATAAACTAAAGACATGGAAATGATCATAAATGAATAAGAAATTAATTATTAAAACTCAGTATGTAGTTCTAGAAATCATGTACAAATGAAATGCTAATTAAAAACTAGGATTTTTTTTGTTAAAACTTTGATAAATCTTGATATTTTCAATATGTAAAAATCTTGTAACAGAAATAGCAACCAACTATAGAAAAATGGAAACATGATTTGGGAAAATTCATCTAAGATGAAATAAGCCCAAGAGCTATGTGAAAAAGAGTTTGATCTCTCCAATAATCAAAAAAGATACATTAAAAGTAGAAGGTGTTTTCACCTCTGAAATTTTTTTTTAAAGATTTTTATTTATTTGAGAGAGAAACACAGATAGTGACAGATAGCATAAGTAGGAAAGAGGGAGAAGCAGGGACCCTGACCCTGGGCTTGATTTCAGGACCCTGGGATCATGACCTGAGCTGAAGGCAGACGCTTAACTCACTAAGCCGCCACCCCAGGCGCCCCTCTCCTCTGAAATCTGGAAATAAAAACATATAAAACTCAATGTTGACAGGGACAAGATGAATTGGGCCCTCATAGGTAACTGGTGAGGGTGTAAATTGATAGTAACACTTCTAGACAATTTTGATAATATCTGTCTTCATGGTAATTTCCCTTCTAGAAATGTTTTCTAAGAATATTAGCAGAGAGATGCTCAGTAACTACGCTAGCATGCTCATTGCCTGACTGAACATAATGATGAAAAATGCAAATGGCTTGATTGCAAATGGCTCCAACGCTGGGTAAGAGCGAGTCTGTGATGAGAGGCATCAAGGACCTGGTTGAATGAGGCTGGGAAAATCAAGGACAGTTAACCTGCTTTCTTTTTGGAATTTTGCTTAGAGCACTAGGCCTGATTGCTCACAAAGTCTGGGAACCCCGTCATTCTCCCCGGATGCAAGACTAAATCTGTTAAAACAACGGTCTTTTTAAAATTTCTCTTTTCTCTCTTCTTACCTGGCTGAACTCCATGCCCATTGAATACCTACTGCCCAATCCTCCTGACTCCCAGCCCCTCCCAACCACCATTCTCTTTCTGCTTCTATGAATGTGGCTACGTTAGATACTTCATATAAGTGGAATGGTGCAATATTTTCCCTCTGTGGCTGACTTACTTTACTTAGTATAATGTGTTCATGGTTTATCTATGTCGCAGCCTATGATAGGATCCCCTTTTAAAGGCTGAATAATATTCCATTGTATGTGCACACATTTTCTTTATCCGCTTATCTGTTTATCCATTTGCCTTTTGATGGATATTTGGGTTGTTTTCACCTCTTGGCTAATGTGAATAATGCTGCAATGAACATGACAGCGCATGTATCTCCGAGATCCTAATTTTAGGTCTTTTGGACAAATATTCAGAAATGGGATTGCTGGAACCTAATATTTTTATACTTATTTTTTTTTTTATAGATAAAATCTTTTTATTTTATTTTATTTATTTATGATAGGCACACAGTGAGAGAGAGAGGCAGAGACATAGGCAGAGGGAGAAGCAGGCTCCATGCACCGGGAGCCTGACGTGGGATTCGATCCCGAGTCTCCAGGATCGCGCCCTGGGCCAAAGGCAGGCGCCAAACCGCTGCGCCACCCAGGGATCCCTATACTTATTTTTTTTAAGGAAACCGCATACTGTTTTACGTAGTGGCCATGTCATTTTGCATTCCCACCAGTGGTGTACAAGGGTTCCAATTTCTCCATATCCTCACTAACACTTGTTATTTTCTGTTTGGTTTTATTTTGTTTCGATAGTGGCTATCCTAACAGGTGTGAGGTGATAGCTCTTTGTGGCTTTGGTTTGTTTTTCTCTCAAGGATGGTGATGTTGAGTGTTTTTCCACATACCCATTGGCTATTTGTTACATCTCCTCTGTAAAAATGTCTATTCAAGTCCTTTGCCCATCTTTTTTAATTTGGATATCTGTTGTTTTGCTACTATGTTTTAGGTGTGCCTTATATATTTTGGATAGTAAGCCCTTAACAGATACAGAGTTTGCAAATATTTTCTCTCATTCCATAAGTTGTCTTTTTACTCTGCTGATTGATTCCTTTGCTGCACGGGAGCTTCTTTTGTTTGATACAGTCCAACCTGTTTATTTTTGCTTTTGTTGCCTGTGTTTTTTAGATCATTTTTAAGAAATCATTGCCTAGACCAATGTCAAGAAGCTTTCTCTTTGTTTTCCTCTAAAAGTTTTATAGTTTCAGGTCTTCCATTCGAGTCTTAAATATGTTGTTGATTTTTGCAAATGGCATAAAATAAAAGTACAATTTCTCCTTTCTTTTCTTTCTTCCTTCTCTCTCTCTCTCTCTCTTTCTTTTTATTTTCTTGTACATAGATAGCCAGTTTTCCCCAGCACCATTTGTTGAAGAGACTATCTTTTCCCCATTGCATATTTTGGCCTCTTTGTTAAAGATAATTTGACTGTGTATGAGTAGGTTTGTTTCTGGGGTCTCTGTTCTGTTACATTGGTCTCTATTATTATGTCAGTACCATGCTGCTTTGATTATTGTAGCTTTGTAACATGTTTTGAAGTCAACCAGTGTGAGACCTCCAGCTTTATTCTTTCTCAAGATGATTTTGGCTACTTGGAGCCGTTTGTAGTTCCAAGGCTATTTTTCCTATTTCCCGTTTCTACAAAACATACCATTGGGATTTCAACATTGATAGCATTGAATCTTGGATACATTTTGAGTAGTATGGAGATCTTAACAATATTAAGTCTTCCAGTTCTTACAGTTTCTTTGTGAAATCTTTAGGATTTTCTATTTGAATGTCTTTTATTTCCTTTTCTTGCCTAACTTCTCTGCCTAGGATTTCCAGTAGTATTTTGAATCTACTACTTATATTGATTGCCCTGTTCTTGATCTTAGAAGAAAAGCACTCAGGCTTTCACCATTGAGTGTAAAATTAGCTCTGGGATTTTCATTTGTGGCTTTTGTTATGTTGAGCTAATTTTTATTCTATCCCTAGGTTGCTGAATGCTTTTATAATGAAAAGGTGGTGAGGAGGGGCAAGATGGCAGAAGAGTAGGGTCCCCAAATCACCTGTCTCCACCAAATTACCTAGATAACCTTCAAATCATCCTGAAAATCTACGAATTCGGCCTGAGATTTAAAGAGAGACCAGCTGGAACGCTACAGGGAGAAGAGTTCCCGCTTCTATCAAGGTAGGAAGACGGGGAAAAAGAAATAAAGACACAAAAGGCCTCCAAGGGGGAGGGGCCCCGCGAGGAGCCGGGCTGAGGCCGGGGCGAGTGTCCCCAGGACAGGAGATCCCCGTCCCGGAGGAACAGGAGCTGCACCGACCTTCCCCGCGGAAAGGGGCTCGCAGGGAGGTGGAGCAGGACCCAGGAGGGCGGGGATGCCCTCGGGCTCCCGGGGACACTAACAGGCACCTGCGCCCCGGGAGAGCGCCCCGAGCTCCCTAAGGGCTGCGGCGCGCACGGCGGGACCCGGAGCAGCTCGGAGGGGCTCGGGCGGCGGCTCCGCGGAGGGGGCTGCGGGGCGGGAGCGCGAATCCAACAGCGCAGGCCCCGGAGCACAGGGCGCCGGGACACAGCCCAGGATCCGGCCTCCCCCAGGGACAGGCAGAGGCCGGGAGGGCCCAGGACAGCGAGGACGCTCCTGCCCCGAGCTGAGCAGGTCAGCGGCCCCGCCCGGGAGCCCCCAGGCCCTGCAGACGGAGAGGCCCGGAGCTACTGCGGGGGCTGAATCCAGGTTCCCAGAGCTGCCTAACCATTGTGGCTGTTCCTCCTGGGGCCTCACGGGGTAAATAACCCCCACTGAGCCCTGCACCAGGCAGGGGCAGAGCAGCTCCCCCAAGTGCTAAAACCTGAAAATCAGCACAGCAGGCCCCTCCCCCAGAAGACCAGCGACACGGACCAGTTCCAGGGGAAGTCAAGGGACTTAAAGTATACAGAATCGGAAGATACTCCCCCGTGTTTTGTTTTGTTTTCGTTTTTTTGTTTTTGTTTTTGTTTTGTGCTTTTTTTTCTTTCTTTCTTCTTGATTTCTGATTGCTTCCCCCACCCCACCCCCTTTTTTTTCTCCTTTCTTTTTCTTTCTCTTTTTCCCCTTTTTTTCTTCTTTCTCTTTTTTCTTTTCTCTTTTCTTTCCTTCTCTCTCTTTTGCTCCTTTTCCCAATACAACTTGTTTTTGGCCACTCTGCACTGAGCAAAATGACTAGAAGGAAAACCTCACCTCAAAAGAAAGAATCAGAAACAGCCCTCTCTCCCACAGAGTTACAAAATCTGGATTACAACTCAATGTCAGAAAGCCAATTCAGAAGCACTATTTTACAGCTACTGGTGGCTCTAGAAAAAACCATAAAGGACTCAAGAGACTTCATGACTGCAGAATTTAGATCCAATCAGGCAGAAATTAAAAATCAATTAAATGAGATGCAATCCAAGCTAGAAGTCCTAACGACGAGGCTTAACGAGGTGGAAGAAGGAGTGAGTGACATAGAAGACAAGTTGATGGCAAAGAGGGAAACTGAGGAAAAAAGAGACTGACAATTAAGAGGCCATGAAGACAGATTAAGGGAAATAAACGACAGCCTGAGGAAGAAAAACCTATTTTTTTTTGTTTTTTTTTTAATTTATGATAGTCACAGACAGAGAGAGAGAGGCAGAGACACAGGCGGAGGAAGAAGCAGGCTCCATGCACCGGGAGCCCGATGTGGGATTCGATCCTGGGTCTCCAGGATCGCGCCCTGGGCCAAAGGCAGGTGCCAAACCGCTGCGCCACCCAGGGATCCCGAAAAACCTATGTTTAATTGGGGTTCCCGAGGGCGCCAAAAGGGCCAGAGGGCCAGAATATGTATTGGAACAAATCCTGGCTGAAAACTTTCCTAATCTGGGAAGGGAAACAGGCATTCAGATCCAGGAAATAGAGAGATCCCCCCCTAAAATCAATAAAAACCGCTCAACACCTCGACATTTAATAGTGAAGCTTGCAAATTCCAAAGATAAGGAGAAGATCCTTAAAGCAGCAAGAGAAAAAAAGTCCCTGACTTTTATGGGGAGGAGTATTAGGGTAACAGCAGACCTCTCCACAGAGACCTGGCAGGCCAGAAAGGGCTGGCAGGATATATTCAGGGTCCTAAATGAGAAGAACATGCAACCAAGAATACTTTATCCAGCAAGGCTCTCATTCAAAATGGAAGGAGAGTTCCAAGACAGGCAGGAACTGAAAGAATATGTGACCTCCAAACCAGCTCTGCAAGAAATTTTAAGGGGGACTCTTAAAATTCCCCTTTAAGAAGAAGTTCAGTGGTACAATCCACAAAAACAAGGACTGAATAGATATCATGATGACACTAAACTCATATCTGTTAATAGTAACTCTGAAGTGAATGGGCTTAATGATCCCATCAAAAGGCGCAGGGTTTCAGACTGGATAAAAAAGCAGGACCCATCTATTTGCTGTCTACAAGAGACTCATTTTAGACAGAAGGACACCTACAATCTGAAAATAAAAGGTTGGAGAACCATTTACCATTCAAATGGTCCTCAAAAGAGAGCATGGGTAGCCATCCTCATATCAGATAAATTAAAATTTACCCCAAAGACTATAGTGAGAGATGAAGAGGGACACTATCTCATACCCAAAGGATCTATCCAACAAGAGGACTTAACAATCCTCAATATATATGCCCCGAATGTGGGAGCTGCCAAATATTTAAACCAATTAATAACCAAACTGAAGAAATACTTAGATAATAATACACTTATACTTGGTGACTTCAATCTAGCTCTTTCTACCCTGGATAGGTCTTCTAAGCACAACATCTCCAAAGAAACGAGAGCTTTAAATGATACACTGGACCAGATGGATTTCACAGATATCTACAGAACTTTACCTCCAAACTCAACTGAATACACATTCTTCTCAAGTGCACATGGAACTTTCTCCAGAATAGACCACATACTGGGTCACAAATCGGGTCTGAACTGATACCAAAAGATCAGGATAGTCCCCTGTATATTCTCAGACCATAATGCCTTGAAATTAGAACTAAACCACAACAAGAAGTTTGGAAGGACCACAAACACGTAGAGGTTAAGGACCATCCTGCTAAAAGATGAAAAGGTCAACCAGGAAATTAAGGAAGAATTGAGAAGATTCATGGAAACTAATGAGAATGAAGATACATCCGTTCAAAATCTTTGGGATGCAGCAAAAGCAGTCCTGAGGGGGAAATACATCGCAATACAAGCATCCATTCAAAAACTGGAAAGAACTCAAATACAAAAGCTCACCTTACACATAAAGGAGCTAGAGAAAAAGCAGCAAATGGACCCCACGCCCAGCAGAAGAAGAGAGTTAATTAAAATTTGAGCAGAACTAAATGAAATCGAGACCAAAAGAACTGTGGAACAGATCAACAGAACCAGGAGTTGGTTCTTTGAAAGAATTAATAAGATAGATAAACCATTAGCCAACCTTATTAAAAAGAAGAGAGAGAAGACTCAAATTAATAAAATCATGAATGAGAAAGGAGAGATCACTACCAACACCAAGGAAATACAAACGATTTTAAAACCATATTATGAACAGGTCTACGCCAATAAATTAGGCAATCTAGAAGAAATGGACGCATTCCTGGAAAGCTACAAACTACCAAAACTGGAGCAGGAAGAAATAGAAAACCTGAACAGGCCAATAACCAGGGAGGAAATTGAAGCAGTCATCAAAAACCTCCCAAGACACAAGAGTTCAGGGCCAGATGGCTTCCCAGGGGAATTCTATCAAACATTTAAAGAAGAAATCATACCTATTCTACTAAAGCTGTTTGGAAAGATAGAAAGAGATGGAGTACTTCCAAATTTGTTCTATGAGGCCAGCATCACCTTAATTCCGAAACCAAAGACCCCACCAAAAAGGAGAATTACAGACCAATATCCCTGATGAACATGGATGCAAAATTCTCAACAAGATACTAGCCAATAGGATCCAACAACACACTAAGAAAATTATTCACCATGACCAAGTAGGATTTATCCCCGGGACACAAGGCTGGTTCAACACTTGTAAAACAATCAATGTGATTCATCATATCAGCAAGAGAAAAACCAAGAACCATATGATCCTCTCATTAGATGCAGAGAAAGCATTTGACAAAATACAGCATCCATTCCTGATCAAAACACTTCAGAGTGTTGGGATAGAGGGAACTTTCCTCGACATCTTAAAAGCCATCTACGAAAAGCCCACAGCAAATATCATTCTCAATGGGGAAGCACTGGGAGCCTTTCCCCTAAGATCAGGAACAAGACAGGGATGTCCACTCTCACCACTGTTGTTCAACATAGTTCTGGAAGTCCTCGCCTCAGCAATCAGACAACAAAACGACATTAAAGGCATTCAAATTGGCAAAGAAGAAGTCAAACTCTCCCTCTTCGCCGATGACATGATACTCTACATAGAAAACCCAAAAGCCTCCACCCCAAGATTGCTAGAACTCATACAGCAATTTGGTAGCGTGGCAGGATACAAAATCAATGCCCAGAAATCAATGGCATTTCTATACACTAACAGACTGAAGAAAGAGAAATTAAGGAGTCAATCCCATTTATAATTGCACCCAAAAGCATAAGATACCTAGGAATAAACCTAACCAAAGAGGTAAAGGATCTATACCCTAAAAACTATAGAACACTTCTGAAAGAAATTGAGGAAGACACAAAGAGATGGAAAAATATTCCATGCTCATGGATTGGCAGAATTAATATTGTGAAAATGTCAATGTTACCCAGGGCAATTTACATGTTTCATGCAATCCCTACCAAAACACCATGGACTTTCTTCAGAGAGTTAGAACAAATTATTCTAAGATTTGTGTGGAATCAGAAAAGACCCCGAATAGCCAGGGGAATTTTAAAAAAGAAAACCATAGCTGGGGGCATCACAATGCCAGATTTCAGGTTGTACTACAAAGCTGTGGTCATCAAGACAGTGTGGTCCTGGCACAAAAACAGACACATAGATCAATGGAACAGAATAGAGAATCCAGAAGTGGACCCTGAACTTTATGGTCAACTAATATTTGATAAAGGAGGAAAGAGTATCCATTGGAAGAAAGACAGTCTCTTCAATAAATGGTGCTGGGAAAATTGGACATCCACATGCAGAAGAATGAAACTGGACCACTCTCTTTCACCATACACAAAGATAAACTCAAAATGGATGAGAGATCTAAATGTGAGACAAGAGTCCATCAAAATCCTAGAGGAGAACACAGGCAACACCCTTTTTGAACTTGGCCACAGTCACTTCTTGCAAGATACATCCACGAAGGCAAAAGAAACAAAAGCAAAAATGAACTATTGGGACTTCATCAAGATAAGAAGCTTTTGCGCAGCAAAGGATACAGTCAACAAAACTAAAAGACAACCTACAGAATGGGAGAAGATATTTGCAAATGACATATCAGATAAAGGGCTAGTTTCCAAAATCTATAAAGAACTTATTAAACTCAACACCAAAGAAACAAACAATCCAATCATGAAATGGGCAAAAGACATGAAGAGAAATCTCACAGAGGAAGACATGGACATGGCCAACATGCACATGAGAAAATGCTCTGCATCACTTGCCATCAGGGAAATACAAATCAAAACCACAATGAGATACCACCTCACACCAGTGAGAATGGGGAAAATTAACAAGGCAGGAAACAACAAATGTTGGAGAGGATGCGGAGAAAGGGGAACCCTCTTACACTGTTGGTGGGAATGTGAACTGGTGCAGCCACTCTGGAAAACTGTGTGGAGGTTCCTCAAAGAGTTAAAAATAGACCTGCCCTACGACCCAGCAACTGCACTGTTGGGGATTTACCCGAAAGATTCAGATGCAGTGAAACGCTGGGACACCTGCACCCCGATGTTTCTAGCAGCAATGGCCACAATAGCCAAACTGTGGAAGGAGCCTCAGTGTCCATCGAAAGATGAATGGATAAAGAAGATGTGGTTTATGTATACAATGGAATATTCCTCAGCCATTAGAAACGACAAATACCCACCATTTGCTTCAACGTGAATGGAACTGGAGGGTATTATGCTGAGTGCAGTAAGTCAATCGGAGAAGGACAGTGTATGTTCTCATTCATTTGGGGAATATAAATAATAGTGAAAGGGAATATAAGGGAAGGGAGAAGAAATGTGTGGGAAATATCAGGAAGGGAGACAGAACATAAAGACTCCTAACTCTGGGAAACGAACTAGGGGTGGTGGAAGGGGAGGAGGGCGGGGGGTAGGGGGGAATGGGTGACGGGCACTGAGGGGGACACTTGACGGGATGAGCACTGGGTGTTATTCTGTGTGTTGGTAAATTGAACACCAATAAAAATTAATTTATTAAAAAAAAAGAAAAGGTGGTGAATTTTGACAAATGCATTCTCTGCATCTATTTAAATAATCATATGCTTTGAATATTTTGTCCTGTTAGTATGATGTGTCACCTTGATTGATTTGTAAATGTTGAACCATCCTTGCATCCTCGGGAAACTCCTACTTGGTCATGGTGAATGATCCTGTTGAATCTGGTTTGCTAATATTTTGCTTAGAATTTTACATCTGTTTATAAGGATTATTGGCCTGTAGTTTTCTGTCTTTAGTGTCTTTTTCTGTCTTCAGCATCAGAATAATGCTGGCCTTATAAAATGAGTATGAAAATGTTCTCTCCTCTTCAATATTTTGGAAAACTTTGAGAAGGATTAATGTTAATTATTCTTTAAATGTGTGGTAGGATTTTCCGGTGAAGCTATCTGGTCTGGGGCTTCTCTTTGTTGGGAGGTTTTTGATTACTGCGTCAATCTCCTTCCATTATTGGTCTGCTCAGATTTTTCTGTTTCTTCATGATTCAGTCTTGGTAGGCTATAGATTTCTAGAAATTTACCCATTTCTTTTAGGTTGGCCAATCGGTTGGCATATAATTGTTTTTAGTCTCTTGCAATCCTGCATATTTCTGTGTTAATTATAATGTCCCTTCTTTCATTTTTCATTTTTTTGAATCTTGTTTTTCTTAGCTAATAGGTTTTTCAATTCTGTTGTTTTCAAAAAACAACTCAGTTAATTTTTTTTTAATTCTCTATTTTATTTATTTCTGCTCCAATATTTTTTTCTTTCCTTCTGCTAACTTTGGACTTTGTTCTTTTCCTAGTTCCTAAAAGTGAAAAGCAAGGTGATTCTTTGAGATCTTTTTTTTTTTTTTGAGATCTTTTTTTCTTTTTTAATCTAGGTGTTTAGAGCTCTAAACCTCCCTCTTAGCAATGCTTTGATACATCTCATAAGTTTTGATATGCCTGTTGTGTATTCATTTTCATTTTTGTCAAGATATTTCCCAATATCTCTTTTGATTTCTTTGTTGACTTGTTGGTTATTTGGGAGTGTGTTGTTTAATTTTCACATGTTTGTGAATTTTCCAGCTTTCCTTCTGCAATTAATTTCTAGTTTCATTCCATGGTGGTCAGGCAAAATAGTATTATTTCAGTCTTTATAGATTTATTTGGACCTGTTTTGTTGTCTAATGCATGACCTATCCCAGTGATTGTTGTATGTGTGCTTGAAAAGAATGTATGTTCTTCTGCTTTGGGTTGAATGTTCTGCATATTTGTTAGATCCATTTGCTCTCCCACCCTTTTTTCTCCTAGTGAGAAAAACTTCAGGTGGAGAAATTATGGGACCAATTTGTAGAATATGGAAGTAGATATAAGGTAAATGATATAAGGACTACTAAAACAAGAAGCTGGAGAGGACAAAATGCTTTTTGCTGTTGTGGAAGTGAACTGGAACAGGGAGTCAGAAGTGCTCAGGCTTGCAGTCCTTTCCTATCCACAACCTGTTCTTAATTCCTGCTATTCAAGTCTTACGTAGGGGCTCAGACCCTTCATAATAAAACAGGTCACTGTGTACAGTTCAGAGGAAAGCCCAAAGCCCCTTTCAGTTGGGCCATTTCATTCTTATATGCTATCTTAGGACTCAAGCATCAGACCGGCAGAAGTAGCTTCTTGCAAGAATCCCAAAACTCTAGTCACCTAATCTAGACAGATGAATCCTCCTAGGCAAGCCAGAAAAATAAGAAGTGTGTCTAGCACATGGAGATATTAGGATTTATTTCTATTTCCACAGAGGCAGTCAATGTTTTGGTCTGAAGCTGGCTCTGGGAGTATCGTAGCTGTTCTCTTTTGCCTAGGGATTCATTAGGAGGATTTGCAGGAAGTTGGGGCCCTGGATAGATTTTGCTGGAATCTCTGCAGAATATCAATAAAGATTCCCCTTCTGAAACCATATGCAAAACACTGGGGGGACCCCACAGGAGTTCCACAAAATTTCCATTTTTTAAAGCTGACAGTTCCCATGATTATTAGAGGATTTGCTTCTGAAAGCTAAACAGCTTCTTCCTCTGATGTTTTTCACCGACCAAATGTACAGGCAGCTGAGTGACTCTCTCTAGAGTGCTTGGGGTGGCTCACACATATGATTGTGAACATTTGCATTCACTTTGTGTATTTGGTAATAGCTACATCATTAGTGTCTAACTTAAACTTTCATCTCTTCAAAGGCAGAGGCACCAGATCTGAGTGGGCTCTGGGTTTCTCTGCTGCCTGACTCCATTATGGGGGCAAGAAGCATAGGAAATGATTCGTGGTTAGCGAGAGCTTGCAGTCAGGGACACACTGTCACTGTATACTTTAATGAGGAATCCACAGGTCTTTTGGTTTACATATGACTCATCACTTGGGAGGACAGCTCGCAGTGGGAAGCCTCTGGATTTCCACTAGCAGCTTTTCTACAAAGTTCCTGAAGGAGTTGTTACCAATGGAAAGTCAGCCTGTGGGCAAGCATTTGTTCTGCATTGACCTAAGGTAGCTAAGCCCAGACTCTTTGCTCCCACCATGAGGGTCCCCTAGTTCCTCTTAGTCCCAAATGAGAAGCAGCTCTTTCCTGAGCCAGTCTCACTAGACCACAGCCACCAGTTTCTGTCTGTGCTTCTCCCCAGAGCTTGCTGCCTTGGGTCCCCAGCAGTGCCTTCTCCAGGTTGGAACTTCTAGTTATACCTACATATGTCTCTTCTTACGCATCCCTGTGACCATTGCAAAAAATCTCAGATTAATGAGCTATTCAACGTAAAGAAGCTGCAAAATGTTGAATCTTCAGCTCCCCATTCTATTGTCCCATGCTGACATGAAATGGGACAGGGTGCTGCTATCGGGGTTCTCATTGGTAGTAAAGTGTCCTTGATTGCAACAGAACAGGGTTATCTCTGTACTCTAACGCTACCTTGTTAGGTTTTCCTAATGTGACCATTTCCCTTAATAGTAAAACCTGTCAGGCCAGCCTCTCAGAAGGCAGTGGTTGAATTACAAGTGTGAGGCCATCCTTAGTCATAAGCCCAGATTCATTTAGCTTGTGTTCGTGCTTCAGTGGCTTTTATACATTGTTGAACTTCATTGCAAATTCATGGAGAATATGGGAAAATATTTTTATCATGAGACAATCTGATGGAATGGAATCTATTTAAATAAAATCAGCATCTAGCCTCTTTGGCAGGGATAGTGGTGCTGTCGGCTGGGCAGGGTGACTGGAGTCCTCCCAGGCAACATGTTCACAGTCTCTGGCCTTGTCATTTATTCATTGGGTTGCAAGGGAAATTTGTTTGGACTCTCCAAACCTGCAATTCTATATTTTTCTATTTGAAATTCTGATGTGTTTTCAGTGTTACAATAGTTTTATACGTGTGTCCAGCCTTTTGTAATTTGGGAGATTCTTTCATATATGATACCTCAGGAATCATTATTATCTTTTTATAGGTGGATATCTGAACTCAGAGAGGTCAGATGGCTTCCTCAAGGTCATACTGCCAAGAAATGAGAGCTGAATTTTTTCTCACATCTGCTGCTCTTTGATAGCATGCATTTATGGATTTGAATCTTCTGGACAAAGCCTAACTAGACACCAAGACAGAAATTGCACAGAGATGGTAAGATTGGAGAATCATTTAAAACTGATAGAATTTATTTTTGACTTAAGAATGAATAGATCATTGTCCAGCTGAGATTCAGTTCTCCAGAAGTTGGAGAACTTTCCTTTCTCATATGAACTTTCTATTGGACTATATTTTCTTGGTTAATTATGACTTCATTCATTTATTCAGAAAACTATTAAGCAAATACCATGTGCTTGGCACTGTTCTAGAAGCCTGGGATAAAGAGGTAACCAAAACACATATAGTCCCTGGGTTTTGTAGGATGCATGGTCTAGTAGGGAGTCCAATATTAAACACAAGCTATGCAACTGCAGTGAAGAGAAGTGCCTTGGGAACAGGTGACAGCAGGAACTAAGGCATCTGAGGACAGAGGAAAAGCATCCCTTCGGAAGTATATTTATTGAAAATCAGGATAGGACACACAGATGGCAGTGTGTGGGAAGGAGGCCCTTGAAGTCTTCTTTGGGGAACTAGAAGAAGTCCAGTGTGGCTGAAGAGCAGAGGCAGATAGGGAGAGTAGCACAAACATTACAATGTAGGAAAAATCTGGAAAATTTGCAGCTTCCATGAAGGCTGTATTTGACCAGAGTATGGTCATTCAGAGTAGCCTAAAGATCATTTGCTGCCTGGTTTAGGAAAATTGCACTATTGCAGAGCTTTCCTATGGATGGGGAGCATTCCGTATCCCTGTGACAGCACTTTATAGGATTGGGTTGAGCATTGGTATGTTTGAGTTGGCTAGCTGAAGAGTGGTGGAGCTTTCTGGCATGGATGGCAGGGGCCCTGTCATCATTTGGAATGGTCCTTATTGGGGTATACTCCTGCCTTTGACCTGGGTCAGTATTGTGCCTTGAAAATATATCTCAGCAGGTAGACTATTTTGCTTTTTGCTGTAAATATGATTTTGAAAACAACTAAAATTTAAACATTTTTTTCCCTTCTTTAAATTTCTTAAGAGTTGATAATAATGGTGAGAAAAAGCCCTCAATGCAACTGAAATCTAAATCTTTCTTAGAGTTCTTATGTCTCATAACTTTATTCAAAGTTAGATCATGCGTGACCTTGAACATCTTACAGAATGAGAGAACTCATAATCAAGGAACATTCATGGTAAAAAGTGATTTGGCCACATTATTAGGTATCTACTTTGAGAGTGAAAGGAAATATGAAAAATATTATTTAGGTTAGAGTCACACGTTCTGTTTTTGGTCTTTTAGCAGAACTAGCCTGGTGCTAAGAATGTAGATGCTCCATGTGCTGGTGATGAGTTGAAGAGATACAGAGTCTGTAATTGTTGATCAATATGGCAGTTGTGTCTCATATTGTGGTATAGAGCTCTTGTGACTGGTTATGGGAGGAATAGCTGGAAATGGAATAAAGTGACTGTTAGTCAAGGAAAGCTACTCTTGTCTGCTTCCCTCTACCCTTAAATGCTACTTTTCTGAATTGGTCGGATTCCAGGACATTGTACTGGGCCTCAGTCCCAGTCTTGCAGCTTTCAAAGAAAGTGGACATCTGTGTGGTTTCTGAGGTGGATTTTTGGGCCCTCTTTTTTTCTTTTTTCTAATACCTGGGAGGAGACAGCCTTTCAGTTACTGATTCTCTGAGAGAAAGGCCAGCCATCCACATTTTTTTTTTTCTTTATAGCTTCATTCTGAAGGATCTTTTTCCCCCAAATAACTTATCAATATGTGTGAGTTTTGAATTGAGAAAAGCCAAGGGCCAGCTGACTGAGGCCTGCTCAAACACTCTGGGTCTTCATTGGGTCTCTTGCTTCTTGTTGGTCCGTGTGCTTTCTCCCATTGTAGCCATGAAAATGTGATTTAGCTATGGGTCTTGCAGTAAAAGTAGGAGCAAATCTTTGCAGATTCTGTGGGATTCTTTAGCTTAGGCAGAAAGTATCCTTTCCCTTCTGTGGCCCATGTCAGACAGCTCACTCAAATGCCTCAGGACCTAAGCTCCAACAAATATCGGATATTCTTCAAGTTATTCTCTGATCATGAATTTCTGTCAGAGATCTTAAAGAAGAGAGGATGGGGAGCAAGTTTCAGATGCTCCTGGGTCCCTGACCTTACCTGCAATATAATTGCTCACTCACTTCAATCTTGCTATGTTTATAGATACCATGGCTTGCTTTTTTTTTCTGTATGAATTTCCTAGTAAATAACAGCTTATTTCTGCTTAATAGAACATTTAATAGACAAAATAGTTTAGGGCATGTTCCTAATGATCACCATTATTACATGCACACAAGCGAATTCTCTCAAATCTGTACTTTAATCTTGGACAATATATTGTGGATCTTTACTGGGGTCACAACCTTAACGGCAATGCACTTTCATTGTTATGGTTATTTAGGTTGCAAACGATTGGGGTGAACCCATGGACTCTCGAGAGTCTCTTATGTGACTAGAACCAAAGGTACAATCTCATAGGCTTCTATTTATGAACACAAAATTGAAGGGAGAATTACTTTTTTGAGCAGGGAGAGCCACAGAGCAGGGCCAGAAGGGAGCAAAGGTCCTTGTAGACTATTATGTGGTGATGTGCTTTCATTTCAGGTGAAGAAGTCAGATTTAAAAAACTTCAGAAAAATGTATATCACTATTAAAGGATAATGGAAACATTGGATATTTCTGGGTCTTCATAAAACATCTTATGGGCATCACTTTCTCAGTCCAAGTACAGATAATCTAGTTGCAATGGGGGGGGGGGGTGTAGATTGGAGCAGGTCAGAACTTGGAACCAGACCTGCCTCCTGGCGGAGGAGATCTGAAAATGGACCCACCTTTGGAACATGGGAAGGGGGCCAATAGAGAGCCTTGTCCAAAGGGAAAGAAGAAGTCAAAGAATAGGCCGTCCAGTGATCTAAGGAGATTCTGGGGAAACCAGACAAATATGTAGCGGATAACTTCAGAGCTAACTGTATCCAAGTGTAGGTAGGCAGGAGAAAGTAGAAGAGATTTCACTAGGTTAAAATCAAGTGGGAAGGCTCCATCACCTGGTAGGAGAGCAGCAATAGCAAGACCAGTGTTTCAGGGACCAAATAATTAAGAAAAGAATCAAGACAGAGATGTCAAATGCAAGGGAAAAAGGTGGAGGCACAATTATGATGTTGGGATACAAGGTGGTGCTTGATTATGAAAACAAAGCAGAGTGCAATTAAACCAAAGACATCAGATCAAAGTATGATGGGACTGAATCTATTTAATTAATCCATCTCTCTAAGAAATATTCATTGAATATTTTCAATATTCCAGATACTATTCTGGGCTAAGGGACACAGTAGTGACCAAGCACACATGATTTCTGCCACAAGGTGTTCTTAGTAGGTTGGTCCAACAATAAATGATGGGAAAGATACAAGGAAAACATGAAGACATATTCTATTACTTACTGATTTTTAAAAATTTTTTATGTGAAAAAAGAAGAGAAATAAAAATAATTATAACCCCCAAAACTTCAAAATTTTATAAAATAAAATGTATAATTCTCCTCTACCCATTCCATCCCACCTAAAGTACAGTTTATTCCTTTTCAGAAGTTTTTTTTAAAAAGTATAAATGAATAAAAATATTTGCCATATGCCTATGCATTTTGGTAAGTAGCTTTGCTCTATTGCTTCACAATATGCTGTAGACAACTTCCCCCATCAGTACATCTACATCTACTCCATTATTTTAATAGTACTTCGCTGCTCATGGTATAGGCATACCATAACATATTTAACTATTTCCTCCTAGAATGGTAGTTAGACTGTTTCCATCTTTTATCACAGGCAATTAATGTTGAAACTTAAATCTCTTCTTTTTAATTTTTTTAATTGTTTAAGTTTTTTTTTTTAAAGTTCCAGCTAGTTAACATACAGTGTAGTACTAGTTTCAGGTGAATAATATAGTGATTTAACACTTCCATACTATACCTGGTGCTCATCACAAGTGCCCTCCTTAATCTCCATCATCTCTTTTACCCATTCCCCCATCCACTCTCCCCGCCCCCCCAGTAACCATCAGTTTGTTCGTTATTGTTAAGAGTCTGTTTCTTCATTTGCCTCTACCACCTGTCTTTGTTTTTTCTTTTACTCATTTGTTTTATTTCTTAAATTTCATATATGAGTGAAATCATACGGTATTTTTCTTTCTCTGAATTTAATGTATAATACTCATAATACTCTTTAGCTCTATCCACGTTATTGCAAATGGCAAGTTTTCATTCTTTTTTAAGGCTAAGTAATATCCCATTGTATGCATATACACGCACACCACCTCTTCTTTATCCATTCATCAATCAATGAACAGTTGGACTGGTTTCATAATTTGACTATATAGATAATGCTGCTACATGGGATAGATGTATCCCTTTTAATGAGCACTTTTGTATTCTTTGGTTAAATACCTAGTAGTGCAATTGTGGGATCATAGGTAGTTCTATTTTTAACTTCTTATTTTTAAGATATATTTTAGAGAGAGAGAGAAAGATGATGAGTGAGGGGGCAGAGGGAGGGAGAGACAGAATATCAAGCAGCTCTGCTTACAATGTAGGACTTGATCTCATGATGCTGAATCACAATCTAAGCTGAAAACCATGAGTTGGCTGCTTAATGAGGACACCACCCAGGCACCCCTATTTTTAACTTTTTAAGGAACTCTATACTCTTTTCTAGAGTGACTGTACCAGTTTGCATCTTTTTTAATTTTTAATTTTATTTAAGACTTTATTTATTCATTCATGAAAGAAAGAGAGAAAGAGAGAGAGAGGCAGAGACATAGGCAGAGGGAGAAGCAGGCTCCATGCAGGGAAGCCTGATGTGGGACTTGATCTCGGGACTCCAGGATCATGCCCTGAACCAAAGGCAGACGCTAAACCACTGGGCCACCCAGGCATTCCACCAGTTTGCATCTTAAATCTCTTCTGTATGAGATCATGTGTGACCTTGAACATTTTACAGCATGAGAGAACTCATAATCAAGGAACATTCTTGGTGAAAGTGATTTGGCCATGTGATTAGGTATCTACTCTCAGAGCATAGGAGTGGGTTGGATTTGAAGGCAGGAATCCCATGGTAACAGAGATGGGAAGAGAAGTTGGGGAGTAGGCATAGCCTGAGAGGCACATAGGAACATAGGAACTTTCTTGCCTGAGTAATCTCATTCAATCAATAAATGTCCATGATTATTGATGAAGTCCCCTCTCTGATATTTTACCTTTGCATCAGATGCAAGAGGCCTTATTACCCTGTGACTTCTTTATCTACAAACCAGGAAGTGTCTTTGAGGAAGATAGGTGGGCATGACCATCTTTCAGGTGACATTTCTTGGTTGGAGAGGAGTGTACTTGAGTCAAAAAATAGAAACTGGACAAAAGGAAGGAGAGAGAACACAATATAATAATTTTTACAAGATTAATAAAAGTAAACTGAAAAAAGTTTGATACAGTGACTGAAAACACTTAGTTTTCCATTAAGTTGGAAGTTCATGAAAAATATCACTTTCTGGAATATTGAAACCAATTTCTGCTTATTTTCTTTCCAAGTTCCTTTTAATGGAGGGAAGCCTGTAGCAAAAATTAAGCTTCAAGGCCTCCAGAAATTAATGCCTCTCTCAGTATGCCAGCACTTCCATTCCCCAGCGGACCATCCTCTGTGGTATAACCACATGCTTGACAGATTTTTCATTTCAGATTCTGGATGTGTTTTCTGAAGGGAAAAAAGTATTACTGCAGAAAATGTTAGCGAGAGTGGTGCTCTAAGAATCTCCTTGAAAAAGCAAGATAAGCCAGTATCATTACTTTCCTATTATTTCTCAGTGTTGACACTTTAAAAAAAAATGTTCATTGCCATTTAGGTCACCTTGATATCCACCCCACCCCACTATTGCATTTTATTGTCCTCTTTGGTGACTTTTAATATTTAACAGACAAAAGGGTCATCTATCATTTCAGAGTGTCACCAAGAGCATCAGTAATTGTACCAAATGTTACCTGCTGGAGCCTGGAACTTTATACATTGTCATCATTTGTACTTTTGTTGTTGCATTTGCTATGTTTTGATCTTTATATTTCAAACTAGAAGACAGATTCCATAGATATCAGTCTAGACTCCTTCATTGTGCCTCGTGTAGAACTTTGATGAAGTAGAAATTTAATAAATACGGGTGTTTGTGTGTGTGTGTGTGTGTGTGTGTGTGTGTGTATGTTCATGGTCTTGCGAGGACTGAAGCAAAGGTAAGAAATGGAGAGCCTTAGGCCTGGGCACGAGAACAGTTCTACCACAAACTACGTGTGCAGGGCAGATGGCATTGTGTGGCTGTTTAGAAAGTCCATTTGGGTAAGAACCTTACGTTTGTGAAGGAGCTCAAATTTAGACTTTGACATCTCCACTGTGATTATACTTATAGTCACAGATTCATAGAATACATGTATAGACTACAGAGTATGCAACTTTTAGAGCTTGTATCCTATGGAATCTATACCACCTACAATGAATACTAAATTAATTTTTAAATAGAACTACACTTGTCTTATGGTCGGTGTAATTATATTGCCTTCACCTGTTGATGGACATTTGGTTTGCTCCCAGTTTTAAGCTATTGAAAAAAATCTTCCATGAACATATATGCTCACGCATTCATATGGACAAATGCTCTCATTTATTTTGGGTAAATACGTAGGAATGGAATGGATCGATGATATGGTAGGTACATGTTTAAGTTTTTAGAAAACTACTGAACAGTAATCCAAAGTGTGACACTTTTCCCAGCTCCTCCACGTGCTAATCAATACTTCGTGTGATCAATTTGTTTTTGCCATTTTAATACGTGTGTAGTGATACCCCATTGGTAAAAATGTGCATTCCCTTAGTGAAATTAACAATTAGTATTATGTAGCCTCTTTTCATGTACTTATTATTTATCATACATATACCTTTTTGGAGGGAGAAATGTTTATTCAAATATTTTCCTCATTTTTTATAAAATTGATTTTTTCATCTATTATTGAGTTTTGAGAGTTTTTCATATGTTCTAGGTAGAAGTATTTTTTATCAGATATAGGCTTTGCAAATATTTTTTTCTCAGACTCTGGCTTGTCTTTAGTATCTTTTGAAGAGTAGACTTCTCCAATTCTCATGAAGTCCAAATTATCAGCTTATTTTGATATCAGAGATTCATCAAACCAACAGCATGTTTGGTGATTTGGTAGGAAAACTGATAGGATACAGCCTGCAATTATAGTCATGACTAAAACTTAGAGCAGCAACAGCATACAAACAAGATCAGCGAAAGGAACGGTGTCTGAGATGCAGTCCTGAGGAAATCAAGTAAGCTTTCAAGGGTCTTCTCGTCATGGAGTTACAGATGGTGACGATCTTCTAGCATCTAATTGTGACAATCTGAACAAAGTGTTGTCTACCAGGGGAGCTCATTAGAGCTGGCTGGGGCTGTGATTGGGGGCTGGTTTGTAGGCATCTTCTTCCTAGCATATATAAAAAATTCCAGACTCTCAGAAGGAAAGCATGTGTTTAGCATAAGCCATATTGTTTGTAGGAACAGTCGGGGCTCTTATCAGTTGAGAATGGTGAGAATCTTTCTGGAGTCCAAGGTTCCAGACACTAAGAGAGGGTCAACCTTTCCTGCACCTCTTTCAAGAATAGCAACCTCAGTCCTGCTATATTAACTCTTTTCTGTACATTTTTTTTTTTTATCCTGGATCATTTGTTTGGCATTGTGTGTAAGAAATATTCTCCTAAGTCAAAGTCATAAAGATTTTCTCCTATGTTGCCTTCTAGAAATTTTATAGTTTTAGCTTGAACATTTAGGTCTGTGACCCATTTTTTTTCCATTAAAAAATTATTCATTTATTCATGAGAGACAGAGAGAGGCAAAGACATAGGCAGAGGGAGAAGCAGACTCCCTGTGGGGAACCCGATGCGGGACTCAATCCCAGGACCCTGGGATCATGACCTGAATCATTCAGGCATACCAGTCTGTGACCCATTTTGAATGAGTTTTTGTATATGGTACTATTGAAGGTATTGAAGATCACTTTTTAAAAACGTATGGATAGCTCATTGTTTCAGCACCATCTGTTGATGATGACTATATATATCCCTTATCCATTGAATTGTCTTTGCACCTTTGTTGAAAATCAGTTGTCCATATTTATATATGTGTGTCTATTTCTGGGCTGTCTATTGATATGTGTCTATCTTTAGATCAATAGTATATAGTCTTCATTTTTGTAGTTTTATAGTAAGTTTTGAAATTAGGTAATAGTATATTTCCAACTTTGTTCTTCTTCAAAATTGGTATAACTTTTCTCAATCCTTTGAATTTCCATATGAATTTTAGATTTAGTTTATCAATTTCTTTTTTTAAAAAAATTTTATTTATTCATGAGAGACACACAGAGAAGTAGAGACATAGGGCAGAAAGAGAAGCAAGCTTCATGCAGGTAGCTCAATGCAGGACTTGATCTCGGGACTCCAGCTTAACCCCTGAGCAGCCCAGGTGTCCCTCAATTTCTATTTTTAAAATAATATGTTATTTATTTATTTGACAGAGAAACAGAGCACAAGCAGGGGGAGCAGCAGATAGAGGGAGAAGGAAAAGCAGACTGTTGAGCAAGAAGTCTAATGTGGGACTCGATCCCAGGGTCCTGAGATCATGACCTGAGCCAAAGACAGACACTTAACCGACTGGGCCACCTAGGTGGCATATCAATTTTTGTTTTAAAAACCTTGTGTTATTTTGATTAGAAATACTATGATTTACTAATTAATTTAAGGAGAGTTAACATCCTAACAATAATGAGCCTTCTGACCCATGAACATAACATTTCTGTCCATTTATTTAGATCTTTAGTTTCTGTCAGCAGTGTTTTGTAGCTTTTACTGTACATGTATTTCACGTTATTTGTCAGAACTCTAAATATTTCAAATTTTTCATGTGCTTGTAAATGGTATTTTTACCATTTAATTTTTGATCATTTCTAGCATATAGAAATAAAATAGATTTTTGTACCTATATTTTGCAACATCGATAAGCTCACATTTAGCTTTTGTAGATTCCATCAGATTTTCTACATAGATTATTTTATAATCTGTAAATAAACTAGAGAATATATCCCAGCTCATTATCTCTTTCCAATTTGGAGGCTCTTTAATTTTTTTGCTTTATTTCAAACTGGATAGAATCTCTAGTACAATATCAAGTAGAAGTAGTAAAAAATAAATATCCCTGTCTTATTTCCGGTCTTACAGGGAAAACTTTCACTTTTTTACTGTTAAGCATCATGTGTATTATAATTTATCAGTGTACTGTAGGTTTCTGTACATCTTATTAGTTTTGGGAAATTCTTGTCTACTTTCTATTGAAGTTTTTTTCCCCCTTCTATCTCCTTTTCATCCTTATTCTTTTCCTCTTCTCCCTTCTTTTTAAAATCAGGAATAGATATTGGATTTTGTCAAATGATTATTTGGCATCTATTGAGATGATAACATGGGTTTTATTTCTCAGTTTGTTAATATGGCAAAATACATTTACTGCTTTTTATTTTTTTTTAATTTTATTTATTTATGATAGTCACACACACAGAGAGAGAGAGAGAGGCAGAGACATAGGCAGAGGGAGAAGCAGGCTCCATGCACCGGGAGCCTGATGTGGGATTCGATCCTGGGTCTCCAGGATCGCGCCCTGGGCCAAAGGCAGGCGCTAAACCGCTGCACCACCCAGGGATCCCCATTTACTGCTTTTCAAATGTAAAACCAACTTGTATTTTTAGAGTAAATCCCACTAGGTTATATTTTCCTTTTTATGCAGTATATTTGATTTGTTAAAATTTTAGATAGAATTTTTGCATTTATGTCAATCAAGTTATTAATAGCCTAATATAGGTTATTAGCTGTAGTGGATTTTTTTTTCTTGTAATGTTTTTGTCTAGTTTGACATCAGGGAAATGCTAGCCTCAGAGAATGAACTGGGGTGTAGTCTGTAATTTTCAATTTTCCAGAAGACCTTGAATAAATTTGGTAGTATTTCTTCCCTAACTTTTGAGTAGAATTCACTATCGATGTCATCAAGTCCTAGAGTTTTCTTTGTAGGAAAGCTTTTAAAATTAACAAATTAAACAGGATATCAAAGATATATCTGCAGTCATGTTCAATGAAACATTAATCATGATAGCTAAGATGAGGAAACAATCTGTCAATGAGTGGATAAAGAAGATATATATGTATATCATATATGCATAATTATATAGGTACAATATACAGTTATACACACACACACACACACACACACACACAATGGAATACTCCTCAACTCTGAGAAAAAAGAAAATCCTGCCATTTGCAACAACACAAATGGAAGGCATTATGCTAAGTGAGCCAGATAGGGAAAGACAAATACTGCATATCACTAAATGTGGAATCAAAATAAAAAGTCAAACTTGGGCAGCCCAGGTGGCTCAGTGGTTTAGTGCTGCCTTCAGCCCAGGGTGTGATCCTGGAGTCCTGGGATCAAGTCCCACGGAGCGGAGCCTGCTTCTCCCTCTGCCTGTGTCTCTGCCTCTCTCTCTCCCTGTGTCTCTCATAAATAAATAAATAAAATCTTTTTTAAAAAGTCAAACTCATAGAAACAGTTGAAAAGTTAGTTGTTGGTAAGGGCAAGGTAATTCCCTATGTTTCTTTGTGCTATTGATTTCATACATTTTACTTCTTCAGTTGTTATTAACCCTATACTACATTAGTTAAACAGTTGTCTTTTAAAGACATTTAAATAATATGAAAAACTCATATATTTATCCATTAAGTTATCATTTCTGGTGTTCTTCATTCCTTTTGTAGATTCATACATCTGATATTATTTTCCTTCTACTTGAAGGACTTCCTTTAACAATGTTTTTGTAGTGTAGGTCAGCTGGTGATGAATTCTTTCAGATTTTGGATGTCTGGAAGATTTTATTTAATCTTCGTATTAAAAAATGACTTTTGTTGGATATAAAACTATAAATTGACAGGCTTTTTGAACTACTTTAAAGATGTTATGCCACTATCTTCTCATCTGTATTGTTTCAAAATGGAAGTCTTTTGCCTTAAAAAATGTTTCTCTGATGTCTTTTCTCCCCTCTATTCTCCTTTATCATTTTTCTTTATTATTGATTTTGAGCAATTTGATTAGAATGGGTCTTGTTTTATTTCATTACATATGACTTTAATTACATATATATTAGCCATCTGAAATCATTCCACAGCTTACTAATACTCTTCCATTACTATATATATATATATATATATATATATATATATATATATCTGTTTCATTTTGGATAGTGTCCAGTGCTGTGTTTTCAAATTTACTGATTTTTTTTTGTGTAATGTCTAAGCTATAAATCTCATTTAGTGTACTTTTCATCTCAAACCTTGTAGATTTTTATCTTTTGAAGATTGATTTGTCCATGTCTCTACCTAATGTTTTCAATCTTTGGAATACAATTACAATGACTATAATGTCCTTTTGCATTAATCCTAATATCTATGTCAATTTTTGGTCAGTTTCAATTGATTTATGTCATCATTGTGTGTTATATTTTTCTGTATGTTTCTTTAAATGCCTGGTAACTTTTTATTTGGTACCAGACTTATAAATTTTACCTAAATGAATGCTGGATTTGTGTGTGTGTGTGTGTGTGTGTTCACATAGATATTTTTGAGCTTTTTTTTCCCCTTATCTGATATATTTACTTGGAAATAGTTTAATCCTTTTAGGTCTTGCTGTTAGTATTTGTTAGGACCAGAGCAATGCTTGATCTGGAGCTAATTATCCCCCATTATTGATGTAAGATCCTTTGTGTGCTATGCTCAATGTCCTATGGTTCTTGAGGTTTTCTCATGGCACCAGGAATTTTTCCCAGTCTTGTGAAGCATTGCACTGTTACATTTACCCTTTAAGGTCATTCTCTTTCTTTCTTTCTTTCTTTCTTTCTTGGTTTCCTCACATGTGTGTGCTAGTCAATATTTAGTTAAATACTCAGGAGTGACTCTCTGAAGACCTCCAGAGTTTTGTCACATCATGACTCTCTCCTCTCCAGTATTATGTTTTGTGAAGTCTAGCTACCTTGCAGTCCCAGGAATTCTAGTCCAGTCTCCTCAGTTTAGGAAGGAGTTGGGTACATTTTAGTCTGGAATTTTGGACTTTATCCAAAGGAAGTTTGCCATAGTGATTTTAGGGCCATCTCACATATTTCTTAATTATCAAAGATTAGTGGTCTCCTTTCCTGATGTCTTATGTCTTGATATTATTTCGTATATTATGTCTATATTTTTGTTGCTCCAGGTAGGAAGGTAAATATCCCGGAAATATGATCCCAGTTATTCCATCTTCACTGGAGGCAGAAGTAACTACATTTAGGAATGTTTGGATCCTTCCAAATCTTAGTTTGGCATAAAGCATTGTTAACAATTAATAAATATCATGTCTCTGAATTATTTTGTCAGTAGTTCCTTTTGAAAACATGAAATCTATGTTTTTCCATTCATATTTATTGAGGGTAGAGGAAGGGTAGATGAGCACAGAGTAAATCTGTATATTTAAGAGATGATCAGAGAAAATTTAGAGAATGTAGTCAGTAGGTGTAGGTTTGTAGTGGGATACAAGTAGATTATACAGAGTTAAAATGCATGGGTAAAAGGAGACTGCTTGTCAGAGCATCTTCTTCTTGATACATGGCATCTTTCTGAAGCTCATCTTAGCAGTTCCAAAGAGCCTGGGGGGGGGGCATCTAGTATAATGCAATGTATTAGAGCACTAAATATTGATTAAATGTTTGTTTATACTTTGAAAAATATTAAGAAATCTGGAATTTCAATAAATTTTGACATCAACAATTCTCTTAGCATGTTGCCTGGCCAGCTTTTAAAGCAGAGTGAGAACAATATTGTAGATGGAGCATCCAGGCTTAGGTGGTGGGTACCACTGAATGTGAATCATCTCTCTAATATGTAATTTCCTCTCCTATATAATGAGAGTAATCATACCTAAAGTAGTCATAGGTGAGCATTAAGTGAGGTACAGTGCATTACAAGATGGCTAGGCATTATACTATAATACTATATGTTTGTATTAGGATTGTCCAGAGTAAAAAAAAAAAAAAGGAAAAAGGATTGTCCAGAGTAAGAGAATCAACAGGATGTGTGTGTGTGTGTGTGTGTGTGTGTGTGTGTTATCTGCCTTATAGAGGCTGACAAGTTTAAAATCTGTAGAGTGGATCAGCAGCCCAGAGACCCATGTAGGAGCTGAAGTTGCAGTTGAAGCCCAAAGGGCATCGGCCAGCAAAATTCCTTCTTGTTCAATCTTCATTCTATGAAGGCCTTCAACTGTTTGTATAAAGTCAACCCACATTACAGAGGACAATCTTCCACTTAAAGTTCATCAATTTAAATCTAAATCTCATCTTAAAACACCCTCACAGAAATATCCAGAATAACGTTTGGCCAAATATCTGGGTACCATGGCCTACCTAAGTTTGACACCTAAAATTAAGTATTACAACTTTTATGTTCATGATCATTAGCTCATTTAACTCTCCCATTAACCCTGTAAGGTAAGTATTGTTTCCCAGAGTCACAATGGGGCATTAGAGGCTCAGGGAGATGAAGTAATTTGTACAAACTGAAATTTGAACTCAGGATTTATTAGACCACAAAGCCCGTTCTCTCAGAAGCTTTATTGAAATGTATCTGAGCACAGTGCCTGTCACATAGTAGGCGCTCAATTAAGGTTAACCCTCACTTCTTGCAGTGTAGAGTTTTTGGTTTCTATCCTTCTCTCCCCGACTAAGCTGTAAGTAACTGTGTGACTAGGTGTGATCTTTTTGGTCTTTACTCTTAATGCCAATTAGTGTTGGGTACACACATTTTCTCTATAAACTGATGCCTGAATGCAGCTGGGCATACTATCTCAAACCTCTAACTCATTAAATCAACTAGTATTTTTTTTTCCCTGACCGATTACTTTGTATAAAGTGCCAACAACTGGGGAGAAAAAGCCAGTTCTGGCCTGGATACTACCCTCAAAAATCTTGTAGCTTCATATTGCAGGTGTGGAATAAATTCATTAATTCATTCTTCATTCTGCAAGTGGTGTTTATTTCTTTCTCTGTGTTGGGCATTAGTCTAGGAGCTGGGAACAGAGTGTAAACCCTGTGTTAGTTTCCTTTTGCTGTTATGACAAATTATCACAAGCTTAAAGCAATATAATTCTATTATTTTACAGTTCTGGAGCCAGAGTCCAAAATGGGTCTTAGAAGGGTAAAATCAAGATGTTAGCAGGACTGATTTCCTTCTGGAACCTCTAGAAGAATCCATGCTGCCTCTTCCAGCTTCTAGAGGTCACCTGCACTCCGTGGCCCATGGTCTACATCACATGGCCTGTTGTTCTTTTGCTTGCATCACAGCACTGTCTTCTACTGACTGATCTCCTGCCTTTCTCTTTTAAGGACTTTTCTGGTTGTATCATACCCACCTAGAGACAATCCAGGATAATACTCTCATCTTAAAATTCTGAATTTATTCACATGTGCTCAGTTCTCTTGGCCATGAAGGTAGCCTATTCACAGGCTGCATGGGTTAGACATGAGCATCTTCAAGTGAACTTTATTTGGCCTACCACATACCTTCATACAGTAAATAAAACAGTAAAAGAATTAGGGTGCAGTATACTAGGTTTAGATAAGTGCTAGAGAGGGAAATAAATCATGGTAGAGACAGAGAATGATTGGGAGGGAGGAGATCTTCTAGTGAGAGATTTGTTAGGGAAGACCTGTCTGAAGTGACATTTGAGTATAGGCTCTAGGACTGAAGGGTTCCCCAACTATTGCCCCATGACAGGTATCCTCATGAGCAATGGCTTCCTACCTGGGGCAAAGCATACCACACTGCCCAGAATTCCTGTCACAGACTTCAAGCTCTCTCTTTTTTTTAAGATTTTATTTATTTATTCATGGGAGACACACATAGAGAGGCAGAGACACAGGCAGAGGGAGAGGCAGGCTCCCCACAGGGAGCCCGATGTGGGACTCAATCCCAGGACCCCAGGGTCATGCCCTGAGCCAAAAGCAGATGCTCAACCACTGAGCTACCCAGGTGCCCCACAGGCTTCAGGCTCTTGATGGCGTTCCTGACTCTGATCAATTCTGTATCACCAAGACAAGTGTGTCCAGGGTACAGCTCCGTGCCAGGATCCAAGAGACTGAGCTAGCACATGCTTAGGGTAAAGAAAGAGCACTACCTCTACCAGAAAGAGGAAAACAGTTCAGTTTACATAAATTTACTCCTAACTTTGCAATTGGAAAGTCTAGAAAAAAAAGCCATTTTAATCCAGCTTATATTTCGAGTTAATGTCATTTTGAAAATTAATTTTCTTTTGACATGCCTGTGAGGAACATTGGACCGTAACCTCTCCTTCCCTGAGAGTCTCCTGTGGCCCTGGCCTGGGCTCAGCTTGGGGCCAGCTCACTTTCCCCAGGATCCATCCTGGCTGGGGAGGCCAGATATCCGGAACTGGCCCTCGCTGCGACTCCCCGCTGCCCCCAGCATGTGTCCCTGTGACCAGCTGCCTCCTGCCTGCACCTCTAGCTTTGTTATTTACTAGCTGTTTTTCCTGTGTTTCCCCCACACTGCAATTACCATCTAGAAAGGCAGAGATCTCTACAAGTAAAGCTTTGAACCATCACCTGGAAACACACCCAGCTGTTTCCATACTGGAGCTTAAGAGCATTTAGCTAATTACCATCCTCAGGAAGAGAAAGCTTCCTAATGGAAGCAGCAAGATCCTTTCTGCCTTACAGTGGGAGCCAGTGGCCAACAGATAAATAGGAGTTATGTCACACCCCTCCCCATTTGTGCCCTCACGGGGGAGGGTGTCATAAAGTGCCGCCTCCGCAGGCCTAATACTATGATGTGTATTTTGACAAAGATGCTTTTTCAGGGCCATGAAAGTAAAAGCACCATAAAATCAGAAGGAAGCAGAGTATAAATTGAATCTGGATGAGTCACAGCCTCAGCGTGGCTATTGTACCTTGGCAGAAATGGCCTGAATCCTATGTCACCTCCAGCTGTTTCAGTGGCTGGACTTCCAGGAGCCTGATGACAAGACAACCAGTTGGGCTGTGGTGGCCTGGAGGGCCTGGGAGAGGGGAGGAGGAGGGAGGGAGACAGGCCCTGTCCTAGTGTGGTGTGTGCAGGAGGTCCCTGGAAATAAGTGTGTGTGCATGTTCATGGATGTGTGTGGGGGTGTGGGTCTGTCGGTCTCCTGGGGGTAATGTGTTGATGCTTGGCTGGAAGGCACTTCATGGTTCCCAGCCCCTGTGTTCTAATAGGTGGCTGCTCCCTCTTTTTATGAGGCATTGCTAGGAGCAGGTTTGCCCTCATTAATCACAGCAATAAGTAGGCAATTAAGTTCCCCCAAGGATGTGTGTAAGATCCCTTGGCTCTAGCGAAGTTGTGCTGTTTGGTGGACTTAGGGGCAGGGAGCTGGAGCTGTGAGTCTGGGTCAAGGCTCATTTTCAGGTTCAGAGAGTTGTCCAGTTTCATCAGCTCAGAGAGGTCACCCTCAGGCCTGCTCAACGGTGAGATCAGAATCCTGGGGCTGTGACTCCTTTATCTCCCTGCTGCTGCAGTTTTCTGCATAGCTGCTGCTTGACCCCTGTGCCAGAGGTTCACCCTGCTAACCCCTTCTCACTCTGGAGACCAAGGGGAGGAGGATCCATTTCCACATGGTGGCTCCCACACCGTATCCTAAAAACGAGCACCCAATGCCTGGCATTGAACTGAAATCAAGACTTAAAAAAGTACTGTCGACCTGTTGAGTTTGGGCATCTTAGAAGCCAACTCCACATCTGCCTATTACCAGGATCCTTGTAATGGTCTCTTGGAGGGCGAGTTTCCTTGAAGCTCTCTCTTGCCCCAAACCAAACCATCTTGCTGCCAAACCACTTTCATAAGCACCTGCGCCTCTGCTCAGGAGCCCTTCACAGCTTCATCTGTCTGCAGGGCCGACTGCCTGCCAAGGAATCCTTGCTCAGTGGGGCGCATCCAGTGTGTGTCCCTGCCCTCTGCCTCCAGCCTCCCCAGCCCAGCCTCCCCAGGGGTTCTCACTGCTGCTGGGCTCTCTCCTTCCCTTTTGCCTTTTCACCTGCTCTTCTGCTCATTTTGAAAGTTCTCTGCTTTTTTCTTCCCTTAAACAAATCCTATTGATCCCTGGAGGGCACTTATGAATCCTGTCTCCTTCGGGAAGGCTTCCCAGGGTGATCCCTGGCTGTACCAAGCACTCGTTCTTAGGTCTGTTTTAACACAACTTAAGCTTTAATTTATAATTTATACTGACTTGGTAGTTTCCCTAATTTCTTGTGTGCCTGGTTTTTACTCTGCTTCTCTGGAAGTATCTTAAGGGCAGACATCAAATGGTCAATTAATTACTCAGTGGGACAGTTTTTTTTTTTTTTTTTGCATTTTTTTTTTATTGGAGTTTGATTTGCCAACATATAGTATAACACCCAGTGCTCATTCCGTCAAGTGCCCCCCTCAGTGGGACAGTTTAGAGCATGGCTGAGACAGCAGACGTGTGCACAGGAAACCAAAGTGCCTAGTTCTGCTATTTCCTTCCTGTGAGTACTTGGGGAAACTACTTCTCCTGTCTGTTGGATTTCCTACAGTAAGCATAAGCACCCTACTTAATGTAGAGCCTGCCCTTCCTGAGCCCACATACCTCCCTCCAGGGCAGAGTGCCCACAGTTCAGACCTAGGGATATTCCTTACTCCTGCCCCCACTTTTTTTTCCCCAACTAGGGTAATCATTAGGATTATGATGAATTTTCAGGTCTTCCCTTTTAAGCACAATGTAGGAATATACTTCTCATAAAGTTTGATTATGAGACTATTGCCCGGTCAGTAAAATGTGTCACTTCCCAGTGAGAGTGTTAATACCTAGAGCATGCATCAATGCCTTCTCCTTTCCTTACGGTAATAGGGAAGTACACTGTTCCAGATGGCATCCACTGTCTCAATTTGGATCTTCAAGTGAAGATGTGAGGATACAACCATAGCCTCCATCCTGCCAAAGAAGGTCATGTACTACAAGCAAGAAATGAACCTTTGTTCTTTTGAGCCCCCGAGATTTTGTGTGTTGTTTATTTCACCAGCACAGTGTAACTTAGCATGTCCTGATATACCATTTTCCTTTGTCTTTGCCCCTGCTTCTCTTCTTCTTTTGTTTTCCTATTTTTCCTGACCTTCCTCACTGTAAGGAATAACCTACACGTGGGCAGCAAGCCCCACGCTCCCACCCCCAGCAGTGCTAAAAGCATGAGAAACTATTGGCAGATGGTTCCTGATACTCTCAACAGTGATGTCTCCATCGATTTCAGAAAACGAGAATTCTCTTTGCTCTTTTGGTACACAAACTTGGAAGTGTCAAAGAATATTTTGGGTCAAACTAAAGCTTGGACTTTGATTTTGTAGGTGGTGAGTCATTACTTCCCCAACATGTCCTTCTGATGTCCAAATCAAAGTGCTAAAGAAATATGTAGAATATTTAAAATGTTAGAGGCAATGAAAAAATCCTGTAGCAGATTTGAATTAATAAGATCTCCTGTGGGCCTTTGTGATTTTTTTTTCACATGTTACACCACTCATAATTTAATCTAACTTAGGGTAACCTTCAAACATTTCTTGTGAAATCAGGATCTGGCAAGGTGAATTATGATACACAGAGCAGATAAAGCTGGTTTTGTTTGATCTGCTATACTTTGTTGAGAGATATGAGTAAAGACTTGCTCAGGATCTCTGAAATGGATGGCTGAGAGATCCATAGAAAGCAAATATCCTCAGGGAATTAGCTCACATTTCATACATTTTTTTAAAGATTTTATTTATTTATTCATGATAGACATAGAGAGAAAGAGAGAGGCAGAGACACAGGCAGAGGGAGAAGCAGGCTCCATGCCAGGAGCCCTGATGCAGGACTTGATCCCGGGACTCCAAGATGGCGCCCTGGGCCAAAGGCAGGTGCTAAACCACTGAGCCACTCAGGGATCCCCCATTTCATACATTCTTACCCTTCATAGCCTCCAAACACGCCTGCCCCACTATGTCTGCAGTAAGGATCTCTAAAACAAATGTCAAGAAGGAGGGGCAAGGAACATGACTTTGTATCTAGGCTGAGAAGAGCAATACCACATGATTTTGTTTTTCAGCCTTGATTACCCTAGACTTTAATTAACAGACTTGGCTAATGCCATGTTGTTATCTAACAGTATGTCTAAGAAACAAGAGCACTTGTTTTTCTCACTATGTGACAAGGCCCAGATGTGCTCAAATTAAGAGTGAGTGTGGAATCCAAATCCCAAGACAGGACTCAACGATTTCATCCAAAATCTGTTGAACAAGGCAAGAGTGAAGGAAAGAAATTCAGACGTTCCCAGTCACGTTGCTTGGTTGGAGATGGGGAGAAGGACCAGCTGGATGAAAGTCTCTAGAGCCACTTCTATCCCTGGAAGACCAGGCACAGAAAAGCCAGACTGTAGGATGGTAGAGCTGTTTCCAGAAAAGGGTTCTGGGCAAGTATGGATTTTAGAAATATTTTTCACAGAAAACAGAACACCACAGAATGTAAAATTTCCAGCAAACTGGCTTATTTCATAGTAGCAGTCGGGATAGAAAGTATCCACTCCCTTCTCAATTTGGATGCTGGATACGAAAATTAAAGTTGTAATTTTTTTTAACTGAAAGAATCCCAAGAGACATTTATGTGATAGCTGATTTATAGATGTGAAGGTTTAAATAGCCATGGCCTACAAGAATTACAGCAATGTGACACATTGAAAAACACCCTTTTCTCTCCAAGTCAGCATGAACAAGCACACTAAATACACAGATTATTCAGTTTTACAGGAAAATCATAATGATGTGTGAATACTGAGGAGTGTAACAAGCTTTGGAAGACTGGAAAATTCTTTAAAGCAGAGTCCTTGCTAATGAAAGTATTTAGGAAAAACTAAGGTGATAAGACAAAGTGAATGATTCCTCATCTTTCAAAATGATAAAGCAGGGTCAGTTGACTTCATACTTACACATTTTTCCAGGGTGAAAGAAGGGAAAGACTGGTGTTGGAACCAGGAGACCCTGGACAACCACAGCTCTGCTGCCTTGAGCTGGATTATATTAGGCAGGTGGTTCAACTTCTCTGAGTCTCAGTCTGTAGGTCAGCGAAGCTACTTACAGAAGGTTGTTTTGGCAAAAAAATAATATAATTCATTTGAAAAATTCTATGTAATTTGTAAAGAACGTCAGAAATATGAGAAGTTAAAGAGTGTCATCACTGTTGCTCTTAACTTTCTGCTTTTGATGTGTGTGTCATCAATACCCAAAAGAAACCAATGTAAAGTGAGTGTGTCCTTAGAAGAGGCAAGTGTGCAGTCTGTACACAGAGAAAGTAAAAGTTATTCTGCTACTCTCATGGTCATGGTTGATATCTTATGTGTCAGTCTGGGTAAAGGGATGACCAAATAGCTGGTGAAACATATTTCCTGAGGTGAAACATTTTCCTTTCTGTCTCCAGAAGAGATTAGCATTTGAATCAGTAGACTGAGTAAAAAAAGATTGTTCTCACACTATGGGTGGGTATCATCCAATCTGTAGAGAACTCGAATTGAAACAAAAAGGTGAGAGATGGGCAAATTTTCTCTTCTTGTTTTAGCCGAGACATTCATTTTCTCATGCTCTTGGAAATTGGCACTCCTGGTTCTCAGGCTTTTGAGCTCAGATGGATTATACCAACCACTGGCTTTCCTGCTTCTTTAGCTTGTCATGGCAGATTATGGGACCTCTTGGCCTCCATGACTGTATGAGCCAATTCCCCCAATAAATTTGTTATTATGTCTATCTCAATATATCCTAACAGTTCTGTTTCTCTGGAGAACCCTGAATAATACATTTATGTGACGAATGACTATGGATGACTCAATATAGTTAGGCAGCCCCAAAGATCAACTAATCTCTGGGCAGTATTACAAAAGGTATTGGAAACCCAGCAAAAATCTGGCTTTGCTCTACGAGCTGCACTGGTTTATATATCTAAAAGAAAGACTGCAGATGAGTTGTGGAAAGCTGAGAGAGGGTGCTACGGGAACCAGAGGATGGAGACACTTGCATGAGAAATCAAATAAGACTTTGGTCTGGGCTAGGGCAGTAGAGGAGTCCAATGCTGTGATTGAAGTCTACAAAAACAATGAGTAGTGTGAATTTTGTTCACCTAGTTCCATATAAATATAGGGACTATTTTAGGGTTTGAGAAAACTTTAGAAATATGTGAATTCCTTAAAATATGTGAATTCATAAAGGATGGTGAACTTTCAGATCCAGAGACTTACCCTGTCTTATGTACTAATTGATTTCCCTGCCATTAATTCCATTCGATTCACCCTTCATACTGTAGCCTCCGATATACATATAAAGTGTGCATCTGATCACACCAACCTATCTTCAAACTACACTTTTGCATAGGCTTACCAAAATTAGATCTGTTGCTTTCTCAAACTATTTACAAAGAGGTGGTGATACAAGAAGTTGAAACAAGTATTTTATCTCTATATCATAGACATAAGACGCTACTAATATTTTGTTCTAATCATGAACATAGCCAATAGTTATCCTAAAATCTAACCTTCACTGTCATCCTTGAGCTTTGAGAAAACCCTTGAGCTTTTCCTGGAAGGACCAATATTTTCCTTCTTTTTCTTCCTGTTAACTTAATGGATCTTAGAGTCAATTCTGTGGTCACCTTGAGGGAATGGCTAACTGCTGTAGAGATAGCCTGGGTGCTGGAGAAATCCAGCTGACTCTGCCATCCTTACCCCCATTTCCTTGTTACTTTCCACTTGCAAGGGAGGATTGGGTGGTTCAGCTTCTAAAGACCTTTACAAACCTGTTTGGTTGTTGCTGTAGAAACTTCTGACATAGATCTCTTCAGGACATCACATAATTACAAGGCCACAGGTATACCAGGCTGAGATTCATCCATGATTGTGCCTCTCATTTCAAATTAGGTACAGCTTCTTCATCAGAGACTTGAACAATGGGCACCAGATGACAGCATCGGCCACATAATAAACTGTCAGCAATGCTATATGCCTGAAATTTGCTGTGACACTTTAAAATTATTTAAGCCCCCCTGCTCCATGTAAAAACAATTCTTTTTTCCAAGAGAAATTAAAGCCTAACTGAATAAGTCACACCTCTTAGAGAAAATACTTTTTAAAAACTAGGTACAAAAGTATCTTCTCTCTCCATGTCTCACCATACATTGCTGTTGTTCCAAAGACTGGGCCCTTAGGTTCTTGGTGAGAGCTGGTGTGAGCTCTGTCATTTGTTCTTTTCTCTGAATGTTGTCTTCCGTCAGCTTTCATGTTCTACAAGGTCTGAGTGTGTTTTGTTAGTCCCCTGTAACCTCCAATCTCTGCAAGTTATATTTGTGACAATCCTTTTTCCCTCTAGGTCCTTTTTTATTCTCCTCTGTCAAGAGCTTGCTTCTCTCAAGTAAGTTAAGTCTACAACTCAAGGCTGCTGCACAGATTAAAATTTTCCCCCTTCTCTTGTATGTAGGGCCAATACTTATGTTTCTTGGGTTGGAAGGGCTTTTCTCTCCCCCATAGGTTTTCAACCCAAAGCAAAACCTTCCATTTTCTTACATTATTTGTTTTCCTCCTTGGGTTTCTGAGATCTTAGTTCCAAAGCCCACGTCATAGTTAACTGTTTACAGGCTACATCTTCAAGACTCTCACTTTATTTCTGAGACTTTTTTTAGGTGCCCTACACACACACACACACATTTCTATTGCCAATTTGTTCTTTCACTGTGACTGAAGCTATATTTTGAGTCTCTCTGATCCACAGCTATCACTCAGTGTTTATACATTGTTCATTGAATCAACTTGAACATACATCGTGCAGAGGTCCACAGAGAAACTGTGCTAAGCTATAGAAATTTCTAGGTCAATCTTGCCTCAGGTCTTTCCCTGAAATGAAATGCAAGCATTCAAAATACATATAAAGAAGAAAAAAGAATATAGGACTGAAAATTCATTCAAACTTTCCTGCCAATTCCAGCATTAAAAATCCCCCAAAGCCATCATGCAATTGGACTCTGTTATTTCAAGACAGAAAAGTGGAAGATAAATTTCAGAGCCATTGTTCCTTAGTTACTTCAAGAAATCAGGAGAGTTTATAACAACTCTGGAGACAGTGTCGCTATGGAAAAGGTGTTGTAGATGTTTGTGATTTTAATATGGGACTGCCAGGAGTCCTAGGGTTGCATGCAGATCTTCAATTGGACAGCCATGGAAAGTGAAGGTGGGTGGGGTGCTGCTGAATCATCAGGGTAACTCTGCCTCCCGGATCCCTTTGATTGACAGTTACCTATCCATGTAGAATCTGACTTCTCAAAATAGTACCTTTCCCAGCTCTCCCCCAAGTGCTGTTGGAAATATCTGGAGTAGAGCTGAACACAGAGACCCATGTGTCTGTTTGCTGCATTCAACAGAGCTCTGTTACTGGAGTTGGTGCTGAATGGGCCAAGTTCTCCAGAAGGATAATCATGTGGGCACAGCCATATATGCAACACTAGGATGTAGGCTTTAGCAAGAGGATCCTACCTTGTGGTCTTGAGGGTTGGAAGTATCAACATAGTAAAAGTCAAATATCTAATGAAGTTGGTCACCTATGCTGAAATAAACTAAATTTAGCAATTATTTTGTCTGTTCTGGGCTGCAGATGGGCTCCACTACAGGTGCCTCAGGGAAGGGGGGATACAGAAGAAAGAGATCTTTGGAAGTGAAATTTCCCTCTTAAGGAATGGGTCCCACTGTCATGTTGGAGATAGGAGTCTTTCCCAAATGGGGCAGGTTTGAGGCAGAACCAAGTAAGAATACTAGCACCTAGACTGCGAATCAAGAAATTACTATTGGATTGTTTAAAATCCAATTATTTGGATTGTTTAAAAATGTCAATAAGATCTGGCCACATGTATTTTTTTTTTTCTGATTTTGATGGCCTCATTTCTGTTTAAATGATAAAGACAAAACCCAGGATGATATAGGTATCAGCGTGAGCTAAGTAAATAAAGGAAGTATATCTAGAAAACAAGAACACTTAGATTGGCCTATCGAAAGAATCAGAGAAGTGGGACAATGGCTGACAAATACAGGAGAGCTACTTTTAACTTTAAAAAGTCATAAGCAAGTCTGTATGCTGATTACAAAAGCAGATGAGAGGAGAGATTGGTAATGCCACAGAGAATGGATAACTAAAGAAGAAAATTTATGAAGACAGTAAAAAGTAAAAAAAAAAAAAATCCACAGGACAGGTGGATAAATTCGTATTAAATGGGAATTAGGAAATGTCCTTATTTGTCATAAGAATGAAGAAGTTGGCTTCAAGTCGGTTTATAAATGTGGTAAAGGAATTTAAGGACATTTGTGTGCTTGGCTTATTTTTCCTAATGATGTATGAAGACTTCATTTGTTGAAGTCTGGAGGGATGTGAGAGCAGTTAGGGAAGAGAGAAGAGACAAAGGAGTTCCTCTGGACAACAGGAAAGCTTACTAGAGAAACTTGTTTGGGTTGCTAAGCAGTGTTGAGAGCCAATTTAAGGTCCTCGAACTTAAGGGTGGTTCAGTCATACTGGATAAAAGATATCCTCCAGCAAGGATCAGAAAGTAAGGCTTTGGGACTAGAGAAGTGACCTAAATGGGGAGAGAAAAGAGACAATAGAGACTTGAGAAGCAATTAAGTCAGTGAGATTCTTGACTGGGAGGAAAAGAGGGCCAAGAGGTTCTGGAACACTGGGACTTCAGGAGGATGGCAAGTCTTCAGAGAAAAGTGTGATGTACCTAGGCAGGTGCTCCAGGGATCTTTGGCCCCAGCATGGTGCAGTAGTAGTCCTCCCTGTAACTAGAAAGCATTGACCACATGAACTTGGGCCATGAGCATCTCAACACTAACCTGCGTGTGCAGATGGCCAATAACCAAAAAGGTTTCCTCTACTTCCTGTTGCTGTGTGATTACCCTAATTTTGTCATAACCCCATATTGATAATTCCTATTATTAAAGTTTAATTTCTCATTTGCCTGGGGGGTTGCATAGAGATAGAATTAATTTTATATCATCCAAATAAAGGAATCTAATTTTTGAGCATTACCTTTGGTGGATTTTGAGTCAAACTTGGTACCTTATAAAAGAAAAATCAAGTGTAATGACAAGTTATAACAAAGAACCTGGTTTCCACCAAGTGGGCAAAGAAGGACTCTCTGAGAAGGTGACGTTAAAGCTGAGAATTGAAGGATGCATAGGAATTAACTAGCTAACGAGAGGAAGGCAATATGAAAATCTCTAAGGAAATAACATGATGTCTCCCATAATCTTAAAGATTACTGTGGGTGGTACGTAATGGACAAGTGGAAGAGCGTCCTGATATGGAGGAGGAGGTGTGCAAGGGAATCAGATTGTGTAGAACTCTTCACTGAGAAGCACAGGTCATGTCTAACACATTCTCTGGAAGATTCATGGAGAATGGCTTGACCAGAGGCTAGAATTAAGGCATTCATTTAGAAGATTACTAGAACAATAATTCAGTGGAGAAATGATAGTTGCTTGCAGAAATGATACAGTGGTATAAAGACAATTCAGTACATTCAAGACCTATCCCGACAATAAAATTGACAATACTGACTTGAGGAAGAATTTATCAAGTATAATTTCTGTTTCTGGTATGAGCTAATAGATCCATGGAAGTCCAAAACTTACGTAAGAAACACTTCAAAGGAGTAGATTGTGTGTGTGTGTGTGTGTGTGTGTGTGTGTGTGTGGTTGGTTGTGGGTGGGGAATCGTAAGAGTGCAGTTCTGGACATTCATGTCTGAGAAGCCAGGGAAGCCTCCAAATGGAGATGTTTTATATGCAGCGCTAAATGATTCTGGAGCCCAGGAGAGAGTCTGAGTTGGTGATAGGCCTTATGGATTGTCGACCTAGATATGCTATTTCAGCTAAAGAAGTAGATGAGGCTATCTAGGGGTAAAATGTACGAAAAGAGAAGAATCAGGGTTAAGCCCTGGAACTCCACTATTTAAAGACTAGTAGATGAGGTGGAGCCAGAAAAGGAGCCAAAGGAGAGAAGTCAGAGGAGCCAGAGAAGTGGAAGGAAAACCAGGAGATTGTTGTTCGAGAAGCTAAGGGAAGAGACTGGTTCGAGGAGAGAATACTCTGCCATTATAGCACCAAAGCAGCCCTAGATATTATGTAAGTGAATGATCCTGGCTGTGTTCAAATTAGACTTTATTTCCAAAACATGTGATGGGATATAGTTTACCAATCCTGGCCTGGAGAACTATTGACAGGTCTAGTAAGGTGAGAACTGAGAATTGTTCATTTTGACTCAGCTGCATAAGGTCATTTTTATTTTATTTTATTTTTTTTTATTTTATTTTTTTTTTGAATTTTTATTTATTTATGATAGTCACAGTGAGAGAGAGAGAGGCAGAGACACAGGCAGAGGGAGAAGCAGGCTCCATGCACCGGGAGCCCGATGTGGGATTCGATCCCGAGTCTCCAGGATCGCGCCCTGGGCCAAAGGCAGGCGCCAAACCGCTGCGCCACCCAGGGATCCCAAGGTCATTTTTAGAGGAAGGTAGGGTAGTAGCGAGAATGAGTATGCCTTTGTCTTTTTTTTAATAAGATTTTATTTATTTATTCATGAGACACAGAGAGAAAGGCAGAGACATAGGCAGAGGGAGAAGTAGGCTCCCTGCAGGGAGCCCGATGTGGGACTGGATCCCAGGACACAGAGATCACACCCTGAGCCAAAGGCAGATCCTTAACCACATCCCTGTTTGCTTTTTTAAAAGAAACTTGAATGAGCAGAATAATCCAGAAGAGTAGGGTAGAAAGTCTCCTAAGAAAATGGAATTAGAAAAATCCAGGACCATTGGGGAAATTTGGATTTTGGATATGTATTCCTTTGTAACTCTAAGAAAGGTGAAAGGGATGGCAGGTGTGGTGAGTTTGTTAGTTTGATGAGAAGGGAGGAGATTTGTTTCTGAGAACTTCTATTTTTCTTTATGGAGGGCTACAAAAAATTCACTGTCAGTGGAGAATAGTTTGGTGGGGTAGGGAGAGAAGAAAAATCAGAGGTTTGAGAGGCTTACACCGTGGAAACCATAGTTCTCTTAAATATACTCCCATTGTTTAGGCATTTAGGGTATTCCCTGTTTTCTGATATTTGAAAAAAAAATTTAAGATGTGGAACAGTCTTTGCAACAAAATAATTCTATTTATGGCTATTTCCTTAAGATAAATCCCAGAATTAGAAAAAAAAAATGGTTTCTACTCAGTACTTTCTCATTCCTTGAAGAATTATTTTTATTATTTTTTTAAAGAATGAATTCACTTGTTAAAACCCGATTAGGAGAGAAAAACATTACAATGATGGATGCTCTCTGGCTGAAAATGCTGCAAAGGTCCAGATAGAGTTCAGGGTAAATGGGTGCATTTGGCTTCACAAAACTTCCAGTTCCTAAAAATTGAAGCATCAACACCATCAGTGGAATACATCGATTATGTGTGGCTGTGTGTAGGATTGATTTCAGCACATATAATTCTGGGGCCTGATGTTCGCTTATTCTGAAAGAATCCAAAATGAAGGCAGCAGTGTGATCTAATTAATCGTCCTTACTAGGATTTTGGATTGATGAAGTTTGGATGATTTCCTCAGCTCTATGGGGACTGTCTTCATGACTATCATTAAGAAAGCTATCAGTAAGAAAATTAGAAGACAGGATTCAGTGACTAGTTCTACAAATAATTAGTATTTTCATTTTCCAGAGAAAATAAATCTAAAAAACGTTCACATTTTTTTCTAAGCTAAAGCATTCAGCCAGGCTCGATGATTTAATTCAATCTACTTGTTCACTTTTTAAACTTTTAATAAGCAGATTTTGCATTTTTTTTCCCCTGCCAAATTGAGCTCATTCAGTCCTTTACTCATTCATTTAGCCAATACTGAGCACCTTCCACATGCTGGGCCCTTGTCGTGGTGGAGACGCGGATGGGTAAAATTATCTTCCTTTTAAGATGGCCGTACTTTGTGGGTAAGAAATTTTTATAACAAGGTGGCAGGTATGGTGGTAGAAATAGGCACAAGGCATCGTGGAAGCCTCAAGAAGGAGATCCAGGAGACAGCGGGCCAGGAATCCTCCCCAAAGGCAGAGTTGTGTGTGGTAGGTGGGCTGAGCTTTATAGGATGAGATGGTTTGTCGGGTGGGGAATGTTCCAGGAATGTGGAACCACTTCCTGGGTTTAACTCAAGCATCAGCATCCTTGCCAGGCCAGGATGACACAGTAAGCATGACTTCTTTTAAATCTATAATCATTTTGAACATTTGCCTGGTAAGCTAACCATACAACCTTCAATATGGCCTCTCAGTTATGGCCGAAGCCTTTTCAGGGCATTTTCTCACATTTTTCTCTAGAAGACATTTGTCAGATTTTCCACCTAATCATCCATGCTAGATTGTTGACACAGTCTCCAACCGGTCTCTCTAGACCCCCTCATGCCTCCTCCTAAAGCACCCCTCACCGTGTGGTGGGACATCTCTCTGACGTGCAGGCTCAGTCACTCTTTTTCCTCTTTTAGAACCACACGCCTTTATCTTATTGCTGTAACCCGGACCCATGTTATAAGTTCCACGTCCATTCCTCCCTTTCCTGGTATAAAGAGAAAATATTACCTACTCTGTACATATTTATTATGTAAACTGCTTACTGAGGAAAAATAACTTTATTCCTCTTCCTTGTATAACCCGCATGCAAACTAGAGCACTGTAAAAGCCCCTTAATTCTTTTCCCTCACTTTTCCTGAAAATTGGTTCATATCACTTAAGATGGACTTTTTGCTTTGTTTTCCACAGCTGCATAGTAATTCCCTGCATTAATGTAGTCCTTTCAAGCCGACTTCATGGATGTTTTAGCTTCAAATCTTATGCATACAATCAGTGCAACAATAAATAAATCTTGGGCATGTTTGAGGAGGTATCTATTCTGTGTGCTAAGAAGTGGGTGAGTTCACATGGAATCTTGCTAAATATTCTCAAACTACTCTGTAGAAGTTTATCTCCTTTTTCAATCCCAGTAGCAGGATATGAAAGAGGCCTCTTATGCTCCACAATTAAACCAAAACTGAGTCCAACCTCATGGTTTTGGATTTTTGCCAGTCCTACAGTTAAGAAATACTATTTCCTGTAGTTTTTGTTTATTTTTCCTTGTTATCAGAAAAGTCGAACAACTTTTCACATCATTAAAATCCATTTGCATTTTGTAAAATATCTAATCATGTCTTTTTTTCATTTTTTTTCTATCATGAACTTTTTCATTTTTTTCATTTTGGCATTTTTCTTGATTTTTAAGAGTTTTTGCTATATTTAGCAGATTAAGCTTTTGTCTGTGATATGGGTTATAAATATGTTCATGCAGTATGTCATTTGCCTTTGCCTATGTGTCTATTTTTGTTATTTTAAGACTTGTTTTTGTGTGATCAAAGTAATCTTTGTTTTATTGCTTTTATTTTTAAAATTTTAATCTCAGTATAGTTAACATATATTAGTTGCTAGTGTACAATATAGTGATTCAACAATTCTATACATTATTCAGTGTTTATTGTGATAATATACTCTTAATCCATTTCACCAATTTCATCCATCTCCCCCACCCATCTCCCTTCTGATAACCATCCATTTGTTCTCAATAATTAAAAGTACTTGTTTTGGTTTACTCTATCTCTCTCTTTTTGCTTTATTTTTAAAGGTTTATTTATTAGAGAGAGTACACAAAGTGGGACAGGGGGAGGCTAAGGGAGAGGGGGAAAGAATCCGAAGCAGACCCTCTGCTAAGTGCAGACACAGGCTTGATCTCTCCACCCTAAGATCATGACCTGAGCTGAAATCGAGAGTCAGGCGCTTAGCTGGCAGAGCCACCCAGGCACCATATTTCACATATGAGTGAGATTATATGGTATTTATCTTTCCCCGACTGGCTTGTTTTTGCTTAGAATATATTCTTGTAGCTCCATCTATGTTGTAACAAATGGTAAAGGTTTATTCCTTTTAATGGCTGAATAATAATCCGTTATGTATATGCATCACATCTTCTTTATCCATTCATCCATTGATGGACACTTGGACTGATTCCATCACTTGCCTATTGTAAATAATGCTGCCATAAGCCTAGGGGTACATACCCCTTTGAATTAGTCTTTTTGTATTCTTTGGATTAAAAAAAATAGTGCAATTACTGGATTGTAGGGTAGTTCTATTTTTCATTTTTCTGAGGATCCTCCATGCCATCTTCCATGGTGGCTGAACCAGTTTGCATTCCCACCAACAGTCCATGAGGGTTCCTTTTTCTCCATGTCCTTGTCAACACTTGCTGTTTCTTGAGTTTTGTATTTTAGCCATGTGGAGAGGTGTGAGGTGATGTCTCATTGTGTTGATGTGCATTTCCCTGATAAGTAATATTAAGCATCTTTTCATGTGTCTGTTGGCCATCTGCAGGTCTTTGGAGAAATGTCTGTTTGTGATTTTGTGTGTGTGTGTGTGTTTGTGACTTTATGCCCATTTTTAAATTGCACTTTGGGTTTTTCATGTTGATTTGTATAAGTTCTTTATATATTTTGTATACTAACAAAAGTGTCATTTATCAGATGTGTCATTTGCAAATATCTTCTTCCATTCAATTGGTTGTTATTTAGTTTTGTTGGTTGTTTCCTTTGATGTGCAGAAGCTTTTGTTTTACTGTAGTCTCAATAGTTTATTTTTGCTTTTATTTCCCTTGCCTCAGGAGACATATCTAGAAAGATGTTGCTATGAAGAGTATCAGCGACCTTATTGCCTGTGCTCTCTTCTAGGATTTTTATGGGTTCAGGTCTCACATTTAGTCCTTAACCTACCTTGAACTTACTTTTAGATATGATGTGAGAAAGTGATCCAGTTCATTATTTTGCCCATAGCTGTCCAGTCTTCCGAAAACAATTTGTTGAAGAGACCTTCTCTTCCCCATGTCATCTTCTTGCCCCCCTTTCTCAAAGATTCATTGACTATATAATATGGGTTTATTTCCGGGCTTTGCATTCTGGACTTTGATCGTTGTGTCTATTTTTGCACTAATACCATACTGTTTTGATTACTATAGCTTTGTAATGTAACTTGAAGTCTGAAATTGTGATATCTCCAGTTCTGGCTGTCTTTTTGAATATTGTTTTGGTTATTCGGAGTCTTTTCTGGTTCCAGACTAATTTTAGGATTGTTTAGGATTCTAGTTTTGTTAAAAATGCTGTTGGTATTTTGATAAGGATTGCATCAAATGTGTAGAATACTTTGGATAGTATAGACATTTTAAGAGTATATGTTCTTTCAATTCATGAGCATGGAGTATCTTTCCATTTCTTTACATCATCTATAATTTCTGTCATAAATGTTTCATAGTTTTCAGTGTATAGATCTTTCCACATCTTGGGTTAAGTTTATTACTAGGTATTTTATTATTTTTGGTACAATGTAAACATGATCTTAAAAATTTCTGTTTCTGCTGCTTCATTATTAGGGTAAAGAAATGCAGTGGATTTCTGGGCATTGATTTTGTATTCTTCAACCCTACTGAATTCATTTTCAGTTTTAGTAGTTTTTTGGTGGACTCTTTTGGGTTTTTTATATGTAGTATGTCATCTGCAAATAATGAAATTTTACTTCTTCCTTACCAATTTGGATGCTTTTTATTTCTTTCTGTTCTCTGATGGCTGTTGCTAGGACTTTCAGTACTATTTTGAATAAAAGCAGTGAGGGTGGACATCCCTGTCTTGTTCCTGACCTGAGGGGGAAAGTTCTCAGTTTTAACTGTGGGGTTTTCCTATAAAGCCTTTATTATGTTAAGGAATGTTCCACTTAAACCCATTTTCTTAAGGGCTTTTATCATGAATGGATGTTATACTTTATCAAATGATTTTTCTGCATCTATTGAAATGATTATATGGGTTTTATCCTTTCTGTTACTAATGCAATGTGTCACATTGATTGATTTGTGAATATTGGACCACTCTTACATCCGAGGAATAAATCCCACTTGATCATGGTGAATAATTTTTTAATGTATTTTTGGATTCAGTTTGTTAGTATTTTCTTGAGGATTTTTGCATCTGTGTTCATCAGAAATATTGGCCTATAGTTCTCTTTTATTTGTGATATCTTTATCTGGTTTTAGTATCAGGGTAATGTTGGCCTCAAGAATGAATTTGGAAGGTTCCTTTTCTATTTTTGGGGGATAGTTTGAGAATAATAGGTATTAACTCTATAAATATTTGGTAGAATTCACCTGTGAAGTCTTCTGGTCCTGAACTTTTGTTTCTTGGAAGTTTTTGGATTACTGATTTAATTTCACTGCTGGTTATTAGTCTGTTCAAATTTTCTATTTCTTCCTATTTCAGTTTTGGGAGGTTATGTTGCTATGAATTTTTTAAAAACATTTTTTTAAAGATTTATTTATTTATTTATTTATTTATTTATTTATTTATTTATTTATTTATTAGAGACAGAGAGACAGGCAGAGGGAGAAGCAGGCTCCATGCAGGGAGCCTGATGCAGGACTCAATCCCTGGACTCCAGGATCATGCCTTGGGCCAAAGGCAGGCTCTAAACTGCTGAGCCACCCAGGGTCCCCTGTTGCTAAGAATTTATCCATTTCTTCTAAGTTGTCAAATTTGTTGGCATGTAATTTTTCATAATATTATCATTTGTATTGCTGTGGTGTTGGTTGCTATTTTTCCTCTTTCTTTTGTGATCTTGTTTGCATCATCTGTGTCTCTGTCTCTCTCTCTCTCTTTTTTTTTTCATGAGTCTTGCTATAGGTTTATCTTTTCAAAGAACCAGCTCCTGGTTCCATTGATTGGTTTTACTGTTTGTTGTTGTTGTTGTTGTTGTGGGTTTTTTTTAGTTTCCATATCAATTATTTCTGCTCTAATCCTTGTTATTTTCTTTATTCTACTGGTTTTGGCATTTTGTTTGTTCTTTTTCTAGATCCTTTAGGTGTAGCATTTATTTGAGATTTTTCTTGCTTCTTGAGATAGGCCTGTATTGCTATAAACTACTCTCTTAGAACTGCTTTTGATACATCCCAAAGGTTTTGTACTGTTGTGTTTCATTTTTATTTCTCTCCATGTAATTTTTGGTTTCTTCTTTGGTCTCTTACATACAACCTGTATGTTGTTTAGTAGCATGTTATTTAACCTGCGTGTATTTGTGGTCTTTACAGATTTTTTTTTCTTGTTGATTTCTGGTTTTATTTATAATGTTGTGGTCAGAAAATATATATGGTATGATTTTGATCTTTTTTAATTCATTGAGGTTTGTTTTGTGGCCTAATATGTGATCTCTTCTGGAGGATAAACCATGCACACTTGAAAAGACGGTGTATTCTGCTCTTTTAGAATGGAATGTTCTGAATATATCTGTTAAATGTATCTGGTCCAGCTTATCGTTCAAAGCCACTGTTTCTGTGTTGATTTTCTGTTAGATGAACTATCCATCAATGTAAGAGGGGTTTTAAAGTCTGCTACTAATTTTGTACTACTATCAATTAGTTCCTTTATGTTTGTTATTAATTGTCTTATGTATTTGGGTGATTCCATGTTGGATTTACTCTTGTCTTCTTGTTGGATTTTCCCCTTTATTATTTTATAGTATTCTTTACCTCTTTTTTCAGTCTTTGTTTGAAAGTCTGTTTTGTCCTAGGTAAGTATTGCTACACTGACTTACTTTTGACATTCATTTGCATAATAATATTTCTCTGTCTCCTCATATTCAAAGCATTATTAGGTCTGAAATCTTTTTTTTAAATATTTTATTTATTTATTCATGAGAGACACACAGAGAGAGGCAGAGACATAGAGACATAGGCACAGGGAGAAGCAGACTCCATGCAGGGAGCCTGATGTGGGACTCAATCCTGGGACTCTGGGATCATGCCTTGAACCAAAGGCAGACGTTCAAACGCAGAGCCACCCAGGCGTTCCAGGTCTGAAATCTTGTAGGCAGCAGATAGATGGGTCTTGTTGTTTTTCTAAAAAATCTTATCCATTCCATTGCCCTATGTCTTTTTTTTTAATTTACTTTTTTTATTGGATTACAGATTTTATTTTTTATTTTTACTTTTTGCAGTTTGAGTCAAATTAATTAACATATAGTGTAGTATTGGTTTTAGGAGTAGAATTAATCCAGTGTACATCCCAGCAAGTGTGTAATATACTCTAGTTTCATTCATATTGTTGCAAATGACAGCATTTCATTCTTTTTTGATGACTAATATTCCATTGGGTATATATAGGTACCACATCTTTATTTATCATTTGAAGGACATGTTGGCTCTTTCCATAATTTGGCTATTGTTGATAGTGCTGCTATAAACATTGGGGTGCATTTGCCCCTTTGAATCACTGTTTTTGTATCCTTTTGGTAAATACCTAGTAGTGTAATCGCTGAGTCATCTAGTTTTAATTTTTTGAGAGACCTCCAGACTGCTTTTCAGAATGGCTGCACCAGTTTGCATTCCCACCAACAGTCAAAAGTGTTCCCCTTTCTCTGCATCCTCACCAACATCTGTTGTTTTCTAAGTTGTTAATTTTAGCTATTCTGACTGGTATGAGGTGGCATCTCATTGTGGTTTTGATTTGTGTTTTCCTGTTGCTGAGTGATGTTGAACATCTTTTCATGTGTCTGTTAATCATTTGTATGTTGTCTTTGGAGAAATGGCTGTTTGTGTCTTCTGCTCATTTCTTAATTGGATTATTTATTTTTTGAGTGTTGATTTTGATGAGTTCTTTATAGGTTCTGGATACTAGCCCTTTATCAGATATGTCATCTGTACATACCTTCTCCCATTCTATCAGTTCCCTTTTAGTTTTGTTGATTGTTTTCTTCACTGTTCAGAAGCTTTTTATCTTGATGAAATCCCAATAGTTCACTTTTGCTTTTGTTTTCCTTGCCTCTGGAGAGATGTCAAGTAGGAAGTTTCTGTGGCTGTGGTCGCAGAGGTTGCTGCCTGTTTTCTCAACTAGGGTTTTGATGGATTCCTGTTTCACATTTAGGTCGTTGATCCATTTTGAATTTATTTTTGGGTATGCTCTAAGAAAGTGGTCCAGTTTCCTTCTTCTGAATGTGGCTGTCCAATTTTCCCAGCACTATTTGTTGAAGATGGCCTTTTTTTCCATTGGATATTCTTTCCTGCTTTGTCAAAGATTAGTTGACCATGTAGTTGTGGGTCCATTTCTGGGTTTTCCATTCTGTTCTATTGACCTATGTGTTTTTGTGTCCATGCCATACTGTCTTGATGATTACAGCTTTGTAATACAGTTTGAATTCTGGGATTGTGAGGGTTCCTAATTTACCTTTTTTTTTTTAACATTCCTTTGGCCATATGGGGTCTTTTGTGGTTCCACACGAATTTTAGGATTGTGCTAGCTCTGTGAAAAATGCTAGTGTTATTTTGATTGGGATTACATTGAATGTGTAGATTGCTTTGGGTAGTATCATCATTTTAAACATATTGTTCTTCCAATTCATAAGCATGGAATGTTTTTCCATTTCTCTGTGTTGTCTTCAATTTCTTTCACAAGTGTTCTGCAGTTTTCAGCATACAGATCTTTTACTTCTGTGGTTGTGTTTATTCCTAGATATCGTATGGTTTTAGGGATCAATTGTATATGGGATCAATTCCTTGATTTCTCTTTCTTCTGCTATATTCTTGGTGTATAGAAATGCAACAGATTTCTGTACATTGATTTTATAACCTGTGGCTTTGCTGAATTCCTGTATGAGTTTTAGCAATTTTTTTGTGGAGTCTTTCAGGTTTTCTACATAGTATCATGTTGTCTGCAAACAGTGAAAGTTTGACATCTTCCTTGCCAATTTGGATGAATTTTATTTCTTTTTGTTGTGTGATTGCTGAGGCTAAGACTTCCAGTACTATGTTGAACAACAGTGGTTAAGAGTGGACTTTGCTGTTGTGTTCTTGACCTTAGGGGAAAGGGCTCTCAGTTTTTCCCCTGGAGGATGATATTAGTTGTGGGTCTTCATATATGGTCTTTATGATGTTGAGGTATGCTCCTTCTATCCCTAATTTGTTGAGGGTTTTTATCAAAAAAGGATACTGGATTTGTCAAATGCTCTTTCTGCATCTATTGAAAGGATCATATGGTTCTGATCCTTTCTTTTATTGATGTGGTGTATTGTATTTACAGATATCAAACCATCCCTAAAACCCAGGAGTAAATCCTACTTGATCATATTATTATTATTATTTAAATTTTTATTTATTTATGATAGTCACACACACAGAGAGAGAGAGAGGCAGAGACACAGGCAGAGGGAGAAGCAGGCTCCATGCACCAGGAGCCCGACGTGGGATTCGATCCCGGGTCTCCAGGATCGCGCCCTGGGCCAAAGGCAGGCGCCAAACCGCTGCGCCACCCAGGAATCCCTACTTGATCATATTAAATAATCTTTTTAATGTACTGTTGGATTTAATTAGCTAGTATCTTGTTGAAAATTTTTGCATCCATGCTCATAAGGGATATTGGTCTGTAATTTTCCCTTTTAGCTCAGTGTCTTTTTCTGGGTTTGGGATCAAGGTAATACTGGCATTATAAAATGAGTTTGGAAGTTTACTTGCATTTCTATTTTTGGGACAACTTCAGAATAGGTATTAATTCTTCTTTAAATGTGTAGAATTCCCCTGGAAAGCCATCCCCATCACCCTATGTCTTTTGATTGGAGCATGTAGTTACATTCCAAGTAATTATTGATAGATAACTATTGTCATTTTGTTACTTGTTTGATGGCGGTTTTTGTAGTTTTTCTCTGACCCTTTCTTCTGTTCTCTTTCATGGTTTGCTGGCTTTCTTTTGTGACATACTTGTATTCCTTTCTTTTTATTATTTGCATGTCTGTATTGGTTTTTTATTTGTGTTACCATTAAGTTTATATAAATACCTTCTGCATATGGCAGTCTATATTAAGTCAGTGGCTGCTTAAGCTTGAACCCATTCTTTACTATCCCTATTCAAACATTTTAGGTATATGATGTCATATTTTATATCCTTTTATTTTGTGAATCTCTTGACTGATTTTTACAGATATACTCACTTTAACTGCTTTTGTCTTTCCTACTTTTCATATTCTTACTTCTGGTAAGAGTCCCTTCTAGCATTCCTCATAGAGCTAGTTTAGTGGTCTTGTATTCCTTTAGTTTTTATTTATCTGAGAAACTCTTTCCCTTTTTCTGAATGATAGTCTTTCTAGATAGAGTATTCTTGGATGAAGATTTTTTCCTTTTCAGAACTTTGATGAGATCATGCCACTGTGTTCTGGCTTGTAAAGTTTCTGCTGAAAATGCTGCTAATAGCATTATGGGGTTTCCCCGGTATGTAACTATCTTCTTTTCTTTTGCTGCTTTTAAAATTCCCTCTTTATCACCACTTTTTTTTTTTTTTTTTTTTTTTTTTTGCCATTTTAATTACTATGTGTCTTGGTGTAGACCTCCTTGGGTTGATTCTGTTAGGAGATGCCTGTGCCTCCTGGATCTGGATATGTTTTCTTCCTCAAATTAGGGAAGTATTTATTTCTTAAAGTAAATAAGCTGTTATTTCTTAAAGTAAATATTCTGCCCCCTTTTCTCTCTCTTCTTCTGGTATCCCTGTAAAGTAGATGTTTTTACACTTGATGGAGTAAAGTAATTCCCTAAGTTTATTCTCACTTTGCATGATTTTTTTCTCTCTCACCTTCTCAACTTGATTACTTTCCACTACACTGTACTCCAGGTTGCTAATTCATTCTGCTTCCTCTGGTCTGTTATTTATACCATCTAATCTATTTTAATTTCATTTATTATGTTCTTCATCTCTGATCGGTTCTTTTTTATCTCTTTGTTAAGGGTCTCACTTAGGTCCTCCATTCTCTTCTCAAGTCCAATGAATGTGGTTACGAGCTTAGGGTCCTCTTACTCTATCTTCCCAGGCTCTCTTATCTTATTGCTTTTAGATTTTGAGTCACATTTAAAAATCTCCCCTAGACCTGGATTATAAAGAAAAAAAAATTACTCATTTTTTCTGTAGTTTATATGGTTTCATTTTTACATTTGGTTATTCTGAGTATAGTTTGAGATATAAACCCAATTTATCTTTTTCTAAGTGATATTTAGTGGTCACAGCAACATTTTATATTTTCTTATTTTTGCAAAAGAAACACAGGAAGTTTGTATTCAGACTGGATATATTAAGATACGGGTAGGTAGGAATGCAGTGGAGCGGCTATGGATAAGAATTGAGTATACACTGTGTAGACATTTTTGAATTTATTTTAAGCTATGTAAATGTCTTATATATTCAAAAATTAAATGAAAATGGGAAAAATCAAACCCTTAAATTGCATATAAATCAAGACAAATGAAACTGATTATATCAAATTGATAACTCAATTACCTGAAGTAATTATTTTAAATAACTCTTGAATAGAGCCTTTTAACTGTACTTTTTGGTGGGATGCACTCTAAAGACAAAACAAGGAGGTAGCTGTGCAAACACCAATGAGTTGTGCCAAAATTACAAAAGAGCCAGCTTGATGCACTTCCCACTAGCCGTATTTAGAACAATTTGAACATTTAAAAGAATTGTGACTAATTGATTATATAACACATTGAATGAAATTATCCATGTATTCAGCCACACAGAAACTAAAAGAGTGAAGAGGAACAAAAGAAAAAGGAAAGCCCTCTTACCAAAATCTACAAGCTAGTAAATGGAGAAAACACAGTATAATTATGAAATTGTTATTTTGAAAACGCCAGTGTGGTAATTTAATAATGCACTATCAGGGAATATTAAATCCATTGCATGAAAGTATATAAAACAGTTTATTCACATGGTGGCAAAGGATCACCCCCAGATTATTGCTAAAGTTATCTGTAATAATGAAGTGAAGTGATACATAACAGAATAAAACCCTCTAGGCTTCTGTGAAATTGTTTGCAAAAACAGCCCATTACTTTCTTCCCCCTGTCTACTTCCCTTTGCACCTGGCTTTGCAGCAAGTGCCATCGCGATGTGGATTCTGTTTCCCCACCCTTGAATCGGAACTGAATTTATGACTTCCTTTGTCCAATAGAACACAGCACGGGTGCTGCTGTTTAGCTCTGAGCCCTGGTTTCAAGAGGCATGTGTGTTTCTGCTCATTTGATTGGATTTTTGCCCTCCCATAAGAACACATCAGGATTAACCTGCTGGATGATGAGAGACCACAGGAGGAGGTTGGTCCAGCTGTTACAAACAAAGCTTCAGACATCCCTCGCCAGGATCAGCAAAGTCAACACTAGTCAAGCTGTAGCTGTTCACAGGTGCACAAGTGAGCCTTGTGGAAATATCCAAAGCCAGCCCACCCAGAAAATTTCCCCAGAGGACCGGCACACTCCTTGCTTTTAAGCTACCGGATTTTGAAGTGGCTTGTCACAAAGAAAAATCTAAGTGATTCAAAATGGGCCTCAGAGTGTAGAAACATTGGCTTTGGGGCCAAGAAGCTACAAATAGCCCGGAAAATAATGAGCAATTAATGGATGCTGCAAACCGGAGTCCCAAAAGTGAAGCCCTATGTTATGTAGTTGTGAAATCATTGACAAACATTGCCTTTAGTAACTTGGAAGGTTAAAGTAATGTAACTAATGAACTTGCCAGATAGATTATTTTTGCTGCACATAATAAGGAACTACAGGGGACGCATAAGCTAAAATAAGAACTATTAATTTGCAGGTAGAATTTAGAGAGAATTTGGAGGAACCAGGACTGGCAGGGATAGAAAATAAAACTATTAGCTCTAGTATTCTCAGCCAGTAACAGGATCTTAAAGTAGAAGCTTAAGGGTATAGAGCAAACAGGAGTGTGCTTCTAAGACCCTTTGTCAAGATGTCTGAAAGAATTAAGGAAGCATCTTAAAAGAAACTCACAGCTAGAAAAATGTTTTATAGGAATCGTAAGGGCTTTGTCTCGCAGGAAACTGCCGTGCCCACAGTGCCATGAGTTAAGAGAGACAGAGGCATGTTTTGAAAACTAGTTATAGATGTGGATATTCCCCAAATGGAATAGAATATACTCAGACATATAGAAAGCTCAAAGTTTTTAGGGGACTTGTAATAGCAGAAACATCACTAGCTGAGTTCTATGGGACTCAGGTTTTATAAATTTCACAGGAAGGATGCAGGTTGAAAAAGGTACTCAGCAGCAAGCACAGGCTATCTCTTATACGAAAGAAAGGCTCTCTCAGAAAGTGGTATCAAGAACCTGGAGGGAAAAGTCAATTGCATATCAAATGGATTTGTGAGCAATTCTTCGAATTAATTGAGGATGTTGGGCTAGAGGCCAGCCCCAGAGAACAGAGCCGTGATTAAGAAACATTTTCTGCTCCAGTATTTGAGGATCTGGCAACATTTGTTGGGTGGGAATTTAAAATTGCTATGGACCAGAGTATGCCATGTGCTCTCATTTCCCCTCATTAAATAAAACCATCTATTGTGGGTTTTCCCATTCTCTGTCTCATTATTTGTTGAGTCTGTGGAGGCAAATAACCTGTACTGGATGTAGATTATCAAAACCCCGATTTTAAGAGTGATGGTGTGATTGCATGAAGCTTTTGCAGATGTCAGGTGGCAATGAATATCTTCTTCATAAGGGAAGGTTATGAAAACTTTTGGCCAGAAGTGAGATTGGTAAATTATTTACAAAAATGGCAACAATTATTCTTTTGTATTCACACCATGTTGTTCTTCTCATCAAAATTTGAAGTTCATTTCCCTTCCTCCTAAGGTTGGGCTGTCCTTATGACTTTCTTTTCCGAGTAGAATTCAGCACAGTGCAGTGGGCCAACTCTGAGCCCAGGCCTCATGAAGACTTCCACATTTCCACTCAGTCTTTGGAATCCCTAACCACCTATGAAAACAAGGCCAAGTTAGCCTACCAGGTGATTTGAAATCAAAGGGACTGAGTGAGCCCAGGCTTTCCAGCCAAGACCCTAGACAAGACCCTCAGTGAACATCAACAAAGCCAGTCCTCCCCAAGTGACATGCAGCTGATTGCAAGAACCTGGTGGAGTCCACTGTTGGTAGCTGAGGAAGGCTTGACTTGAACCAAAATACCACAACTGACCTATGCATGCGAGAGGTAATTTATTGTTGTGATTAAGCCATTAAATTTTGGGAGGCTTTTTTTTTAATGTAATAAAAACCAACATATACGATACTTAATGTTGTGGAACAGAAAGGTAAATAAAAATAGGTGTCCCAGATGGTATCGTTGGTCAGCAGGATCAATGCCAGCAACTGTCTTCTTTGGATATTTTATGGTATAGAGAAAAATCAACCTTGTTTCTTTCAGTTACTGTATGTGTTCCGTTTCTTGCAGCTAAATTAACTCCCAGTGTATACATCAACTCTTTGTCCCTGGTTCACTTCTCTTTTTCCTTGCCTTGAGCCAACTCAACTAATTTATCTACTGCCTTGCTCAATTCATAGAACAAAATGCGTTCTCAGAAAGTATTTATTAAATGAATTGATGAGTGAGTGATTTGGCCACCTAATACTGTCGATCCTGGTATGTTTGTCTTCATCAAGTAACACTTTGGGGCTCCAGGTCAATATTTCTACTGGTCTCAGAGTCATTAAAGCTTAAAAAATTTTTAAAAAGCTGCTCTCAACCAGGAGATCTCATTCAGTTACTGGTTTTCTGCCTTTTCAAAGACAGGAATTTGATGTATTAGGACGTTTATATTGCAGTTTCAGCCTTTTTGTTTTCTTGAATAAAACTGCAAACAAATTTGTCATTGCTATTAACATCAGTTCATGTGAACGGGTGAAGTATTTGATGAAAACTCTGCATTTTGTTTTGTCACCAAGTTACTAGCTTCACTTCTTTAAATTCACAAACTTTTTGGACCTAATCCATCAAATAGGAATATTGCATATTAATGTATGAGTCCAGCAGAGGTTATCTCCAGAATTCTGAGTGCTTGAGAAATTAGAGCCATGTACATGATTTGTCCTATTGCTATCTTCTGTTTTCTGTGTTCCCACACATACTGCCATACACTAGGGTGGAAGAGTGTTTTTTATACAAAATAAAGACTAAAATTAGCCAAAAAAAACACAGAGAACTCTGTAATAACCAAATTCAGTGCTATTATATCCTAGGGAGTTTTTGAGCTGAGAAAGGCACTTTGTCATCATGGTGGGAGGAAGGACACAGCCTTAAAGAAACTTGAGCAAGTCACTTAAACTTATTCCATCTCTGCTTTTTTTTTTTTTTTTTTTTAAGATTTATTTATTTATTCATGAGAGGCACACAGGGAGAGGCAGAGACACAGGCAGAGGGAGAAGCATGTTGCTTGTGGGGAGCCCAATGCAGGACTCAATCCCGGGTCTCCAGGATCAGGCCCTGGGCTGAAGGCAGGTGCCCAACACTAAGCCACCTGGGCATCCCCAATCTCCGCTTTCTTATCGCTTTCTTATCGTATTATTATTGATAAGAATCTATTCCGCTTACAGGGGCATTTCAAGAATAAAATGGACAGGAAAGAGCTTTGGGACTTATAAAAACTATGAGGTAGAAATAATTGTGTCTGTATCACCCCAGAAAATACATGTGCACTAACAAATGCTTTCTTACATCCTGTAAAAGTCTGTGTTGAAGCAATGTCCACAGTTAATTAAAAAAAGCCATCTTTGTTCCTGGAAATCTTGTTTTCCTATAAATATTGAATATATGAGATTTGAGGCACTTTATAATATCCTGATCATTACTATTGTCATCAGTGTGTGTGTGTGTGTGTGTGTGTGTGTGTGTGAGATTTCTTGAAAGTTTATCTTTCCTTCAAAGAATATATTTGCAAGATTTCAGATTGGATTTGTATATTGCCGTTTGTAATTACTAAATCACAATGCTGATCACCCTGATGTTGTCTCCTGGGCCTTCTTACGTGTAAAATGCCTTGCTTAATGGCATGGGCCTGGTCTGTGGTGGTGGGAAAACCACTGGATTTGTAATCCTACCAGAATCTAACTGTTACTCTGTCACTTGGGGAGGAGACTCTGATCCTTAGATTGAAAGGGAACATTTATTTTTAAGTGTTTAATGACTGTATTTGGGTTTTTCTGTATATTTTTTATTGGAGTTTGATTTGCCGACATATAGCATAACACCCAGTGCTCATCCCGTCAGATGCCCCCCCTCAGTGCCCGTCACCTAGTCACCCCATCCCTCCCCCTTCCACTACTCCTTGTTCATTTCCCAAAGTCAGGAGTCTCTCATGGTTTGTCTCCCTCTCTAACTTTTTCCACTCAGTTCCTCTCCTTTCCCCTATAATCCTTTTCACTATTTTTTGTATTCCTTGTACGAATGAAACCATATGATGTTTGTCCTTCTCTGATTGACTTGCTTCACTCAGCATAATACCCTCCAGTTCCATCCACGTTGAAGCAAATGGTGGGTATTTCTCGTTTCTAATGGATGAGGAATATTCCATTGTATACATAGACCACATCTTTTTTATCCATCATCTTTCGATGGACACCGAGGTTCCTTCCACAGTTTGGCTATTGTGGACATTGCTGCTATAAACATCGGGGTGCAGGTGTCCCGGCGTTTCACTACATCTGTATCTTTGGGGTAAATCCCCAACAGTACAATTGCTGGGTCATAGGGCAGATCTATCTTTAACCTTCGAGGAACCTCCACACGGTTTTCCAGAGTGGCTGCACCAGTTCATATTCGAAAGGGACCGTTTATTGATGTGAATGAGGGAACACTGAATTTTAGAGAAGAGGAATCTGAACTTGACTAAATGGAAGTGGTGAAGAGATCCTGGTGGGATGTGGAGATGAAATGGATCATGTATATATTAAAAGCAGAGACAAATATTGAGGAGATGTGTAAGATAACTGAAAAAACACATCTCAGTGTCTAGTGGAGATGGAAAATAGGTTGCACATGCATGTTCAGGAAGATGGATTGTGAGAGCCCTTTATTCTTCAAGGAGGTAAGGGTAGTGCTAATAATCAGCTTTTTGTTTCTGTATCATGAATTTAGCTCCCTAGTATGTGATTGTGCCTACAACAGCTAAAAAAGGATAATCAAAAGACAATCTTAGGTGCAATCAGGGTCCATGGGCTGCTCTTCTAGACGTTGAGCATTTGGAACACTGGAGGCTTTGTAATGGTTGCAGGTGGGGTGGTGCCATGTGGTGGCACGATGACAACAGGTCCTCCTCCAAAGGAGAGAAAACAGACTCCCTCTGCCTCACAGAAACCCGGTGTAGTGAAAGGGATTATAGGGGAAAGGAGAGGAACTGAGTGGGAAAAACTAGAGAGGGAGACAAACCATGAGAAACTCCTAACTCTGGGAAACAAACAATGGGTTGGGGAAGCAGAGGTAGGGGGATGGGGTAACTGGGTGACGGGCATTGAGGGGGGCACTTGATGGGATGAGCACTGGGTGTTATGCTATATGTTGGCAAATTGAATTTAAATTAAAAAATGTAAAAAAACCATTTATTTATTTATTTTTTAAAGATTTTATTTATTCATTTATAAGAGACCCAAGAGAGACGGGGGGGGGGGGGGGGGGGGTGGGAGGGGAGAATGGCAGAGACACAGGCAGAGGAAGAAGCAGGCTCCATGCAGGGAACCCTATGTGGGACTCGATCCCGGGACTCAAGGATCATGGTCTGAGCCAAAGGCAGATGCTTAACCACTGAGCCACCCAGGCATCCCAAAATAAACATTTTAATTCTTAAAAAAAAAAAAAAAAAAAAAAGAAACCCAGTGTTGTACATTTTGAACTTGGGTGAGAGATATTCTCACCAACAAGGATACAGTAATTTACAGCCCACAATAACTTACACTTGTGTTTGAAGAAAAATGTTCTTTTGTTCTCACTGCTGAAGAAATGACTAAGGGGTGTTTTTGCCTTTCTGATTCTGTGGTCTGAGTCTGGTGTCTTTGCTGAGGGAAGGTCTGATTAATTCATTCAGTCACACATTCAACAGACAATTCTCGAGTAGGTGCTTTGTGTCAGGGGCTGGGTGTGTGTTGGTAAATAAGACCAAATATTTCTGCCCGTATGGAGCTCCTAATTTAGTTCAAAGAACACAGTCATTCAAACAATGAGATCATTTAAGGTGTAATGTATGTAATAAATGGTAATGGGATGGACATGACATGGGAGGGGAGATTTTTAAGGAATCAGGGAATTTCTCTGTGAACCAGGACATCTGAACTGATTTCTGAGTGATGCATAGACATCACAGAACAGTAGATGATTAGAAAACCTCAAATTATTAGCATTTTATTTTACTTTTGGACATATATGGGATGTCTAGAGGTAAGCAGTTTAGGGGCAATGAATCTCTTCAGCGGCGATACCAAAAACAGAGGCTCCTCTTACTCTGATTGTTCATTTTTAATACGTTGGATTTTCTCGTCATGATTTCAGAATGACACCTGCACCTCTAGGTAGCACATCTGCATTCAAGTCAGAATAAAAAGAAAATGGCAATGTCTGTCAGGGCTGGCTATGTAATTGGTAAGAGAGTGAAAAAAGGAAACTGGAGAGCCCTGGTTCATTAAGCAGGAAAAAAGTGATGTTTAAAGGTGTTAATAAAAAAGTAAAGCTTTTTCCTTAAAAATTTCTTATATATTTTATAAAAGATAACAGTGATACACGAGTAACAACATAAACTTACCCACTGCGAAAAAAAGCGCCCCATTTTGGTGTCATAAATTTATATAGAACAATAAATAATAATTAATGTGATATCTTAATTGCTTGTTATTTTTCTGGCTTTTCTGCAGCTTCATTGATCAGGTCACCAACATTTTTGCTAATGGTAATTTCACTTTCAGTCAATAGAAGTGGAAGCAACACCGGTCACTCTTGGCAAATGCAAGACTACAAATAATTTTTTTTTTTTTTTAGTTTTACTTCCTATGGAGTTAACCTAGAGCGTTCTATTAGTTTCAGGTGCACAAGATAGTGGCTCAGCAATTCTGTCCCTGCTCAGAGCTCATCGTGGGAAGTGTCCTCTTGCTCTAGCCTTCTAGGCTTCAAATAATTTTTAATAATTTTTTAATCTGAGGAAATCTCTTTCTGCTGGTGCTGCTGTCACTGGAGCTGTTAAGAGTATTTTATAGACTGTGACAACATGGAAAAGATTTTTTGGTGAGTTATTTTGAAATATAAATTTGAGTACATCTAAAGTGGATTCTCATGGAACGCTTCTTCTAAAATCAGTTTTGTGTAAGTCCAAATTTTAAATGTAAATTTGTACAGTGGCATTTTAATGTCTCCTCTGACATTTTCTGTGGCGTATGGAGATTGGACAAGAAACTGAAAGTGCCTTCCTGCTTTGTCTCTGACGCGGAGGGCCTGCTTATGCAGTCGATCATCGCATTTTCAATTAAAAACAAAACATTCATTTTGAAAGTGTCTTATTAATAATTGGTTCAACTGAAGCTTCTTTTGAAAATAGCGTTCTTTTCTGTGGACTGCCATGATCTTTAAATTTAATTTCTATTTGCTTTGCAATATTGCAGTGGCTTTCCAAACTGAGGATTCTAAATTCTTCGAAGAATCTAAATAACTCCCTGATATGTTTTATTGCAATGTCTGTGCAGGCGCTTTTGTTTTGCACTAGTTTACTGACAGTTTACTGCCTCAGCAGTGGTGCTCCTGCCCTGTATTGAGGGGGAAGTTAATATCTGTGCAGAGGCTCCAGGGAAGGGCTCCAGGGAAGGGCTCCAGGGATAGATGACAAGTGGCCTTCCACCATTGCAGCCCGCAACCCGAATGTCTGCAGATGCAGATGACATAGCCCCCATACCTGCTGCCATTCTGGGCCCAGGTCTCTAACTCCATGACCTTGGGGCCCCATGATATTCCTCTTGCCCTGGTGTGAATTGACCTGGGCTCTGTGAAGCATCTTGATCTTGCACAAACATTTTAAGCATCATTGGATCCTCTGGGTCATAAAATTTGACTGCTGGCCTGGACCATCTGGAAACCCTGCCTTGCTCTAGGTCCTTCTCGAAGCTGACAGTCCCTATTCTCTAGGTAAATTCATTAGAACAGCATGTTGCAATGATTACCTGTCTCCTCAAAAATTAAAAGGGGCTTGCCATTATGCCACTTCCTTTGTGATGGGTTGCAGTGAGTGTAGCAACTTGTCCTTCAATTTTGAAAATGTACTCGGAGGCGTCCCAGATCTCCTACCATCCCCCGAGATGGCTGTCCTCACACTGCTATAGACTGTTGCCCACACTCTGGCATGTGTGACTCTTACCACGTGATCTGGAAAGTCTGCCACTGTCTGCTCTTCGGGCCCTTTCCCAGAGTGTCATCATTACAGTTGACAAGTATGATGCAGTTTCTCTTGCTGCCTCTTATAAAGTTTCTCTGCTTTTCGGCCCTCATCTATGGCCCTTGAGGCCGAACTCTAAGGCTCTTTTGCTGTCTGGGTTCCAGCCGGTTTAGCAACTAGAATGTCCTGGGAGGATACTGAAGGTCGGGAGGAAGGAGATGAGGGTGCTGCTTTCCCCTGGCTCCGCTCTCCCACTGGAGCATCAATTAGCCATGGTCTATCACTCTACTGAGGATCACGACTCCCACTGGCTGCCCCTTCATCCAGCTACAGACCCCTATCAATCTGTCCTCCTTTTGAAACTTCAGATCTGGGGCTGATCATGTCTTCCTGCTAGTGTTAATCCCAGGCTACTCCAACATCTCTTTACTGATCCTGAATCCTCCTTAGACCTTTGTAAATAGCATTATCTGTAAACTATCTTTTACTACCCATTTTGAATATGCCATCATTTTCTTGCTAGACCTTGAATTTTAGAACACGTGAGGGCCCCTTATTGAATGGTCTCCTACTCTAATTAAGGAATCTATTCAGTCACAGGCCCGAGAGAAGAGCTTGGTTTGGACAGGGGATTGCACATGTTAAATTCACTCCAGTATTTGCAACTGCCTAAGTTTCTGGAGTCTTTCTTTAATACCGCATTAAGAAATTGCTGGCATCTTTATTTACTGCAGGCCTTTGTCGAACCCATGTTTCAGCTACTCAGCCAAGCAACCAGTTAGAACTACTCCTTGCTGTTCATGCTCATATATTGAGTTCAGTAGTGCTTCAAAACGTGTAATAGATATAGTAAGTGAAAGTTAAAGTTGTGTTCTTTTTTTGTCTTTGTGCGTTTGCCTGGCACCTTCAGAATCCATTCCTACATGTATTTCCGGAGTGTTGCAGATAGAGACAAACAAAGCCTCTCAGTTATTTTGGAGGAAAGTTTCTTCTGTCTGATGTTGTTAAAGGATATTCGATTAAATGAAATGAGAAGACAGAGGGTATACGAGAAGCAACGAAAATGACTCCATGAATGAGGATGTTTACAGGCTCTTTAAGAGTGTCAGGAATCGCTCATCAGACCGACATGGCACAGGGAATTCAGTGAGTGTCAGAAGTTCCAATCTTCTGGGTTGATCCCCATTCTGATTTTTAGGATTCTGTGCTTTCTCAATTGAAGTATTAATTTTCATGCGAAAAACCTGGTGAGATTGTAAATTTTGCTGTTGCTGTGACTTGCAACCCCCTCTCCAAAACTCTTAGTTGTTTCGGCCATTTCAATACTGGTTGCCAGTGTTACTTCTGGAGTATACACATAATGAGTCCCAAATTTTCAGTATGTGTCTTGAGAATTATTTTGAAATTTCTCTTTTATAAACCTATCTACTGCTGCTATTGATAAATATTCTACCCCATTACCCTTGATTTCATTTTTATGCTTCTCATACTAGTCTGTGACTATGGCTACTCAATCTCCCCCAATTTTGCTTTCACTTGGCCCTTTAATTCTGATGATCACAGATTATAATATACTTAGCTATTTCACCAATGTCTGCTGTCAGTTATCAGAGCCTGATCCCTTAGTCCTTTTTGAATTTTCATAGTGTTAGGTCCAAAAAGGACAGATAATTTACTCAGAGTTTGGATTTGGAATTTGAGGCCTACAGAAAGTGCTGGCAATTAAAGAAAGAAGAACTGGTTTAGTCTCACTAGTCCTCTTGCACTAGAAAGGTGACGAAGATTTGCATATTGTCTGTGTTTAAGCCTTTTTCCCATTTCCATGGAACATAAGAGCACTATCATCATTTTTTAATGGGAGGATGTGGCTGAAAGGCTACTACACAAAACACTGAGAGCCACGGCTTTCGAGCTTCACTGGATGCCTCTCACTTGGAACTGGCGGGAGTGTGGGGAGGGAGAGTTGGGTAGAGAAAAACTGGCTCTGGATAAACGGTAAGGCTTGTACAAGGAGCTTCTCAGTGGTAACCATGATGGATGTACAAGACTTAGAGTCCCTGCTTCTATTTATATAGAATGAGGTAGTTGGTTCCCTTAATATAAACAATGATAATATCAAATTATGAATTTAAGATTAAATCATCTAAGTTTTCTTAATTATTATTGGCTAATTAATTCTGTTGCTTGTAGAAAAGCCACAAGGGGCATGCTTAAGGGAAAACATTTTTAATCATGTTGAAATGATTTCTTTGATTCAATATGTGATTAGCTATAAGAACATAGCATCTCTTGGTTTCAGAATTGTAAGACTTGGAACTATTTTAAGATTCACTGTGCATTTTGATATGTAGCATCTTATTTAAAACTCAACAAACAACCAACTCTATCCTGGGGCTGAATTTAATGCTATTATTTTTCAATTCTATAATTTATCTATTTTTAAAAAATTTCCAGTTCTTTGCTGAGATTTTTTTTCATTTGGGAGAGTTCATAATTGGTTGTCAAAGCATTTGTGTGATGGCTGCTTTAAAACCCTTGCCAGATAGTTCATCAATTGAATCATCTTTATACTGGCATCGGTTGATTGACTTCTCATTCTAGTTGTAATATTCCTAGTTTCTTTGTATAATGAGCGATTTTTGATTGTTCTCTGAAAACTTTATTGTCTTAGATTATTGGTCATATTTTTTCATTTCTGCATGCAGTCACTCCACTGAGTTTTAGCACGCGGGTCCTGGTATGTGCGCTGTGGCTCCAATGGCAATTTGCAGAAATTTTGGAGTGCTATCTTGGTTTGTTTGGTTTCTCTGGTACCCCTGGGGCACTGGTCCAGTATGCTGGTCCAGTTTGTGCTACCTGAGAGGTAAAGAGGTGTTCCAAGCCTATCTGCTGGGTGTCTTTTGTTGGAGGGAGGTATGGAGGGAATCCCTCTCCCCCACATTGCTCAGGTTTCTCTGGGCAGGTGCAGAGTGACTTTAGACTGCATGGACAAGACACTTCCCAGACCAGGCCACTTGATGTAGCTGGGTTTCTTCCGTCCTTTTCTGCTTGCCCACCTTGATATCTCTTTGAGGAAAAGTAGAGTCCTCAGGCTTAATGAAGAAGGTCAGTGTTCCTCCCGCTGCTTGTTTTTGGTAGTAGTCCCAAATTATTCCCTTAGATGATGGTGTTAGGCTCACCTGTTGCCTGAGGGGACTTCTGTCAATCTGGGGGAGGAATGAGCCCACCTGGACTGATTTCTATTGCTAGGCTGGAGATGGTGAAACATACCACGTGGTGTTGTCTTCTTCTGATGTGTGTGGGTTGTGAGATGCCCTGCTACTGTGCCGCTCCTCCAATCTTAGGGTCCAGACTCTTCGCTTTCTTATTAACCACTTTTCAGAGTTCTCCTTTGGCTCTCTTTTGGCCATTCTAAGGCTGATAGCGGGGAGGAGCCAGGAGAAATGGGTCAGTCTCACGTTGCTTGGATCTAAACTCCTGGAGTTGAATTTATTATAATACTGAGAAACTTTACATAATTGCCTAAGGTCACTCAGCTCTTTATGGCAGTCAGGATTCAAATCTACATCTCTGCTAATGCTAATTCTTAAAGAGCTAGTGATAGGAACATCTACTAATTAATAATAAACAGGACTTTACACTCAGCACCATGTTTACCATATGGAGTCATTTTATTCAAATGGTATTTGTGACCTGATCTCTCTACCTTGAAGGATAGAGATTGAGTGATGGATACAGATTTGCTTCCTAAACAGAGAAATGCTTTTTACCGGGATGCCATTTATCAACATCATCACCCTCTCATTTTTCAAATGCTCCTTTTTCTATGCTTCTTGAGATGATATTCTTCTGTTACACAATTAACACCTTTTATATCAGATGCCCCACAGACAAAAGTAGCTTCTAAACATGGCACAAAGAGGAGAAACTGCTGTATTTTCCACATCTAATCTAAAGTAAAAGAAAGCTGATCATCATCAAGGTGTTTGAGGTCCCACTTGGCTATAGAGAGGGTAACACCACATCTGTTTATATAAATAGTCTAGTTACAAGATTCACTTTTGGAAATGATTATAAAACAACAACAACAAAAAAGATGTTAGTTCTGTGTAGAACAGAAGGACAACTTTCCTCACCAACAATCATTGTTGGTAGGTTCCTAGCGCCATGTATCAGGCCATGGAAGGAAACAGTAAAATGAATCAGGATTAAGAGCCTTCAAGAACAGTCCTTTGTTAAGCCTAAATTTATCCTGCCATAATGGCCCCTTTATACACACTACAGGATATATATCTGATTTCCTGACTAAACACCGAAAAGAAGGGATTTCAAACTGAAACCTGTGAATGATAGCTAGGCCTACTGATAGAAGTAGGTATGTGATAATCTCCCTCTTTCTGTAAAAATCCTAATCTTCAGTAAAGTGTGGGTAGTGATGGATTCCGTCATTTTATTTGGGGTCCCCCACTGGCCAAGAGCATCATCTTCACAAGGACCTTTGCTTTGCCTGTTTCCACAGAAGGCAAGATAGAAGTATCTGAGTTTCAGAACACAGAGCACGTGGGTGAGTGAGCCCTGACCTTGGCTGTGGCCCAAGAAGGCTTAATTACCATGTAATGCTGCAAGAATTTTCTCTATCTGGTGAGAGCTAGGTGTTCCCTGTTCCCAGCCTGGTTCCTTTCTTTGTATTTCAAAGATAACACTTTAGGAAGTGGTGAAACCATATCTTGGGCCCCTTGGTTTGGAATTCCCCTCCCTTTGTTCTCTCTGTCCTTGAAAGTCTTTTCATTCTCAGTGGTTGAGCATGTGCCTTTGGCTCAGGTTGTGATCCTGGGGTCCTGGGATCGAGTCCCACATTGGGTTCCCTGCATGGAGCCTGCTTCTCCCTTTGCCTCTGTCTCTGCTATCTCTTTGTCTCTCATGAATAAATAAATAAAATATTTTTTAAAAAAGTCTTTTCATTCTTTAAGGTCCAGTATATGTGCCTATTGTGAGCTCGAGGGCCCAGCAACATGTCTCACTCAGCTCGGCCCAGCACAGTGATACCTGCTACCATGGTGCACGTGGAGTTGCTGCCTGCAGCTCATCCTTTGGACCTTAACAACAGCTTGGTCTTCCAAGGCTGACTCCCAGACTTGGTCTTCCTACGTAGACTCATTTTCCACCATGGGCTGGGTTGTACTTTGTAAGTGTACATTTATGTGATTGTTTCATTTGTATGTTTCTCCCACAGTTATTTTTGCCTATTACATTCCCAGAACAAGGCATATTGCCTTCTGTGTCATTTGTAGTAAAAACAAAGCAATATTTATTGAATATTGAATTAATAAATTTAAAAATCAAACTGACTTAATTAGCAGATCTCTAAAACAGTTCCTCCCCAAGCCAACTATGTTATAGCCACAGCTGAATAAATGACCAAGGGATATTGGAGAGCCTTACGACAGTGGCCCTTGCCAGACATAACTCCCTGGGATCTAGTGTGCTGAAGACAACAAAAACCTAACTAAATGGTAGAGTGAATGTTCATTCTGATAACATTTTAGAAAGAAAGCCCTGACTTCATGGATACCCTTGCTCTTTTGGGGACTCTCTATCTTCAGGACATGTTTCCCAGGGCTTTGTTTTTTTTTTTCTAGTAATGAAAGGTTAAATTTATTCCAATTCTTCCAATTCATTTCAGGTGGCAAATGAACATTTAACCCCAAGGTTGTTAAAAATTCAGGGACAACCCAGTCTCACCATGTTGTCCTGTCCTCTCCTGCTATCATTTGTACATCTGAGTTCTTGCTTGGTTTTCCTCTTATTTTTTAAAACTTTTACTTAAATTTTAGTTAATTAACATACAGTATAATACTGGTTTCAGGAGTAGAATTCATTGATTCATCATTTACAACATCCAGTGCTCATCACAACAAGTGCTCTTCTTAATCCCTATCACCCAGCCAGCCCACCTCCCTCCATCAACCCTCAATTTGTTCTCTATCATTAACAGTCTCTTATGGCTTGTTTCCCTCTCTCCTTCCCCCTCTTCTCATATGTTCATCTGATTTGTTTCTTAAATTCCACATATCAGTGGAATCATGTGGTATTTGTCTTTCTCTGGCTGATTTATTTTGCTTAGCATAATACATCCCAGTTCCATCCACTCTCAGGGCTTTTGGCTGAAGTTGCTGTGGGATTTCAGGGGCCGTCTGGGAGTAGGAGGAGAGAGGTGGTTTCTGTGTTTTCCAACCATGGCAATGACCACTTACTGTCATTGTATAGGTGAAGAAAGTCAAAACCATTGATGCTCGTGTATTATTCAGTCCAGTGATCCTTGTTTTTTTTAATTGAAATCATTTTTTTCCTAATAAAAGTTTAGTAACCTTGGCCTAACTCCAGGTGATGCTGAGAGTTTTCTGCTGGGTATATGGATGTGTGAACCCTGGGGCATCTATAGAGATGGGATTGATTCTGAGAGGACTTCTCCAGCTCTCCTGCTTTTTAGTGCCTGACTGTCTAAATTGAGGTGGTTTTCAGATGCACTTCCATGGGATCTCCTCAATTTTCTTCCCATAAGGATGGGCTAATTTACTGGGAAGGAGATTCATAATTGTCTTTAAAAAGTTTTTTTTTAAGGTTTTTATTTTATTTATTCATGAGAGACACAGAGAGAGGCAGAGCCACAGGCAGAGGGAGAAGCAGGCTCCATGCAGGGAGTCTAATGTGGGACTCGATCCCAGTACTCCAGGACCACACCCTGGGCCAAAGTCAGGCCCTAAACCACTGAGCCCTCCAGGGATCCCCCCAAAGTTTTTTTTTTTTTTTAATTTCATCTTTAGTCCAGTAATACTCATGTCACAGGGAACAAAACGTCTCAGAAGTTTCTGGTTTTCAGTTTTATCTATTTCTTTTTTTAAAATAGAATTTATTTTTTAAAGTAATTTTAGTTTCCCATAAAATCAAGGGAGAGGTACAGAGATTTCCCATATTTCCCCTGCCTCCAGTCATGTGTAGTCTTCCCACTATCAACTAGAGTGGTACATTTGTTACAGTTGATGAACCAACATTGACACATCCTTATATGCCAAAATCCATAGTTTATGTTAGGGTTCACTTTTGGTGTTGAATGTTCCTTGGGTTTGGACATATTTACAATGGCATGTGTGCACCCTTAAGTACGGTAGTTTCACTGCCCTAAAAATCATCTTTGCTCTACATATTTATCCCTCCCATCCCACTAAGTTCTGTCAACCACTGATGTTTTTACTGTTTCTATAGTTTTGCCTTTTCTAGAATGTCACATAGTCAAAATAATGTAGTATGTCAGCTTTCAGATTGGCTTTTTTTCCTCATAGTAATATAGGTGTACCTATTTTTGCTTCAGCCTTTTCTTATTCCTGGGATGATTTCAATAGGAAGAGAGTTGAGAAGATGGAAGAAGAGTTACATACCTATCCTATTCTTTGACACTCCTAATTAATAGGAGCCTCCAGGTTATTTCTAAAAGTTTAAATTGTTAGAATTTACTTATAATAGTTAATTATGAAATGATAAATTTAATGAGAAAAGAATTATTACTATCCCCATTTTACCAATATCTGTCTCCTAAATAGTCCATGTGGATTGAAAGTAATATATTTGAAATTGATTTATAAACTCAAATTACTGTATAATAACAGATCTTCAACAATTACTTCCCAATTAGCAAATGAATATACTCATTTGAATATACTCATTTGCTAGGAATATTATTTATTTCTCACTTTCTTTATTGGAAAACAAAAAAAGATATAATAATGAGAAACATGGAGAAGGTGAATCAAAGGACAGAGATTCATAGCCAACTGAAGAACCATTAGATTAAAAATCTCCAAATTCTGTTTTTCCATTATAAACTTCCATGATTACATCAGTGGCTGAAGCATTGCCAGACCTTCCAAAATTGTAAAGTGGATGAAACTTGTCTTTATCTTCACTTAATACTCTAGTGAATTCTCGACTACTTTTTTTCTCCCAAGCAAAACAATTAGATGTGTTTTGTGTGGTCATTTTTTGGGTTGTAATCAACAGAGAGCAACTCTGCTTAGCTTAAGGAAAGTAAGCGATGTTATAGGAAGTGTTGTGGCATGTCAGGTGTAATCACAGCTGGATATTGAATCACAAGGGAAGAATCAGGAGAGCTCTAAGAACCGCAGCAGCAGAAGTTCATAAACCTTCTTTCCGGGTATTACCATGACTGAGACTTACCACACACGACATGGTGTCTGTGTCTGTCAGTTTTCGGGCTTCTGTAAGAGAGTCACTAGTTACCATCTTGTACAGGGGGTAAGGCCAGGTGGTAAAGACTCACCTGAGGCCTTCCCTTGTACTGAGTGCCCTGTTCATAGCATGAGAATGATCCCAGCAGCCACTCCAAGGGGTACCACTCACCATGGAGGAAAAGGGTCTGCTAACATTAATCACTAATGGTCGTATGTTATATATGGAAAATGCTCTACCATTTCTTTAGCACAATCACGTTTGAAACACTAGGATATACTCCTTATACCAATTAAGACAAGAGACCGCAATCAAATCACGGTAGCTTTCACAGATACATGACACAGGGAGGGATCCTTGGATTGGGAGAAACAGTTGATAGAAGAGAAACATGATCTGAGAACCAGTGATTGGAAGTAAAGGGGTTTTCTCTTGGTATCACTTGAGACACCTTCTGGGATTCTCTTGTATCTGAGTCTTGGGTAAAGACAAGTGTAAGATTTAAATTTACTACTTGAGTCTTGGAAATGAGGCAGTTCTATCATAAGCCATCTGAGTAGTAGTGTCTCTGCTGGTGGAAAGGATGGTGAATAGAATTTATGCTTCTGGAGCACCTACTGAAACACTATTCTAGGCTCTTTACACATTCAGTCTTTGCAGTTGCCCTAAGAGTTAGTATTTTGGTTTCAGTTTTACCTCTGAAGTAGAGCTGAAATGGAGTTTCGAGTTGCTTTTATATGCTATTGAGCATGCACAGTCAAGTCCCAGGTGAAGCCAACAGTGGAGCATATTTCTAGATCTCATTTACCTATTCTGAAAAAGACTGGCATCAGGATTTGTGAGTCAGGAGAATCTATTTCCTATTCTAAGTTCACACTGAAATACTCAGTATTTACGACGATGTAACGGAATGTTAGAGGCCTTTTTCTAAAACATACATCATTACCTTTATATCTGACAAGATTATTTGTTTTGTATTTCAAATATTCCCAGGAATAAAAGCATTTGAGGAAAATGGCACCAGGAAATACTCCATAAAAAACTGTAAGGTTTATACAATATAAACATACAGTTATATGTTTATGTGATAACAGCATCTGTTACCATATAGACATGTGATAAAAATATAAATCTATTGATTTTTCAATAGCTCTGTGAGCTTGGCAGGGTAAGGACCATCCCAAGACTAGTCTGCTGGAAAAATGGTTGGCAGGGTAAGGACTATCCCAAGACTAGTCTGCTGGAAAAATGGATATTGTCAAATACCTTTTCTGCATCAGTTGTTATAATCATATGTGTGACTTTTCCCTTCTGGAGCTTGTTGAGGCATTGGAATAGATTAACTGATTTTGGAATGTTAAACCAACCATATATAACTAGTATAAATTTAATTTGTTTATGGTGTAATTTTTATTAGTAAATTTTAATTTATTAATATGAATTAATACTAATATTTATTTTAAACATTAATAATATTTTTATACATTGTTGTATTTGATTTCCTAATATCTTGTTGAAGATTTTATATATATATTTATGATAGATATTGGTTTATAGATTTACTTTCTTACAGTGTAGCCCCTTTTCATTTTTAAACATATACTTGTGTTTTTTAATTTGTAGTGATCATAAATGGCATAACGTTTTAATTTTTCCTTCCAGTTATTCATTGCTAAGGTATAGAAATGTTTGATTTTTATCTATTAACCTTGTATCTTGTGACCTTATCAAATCACTTACTAATTTTAGGAAGTTTTGTGTAAATTTCTTATGATTTTCTACATAGAAAATTATACTATCTTTAAGTAGGACAGTTTTGTGGGTATTTTTTCTTTCTAATGAATATTTCCTTTGTATTTGTATTCCTTTGTATTTCATTTTCTTGCTTTATTACACTAGCTGAGACTTCCAGTACTATGTAAAAACGAGTGATGACAGTGAACATCTTTGCCTTATTCCCAGTCTTAGGTGGCAAGAATTCTGTTTTCCAACATTAAGTTTGATGTTAACTGTGCATGTTTTATAGATGTTCATTCTCAGAGGAATTTCTCTTGTATATAAAATTTTCTGAAAATTTCCAACAGTGATTTTATTGTTTTTTTTTTTTTTGTCAAATACCTCTTCAGTATCAGCTAATATAATCACGTGATTTATTTTTTCTTCTTAGAAAGTTAATGTGATGAATTACATTGATCAGTTTTAACAATATTGAACCAGTTTTACATTGCTGGGAAAAGACCCCACTTGGTTGTGGTACATGGTCTTTTTACATATTTTGGATTTAACTTACTAATATAATATTTTGTTGGGAACTGTTGTTCATGAAGAGTATTGGCCTTTTTAAAAATACTGACTTTGATTTTGGTTTTAAGTTGGTGCTGCTGGCATCATAAAATGAGTGGGTTGTGTTCTCCTATTTTTCCGGACAAAATTGTATAGAATGTATTCTTTATATATTTCATGGAATTCTCCATTAAGACTATATTGTCCTAAAGATTGATGTTTTGAGAACTTTTCAACTATGAATCCCATTTATTTTATACTTGTAGGATTAATTATATTATCTATACCATCTTGGATGAGTTTTGGTATTTTGTTGTTTTTAATGAATTCATTTCATCTAAACAGTCAAATTTACGTGTGGAGGGTTAGTTAATGATGTACCTTTATTTCCTTTTAATGTATGTGCCTTCTATAATGATAGTCTGATTCATTTCTGATGTTAGTAATTTATGTTTTCTCTTTTAACTTTATCAGTCTTGCTAGAGATTGATCAATTTTTTAAATTTGACTTTTTTCTGTTCTCTTTATGTTTTCCATTTCATTAATTTCTACTTTTCATTATTTTCTTCCTTCTACCAGTTTGGAATTTATATAGTTCCTTTTCCTGTTTTCTTCAGGTAGCAACTTAGATTATTGCTTTGAGACTTCTCTAATATAAACACTTCTTGACTTCAATTTCCTTCTAAGCATGGCTTTAGTTTCATCCTACCTATTTGATATGTTACATTTTGATTAAGTTAAATATATTTATTTCCCTTGAGATATCCTCTTTGATCTGTACTATATAGAAGTATGTTGTTTAGCTTGTAAATGTTTGGAGGTTTTTCTGTTATCTTTCCATTATTGATGGAATCAATATTAGAATCAAACTATTATTCTAGTTTGAATATATTATGGTCAGAGAATATTATGTGATTTTGATTCTTTTGTATTTTTAAGGTGTTTTATGCCCCCAATATGGTCTATTTTAGTGAGTGTTCCATATATGTTTTAAAAGAATGCATATTCATGTTGGGTCCTAGATATGTGGTAGTATATCTGATCAGACTTTATGCCTGAGGCAAGTTCAAGGCTTTGCTCCTTTGTGTCCTGTTCACAGAAGACCAGGAGATCTGGATCTTTAACATGTCCCAGTAATCATGATAGCATCAGTGCTTGCTTATTTTTGTAAGCTCATGGCCCCATATGTTTATGGCCTTAGTAAGGTCTTTTTTTACCTTTCTTTGGGGAAAGGACAAAATTATTCAAATATGTAAAATTTGAAGATTTTTTTTAGTAGTCTGTCAATCACAATCATATCTCATTTACTCCTCCTTACCACTATGTAGAGCAATATTAAAATCCTTATGTTTTAGATGGGAAAACACAGAAGGAGAAAGTGACTTCAGTAGTGAAACACATTTTCAAAAGTTAAAAGATTTGAGAAGAAGGTATAGTGTGTCGGGCAAAAGGCAGTATTCAGTGGTTTAGAAGCCACAAAAAATAGACATTTCTGAGGGCTCCAACATTGGTCATTTAAGTTTGTCAGGGACAGGTTTAGATAATTGGGAATTTTAATTTTTAATTAAGCCAGTGAAGCACCAGGAATGAATGTACCCATCAATCATATTCCCCTCAGTGCTTGTATTTTCCAGCTTTTTAAAAACAAGATAATGTGCCAGAGCTTCTAGGTAAACAAAATGTCAAGTATGTTATTAATTTCAATATATATAACTGGCAAAAGATTGGTATCCGGAGTATGTAACGGACTCCTAGAAATCAGCATAAAAAGTATAAATAATCCAATTTTAAAAGTAGTTAAAGGGATATGAGGAGGCAATTCACAGAAGAAATCAAAATAGTCGGAAAAGATCCCTTTCTAATTTTTTAGGAATCAGGAGGTACAAATTAAAATAACAAGAGCATTTCATGCTAATCAGATTCATAGATTCACAGAAATTAAAAACCTTGATAAATTCCTGTGTTACTTAGATTTGGGTGAAATAGGAAAATCCATATACTGTTATTGCAGAATCAGTAAGTATGACCATTCTAGGAAGGATTTTGAGAATATCTAATATTACATATTTGTATTCCTTGTGACACAACAGCAATTTCATGTTAAAGTATGTATCTTTAGAGAAATTGTGAAATAAGAACAGAAAAAGATTGCTTAAAAATGTAATGGATTTTCCTATTATCTGTAGTGATCCTTACTGGCTGATTTCACCTAGGAAATCAGAGGAAAGAAGTTATTCCAATCCCTTTTCTTTTCTCAATCTGAAACCCTTGTTCTGGACTTAAATGTCTGGACAGGCTAGCCAGAAATTGAGGAATTGAAACAGCAAGCATCACAGCCAAACTTACACCTCGGCAATTTTTCTCTTACTTACACTGAAGGACAAAATGGCAAATAACTTCAGAAAATATTTCACAAATCATTCCCGTTCTCTTTTGTCATACCATCCATATCATTTGGCAAATTCATGGTAAAATTTTAATAATATTAGCAATAGTCTTTATGATTGTGTTGAAAACTTATATGAAGGCACCTTGGAAAATTGGAAACACTGTGTATTTTCACATTATATTAATTAATACTAAGGTCACTTATGGAGACAAACTAAACTTGAATAAGAGCTTTGAATTTATCCTACTTTGATTCAGAGACACATTTTCAAAATTTATCCTTTAGTGTTTACAGTATGTGGAACCAGACATTTCTGGATATTTTAATCTTTTTGAAATTCAGTTTCTTTGTAAATAAAATGGACCTAACTGATGACCACTTAGTAGAGTTTTTGTGAGGAATATATGAAATAGTAAATGAAGGCTTTAGGGATCATGCTTGGTACAGAGTAAGAGCTCAACGAATTTGTCATTTCTTTTCTCCAATTTACTTAGAATAATTCCAACATGTGTGGCATTATAGGGAATAATAAAACAAACAGCCGTTTAGAGATGGTAATACTTGTCAAATTTGCCTCAAATTATTTTTTTAGAAATAAACCATTACAGGCACAGAGCTCTGTGTTTCCCATCTCTCGCTACCTTTTACCTGCTTTCCCTAGAAGTAACTCCTACCCTTACTTGTTCCTTATTCCCATACATTTCTACATTTTGATTATTTATATATGAATAGCAAATAAGAAAGTGTGTAAGTATGGTGTTTTAAGACTTTATATAAATGACATGATTCTATCTTTATGAATTGGATAAACTTAAAAAATCTAAGTTTTCCCACGTTGATAACAAACTGTCTCAGGGTAATATATTAAATAGTCCATCCTCTCCTGTTGATTTATCCCATTCATGTATTAAGCTTACTTATAGATGCATGAGTTTGTATTCCCATCTACTCCATTGATTTCACCATATGTCCCTGTGTCAGGAATATGTTGTCTTAATCAAAATAGCTTTATAGTAAAATTGATATTTTATAGGGTAATTCCTGTTATATTCCAATAAATTATAGTGGCTATTATTGAACTTTTTATTTTCCATATTAGAATTTGATTAAGTTACATGTACACTGCATATTTTAATTGGGATTATATTGAATTTATGGAATAATCTGGACAGAATTGATATTAGGATAATACTGCCTTTTAACTCATGTACATGGTATGTCTTCCATCTGTCAAAGAGAAACAAAACCAGACACTTGTTACAGGAAGTAGGTAGATTTTAGGCAGTAACTCCTGTAGTAGAGAAGAGACTGAGGAATGCAAATACAACTCAATTTCAATCTGTGAAGGGGTGACTAGGCATGTTAGTTGGAGAATGAAGGAGGAGGAATGATTAGGGATTTCAGCAAAGTCAAGGAAATAGAAAATTACAGAAAGCAGGTTGGGAGGTTGGTCAGTGTAATTAGGTCATCTGGATTTGCTAACTGGTATATATTGACTTTAGGTTTCTACCTTCCCACAGAGTCTAGAGACAGGAATTCTGTCTTTAGGTATTGGCTGGAGCTGTCAGAAAATTCTTCTGGCAGCTTTGAGCTTTCCTAGGCAAGATCTTAAGGTAACTGGCATCCCAGGGACGCTGCCTAAATGAGAAGAGAGCTCACAGGAGCCTGGGTTTGGTTGAGGAGTTTCTTGATTCAGTTCTTTATATATGTGCTAATGTTTTGTGAATTTTTCTTTTAATTCCATGGTGAATTTGTAAGAGATCTAAACAACCAATAACCTTAACAGAAAATCAGTCAATTGTGTTTAAAATCAATAAATCAAGAAAATATATGAGTGTGTATATAGAATATGTTGTCTATTCTAGGGAGACTGAGAGGTTTGAGCCACTATGAGATCACCTACACAAAATAAAGGAAGTTACATTTTTGTATATCTGAAATTGGGTTGTTTAAATATCTTCCCTCCAGGTTTGCTTTTACAAAGGACCTCAGAAAAGAAAATAAAAGGGTCAAGAAGAGTAGAAAAATGAGCTGTGAAATGTGCTGAGATGTAGGGGTCAAAAAGCAGATAAAAATGGGAGAAAAACAAAATCTTTTGGAGAGATGAAAGCCATATGAACAGAAACATGAAATAGAATAAAACTTAAAAGGCATTTATTATTGAAATGATAGTAGATACAGATGAGAGATGTGACACATACGTAATTGACATCCTTGGAAAAGGCCAAATACAATATAAAATGTAATAAAATATATAAACTTGAAGAAAATTTCTTCTGAAGTAAAGAACATTGCTATCTGCCAGGCAAAAAGGCACATCAATCCCCAGAAGATTTTTATACAGAAAAATTAACACTAGTTTATAGCTCGAGATAAAAATTGAAATAGTTATGTAGTATGAATAGAATTATATGTTTATAGATTTATTTTTTCATTTTCTTTTCCTCTTCTTCCTACCTTTTCTACGTTTTTAAGAGATTCTATTTATTTATGAGAGACACACAGAGGCAGAGATATAGGCAGAGGGAGAAGCAGGCTCCCTGCAGAGAGCCCATTAGGGGACTCAACCCCAGGCCCCTGGGATCACTCCCTGAGCCAAAGGCAGAAGCTCAGCCACTGTGCTACCCAGGCACCCCTTTTTCTACATTTCTCATTTTTCTTTATTTCTCCTTGTCTCCTTCCCTTCTCCCTCCCTCCCCTCTCTTTCTGTCTTCTTTTCTATTTATGCATAAATATGAGAGGTAACTGCAGTAATATGTACCAAATGTTAATGGTGATTAATGAATATCAAGATAATCTTATTATTTTTAAGGTTTTATATTTTTCTTTTTAATATTAGGATGTCGTATTTTCTAAAAAAATATTTAAAATATATAATAATATTTGTACAACTTGAAAATCTGGAAGGCAATAGAAAATATACTATAGATACATCAGCGCTTGAGATAGATCTAATATTAGTTTCCAAAATCACCTCTTATGTATGTGGCATATTTCTGACTCCATGTATCGCTTCTCATAATTAATGATGGTAATTATGAAAATAGCACTACAGTTTGTAGAACTTCCTGCTTATCTGCTACTTTTAGACCCATCGCTATCTTGACTTAATTACTGTCTGATAAAGGACAATATTCTTTAAGCTAGCCTAATTCACCCATTTGTCACAAACCCATGGACAACCTACATGGCCTTAAACCAGATCTCCCAGAAAATCCTCACTTATTTCTGACCTGTATCTATTTATGTCAAGTTCATATATAGTTTTGAAACTTGGCTTTGGGTCATAGTACATTTATTCCCCATCTGTTCCACACAACTGCCATCTCTGCCTTCCTCTCAAGGGCGTTGTTTGAACTTTTTCTCTTCACCTTGTTCTTGCTTCACCAAACAAGCTGTGCCCATGGTGACCCCCCAGGAACCCAGCTTCCTACCCTACCTAGCCCACCAGCTGGGACTCTAGCATGCCGATCACATCTGATAAGGAAGCTTTAATTGGAGGCCACACAGGTTAATGGTGAAGTGCCTAATGTTTGGAGTAATCTAGGCTTGATGCCTATCCAAGTCTTGACTGTCACTTGCGTATGACCTGGGAGCCTTGTGTAAGTCTCTTCTCAGTTTCCTGGTCTGTTTAATGGGCATTAGTGTGCCTTTCTCTTAAGGTGGTTGTAAGGATAAAATGAAATAATTTACATAGAATGTTTACCATAATGTGAGATGTAGGCAAAATGTTCACTTAGAGCAGCTTTCAGTTATTATGAAATAATAAAAGCAAAGATTGTTCTAGGAAACATAAAGCAGGGAAAATTCTGATGTGAAAATTGCTCTTTTCCATACTAATGACTATAAAATAGATGTTTCCTCCTATGTCTGTGAGAAGTGGGGCTTTGAACTACCTGTTTGAGTACCTACCGATATCTTAAATTGCATTTTCCTGCTTCTGAAAGATATTTTAAATTGCTCTGTAGGTAATTCTCATTCCTCAGAAATCTCTTTTATGCTGTTTGCACGAGACACTTCCTTTTCATCCCCAAAATGTGGATGAAGAAGCTTTCCCATCACAGAGGAACACGAGTCAACTACAAATAGGAAGATGCTGTTTATGGTGCATATTTCTTTGGGGAGAATCATTGTCACATATCTGACTCAACACTTATTTCTAGAAGAACAAGTTGTTCAGGAAGGAAATCTATTTCCATATCTAAAATGAAAGTTTTATTTAAGAAGTGCAATTGGAATAAATCACGCAAGAGAAAGTGGTTAAAGTGCACAGCTGCCGGTTTCAAATTTAACACTATTTGTATATGAAAAAGTAGCTGGGAAAGTTTCACTTTTAGTTCTAGACCCGCTGGGTAGCTTCAGGGCACGTGAAAGTGTTCTTGATTCCTAGCTATGTTTGCCAGGGCCTTTGTGCAGAAGCTCTGTGGCTTTCGAACAAACAAGGAACAGCCATCAAACAAAAACCCAGGTGCCTCTCAGGAGGGGATTTTGAGATTTGACCCTGAGAGTTTTCTAAGCAATGTGAGTGAGAGGGTTTGCTGCTGCTGTGTTGATGAGAAACAAAATGTAAAGGGCTGCTCATCTGAGTGGATCTAGAACTACCTGGAGATTAAGGTATCAGGCCCAAAGCTGTGAATTCAGGGGAACTCTTGGATAGAGACCCACAGCCCAATGCCTTTTGATGCACTGTAGGGGGTTCAAACATTTTACAGGACATTTCTTCACTTTGAGGGTTTTCTGTCTACATCTCACTTCCCGCAGCCTTTTCACGTTCTTTCCCCTTTTCCTATTTCTTCTTCTCTCTTCTCCCTTTTTCTTCTTTGTATATATCTTCTCAGTTATAATTCTTCTCCGAGGTTTCTGCAGTCTACTTTTCTTCTCCTCCTCAGTTATTTCTCCTCATGTTTTCTATCCTTTCACTAGCTCTTCTTATACTTGTTTCTCTCCCAGCACCCCCTCCCCATCACCAGTTGAATAAGTGGTAGAAAATGTACCTATGTTTGCCGCATATTCAGGAAGCCTCACCTTACTCTGCTGTCAGAAGTGATCTCTGGCTTCTCTGGGTTTGCCTAACACTTGATCCATCTCTACTTTGTCCTTGCCTCCTATCTTCCAGCAACCTGAGTGCCTGTCTGCTCTGTTCTATCACAGGGGAAGCTCCTTCCATAGAAGGATGATGTCTTTCCCACCATTGTCTCCATAAGTCTCAGCGTAACAGCTTGCAATTGGTAGAATCATTTATTCAATAAGTATTTCTGACTGTGTATATAAAATGGTTAATATAGCAATTTAACATGTGATCAGAAGTTACAAGTTTCTATCTGCTGAGAAAATGCTACAAATAGATCTCAATATTGTGCTAAAAGATTTATTTTAAGGATGAATTTCCAAGGAAACATCATTTTAGAAAATACTTATTCAGATATTATGAGTTTAGAACCAGAGGAACCACTATATTTGTCATTAGGTGTAGTGGGGCCTAAATGATTGTACTGGGTAGAGGTTGGGAAAAGGGAATGAGTCAAACCATGGTCTTGGGAGTCAGGAGGACCTGTGGGTTCTGAGGCACCCCGTAAGGTAGATGCACTGTAAAATGCAAATGATAGTATTTGGAGAGACCTTGATGAATTCACCTCATTATTTAATTGTAGATTTCTATAAGGAGCTCAATATACGTCTCCTATCCACTTCCTCTTCTTTCAAGCTCAAGGGAAAAGATACATTAATAGATAATTATGAAAAATATTTGAGTTTTTACTGTGGTAAGCACAGGTATAAAACTCTTGGGTATGTGGGATTTTGTGCAATGTCACCCATATTTAGTATGACCTGTGAGGGCTTGCATGATATTTGCCTTATATCCTTCTCCCCATGTCTATAAACCTCTGGTTTCATATTTCATATTCTTTCTCTCCCTTCTCTACTCCAGCCACTGCTTCTTCAGTAGACTGGGTGTAGATATGCTTCTATTTTAGGGTTTTGCACTATTAGGAATAGCACTCCATGTCACTATCCCTCCAAGCTTCAAATCTTCAGTTAAAAGTCATTTTCTCAGGCCTTTCCTCTTTACCTTTCCTGAAAAATCTCAAAGCTGTTCCTCTACATCATTTGCTCATACTTTTTTACATTTACCTACACATACTCCACCACTATGTATCACTTCACTCAAGGTCAGTTTCATGGTTGGTTTTATGCTGTGTTATCACCATCTTGAAATTTTTTTAGTAACTTTTGAACAGGGGGCTCTACATCTGAAGATATGTAGCCAGTTCTGAGTTTGCTTATTTTTAATATTGCTTGTCTTTCCTCCCTTCTTAAGGCTGAATAATAATATTTCATTGAAGGGGTAGGTCACAGTTTGTTTATGAATCATACATATAAATGTATGAATCATACATTTGTAGATATTTGAATTGCCACCTTCTTTTGGCTATTGTGACTAATGATTCAATGAATATGTGTGTGCAAATATCTGTTCAAGACCCTTCTCTCCAGTCTTTTGGGTATATATCTAGAAGTGGATCACTGTATCACATGGTTAATTATTTTATGTTTAATTTTTTGAAGAATCACCTTATCATTATCCATAGCAGCTGAACCATTTTAAGTTTCATTAGCAATGCAGAAGCATTCCAATTTCTTTATATCCTTGCCAAATTTTAAAAATAATAGCCATCATAATTATGGGTTTAATGTTCATTTTCTAATGATTAGTGATGATGAAGCATCTTTTCATGTGCTTGTTGGCCATTTGTATGTCTTCTTTAGAGACCTGTCTATTCAAGTCTTTTGCTTATTTTTTAATTGGGTTGTTTAGGTTTTTTTGTTGAATTATCGGAGTCCTTTATATATCTGGATATTAATCCCTTATCAGATACATAATTTGTAGTTTTGATTTGTATTTCCTGATCATGAGTGATGTTATGCATATTTTTATGTCTGTTGGCCATCTGTATGTCTCCTTTGGAAAAAATGTCTATTCATGTCTTCTGCCCATTTCTTAACTGCGTTATTTATTTTTGGGTTGTTGAGTTTGATAAGTTCTTTATTATAGATCTTGGATGCCAACCCTTTATCAGATATGTCATTTGCAAAAATCTTCTCCCATTCCACAGATTGCCTTTTAGTTTTATTGACTGTCTCCTTTGATGTGCAGAAACTTTTTATTTTGATGAAGCCCCAAAGTTTATCTTTACTTTTGTTTCCCTTGCTTCAGGAGATATAGCTAGTAAGAATTTGCTACTGCTGACATCAAGGAAGTTACTGTCTCTGTTTTCCTCTAGGATTCTAATAGTTTCCTGCCTTACATTTAGGTCTGGAGAGCAACATGTAAAAGAATGAACTTTTAAAGTAAAGAAAGTAAAGAACTTTCTTATACCATATGCAAAACTAAATTCAAAAGGGATTAAAGACCTTTGATCCATTTTGAGTTAATTTTTGTACGGGATAAAGGTAAGGGCCCAACTTCATTCTTTTGCATGTGGATATCCAGTTTTCCTAGCACCATAAAAAGGACTGTCTTTTCCCATTGAATGGTCATGGCACTATATATGTGAGGATTTATTTCTGGGATCTCTGTTCTATTCCCTCAGTCTATATGTTTGCTTTTATGCCAGTTTAGCACTCTTTTGATTACTTGGATAAATCCATAGTAAGTCTTGGCTGTTTGAGGTCCCTTGGAGTTTCAGGGCACATGGGACCTCAAAGTAAATTTAATTAATTTTTGGTTCCAATTTACTTTAGAGATCTTTGTGGACAATAGCCAGACTGCATATTTTACTGGGTCAAGAAGATCCAAGGGGCACTGATAAATATTGGGGGAGCAGCTTCACAAAGGGAGAAGTCCTAAAACTAGGGAAGAGCACTGCTTTATCCATTATTAACTATAAATACTAAGAAAACCAGAGCAGGAGAATACTCCATACTCTCTCCTCATTCCTCTCTTTCCATAGATATGAGGCATTTCTACCAACAGTCATTTCCAATCTTTCTCCCTTTCCTTGCTTGTGTAACAGGAGGAAGAAGTTACTTAGGTATGGAGGTTTATCTGGATTTATCATAGATTATATTATGGTTTTAAGTTTTTCTTAACTATTTTATGATGTGAGTTGGTCTCTTAGAGTTGTATTTTTGTTTAGTTCCCCATGGCAACTAAAGAATGACAGTTCAGGCATACAGAATTTACTGCAGGTTGCCACACATTGGATATCTTGCCCATAGCAGACATTGTTAATCAGATAAATTGCTTCTCCCAACTGAGACCTGGTATTACTTGAATATCCTCCTTAGAGTAATTCTAAGCACAGCTCTCATTGAATTGAAATTGGCTACAGAGAGAAAACTTATTGTTGCTCAGATGATGAACTTTATAGTTCATCATTAAATAATCTTCTTTCCTGAATATGTGTATGTAAATTATATCTGGAAAGATACAAAAGAACCTATTAATATAAATTTCTCCAGGGAAAGAAACTGAGAACAGAGATAGGAATAGGAGAGATGTGTTTCACTATGTAGTGTTTTACACCTGAATTTTGGGCCACAGTGATTATTTTAGTTATTCAAGAATTAAATAGAATAATATTTGAAAGCATTGAAAACTATTTCCCTCTAATTCTGATATATTTCCTTCCTTTTCTGTATAGTGTTGAGGGGTAGTGGTCAAAGTGGACATATTTGTCTTACGTGATACTGAAAATGTTCTCTAAAAGTTTTATGCTAAATTTTAACATAAAATTTTTTTTCAAAATTATAATCCTACCATCTGTAGTGGTATCCATTTGAATTTTCAAAATGCTTAATTATTGCTAACTGTAAACTGAATGATAAGCCAGATAAAGTGTTCATAGGCATTACCTCTAATTCTTGGGGGAAAATATATTAATAGTCTTAGATTGTTCATTTAGTTACTTTTACATAATAAGGATAAAAGATAATCTAGCATTGAAAAAAATAAATAGCTAAGAGAACAAGTCAGTGACCCCTTTGGATGACATTTTGATGTTTCTATATTAAGCTCATTTCATTACCTCTTCGAGTTGTGCACCGTCATCCTAGCTACTCAGTTATGGCTTATCCATATCTGGTAAATGGATTTGTAAGGTCACGTTCTTCCTGAAGGTCTAGCTGGGAAGAAATAAGAAGCATGACTGAGGACTTTGGCCTCTACCATATTTTACCAAATAGCATTTATAACAGAGGATTGCATTAATGTACGAAGTACTTTTTCAATGCTGAACAAAGTAGTGCTTTGTTTCTCCTTGGCTATTATTGCTTGTGGGTATCATCTCCAAGATTTTTGAAGAGGAGATAATGAGGGTTTGGGTACTAGTACTCACTCCAAATTTTTAACAGTTAAGCCCAATTACATCAAGAAAATAAATAATAGAAAATAATTTTTTGGTGTTTTCGTTAAAGTAGTAAATGTTAATCAGATAATTAAAAAAAACTGAGGAATGCTCTTAGGAAGCAATTCTTAGAAAATATAATACTTCTTTCAGGATTTCTGAGAGTTTGGAGATCAAAAGAGATAGAGAAATATAGAGAAAGATTTGTGGAGCCAGCTGACAGGAAATATTGGTGTCCATGAATCAAGAGAGCGTTCACATTCTTCAAGTCAGCACTGGGCTATAAGGAGAAGTGGAAAGAAAAAAAAAATGTGTGTGTGTGTGTGTGTGTGTGTGTGTGTACGAAATGAATACAAAAGGCAAAAAAGACATTAGGAAAACTTGTGATACAACATACCGTTGTAGTTCTTACATGACCCATCACTGGGTCCTAGAAAGGTAGGGAAAGCTTAGTATTACAATTTACTTCTTGATTATAGCTTTCTACCAATTGAGGGTTTTTAAATTAAACTTAAAAAATTAGAATTATGTACAGTTATAGGATAATATAGACAGATCATTTATATCCTTTACCTAATTTCTAGCAAAGATTACACCCTGCAAAACTAGAGTCCAATATCGCAACCAGGATATTGAAATGGATCCAGTCAATATTCAGAGCATTTCCATCATCACAGGTACCACTCATGTTGCACTTTTATGACCACCTACTTCCCCTCTCATTCCCATCCCATCCTTAACCCATGGCAACCACTAAACCATTCCCCATTTCTATATTTTTGTGATTTCAAATTGATATGTGTGTGTGTGTATAGATATACATATCCATTCAATTCATATGTATATATCCTGTCATAAAATATGTAATCTTTTGGAGTTGTCTTTTTTTCCCCCCATTCAGCATAATTTTCTGGTGATTCCTCCAGGTTATCACATGTTTCAATAATTCCTTTTTATTGCTGGGTAATTATTTCATGGATGAATGTACTACATTTAGTTTAACCATTCATCTGTTGAAGAACATCTGAGGTATTTCTAATCTTGGGCTATTAAAAATAAAGCTGCTATAGACATTCTGGTACAGATTTTTGTGTGACCACAAGTTTTCATTTCTGTAAGATAAATGCCCAGGAATGCACTTACTAGAATGAATGGTCATTGTATGTTCACTTTTATAAGAAATTGCCAGGCTGTTTTCCACAGTGGCTGTACAACTCATTTTCTTTTACAACCACATCCTTGCCAGCATTTGGTGTTATCACTATTTTTTATTTTAGCTTTTCTGAGAGGTGTATATAGTGGATCTCAATGTAGTTTTTGTTTTCATTTCCTTAATGATCAATGGTGCCGAAGGTCTTTTCTTGTGCTCATTTTTTTATCTTTCTCAATGGAATGTCTTTTGATATCTTTTCTCCATGTTCAAATTGCATTATTTGGGTTTTTTGGGGGTTTTGTTTTGTTTACTGTGGAGTTTTGAGGGTTCTTTATATATATTCTAGATACAAGTCTTTTGTTGATTTTATGGGTTGCAAATATTTCCCTCCATTCTTTAGCTTAGTCCTAATAGTGTCTTTTATAGATAAAAAGTTTTTTACTTATGATGAAATGAAATTTTTATTTTATGGTTTTATTTTATGGTTCAGTGTTTTGGTTTCAAGTACCAGAATTTCTCCTTTTTTTCCTAACAGTTTTATAGTTTTAGATTTCAATATAAATCCATGATCCATTTTGAGTTAATTTTTGTAAGGTGTGAGATTTAAGTTGACATTTATTTTTTGCCTATGTTTATCCACTCAATCCAGGACCATTTGTTGAAAGCCCATCTTTTCTCCATCAAATTGCTTTGGTACTTTTTCAAAAACAGGCATCTGTGTGTAGGTGTGTTTCTGGGTTCTATATTCTTTTCTATGATCTATGTGTCTTCACCACTGAGAATACCACATAATGTTACTACTATAGTTGTAAAATAAGTCTTGAAATTGTTTAGACTGGCCCCCTTCATTTTATTAGTGTTTTCAAAATTGTTTTAGCTATTCAAGTCCTGAGCCTCTCCATATAAGTTAGGATAATTTGTGTGTATCTAGAAAAAAAGTTCTGTTGACAACTTGATAGGATTGTATCAAATCTGTCTATCAGTTTGAGGGAGTATTGACATCTGTAGTATGTGGAGTCTTCCAAACCATTAATACAATATGTATCTCTATTTATTTAGACATTTGGTGATTTTTTTAAATCAGTGTTTTGTAGTTTTTAGCACACAAATCCTGTAGATGTTTCCTTAGATTTATATCAAAGCATTTCATAAATTTTAGAGATTGTAAATGGTATTATAATTTTTAAATTTCAATATCCACATATTTAATGTTAGGATTTCTATCTATTATTAGTTTCGCATGTGTATCTTGCATCCTGTGACCTTAGTGAACTCACTTATTATTTTTAGGAGTTTTTTGTTGTTGTTGTTGACTTCTATGTAGACAGTCATGTCATCTACTAATAAAAACAGTTTTACTTCTTCCTTTCCAACTTGTATGTTTTCATTTCCTTTTCTTGTCTTATTGCACTGGCTAGAAATTCAAGCACTAACTTGAGTAAGTGTGGTGAGAGCAGATATCCTTGCCTTTTTCTCAATATTAGGGGGCAAGTATTCAGTCTATCATAATTAGGAACAGTGTTAACTTCAGCTTATTTATTTATTATTTATTTATTTATTTATATTTTTTTAACTTCAGCTTTTTAAAATATGATTTATGAAGTTAGGAAATTACCCTATATTCTTATTTTTCTGAGGGATTTTATCATATAGTGGTATTAAAGTTTGTCAGATGCTTCTTCTGCATTGATTGATACTATCGTGATTTTTTTTTTTCTTCTTTAGCCTAGTGTGGTGGATCAGATTGGTTGGATTTTAAATATTGAACCAACTTTGTATCCTTGGAATGAACTCCATTTGGTCCTTCTGTATACTGCTGAATTCTATTTGCTAATACTTTTTAAGGATTTTTGTATCTATATCATGAGTTTGGGTCTGAGTTTTCTCTTTTTCTTCTACTGTCCTTGTTGTTTTGATATCAGAGTGATACTAACTTCATGAAATAAATTGGAAAGTATTCTCTCCTTTTTTGTGTGAAAGAGATTATATAGAATTGCTGTTGATTATTCTTTAAACATTTGGTAGAATTCTTCAATGAAACCATTTGATCCTGGAGATCTCTTTTTTGGGAGATTTCGGGTTACAAATTTGATTTTCTTAATTGTCATAGAGCTATTAAAATGATCTGTTCAATACGAGGTGATTTGTGGTAGCTTATATTTTTCAAGGAATTGGTCCATTTTTCTAAACTGTCAAATTAACATCTATAAGGGGGGGGGGCTAAGGTGTTTCATTGCAGTGTCACAAGAGTAGACATCTAAGCTCCCAACTCAGCCTTTGTTGTCAAGAATAGAAGTAGGGCTATTGTTTTTTTAGGGGTGTGTGGTAGAGATTAGAGTTAAAAAAAAATTAGAGATTGGTTAAAAGGTTTTTATTTTGTTATGCTGTTCCTTTCCTAGTCCTTTAGCTAGACAGTGTAAGCTTTTGTTGGGGCTTACAGGGCCTGTCTCCAAGTGTAGGCTACATGAAGCAAAATAAACAATAACAACAACCCTCTCCTCCCCCAGAACCAAAAATCAAGCCAAACAAAGAAGCAGAACAAACCAGAGAAAACCACCTCCTGTTCTTAGGGTCCTGAGAGTCCTAGGCAGTCTGCATTCTTTCATCTTTTAGAGCTTCTTTGTATTGTTTTATATATAATGTTCAGGGATTTCAGTTGTATTTAGTGAGAGGAGGAATAGGGAAAAGTATTCCAGTTTCCTACCAGCAGAAGTCCATGATATACTTTTAAAGTATATATATATGCTAATATTAGACAGCAATATATCTGTTGTATGCCTATTTTTTGTATGCAAAAAAAAACAAAATAAAATTATCATATATGGGAAATATATCAGTTACTGTGTATAAAGATATAAGTACATACTATGTAAATGGAACATACTATGAAATGAATCATACCAAATTACTATAAAATTGCACTCTTGAAGTGCAGAGGAGATAAAGTAGACATACTTTTATTTTATACTTTTAAACTTCTGTATTAATATTTTTGCCTTATAAGCTACCTTTCTTTATTTCTTCCTTGATTTGCCTTTCCTTTTTTTCAGATTAATAAAATCGTAAACAATTTTTTAAAAGATTTTATTTATTCATGAGAGACACACAGGCAGAGGGAGAAGCAGGCTCCTTGCAGGGAACCTGATGAGGGACTCGATCCCTGGACCTGGGATCACACCCTGAGCAGAAGGCAGATGCTCAACCGCTGAGCCACCCAGCTGTCCCAATCCTAGACCTCTTTCTACCTAGGAGGACTTAATGCTTTAGTTTAAAAAAATCTCAGTTTGTAGGTATGTTGTTCTGATTGTCTTCTTCATCTGTAGAAAAACACTTTCAATCAGTTACACTGTCCTCAATACAGACTTGTTCTCATAGATTGAAGGGCTTCAATTTTGTCTAGTCTTTCACACTCTTCAATCATAGCACCCAGGTTCTCATTTTCACCTATTTTCTCAGCACCTTGAATGATCTTTCAAATAATGTCCTTAAAAATCAGAGCAATTTGGTATTTTTCTTATACAGAAGGTTTATCAGTAGTGAATAATTTTGCATCTATGGATGAAACATATAGTTTATTCAAATGTTCTTTCCACTGGAAAATTAATGTCATTCTTAAAGTTTCCTCTTGAACTAAATTATTGAGTAGTGAGCTAATACCTGACAACTGGCTAGATCTGATCTTGATAACCAGCTGTGATATTAGATGTCTACCCAGCTTCCTTCCAGATATTAGTTTGTTAATTGGCTAGGAAATACTCAAGATTCTCTTACATCTGATACAATCTGAATTTGTTCATTGGTCTCAGTGGCACTGTTTCCTATGACTCAAACATTCCATAGATCCCTGAGCTCACTAATTAGGAAACAACTTTTGTTTTCAGATCTACTTCAATTAGTTTGTTTAGATCATCATTAATGTGCAAATTACTGGTATATATTTGCAAAAAAATCCCTTCTTAATGAGTATTAGATATAGGAAAATTTAAAAGGAAATTGCTTAACAGTTTCTAATAGGAGATCAGTAATTTTGTTGCAACAAACACTTAAAATTATCCAAGACCATAATCCCATTTTTAAGATGATGTTTAAGGACATACAAGTGGAGCTGATAAAGGATTCGTTGACCCATACTTGATAACCCAATCAGAATTCTAGCTGTTACCTGCAGTGTTCCCTAGAGTGCAGGGTATTTGTTCATTTATGTGAGCTTGGGTAGCTTGGAGTTGGCCTTGCTAATTGCTACTTGTTTATTCTTTCTACAGGATCCTTAACAGACCAAGAGACCAGTTGCCTTTGTTATTCACTTTCTCGCTGTGGCAAAATAGTATCATTAAAAAAAAAAAAAAAAGAGCTTACCTTTCTCATTTCAGCATCTGCTTATTCTTCTGGGCTTTTCTTAGTTCCGCAGTCTCTTCTATGAGCTTCTGCCTCTAACTGCATACTTTTCCCTGGCAATTAAATCAGTTGGCATGAGGAGCTGATGAATAGGCATCTATCCTTGTAGAGATTCAGACACCAACCAGAAGACGCATAAGCCTGGATCTATTCCACTTGCACATCTGTGTCAGTTATACTAACTAGTGTTTCTATGTTATTATTCAGAAAATAAAGATATTTCCATTTAAAAAAATAACTTGGAAAGGAAGAATCCTATGTTTTAAAGAATTATTTACTTATTGGCATGAGTTTGAAAATGACCAAGTATTTTTTTCTATACCTATAAAATTAATATAATCTGTTTTCTTTAAGCTGCTGTTATATACCATGAGATATACATGATTTTTTTTTCTGGTTTGTGAAAACTTTACCAGCTTTAGAGATTGAGATGTTCATTACCTTGTAGAGCTCTCTTCGATAACTTTCCTCTTGATGCATGCTTTGGCATAGATGATATTATGAAATCTTTAAAGAATAATTTGGAAAATCCTCTCACACTAGTGATCCTCACGGCTATGGCTAATCTTTAAAAATTTTCTCTACTTCTTTTGTTTTGTTTAGGCTTTCTATCTCTTACTGTATTAACTTTGTGATAATTTGGGGGTTAGTTGTGCTGTTATTGTAGTACTTGTTGGTCTATTTCCTAGGAAAAAGGTCTTTCAGTGAGCTACTTTATTTTATTACAAATTTGTGAAAATAATCCACTAGAATTTAATCATCTTATTCATTATACTTTTCTAATATTGATTTTATTTTGTTAAACTATTATTTTTATTTTTAAGAATTTTAAAGCATGTATTTTGAAGTTATGCATCAATTTTGCTAACTTAGTCCTGTATTTTTTTTGGCATTTCCACGTATTATTTCATTCCTTCATATTTTCTTGGGGTTTCTTTTTCTCACCTTCTGAAATCTTTGCTAATTTGCATTTCAGAAAATGAGGTCTTAGTGAACATCCTCCATTGTGGGGAAAAATAATTTCATATCTTTGTTTTAAAAATGTTCATTCCATCTGGGACACTTGGATTTAATTAAGAGAAGACAGAATAAATATGATGCAGCCAGGCCTGCAGGGCTCAGTTCCTCCCTGCCTTGTAATGCAGGAGATTCTAGTTTATGCCCTGACCGGTCATCATTACATGGTTATAATGTGACCACACATATGTGGTGCATGGACAGTACAGCGACATGTTGCCAGAAGTGACATAGAAACTATACACAACTAGATGTTAGTCCCAGGTAGCATAGCTTAGTAAGAGAGTTTCAAGGTAGCATGTATTCTATCTGGCAGGATTTTACCCTAAAAAGGTAAAACACCTGAATGGCCATCTCTCTCATGAGGAAATTGGAATGATTAAAAACCAAACCAAACAAAAAAGAGGTTCTTTAGCTTTCCCATCTTGATGCTTGAATATCCTTCATTACAATATATCTTTGAGCTAATTACTAGTCATGCATGCCACAGAGTGGTCATTTTCACCAAGCTTCAAGCCCAGTCCTCTGTAAGATTATTCCAAACGAGTTCCTCAGTGAATAGTGTTAAAATATAATTTTCAGGAATGCAAAAGCATGACTCTCAGGCAAATATAACATGAGCATATGTCAAAGATTTTCACTCATTGATTAATGAGGGAACCAGTAAATGTTGTGACTGATTCAAATAGCATTTAAGAAGCCAGAGTGTTGGGCAGCCCGGATGGCTCAGCGGTTTAGCACTGCCTTCGGCCCAGGGCCTGATCCTGGAGACCTGGGATCGAGTCCCACATCAGGCTCCCTGTCATGGAGCCTGCTTTCCCTCTGCCTGTGTCTCTGCCTCTCTCTCTGTGTATCTCATGAATAAATAAATAAAATCTTAAAGAAAAAAAAAAAAAAGAAGAGGAAGAAGCCAGAGTGTTAATAGGCAGTTTAACAAAGAAATGTTAAAACACCACTGCTAGGTTGGATATAAACTATTTAATGTCTAATAGACTATACATTTGTGGGGGGTAATCTGTTTGACAGAAATTATCTGCATCACTACTGACCAAAAATACATATGTTCACAAGTGACTTCATTAAGGCTGTAACTTTCAATTTGTCTTAAGAGATGAACTAAGTATATTCTCCTAAACAATCCATTAACCTTTGCCCCTGTATGATATTGGAAGGATGTGAGACTATTTTTATTTTCAAGTTTTAGATAGTTTTTTTTTTAATTTTTTTTTTAATTTTTATTTATGATAGTCACAGAGAGAGAGAGAGAGGCAGAGACACAGGCAGAGGGAGAAGCAGGCTCCATGCACCGGGAGCCCGATGTGGGATTCGATCCGGGGTCTCCAGCATCGCGCCCTGGGCCAAAGGCAGGCGCCAAACCGCTGCGCCACCCAGGGATCCCAAATTTTAGATAGTTTTATTTCTGATAATGAAAAGCCTCCTACACAGTGGCGAAAACATCATGGTAAAGGTTTTGATGATTAAATCTTACCATTTTTAGTGCTGGAAAGAGGATTGCTGGTAAGGGTGTATTTTCTTTGAAAGTCAAAAATCATTTCAACCCATTTGGTGAGAAACATTCTTTTCCAATTTTTACCAAGTCATGTGGAAAATTATTTAGGCAACTAAGCAAGAAGGATCCTGAGCAGAAATAGATTAATCAGTTGTTACTGGAGCAAAAGAAAAGGAGAGCTTCGATGCCACTGTGGCCCAAGGACTTAGAGCTATGTTAAGGTGAACCAGACAAGAAGGGTTGTGTGTGTGTTTTACTAAGTATTAGAGCAGTTCTCAGACTTTTGCTCATGCCTAGTATAACCTGGGGGAGGAGATTTGATAAAACACAATTTCTGGTCCCCATTCCCAGCTGTTGTTCTCAATGCATGGGGCCCCAGACCAGCAGAATCAGCCTTGCCTGGGAACTTTTTAGAAATGCAAATTCTCAGGCCATACCTTATGTAGAAACTTTGGGATTGGGGCCCAGTATATTTTGTAGCCTTCAGGTTGATCCTGATGCATGTCAAGTTTGAGAGCTTCTCCATTAGAGTAAGCCATGAGATTGAGAACACTTCATATTGAGAACAGTCAAGGATCACAGGGAAGTATGTAACACCAAGCAGTGTTCTAAGCACGTTAAAGGTTCTGCGTCAGTTAACTTCTTGTAACAAAACTATTGAGAAGATGCTATCATCATCTGAATTAAGAGAGAGGTGAAGTCATCAGCACAATATCACATAGAGAGAAATGGTGAAGCCAGGATCTGCCCCTGAAATCTGTGTATTTCCCCCTTCAGATTTGCTTCAATACATTTAAATTTAAATTAATTATTTTATGATTTTTGTAGCTGTCTTAATGTCACTCTTTCTAATGCCATCTGTGATGTATTTCTTGGAGACCACATCATCCACGCATAGCACCTCTATAGCACATTGGACATGCAGCTCTCTACCATGATCTCCCTGATGTTACTGCTTTTAGCTTTCATCAGTCACTCCCATGGTGATTTTCTAGAATTTAGTATTACCAGTAAGTTGCATGCTCTTTGCAATCTCAGTTCTAAATTTACTATAATCTGGCCACCACCTTCCACTTTTCCAGCTCACTCCTCTAGTGACCTTCCAAAATTTGACCACAGAGGAGCCTACAGTCTTGTTATCTTACTGACTTTTCACAGTTGGTACACCCATTGAGCCCTTAAGTCCTTCCTTACTCAGCTGAGCCCAGCCCCCATCATATGAATCATCTCTTCCCCTACATCTCAGCCCCCTTGCCTTTCTTTCCCTCCATTACATTCATCTGGTTTAACCTAACCTTAGTTCAATCTAACCTACAACCCACTCCATAAGTGCACACATATGCTGAAACTGGTGGGGGAACTGACCACATGCCCGTTGGTCTTACATTAATATCATGACCTCTGACCTCAGTGCTGTCCCACAGCCGTGCTTCACATCCCCAGCCCAATGCTCACCAAATTTATCTGCACATTGATATCAACTGTGGAGCTTCAAAAACCACTTCTACCTAAATCCAGCTCCAGATGGTTGTGATTTAATTGGTCTGGGAGATGGCCTGGGCTGAGTTTTTTAAAGATACCTGTAATCTTGTCCATTTACACTTCAGCTGTCCTAGACGACTTGTTCAGTTTCTTTCCTCCAAGCTCAGACTCCTCCTTAATTATCCTCCCTCTCAGCTTGCTTCATTTCTTACTGAGAAAATAGAAACCAACAGAAGAGAATTTCTGAATACTCCAGTTGTGTGTCGACAAACCTATAGTTATCTGGGTTCATTGATTGTGCATGCCCAGCTGGTATCAGGGATGCACTTCTTGTGCCTCGAAGGCCAACCCGCCTCTCTTGTGCATTAGATTCCATCAACTCTTCTCTACTCAAAAGCATCATTTCAGCAAAATACTGGTTTTCTATTCCTACTTAAAATTAAAGACAAAGACTTAATTGTTCTTATTTACTATGCTTCCCCAATGCTAAGAACCGAGATCTGTAATAGTCAACATTCAGGAAATATTTGTTGAATGGATGTGACTTTATCATTATTAGTTGTGCTGGTTATTTTTGTTGTTTGGCCCTAAATGCATCTGTGACATTTTTTGCCTTCTCTAAGCACAACTGAGGCTGGCTTCTAAAGGCTGCTTTTCCTGGGTTTCCTGGCCCATTGGTTTCCTGCTGGGCTCAGTTTAAATTTAGGCAGGGAATCTGGGGGCATGTCTCTGTAGGTGCAGTCTGCGGCAGCTGTGTCTTTTCCTGATCCCTGCTCCTGCCCAGCATCCCTCCTCCACTGCTCCCCCTTTCACTAGGATCTACTAATGTGATATTCTCCATCTCTGCTTCAGGGGTGGCCATGGATCCTCACTGTGGCTTTTCCAGAGTGTGTCAATATCCTTGTTGGCTTCTTTATTGCTCTGCGCGCCTCTAGCCCTAGTGCCTTCATCTAGTTTGCTTTGTGTGACCATCAGGAGAGAAATAAGTCTCTATCAGGACCTCAATTACTTAAATCAGTTATGTTTTTATGTTAAAAACATCAATGCCAACCTTACTTGAATCTTGAAGGACTATGCTGAGTGAAAAGACCCAATCCCCAAAGGTTACATACTATATGATTCCATTTATGTAACATTCTTAAAATGACAAAATTATAAGAATGGACAACAGATTAGTGATGGCCAGGAGTTACGAATGGTGTGTGTATACAGTGGGGGGAGAGAGATGGAGTTGGGTATGGCTATTAAAGGGCAGTGGAAGGGATCCTTGTGGGGATGGAAGTGTTCTGGATCTTGCATATATTGATGTCAATACCCTACTAATGGGAGTGTAGTAAAGTTCTGCAAGATGCTACCACTGGGGAAGACTGTGTAAAAAAAAAAAAAATGCGTAAGACCTCCCTGCATTACTTCTGAGAACTGTATGTGAATCCAGAATCATCTTAAAAGTTTAATTAAAATGTATGTATATGCACATGGGAAAGAATAGTTTTTTTAGAATTGTTTGCTTTACCTGCAATATACATGAAAAGCCTTCCTGTAGAGATCATGAAGCCATCCATGCTGAAGCCATCACTGTTCACCTGTAATCAGGTCCCTAACTGGCCGTCCTAGGCACAGGCGCCGTAGGAAGTCCAAAGCACTCACCTGTGTAATCCCGAATCCAGAATGACAAAGGCGTTGTTATCTTTTGGGTAACTTCAAGGTGTCATCTACTGCACAGAGTATTTCACATATTAACATATGTGATTTATTTAACACTTGAGATGCATTCTTAAGGAAACTATAATTATTATTCCTATTGTTTTATCGTGGTGAAATATACATAACACAAAATTTACTATTTTAACCATTTTGAAGTTTAGTGGCACTAAGTACTATCCACCTCCAGAACTTTTCCATCTTCCCGAGCTGGAACTCCCCCTCCCTCCCAGCCCTTGGCAACCATCATTCTACCTCTGTCTATAAAAATTTGATTCCTCTGGTTACCTCAGAAGTGGAATCATACGGTATAAATCCTTTGGGCTCCGGCTTGTTTCACTTAGCATACCATTGCCGATCAAGAAAGAACTGAGTATTTAAGCAAATAGGCATTTATTTGGGCAATTAGAATTGGCAGTTTGGAAGACACAGAATCAAGCAGAAACCTGAATTGTGTTCTAAGGAAGATAAATCGGGGGCAGTTATATAGGCAAAAGGCTATGAGTATAATTCGCATTCAGGTCCTTCCTGCCAAACAGAAATTGAAATGAGGTTAATTACCAGTGGTTTTTACCATTGCAAATACAAGATTGAAACTTGTTAAGATTGAAGAATGTGGAAGATTCAGGTGTCATGAGGAGGAGGAAGTTAAACCCAGCCTGAGGGCTTGCAGTTGGCTGAAAGGTTTAAAAAAAAATTCATGGTTTCCCTAATGAGGATATGCATAAATCCATCCTTCCTCTGGGCCTCCTGACCAGGTTTTAAAAAGAGACTCTCTTAGCTGGGCTCTCTTGCTCCATTTTGAAAATCTTCCTTATAATGTCTTCAAGTTCCATCTATGTTGTGACGTATATCAGAATCTTATCCCATTTGGGGCACCTGGGTGGTTGGGCGTCTGCCTTCAGCTCAGGTCGTGACCCCAGGGTCCTGGGATCCAGTTCCGCATCAGGCTCCCTTCATGCAGCCTGCTTCTCCCTCCACCTGAGTCTCTGTCTCTCTCTGTGTGTCTCTCATGAATAAATAAAAATCTTAAAAAAAAATCTTCTCCCTTTTTAAGGCCAAATAATCTTCTATTATGTGTATATGTGAGTGTGTGTGTAGATACCACATTTTATTTATCCATCTACTGATGGACATGATAATTGCTTCCACATTTTAGCTTATTGCGAATAATGCTGCTATGCACACGGGTGTATAAATATCTGTTTGAGTCCTTTCAGTTCTTTTGTGTATAGAGTCAGAGGTAGAATTACTGGGTCACATGGTAATTCTATCTTTAAGTTTTTGGGGAACAGTCATACTGCTTTCCACAGTGACTGCACCATTTTTTAAATGAGGGAAATAAGATTCAGGTTAAATGACTTGCAGAGTTTTGTCTACTTAGAAAATGGTAAAAACCAGGACTTTTATTTGAGCCTCTTTTGCTCCAAAGCCCCCCTGGAGCATATTTACAAGCTACCTTGGCAAATAGTTAAGGCAAAGGGCAAATATTTTCTGTTGTTCAATTAGCTTTAAAAATAAAAATTAGTCGCCCTACTTCTGTATGGAGATCCACTTACGCGTGTATACATTTCCACAGCTTCTTCACTTTGAGCCTCTCTTCCCAAGCAAAGACTGGTACTTTTCTTGAGGATACAAAGAGCCCAGCTGTTTAAATATTTATATAACAGTATTGCAAAATGTATGCCCAGCCAGGAAGCCTTTTTTGCATGTAGACGTAATTAAACAGGCGGATGAGCCCATGAAATATTTAAGGCTCCTGTGTGAAGTCTTTAAGGAATCCTTTCTAAACCAATATGAAGATGTTAGAAGAAACTCCATCCCCTGTGTAGGAAAGATCTAGAAGACTCTGAATGTTCATAGAGCTGCTGGGGCTGCATTGGCAGGACTTTGAGTAAGTATTCAAGACCCAGGGGAATAACCCTCAGAGAGTTGGTGTCTCCTTAGGGCCTGCAAAGAAACCTCGGCCTCCACACCCCAGAGGCCTGGTCTCATTTAGATGGTCAACAGCACTTTGCATGGCTTCCAGGGAATGAGGTGAATGAAATCAGACTTAGAGTTTGGTTTAACAAGATCTCACTATGATGTCCTTTTTTGGTCAAAGGCTACTAGTGCCATTGGCTCTTTTCCGGATGGTAATGGGGTCATGTTAAGATTAATCACATAGTCATTTTTTGCTAAATGTTTTGCAGTAAACTCTGATTACTTTCATCTAATTTAAAAATAGATTATAAAATGAAAAAAAAAATAAATAAAAATAAAAATAGATTATAAAAAAATGGCAGTAATAATTATAGCGAAAACAGTCTGAATAATAATGATTACTATTATTGAGCTCTGAAAATGTGCCTGGTACCATGCTAATTCCTTTTACCGAAGTTTCCGCCTAGGTCCTCGCCACGACGTGGAAACCATGTTTACCCCAGTTTTTTCGTGAGGAGTCTGAGGTTCAAACTCACATAGAAAGTACTTGAATTTTATCTGAGCTCCATAGTTCTGGAAAACAGCAATAATTAAGAAATGGTTTACTGCAAATACCCCTCCTTTGCCTTGTGACTTAGATAAGACTCTGAGATGTACTTCTTGTTTACCTATGACAAGGCCAGACATGGACCTTCCAGATTCCCATTCTTTGTCCTATAGATGATTAACTAGCTCAATTGTTTGTATTCACTGACCGGCATGGACACAATACCTGCTATGGTGACTTGGACAAACTTAGTTTCCTCCCCTTACACCCTTGAGGTTTGACCTGCCCCCAAACTGGCCCTTCCCAGGAATGGATTCTCGTGGTAAAACACTCTGATCATCTCTCAGACCATGCCACCTGCCACCTCCACCCACACATCTCACTTCCCCACACTCGGTGCTTCCTGTCCCACTTTACTCCTCCCTGTGTAAGAAAAGCTTGCAGATATTTGCAGATCTCATGGTGGGATCCTTCTCCCTAATGAATAGTCCCTCCTCAGGACTGCAGTAGTCTCTCCTGCAGTAATCCATTGGAATAAAGTCTATGTTAACCTAAGTCCAAATGTATTTTTATTTCATGAAAGTGTCATAATTAAAAGTTTGTCTGAATCAAAATATCCAGCACCACAATGCTTAGTAATTAAAACTCTAGAGAGCCTACGTAAACAACTCTCATCCCCCAACTCCAGTTCTTCCAGAACACTCTGTGAATGTATCTATCACATTTGGGTTGCTTTCTCTCTGCTCCATTGCACTGTGAGCTTTCCGGTGGCAGGCCCTTGGCTTTGAATCTACAAGAGGAAAGTATCTGCCAAAATAACTGTTTTTTGAAAGAATGTTTAGTAAATTTTATTTAGGGTTGTATGAGGGTGAGAATTATGGTGAGAATTTCTTTCTTTGGTTCTCAGATCCATGTTCCTGTAATAAGCCCTAGATCCCAAATGGTCAGGCCTCAAATGCTCTCATGATGTTATGTCCACACTCAAAAGTACTCTCTGGATGCTGGTTAATTAGACCACGGCTATTAGATAAAGCAGAGTCAAGAATTATGCCAGTATGTTGCTGTTGCTGCCAGCATCTCTAGGAGACCGTTGTCACTGCTGGAGCAGGAATCAGGACAGTCCGTGATCTGTATTTCCATGGTTTTGGAAAATGCTGTTACCAGTTGTCATGCCCAAAGAGCCAGCTTCGGTGTTTCTTTTCTTAAAGTCAGAATGTACACTCCCCTGCCTGCCTCTGGCTGGAGAACTCCTCAGCCTATGGCTTCATCCCCACATGGGCTCTAGTGCTCAATGGTGTAACACCACTGACCAGTGCACCAGCGAGGCCTGGGGATGGACAAAAAGGCCATGAATGTAGAGGGGCATCATGGCTGAAGGCGATGACAAGATGGGTGGTTCTTGGCAGGGACTATGGCCTAAGACCCAACAACCTGTGAAGGCCTAGATTCACTTGAGCCTGGACAGCAGGCAAGATAAGGGGTCAGTGAGAACCTCAGAGGGCAGCAGGGGGCAGGTCACCTTTTTTGGTGTACCTTGTGGCCTGGGCATGTGTAAACCTTATCTTACACCTAAAAGTCCTTGGGAAGGGTTGGGGAAGGGAAGACATATTTCAGAGAGGAGAGAGAGACTCAAAGGAAACTAGGAAATTTTAGGTTAGTTTATCGACAAGAACATGTTCTGAAATTTAAAGGAACTGAGACAACTTTCATCACATCCCAAACCCCACTTTTTGTCAGCCACAGCGAGATCTGCACAAGAAAATAACGTAGCTTACGCTGTACACATCAGCATGGCAGTCCAGACATCTGCCATCACCAGGGCTGCGTCTCTGGTTAGAATCACAAACGGGAACGCACTTAGCAGGAGGATGTCTTGAAGAAGTGAGTGGAGGCGAACCTAGTCAGTGAACCAAGGAAGAGAGGCAAGATCATTCCAGGTGGATAGAGAGTACGTAGAGAGTGGGCATAAGGGCCGCGAGGAGGAGGGCACATGGCACATGTAAGGGGAGGGAAGAAGGCCAGGGTGTTCCAGAAGAACAGGCACTGCTGAGTGTGCACCTGAGTGTGTGCGGTGAAGAGGGAAGGACGTGGGGGCAAGGTGACATCAGAGCTCCTGGCAGACAGCTGTTGTGCAAGAAAGACCTCAAGGTTACGGTTGTCCCTGGTCAGACATTTGACTTTTCTTAAGAAGAACGAAAACGTAGATTTCGTTTACACTTAAATAGAGACAATTTCTCATTTCCCAGCTGACTTGATACTTCAGTTTGCTTTTCCTGGACATGTCCATTGCTTTTAATGTGACGTTCATGCTGAACTGAGGAAAATCATGATGTGTCCTGAGAGTATCTCTGAAGTTAGGATGTGAACCATAGTCACTGTATCTCCTGCCCTATATGAGCTGAAATGTGTCTTAAGGGGGCAGGGAGTGTGTGGAAAGTGGATCCAAGAGGTTGCTTTCCCTCTTTCCCCTTGTTGATCTGCAAGTGTGATAAAGTGCAGCCGAACAAGTCTAAAAATTTTTTTTTTAATCTCTCACTGTCCTATGTTGACTCTCACAATTCCTGGACACTGGTGATTTTTCAATGTACCATCATCTTTTGTATCTGCTGGCAATTGCTTCCTATATGTTTCTTTCTGTCCTACAAGCACTTTCTGGTAAGGACTACCCATGCCCCCAGCTTCCAGCCTTGACCTTCCTCCCCCCTTCCTTCTCCAGCTTCCTGTGCATTTCAGGACGGGGGGAGCCTTAAAGCTTCCCAAGGAGCTTCTCAGTATGACAAAGTGGTGAAAACTGATTTATAGAATCACACGTGGGGGATTCATGACCTCACACAAGGGCCTTGGCTTCCTATCTAGGATTACTTTTTGGATCAAGTAAATGTGAATGCAACGTTGGTCAAGGGTCCACTCTCTCTGCCTTTCCCACTTCCACACACATGCATGTACATGCACGCACGTAGCCACCTGTGAACACATTGGTAGAAAGATTGGTTTGAAGAGGACTATCATGGTTTGAAATCCTAGTCTCTAGGAGTGGCCACACCATCGTGGTCCTCATGGCTGCGGGATAATCTGTGCTTCTTACCAAGGCTGGCGATCAATCATGCTCAATAACCGAATGGGGAAAGAGAAATTCTCTGAATTCAGGGAGACCAGCTTGATAGTAGGGAGCCAAGGGATAGAAGGCAAAGTACCAGCTTCCTGTCTGTAGTGAGCCTGTCACAAACTGATGCTGGAAAGTGTAGCCACAGGGAGAAAGAAGGTAAATTGCAGACAAGTCTGAAGGCACTGCTGATGAAAATGGGGAGCAGAAGGTCACCATGGAACAGACAGCTAAGCTGAGGTTGGGAAGGACCTGAGTGAGGTACGAGAGCCCCAGGCACTACCCAGGAGGCCTTGGAGCACCAGGCATTCCCTTGGGAAGTTTTAGGGCACAGCTGACAGCTGCTCGGGAAGAGAAGAGGCATTGACAGATGTGGTAAAGGCAAACAGGAGGGGTCACAGATCCTTTTTGGTCTGAATCAAGTTTAACATTCTCCCTCTCTTTGCTCATCTCTATGGGGATTCTCTAAGCACAAAGCATCCCCCTAACAATACACATTCACTTCTCAGCCTTGTGTGCTCAGTGGGGCCTCCACGGCTTTCAAAATTGCAAAGGATGGAGAATACCCCCAAGCTTAATGGGCTGCACTGTAATTCCAGGATGAATGCCTAGCACAACCGGCGGCGTACGGTAGCATTTCAGCATGGAAGGAGGGATTTTAACTGGCCCGAATGCAATGATACAATTCTTCTTTCACTTTTCGGGTTACCAGCCAGTTCCATTTCAGAGCAAGAAGAACAAAAATAAATAGTGAGCCTAAACAGGTTTACCCAGAGATCTTAATAAATAAAAGTTGGCTGCTTCAAAACCTACCAGTGCAGGTTTGGAGTTTGTTACGACAGACCGTTTGTTTTCATAAAATATAAGATGTGCATTAGAGACTTGAGACTGCTGAAGCCAGCAGAGAAGAACTGTGGCTTAGCGGGCAGATTTATGTGGATTCAAACCCCAACACTACCCTTTGTGAGTTGTGGGACATTGGAAAAAAATCATTTATTTGCTCCTCAGTGCATTGATTTGTAAAGTGGGTACAATAGTGATACTTGTCTCTTAGAATGGCTCCACAAAGGACAGCCCCTACCCCGTGTGAGGGGCAAGTCAGACCTACAGAGGAAGCTCGAAGAATGTATCCTGCTGAAGGTCTTTCCAGCTGGAAATGGGATTTGAGTGGGCGGGCTGTAAGCGTGAAGTGGGTGTCAGGTTTGGGATGTTCTCTTGGCCATACAAGAAAGAGTCCTGGGGGGAAAGCTCACGTGTTAGTGGGGACTCTGCATATGCCAGTGGAGCTAGAACCCTGAAGGAAGGAAGAAAAGAAGTACAGGTGATTTTTGGGGATAAGGAGATGGATCTTAGGAGATGGAGTGTGATCTTCCAGGACCTGTGAGCCTTGGGTAGGAACAGGCTGAGAAAGAGTCAAGGAAGTTTTGTATGAAGAGCCAGGGTGTTGGGGCACTTTCTTCATTATTGATCACTGTTCAAATTTAAGAAAAGTCCTGTGAAAATATCAGGTGAGTGTCTCCTCTACACTAAGAGGTTCCTCAGGCCCTTGAGTCAGAGCTCTGAAGGCAAAGTAGTGGACTCAGGTAGCGAGGTGGAGGCTGACATCAGTCAGAGGGACAGACCCTTCTCCCTCCTCCTCGTGTTTGAGGTCATCACCACAAGGACAGAGATGATCCCTCACTCCTCTCGAGAGGAGCATAGCATATGATGTGGAGGATCTGCATTGTGTTCACCCGAAGCCACTTAGAGCAAAAAAGTGGGAAGTTTCCAGTGAGACTCTTTGCCTGGGAATCGGACTGTATGCAGTCGTTGAATCAGCTCTGTTTTTGTGCCTTTATTCTGCAATAGCCCCTCAGAGAAACACAACACATTAAAACAAAAAACAACCCTCCACCCACAGTAAAGCCCTTCTTCCAAAATGGGAGCTGTACTGGCCTTTTTTTTTTTTTTTTTTTGGCATTCTAGATTTCTGTAGATACTCCCATGGATAGACTGGTTGGTCAGTCCTCAAAAAACTGTTTTGATAAGTGTGATTTCAAAAGTCAGTTGACTAACTTTTGTGCTCAACTGGCCTTCTTCACAATTAGCTTGTTCAAGCAAAAGCTCACCTCCAGCTTTCTCTACATGAAGAACAGCACTCTGTTACCTCTACTTTAGCTCCCAGAAATGTTAAACTCTTTCATTTTTCACATTTTACTCTCTCGGTTCTGGGATGGTTGGTTGTTGGACTGATGGAGTCCCAGCCTCTGGGAAATCCAAGTCTTTACAAGTCCTCTCATGAAAAACAAAACTAGGGTTTTCCTAGTTGTTACATTGTGGGAAGGGGGGGTGGTGGTAAAAGTCAGGGAAAGATGTTGAAAAAGACCAGGAACTACCACAAATGTCCAAAGATCGAGGTGAGGTGCAAAAGGTCTGGATTTGGTTCCCCAAACACTTCGAGATACTTCACTAGGTGTCCTGGGGAGGCTGGACTGAGAGAGTCTAGCTCCTGAGGGGTGGGAGGGAGGCTAAGGTAAGGGATGAGAGAAGAAATCG